>NC_056741.1:701121461-701798961 GCF_019279795.1 Protopterus annectens
TTTTGAATATGCCGAGCTAAGCTAAGCTACAGGCAAACCTGTTTAACTAAGGTTGGCAGTGCTTAAAGGGGCAGGTTCAGCACTGCTTACCAATGGGCAAATCCACTTAGCTAGGCTACTCATTGCTTAGTAGTCATATTTACACAATGCTTATACCTGGTAAGCAGAGCTGTGCAATGCTTAGCATTGCTTATTTTTCATTTTATAGACTATCTGCTGTATGGCACTGATTCATCATTCATTACATATTATAAATTTGTTTACTGTCTGTGACATCCCCCAATGTACTTTCATTACATTTATCACTGTGTGACTATACTGTATGGGGCACTTGTGTTTATATGGGGGCTTTCACAGCTTTATTAAATTGACACCTCACATCTGAACCTAATACAGTACTCTGGTTAACAAATGTATATTATTTAGTAGCAAATTATAAAAATAAATGTTTATGTACTACTTTCACATGTAAAATGCAAATTGGTTATAGTGGAGCTCGAACCGGGAATTGCTACTTGCAAAGTATATGCTCTAAACACTACACTATTGAAACACTGCTTATGCTGGATGTCTCTTGCTATTTAACTTCTTGCGCTGTTTAAGCTGGACTAAGCGTAGCTAAGCAATGGGCATACCCACTCAGCTATGCTTAAACTTTATTGCATTTATAAAAAAAAAATATTTGTTCTGTTATTTTATTTGTACCCTTCAGAATATCCCTACTAATGCTGAACCTGCTATTCTATCAACTTTCTGCTTTGTGGGATGATTGGCTCTTTTGGCTTTGTCCACATTCCTTACTCTGATAGGTTGGGAGGTGTGCATTATGTGCTTATGCTACATGTGTTATTCTGACATTTGTCTTGGTAGAAATGATTGTCCCTTATGGCTTTGACCAGATTTGTTATCCTGATGGGTTGGGGTGTTATGAGTGTTTTCGCTCATTTTAAATTGCCAAAAGGCAATTCTGGAGTGCAGGGGGTGTGCATATTGTGAGAGCTCTGCTCTGAAACACACACACACACAGACACAGACACACACACACACACACACACACACACACACACACACACACCCTGCACTCGTACATGGAACTGTGTCCGTTTTAGACCACGGCAGTGCGCCTTCATACATATGCATGGCGTGCTGCCATGCTGAACAGGAACGGTCCCTGCCATGCAGGAATAACTTATTCCTACACGGTTGCTTGCTGAATCCCAGGGAAGGGGTTGTTCTGGCCCAGTTAGACTTTCATGGTAAACAAATGCAAATGTGCTGAGGTTAGTTGTTACTTGACAATTATGTAAACAGTGTGTGACATACTTTTAGTGTTTCGAAGTGATTGCACAAATTATACTCTTTCACTAGAAATCTGCTAATGGTTTCAAACAGCCTAACTTTTCTCATAATGTGCGTTTCATACTGCAGGACTTTTGGGAAACTTTACACAAGCTCTACACTTGCTGGGGTTCCCTTTTGCCCAGAATACTTTAAACATCTCAGGACTCTGTCAATGTGGTTCAGATGCTTTTGTCAACAAATCTGCATATTTTGCTGTAGCCTCTCAGCTGCAACACAATAACAGAATGTTTTGGGGTTCATTTTCTTTCTGTGTGGAAACCCACTACACTCAGCAAACAAACTATGTTCAGCATCACTTTGCTCCTCTGCCCTTGACATCCTTTTATTTGTTTGTCTAATAGGTCCCTCCCTCCCAAAACACCCAGTTCATACAAATTCAGTACTCACACCTCCTCCTTCGGCACACTATGTTTTACATTAATCCATCCCATCGCTTCCCCCACATCCCCTGTAACTCTACTCCCATACCTATCTGCTTCCAACTCTAAGAACTTACTCCCCATACTTCTCAGCCTTCATCAGTTTGCTCCTTCTCTAATTTGAACTCACAGCTTGCCTTACTTTCAATGGTAATGTTATCCATAGGACTCTTCATATTTCTTCTCACTTATCCACTACATCATCCAATCTTTTCCCAGATTCTTTCTTCTCCACCGTTTCAATCATCAGTGCAATACTTTGAGTTTCCACCTATTGTCTCACTCCCACCTTGGTGGATCAACTACTCAATGGCCATTTCCTTTAACCAGTTTCCCCTACATCACTACAATCAAATGTCTGTACCAGCAGGGTCCATTAACCATATTCTACAAAACTATTAAGCTAACTATAGGGTTTATTGTCTTCATTGTACTGCTAGCTGGTGATGTAGCACTTAATCATGGCTCATACAAACCCAAAAATCATACATTTCAATCCTCTACCTCCCCCCACAGCAGTTCTAAAGGTACAGCCTTCTCTTACTTAAATACCTGTGGTTTAAACAATTAGAAGTAGACTCAAACTGAACTGTTTACAGCAGCCAAACAAACTAAGATATAGCCATTGCACTGACATGACTGAAAGATCACTCCATTATTCCAAACCCTGTTCTGACAAAATATATTTGTACCAACAGGCCAGATGCTTGTACAGGGGGGTGGAGTATCAGTCTTGACATATAACTCAGTCAGTCTATGTCTACAGATTGTAGTCAAAGCTGAATGCACCATAGACACTGAAAAAACTGGAAACAATTACAGTTTTTACTAGAGTGTTACGTAAAAATATTGCAGTCATTTTTATTCCTCCTCCTGCATCTATCATTATGCTGGACAGGTTACTCCACCAAATTAGCAAACGCACTGCTCAGCATAAACATATAATTATTAGTGACATAAACAATAACTTGACTGTCCTCCATAAAAATAATCTCTACATAACAGCAAATGCTTATGTACTCACACAACTAAAAATGTGCAATCCAATCACAAAATAGTTCACCATTCTGAATGTCACACTTACTAACATAACAGAAAAGCTGATATCTCTTAAGATCCTTCCAAACACTTTTAGAGCGCAATGTCCAGTTATTGCTCAGTGGTTGATAAAAGTTACAAAACTGCCTCCTGAAATTATCTTTTTGAGACATATTGCAGACAACTTTGAACATGGACTTGTTGCAGTGCATCAACTAATAGATGGGTCTACTCTTTAGCTGTATGGACTCACATCTGCCAAGGCCACCTTTTACAACCTGCTCATCACTAACCAGGAAAGGCTCTACCCACATACAAAAGTCAGGATTAAAAATAATATTCCACCCTAGATTAACAAGGGACTGAGAAACAAGATGAAAGCAAGGGATAATGCATAGAGAACAAAGGAAGCTGACCCATGCAATCATGAGCACTATAACCTATTCCAGGGACATGGAAAGGAGTAGGCCAGAATATATACTAACACAGCAAAGACAACATACATGTGAAACATGCAGCAATCCAAAATGGGAAACCAAGGCATTTTAGTGGTAAAAAAAAACATTGCTACATGCAAATCATTCCCAAATAGGGCAGTTATTAAACTTCTCACCAAAGAGCTCCTCAACAACATCAGTAAATCAGTTACCATTCCTCCCCAAGTAACCCAGACTTTATTTCCTAATTTATCACAAGTTCCATCATTTTCCCTGCAGCATAAATATGTTATGCACCCCCTTTTTTTAAAAAAAGATCTTCAAACAGGATGCCTCTAAACTATTAATAAGATGGACTGAACTTTCACACAACTTTCACAATATTTCCCCAAATCTTTTGAGACTAGGTAATCAAACACTATGTCAGTTTCTTGCCTTGGTTTTACAGTCTCTCTCTGTCTGCTGGTACAACACATATTATCATTTAAAACATGACCTCATTGTCTCACCACCCCCAAGTTTCATTTTCATCATCATCTGCCTCAGACTTTAGACCAATTGTCAAACTTTGCCCAACTGCAAAGGTTTTCAGAAATAATCTAGAACCAACGTTTCAACTATGTTAGTAAATATGATATTCTGGTTGATAGGCTACAAGGGTTCCACCCTAGGTACAGTACAATCACTGCTTTATATTGTCTCACAAGTCATATATATGACAATATGGACAAGTGGACAACAGACTACTAACTGCTGCTATTTTCCTTGACATGAAATATGCATTCGAGGCAGAGTATCACACTCTTCTTCTGCAGAATCTACCATACTTCAGATTTTCCAATAAAGTTAACACTTGGTTTAAAAGCTATCTTACTATCAGAACATTTGGTATAAAGAACCAAAACTTCAAATAGAAACTTCTACGCTGACCTCAGGGATCCCTCAGGGTCCCATGCTAGACCCCCTTTTGTTCTCATTATTTTTGAATTATCTATCATGGAATCTTCCATAACCTAGCTAGATCCTTTATGCAGATGATATTACCATTACGTAGACTGGCCCACATGCCAATACCATCACCAGGGGCTTTCAACAGAACTTCATGCACCTTTAGGACTAGTTAACTAATAACAGGCTAGTTGCAAGACCCTCAGAAATACAGGTGATATTGTCCTGAACCTCAAAATGTACTAAAATGCCTTTGATATCATGACTGACCCCACAAGTATACAACTGCCATTTACTGCTACCCATAAATGTCTAGGGGTCACTTTAGGTCGTTCTTTACCATGTAGCACATACATAGAAATAGTTGTTAGCAAAGTACTGACACAGCTTAAAACTGCCTATCAAGTTCCTAATATTCTTACTCCATATGATTTAAGAACAATTGTTCTTAATGTATTAATATCCAGACTTGAATATCACTTCTCCTTCACAGCACTGCTCTCTGCTCAGACTACCTCACTTCTACAGCCAACAGAAAACAAAATACTGAGATTGATTAATTTGTGCAGTGGAAATGAACATCACTGCATCACACTAAGTAAATGCATGTGGCTTCCCATCACAATGACACCATTACTGTCCCTAAATGCATTTACATTTAAATTACTGCATGACAGATTCTAGTACCTCTAAAATGTAAGCTGTCTCACAGGGAACAGATCTGCATTCTTTGAGACTCTAAAGCAAGCATGCACTAGCCTGCTCAAATAACATCTCAGATAATATCAGGCAAACTGACGATGTAGTTTAGTTCAATCAGATACTAACATATCATATACTCAATGAGAATACATGCATTTGTTTTACAGATAGGTTCCTGACCCAGATACTCCCCATACTCTGGAATAGACTGCTCATGCATGTCAAGCAGAGCGCCCCCTTGGCCCTCTTCAAAAGGAACCTTGACGATTGGATGGGAGATAGGAAATTCACCCCAGGGATCATGTCAGTTGCCCTGCTAGACAGGGATCCAGGGAAGTAAATATTGTGGGAAGAAATATCCAGATAATTGTTATGGCTAGGTTTGTAGAGGCCCTAGGGCCAATAGCCTAGTACCAACCTATGAACCTAAATTGTAGATAAGTAACGCATACCATTGTGCTTCAGGTCTGTGTGCACCTGCAACCATGAATGACAGCTAATCCTGCTAAGACTATCCTTTGTAGCACACTGCAGCTAGCACTGTGTCCACTCATTCAGAACATTTTAGCAAAAAATGTTCTTTGTATATATTTTTTGTAACATCAATGGTGCTCCCCTTTAATTGTATTATTTTACAATACATATATATATATATAGTTTACTATCAAAATTTCAGGCGGCATTCACGTGAATTGGGATGATCAAAAGGCTATTTTCCAGGTCACAGAAGTCCAAAACAAAAATGGTCGACTCCACAACAGAGAATGCTAGTGTGCATTCTCTGTTGTGAGGTCGGCATTCTGATTGGACATCACAGTACAGTGGGGATTGGGAAATGTTCCCATTTCCTCACTGTAGTGTGATCTCGGAGTTTGTATATATAATTAGCAGGGGGTGTGGGGGGGTGCAGGGGGGGCTTGCTCCCCTGCAAAACATTAGTTGGAAATGACTGGAAGGCAAGGTAAGCTGGGTAATGTCGAGTTTGTCGAATACTGATGTGTCGACATTACTGCTTTCATTATTTTGCATAGACGATGTTTTTATTTTCAGTGTTATTTTTCGAGTAAGTCATTACTCAACCGAATGAGTTTCAGAATTTTTATAGTAAACCTATATAAAACAAATGTGTGTAATAGCTAAACATTCATGTTTTGTTACAAATTCAACTTATATTTTTGTTAGGATTGTTTATGTTGTGTTGCAAATTCATCTTGTATTATTTGTTATGATTGCTTGTGTTGCCTCTGCCTTCTTGGCTTAGGTCATGGTTGAAAAGGGTCAACAGATAATTTTACTTAACTGGTTAACAAATATAATAAATAAATTAAACAAATATTTACTTCCTTTGTTATTTAATTATTTATTCATTCATTTGTTGAGTTATTTATTAGTGCAGGGTATTCCTTCCGATAGCAGTGTTATCAAGGAGAGCAATCTAAACATGTTACTTATATAATCATTCAATCAATTGTTCACTTTGTGATGTTCACTGAAGTACAGGTTAAAATTTATATAGTGGATGAGGATGTAGCTATTACTGCCTAGTCATGTAATTAAGCAATTAACATAGATTTCCGTAGGACAGAGCATAATGGAAGATAGAGAAAGCACTCAGAAAAGTACACAGTCTTGGAAGGCAAGGAAGAGAATAGTTTATTTATTTATTTTACATTTGTTGACCAGGCTAGTCTAACTGGATATATGTCCATTTTCAGTAGAGGCCCGAGGAGAAAAGCTCCAAGAAAAGAACAGTTTATACAAAGAATACAAACAGCAAATAGATAACTATACATTCATAAAAACATTTTGATAACTATACATTCATCTACACTTGTCATTTCAGCAGCAGTAAGCATTAGGGTAACAACAGGAACATTTTTGTTTCAGTCATTTGGAGCAACAGTTAGCAGAGACAAATATAAGCATTAGTCAGGTAATGTATTGTGTCGAGGAACTTGACACAGCACAGTGATGGGTATGAAGAGAGCAAAATATATATATTTTTAGAAATGATAAAAGATTTGGAGTAAAAATGGCTAAAGGCAAGGGGAGATCATAGTTGGATTATTATATTTAATTTAGCAATCATGACACAGAGACAAAAGGTAGTGGAGAAGACTTTCAGTCAAAGGATAGAAGGCATAGTGCTAATAGTTTTATGGCCTGCATTGACAGGACATTTATATTGCAGAAAAATGAGGAATGAATTTGAATGGTGGCTACAGGCTTTTTTGAATGAGTGTAGCAAAGGAAGATTTACCCAAAGTGGCTATAACCACTCCCACAGACAAAAGCAGAAGTGACAGCACCAGGAACAACAGGGGTTGAACTTTAGAGAGGCAAGCAACAGAAGACACAAGGAAGGTTTCCTCATGACTCATAATCAGGTCAAGGTGAGCTGTTAATCAGTCGTATTTCTGATGAAGTTATGACACTCGGGACAGGATCAATACAGTGTAAAAAGCAAAACAGCAGTCAGAAAAACTGTGTAGAGGAAGAAAAGGAAGACGTATGATGAGGCTGAGTTCTGACAAACCAAAGAGTTAAAAATACTGCACTGGTAGCCAGGAGGGAAGCTCACAGGTAGATCAGTGCATGGGGCAAATGGATCCAGGAGGAGCAGGTCAATTAGCTAATTGAACATTTTGAAGAATAGAAGTCAGGAAGTATAGAGGCAGAGGGGAATTTGAGGGAGAAAGAAGTTAGGGCATCACAGTCAGTGTGGGAGATGAGTGAGCAAGAAAAGAGCTGGGAGCTTGAGGGGACAGCAAAGGTATTACCAGCCATATGTTAAACTAGTGAACCACTTGGCATATACTTTCCAGAAAAAATAAAGCAACAGATAGCCAGGTGAGAGAGGTTTCACGCATAATTTCACTATTAAAACACCCTCCCCCCAAAAAAAAGAAGAGGAACAGAAGGACAGGACAAATAAGTAGAGCATAAAAAGAGACCATTTATTAGATGATCATGGGAGAATTCACTAGTATGGTTTATAGTATACACTGGGAGCAAGACAAACCAAATTTGGTTGTGGTGAAGGACATGACAGCATATTAATATTGGATTACAAAGATGGGAACCATCTGGCCAGGTTTGGGTTGATTGGAATATGATAAGGAGTTTAGGCACTGTAAATTGTATTGAACTGGAGTTACCATGGTTCAACATGAACATGTTACCTTTGTGGGACAAAGGCTATGGCGACAGAATTCAACATAACCAACTGCTGTTTCTCCATAAAATAGATGATGATGGAATTTAGGAGGTCAGCAAATGGACATGGCATAGCATGACAACGAAAAGGGAAGGTACCCATGCTGTTTAACTATAAATATTATTTTTTTGGAAAGTACTAGTTTCAACACTTATGCCTGGCTTATGGTGAAGCACACAGCTTCAATACCTGTTTCAAAACAGAGGGGATATACAGGCAACTCAGAGGGAACTGATCTCTCTGGCCCATATAGAAAATAGGCTTCCATATCTAGCCATGGCTCAGAGAATGCCTAGATATGGATTCAGCAAGGATGTTGAAGGTGGGTTTACAAAAGATTTTGTAAAACCTTGCAAGGGACCAAAGAAAAGCTTCTTTGGGAGAAAGTGAACAAAGTGCTGCAGATGGGAAGAGTTTAGGCCACTTTTCATATCATCATACAAAAATTCAACAGCTTCATCATAGGGACTAGTACCAAATAGGGCACCAGGGAGTTTAAGCTTATTCATTACCTCTTCTTCCTGGTAGGGTTATCAGTCAGTGACATTTTGCAGGAATCAGGCATCTCTGTCATTTATGTATCATTTAACAAGGTGCTTGATGATGGTGACAGCAAAACATAAAGGGGTACTCAAGGCACAGGCAGACATAAGACAGCTTTCCATATGTTGTCCACAGGATCAGGAGGTTGTGGGCTTTAAAGTGGAGGGGCTCTACTATATAGATTGCTGCATGTTTACAGGATGTACAGTTCATTATACAATTTTTGCGAAGTTGAAATCATTCTTCGAATGGGTAGTACAGGATAGGTTTAAGAACATCTGTAAACAATTCAAGGTACCCTTGGCTGTAGACAAGACAAACGGCCAACAACATACCTGGCCTTTCTAGGCACTTGACTTGACTGAAAGGAGGGAATGATCCATATGCCCAGTGAAATCATAACAAAACTCCAAGAAGCAATAACAGAAGCAAATAAAGTAAATAACTCTAAAAGAGATAGGGATGATGAATTTTACAATGCAAAGCCATTCCAATGGAAAAATCATTCATGAGGAGACCGGCAGTGAAGAGTATGGGCTGTATTAAGCCGCATCATATGGTGAGAGTCACAAAAGAAATGTGAAAGGATTTGGAAGTGTAGTACAAACTTTTGATGGTTTAACACAAAGTTGCTCTGGCAGGAGTAAACCAATAACCTGTAGTATCAAATATTTACAAATGAAGCCAGAGGCATTGGCATTGCAGGATATTTGCAAGGAAATAGTTTGCAGATAGTGGCACTAGCAATGGGACCAGCTTTGCAGTCAGCCATTCATCATGAAAACAGAGTTCTTTCCACTAGTGGTGGTAGTACACATTTGGGTCAAGGAACTGCACAACAGACACAACATGGAAGTGGTAAACTTACTGAATAGTGATGTAGGGGAAATGGGCAATAGTGAATGTTTAATGAGAGTGATGGACTTAACTTGTATGCAGAATAACATCAGTTTCAGATGCAACACATTTAAGGTGCGGGGAATAATATTGTTGACTCACTTCATGTTTTCAGTGTGACAAGTTCAAGAAACTTGAGCCATACATGGCATGCATAGAAGGATAAGCAACACCCTAGAACAGATATATGCATTAATGGTAAATGAATCTAAGAAACTAAAGAAGCAGCTTTACAAATAAGCATAAGGGCAGTATACAGAATGTATAGAAAGTGAATCAGTGGATTCATTAAGATAACAGTGAGCAAGTGGTGGGGAGTATAATGTCAAGTCCCAGTGAGACAGCTACTAGAGTTTATCCTTAGTCTGAAGGAAGACATCATGGGATGTAGCAGGAACCCTTAGTGGAGCAATCAGATGGCATCAGAAGTGTAGATCAGTATGTGTGATACACCTTTAAGAAGCTTTCCAGTCTGTGGGCATGTGCAAGAGTGAGTGCCATTTTGAGCGAGCAGCCAGTGAGTAAGCATATGTTACTAGTCAGTCAGTTAGTTATATAGTTTTTTTTACGTTCAGTGTTCTTGCACCTGATGTGTTTGTACATAATAGAATACTTAAACAAACACCCATGCTTTGATATCTTCTTAATGCACATAAGACAAATGACATGGTGCCAGAATGGCACCCAGAGTTACAGCCAAGAGGCAACCGGTTAAAGTTGAGGAATATACAGGAGTGGATCGTCCCTACTGTTCAAACGACTTGTAAAACAGATCAGAAACAAATTCCAAGTACTAAAACTCAGTTAAATGATTTCTTTCACTACAAATATAAAACAAAATATTCAGAATGCTCAAAATGAATGTTTTATCAAACAAAATATCTGAACCTGCACCATATTAATTAAAACATTCGAAATAATTTCAAAAATGTTTGAAATGATATCTGAATCACATAAAATGTACAAAAAAGGGAAAACTACCACATTTTTTCACTATGTGCTACTTTTTCACATTAACTAAAGCTATTCAAAGTATCCAAAGTGTGAAAAATGTTTACAAATGTGTGCAGCATTATAGTGCAGTTATTTTACAAAGTACAGTTATTTCAAGGCATATTTCGCAAAGCATAGTATTTTGAAGAATTTATTGTGCATTTGAATATTATTACAAGCACCTGATGTGTGTGCATGTTTGCACATAATTCCAGAGGTCATTTTGCACTGTGTTTTGTTATATTTTGTAGGCATGACAGAAGGATTTCGCAAACCTGCACCACTTGTGTTTCATAACAATACTGCAGAAAACTGGAGGGCATTTGAGCAGGAATACGATATTTTCATACAGGCTGCTTTTTCTGAAAAAGATGCACATACAGAGCATTTTTTTCTGCTTAATTTAGTTGGTTCAGAAGCCAATGAAAGAGAATGTCCATTTGTGCACACCCCAGCTGTCTATGCATGAGAGGGGAAGACCAACATATTGTGATACCAGCTGAGACAAGGGAAGATCTTGACCTATCAGCAGTAATCTATTGGTTTCAAGTGCTAAAAACAACAAAGCAGTAAGAGTCCAACTGTTGAAAAAGCATTTGTCCCAGAAATCTTCCTATGATAGATCCAGCAAACCACTTTATTCTTTATAAAAAGGACAGATTGTGAGGATGCAGACATCAAAAGGTTTTGATCCCATCAGATTTGTGAAGAGTTTATGTCGAGAGCCCAGATCGTATATTGTGGAATCACAAGGAGTGCAATTCAGATTAAATCAAAAGCATTTGTTGCCAGTATCCGAACCTGTGTTACAGCATCCTGCCTGTGAAAAAGACTCTAGATCTCAAGAGTGATTTATCCAATGTTCCTGTACCAGAGGACATTTTGCCAGAAATTCCTGTTCCTAAGAAAATCCCTGAGAGTCCCCAAACATAACATTCACCAATGACTCTTCCTGGTGTTAAACCCAGTCCTAATCACTATGTCATAAGATCAGGTCGCATCTCAAAACCTTACTCCAGATACATGCAACATGGACATGATTGTTTTTCTTTATTGTTGCTTGTATAATGCATGCCTATTGAAATGTCATTCGGTAATGTAAGAAAGCTCAGTAAAGAGGGAGGATGGCTATCAGTATGTGTGATACACCTTTAAGAAGCTTTCCAGTCTGTGGGTACGTGCATATATCTACTGAGCACATGTAGGAGTGAGTGCCATTCTGAGTGAGCAGCCAGAGTGTAAGCATGCAATGTTACTACTCAGTTAATTAGTTAGATAGTTCATTTAAGTTTAGTGTTCTTCCTATCCATGCATTTTTACATAATAAAATACTTAAATGAACACCCATGCTTCAATGTCTTCTTAATGCACATATAGAACAACAACAAGAAGGTCCATGGATTGTAAAATTTGACCCAGACTTTCAAAGAAGAGAAGATGTTTCTGTGGTTGTGACAGAATGGAGTTGGGGAGGGCAAGTGTTTACCCATGGAACTCACCAATTTTAAGCACCTATGGGAGGTTTTGTCAGGTGTGTATAGCCCTGAATATGAGATCTAGTTGTTCAGGACAGCATATTTACTTGCCTTCTGTGAGACATATAGGACACAAGAGATACTGCAGCAGAGCAATCACTCAAAACCACCTTGGGTGTTCTCAGCCAATGAAGTATAGTGAACATGGGGATGGCACATCTAGGTACACATTATAAGCAGCAAGACAGATCACCAAGGAGAGGGACAGGAAGCTGATAACAGCATCAGACCCCACCAGGCACAAAAACTGAGAATGGCTGAGTGGATTTGTACCTTTATGTGCATGAGGCTGACTCACAATGTCCAGTTTTTGCATAATGTGAATGACCCTGCCTTAGCCACTTATCAGTTTAGGGAAGTCCTGAAGAAAGCTCTGGACAGCTTAGATCTAAATAGCAAGAGAATCATATCCCATTCCTTTAGGATAGGTGCAGCTTCATATGAGGCATGAGAACAGGAAATAATGTGACAAGGTAGATGGAGACGGATGGCAAACTACTTGGGATTGAGTCACAGGTGTCAGGCATTCGATGGGTGAATGTGAGACAGCTACAGCGGAAAGAATTATGTCATGTAAGGATGATCTTTCTCCTGTAACTGTGGCAAGCTGTTTTCTATGCTGTAATAAGGAGCTTACTAGCATTACTACCACAAACTCAGCATTTCAACCCTGACAGTCAGTACAGTATCACCATTCATGTATATCCTCACAGTTCCATAATCAATGCCAGTACTGTGCTTAAGCACCATCAGCACCTGTTGATCACACCCCTTAACAGATTGCAACTGGCACCAACCCCCTTTCACCTTGCTATAGTCACAGCTTTGTGTAGAGCTGTCTTAAGCTTAAAATAATACAGTTATATATCATATAGCAAAAAACTGCAAGGTAGCTACAGACCCTAAAGCAATAAAAATGATCCGAGTCCTCACAAATAGGTTCATTAGAAAGTTGGTGATGTCATTAGCAGGGCAGTGGTACACCATCGAGTCAGCAATGTAAAAATAGCTGAATGTATGGATAGGACAGTGTGCACCTAAGATAACAAGGAATGTTACTATTTGTCCAGGAGTTATAAAGTTGTCTTTGCAAAGTTCTACCAGATGTGCTTGGGAGGGCAATGAGACATTTAGGTGAAGATTTAATAAACTCTGTGTAGGAATAGTGGAAGGCCTACACAGAAGGTACTGTGGCCGTGTCTGCTGTTCCCCCTCGGCAGCGTGCCTTGCATATTAATCAAGGCGCACTACTGAGAGAGAGAGAGAGAGACATGTAACATGGTTACAGAATCAGTGTAGGGGGTATGTTACAGTGTCCGGAGATGAATAACACACCCCCTGCACTGTCAAAGTGTGGGATGGCACTGAAATATAAAAGTTAAATATTTTATTTTTTTTTATATTTTTTTTTGTGTTTGTGTGGCATGGCACTTAGCAATGGACATCTGCCAAACATCTAAAAATAGAAACCAGATACATTTAATTTTCATCTCAAAGGCAAGTTTAAGCATAGCTGAGCGTGTTTGCGTGCCACGGTTCTCAGCAGTGCTTAAATGTAGCTGAGAACTATATAGAAATGTACAGCAGTACTCAAAATATCTACGTAACTGAAAGGTTAGAGCCATGGCCCTGTGTGCAGTAGATGCACAATTCAAATACACAGACAGGCTATTCAGCTTTTATATTTGATAGCAATATTTTATAAATTATTTTTTATTGATGTATTTAGTGACATTTGTTAACCATATTAGTCCAATTGGGCCAGAAGCCCATATTCAGTGGAGACCCAAGGAGAAAAGCTCCAGTTACACACAAATTTGCAATACATAAAATCCACACTCCAAGATAAAGAAAATAATATACATAAGGTCAGGAAATATAGAAGTATAATACATACACATAATAATAAACTAGTAGGAATGAACAAATATGTTTATTTTTTTATTTTATTTTGTTTTAAAATTCTGGTTTGCTCTTAGCTAACCTCTACTAAGCACTGCTAAGCCAAGCAGTGCTTAAACAGGACCTGTTTAGCAGTGCTTAGCAATGCACATCTCCACTTAGCCTGTTTGGGCACTGCTAAGCAATCCCATTTTAAGCAGTCCTCAGCTCAGCTAAGCTGGTTTGCACACTGCTAAGCAATGCCAGTTTAAGCACTGTATGCATGTATATGAATTTAATGATGTCTTTCCTTAAAGAAGAATATATATTTTGAAATCAATTGTATTTGGATCATGTTTTATATTACTTTTGATATACAGATGATTTGATTTTTATCTGTAAAAGGGGTCAGGAGAAAGTGAATGCTTTTGTTGATTCATTACAGTTGAATAGGTTTTCTTTTAGATTTGATTGTTTACATGTGGGCAATAAGGTTTCCTTTCTAGATGTAAGTTTATGTGGTATGATTGATGGTACTATAAGGACTACTGTTCATAGGAAAGTGATGGGTAGAAATAATTTTTTGCATGGCAGTAGTTGCCACCCTCCACAATTATTAAATTCATTACATTTTGGAGAATTTGTACGACAATAAACTTTGTAGCAATGATTTAGATTTTGAATTTGAAGAGGGTTGTACTGTAAATATGTTTATACAAAGGGGGTATGATTTTGATACTGTTCAGAATGCTTTAGATAGAGTGATTCAGGAACGCCTTAATGGTATTCATACCAACAATAAGATGTTTTGTAATGATTTATGTATAGAGAATAGGTTAAAACTTCCTCATTTATATCAGGCTAGCAATAGAAATGAGTTAAGTGATATAATGAAGAAAATGTATTTTGGCTCTGAGTATAATGTTATGAGTGATAAAATTGTGAAATTGGTATGTTATTATTGGCCTATGCTTTCTAAGGATAATTTTCTCATGAAGTCTTTACAGAAAAGACCATTGATTTATTTTAAGAGGGAATAGAACATCTCTGATTTACTAGTACATAGTAAAGTTCAAGTTCCAGATGTAAGGTGGTCTAAAGGAACTCTGTGTTAAAGGTACGTTTGCATGTGCCAAGTGTTCGATTTTCCCTTACATAATTGACTTTTTTCCAATATTAATGGAGTTGTTTTTTTCGTCCAAATTCCTTTTTTCTTGTTGCAGTATATACCTTGAAAGTATTATGTTGGGGAGACTCAAGGGATGTTTAAAATTAGATTTCAAGAGAGCATGTAAGAGATATTAAAAAAGACAACTGTGATAACCCCCTGGCTGTACATTTTAGAAAATACCACTCTGGTAACTATTTGTTATTAAGAGGGTGTATTTTAGAACAAACTGGTATAGAGATTGGTGAGGTGTTATCTATCAAAGAAAAATTATTGCATAAAGAGGCTGTTTTTATTCTTAAATATGATACCTTATCCCCACAGGGACTTAATACTGATTTTAATTGGAAATATTTAATTAATTGATTGTCAATGTGGGAAATGTTGATTGTACAATTGTTTTGTGTATTTAAGGCATGTTTTTTGTGCTTTAATTTACTCCTTGAAGGCTTCTTAGCCAAGGCGCTAGAATGTAATAAATGTCTGCTTCTTTCTGTGGCCTGTTGTTCATCTTTCTTGTTTTTTGCACTTTGTGGTCTTATACTTTTGTTTTATGGCCACAGATCCATCTGTTAATACCTAGGATATTCTGTGAATGTATTTCAGATCTTACCCAACGTTACATGGACCAGTATGTATTTCAGACGGAAGATAGGACTGGCTGTAATGTGAATGTGGCTGGTAAAATATGGGACAAACATGTCCAGGATAGAAATCGATGATTGGATAACCCATTTTCAATGGTTGGAGCCAGTTCTTCCTCACATCTTTCTGGTGAGCTGCAAGAAACATATAACAAGTTGAAACGTTTGTTATATGCTGACACTAAGACATATTTTAATATCTTAAGTTTGAAAAGATATTTGGAGTTGGGCATTACTCCTCATGGTTTACGTGCTTTTAAAAGTCCAAGCACATCTTTTGATGATAAGCAGGAGGATTGTCACTTTAAAGATAGGTGGCTTGTGGCAGCTCATAAGTCTGCCCTTGAGTTGGTAAGCATCCTTGTTGATTGTGATTTGATTAAACAGCAATGTTTGAAAGGGGAGATACAGTCAGTATGTTCTACACTTAATTCACAGTTGACAGCTGCTAAACTGGTTGCAACATTGGGTGATATCAATGAGAGACTTAAGACCTATGAGCAGGATTTAATTGAAAGGAAAAAGGGTAAACTTAGGAGGGACATCCGTGACTATGGTAACACTAAAGCTTTTCTTTGGGAAGCTAAGAAGCATGCCCCTCCCACTTTTATGACCGGAAGTAATAAAAGGTCTTTGACTGTCTCTTTTGCTTTTTCTGATAGTGCTGACATGCTAACGGAATATGAAAGTGAGGGAGAAGTGTATCCTCCCTTGCCTCCTGCACAAAATACAGCTGCTTATATGGAAAGGTTCCGGAGGCCTAATAACCAACTTTCAGAGCCCAATCGTGAGAGGAAAAGAGGCAGATATGGACAAGTGCAACAACAGATGGCGGATGGACAGGTGAAACATTATAACAAGAAAGGTAGGTGGCAGCAGATGAACTAATAATATTCTGACTTTTGAGAAAACTTCTACTGTTGTTAATATATCTGATTACACTTTATTGAATCATTTAGAGTCTGTGTTAGAGCTGGGACTGAAATTTATCCCTACTGTTCTTCCCCATGCACATATTTTAAAGACTGAAATTTTTTGCTTAGTAAGAAAGGTGTATTTAATATGTTATTTCTCTGAAGGGGAGGGCAAAGGAGATGTCTCAGATGATGTTTAAAAGTTTCTACTCTTTTACCTCTGACATTAATGATTGTGAGGTAGCTAGACCTAGTGGATATTGTTTGTTGAACACAGAAAAGATTCAATGTAAAAGTTGTTTCATTCTACCTTTTAATAATGAAATTGTTAGACAGTTTTCGGCAGCAGTGAATTTTGCTGCAGAATCATTAATTAATAATTTTACAAAAACTGATGTTAAGTACAATTTGTCTTTTAAATAATGCTAGTAAAGATCAGAATAAAGTCATTAAGCCATCGAACAAAGGCAATAATATTTTGATTATGAACTATAAATGGTATGCCACTATGTGCTATAAATTGTTAAATGATACAACTACTTATGAAAGATGCAATACTGAAATGTATAACCAAGCTTTAGAGGATTATCGTTTGCTATTGGAAAAGGGTTTTAGACTTGGTTATTTTAGCTGAAATAATTTGGACAAGAAATTCTCATTACAGGGTTGTGAATTGGCAACCTTTTATTGCCTTCCTAAAATACATAAAGGGCTGGATGAGGTAAAGAGCAGGCCTATAGTGACTGCCTGTAAATATTTTTTTATGTAATTTTGGTTTATGCTTACATGAATATTTATTCTCATATGTTAAACTGACTCCTGCCTTTATTAGGGATACACAAGATTTTATTGATAGGATAGTCCATATTAGGTGGGAAAAGGAAACGTACTGGATAGTGATAGATGTACAAAGTTTGTACACTAATATTTTACACCAATATGGTGTTCAGGCACTTCAATACTTTCTGAGGGATTCCCCGATCTCGAGTTTTATTATTGAGTTATTGGAATTTTGTTTGCGGCATAATTTTTTTGTATTTAATAATGAATTGTTTCTTCAAATACATGGTACAGCCATGGGGGTTCCTTTTGCCCCCATAGGTTCATAGGTTGGTACTAGGCTATCGGCCCTAGGGCCTATACAGGCCTAGCCATAACAATTCCCTGGCTATTACTTGTAACCATTATTACTTATACCATGTATGTTAATTTAATGGTATCTTTCTTTGAAGTAGAATATATATTTCAAAATCAATTTCATTTGGATCATGTTTTATATTACTTTCGATATATAGATGATTTGATTTTTATCTGTAAAGAGGGTTGGGAGAAAGTGAATATTTTTTTTGAGTCATTACAGTTGAATAGGTTTTCTTTTAGATTTGATGGTTTACAGGTAGGCAATAAGGTTTCCATTTTAGATTTAAGTTTATGTGGTATGATTGATGGCACTATAAGGACTACTGTTCATAGGAAAGTAATGGGTGGAAATCAATTTTTGCATGGCAGTAGTTGCCACCCTCTACACTTATTAACTTCATTGCCTTTTGGGGAATGTTTACGACTTAATAAACTTTGCAGCAATGATTTAGATTTTGAATTTGAAGCAGGTTGTACTACAAATATGTTTATACAAAGGGGGTATGATTTTAATATAGTTCAGAATGCTTTAGACAGAGTGATTCAGGAACACCTTAGTGGTATATATACCAAGAATAAGATGATTTGTAATGATTTATGTATAGGGAATGGGTTAAAACTTCCTCATTTAGATCAGGATAATAGTAGAAATGAGTTAAGTGATATAAGGAAGAAAATGTATTTTGTCTCTGAGTATAATGTTATGAGTGGTGAAATTGTGAAATTGGTGTGTTATTACTGGCTTATACATTTTAAGGATAATTTTCTAGTGAAGTCTTTACAGAAAAGGCCATTGATTTCTTTTAAAAGGGGGTGGAGCATCTCTGATTTATTAGTACATAGTAAATTTCAAGTTCCACATGTAAGGTGCTCTAAATGGACTCTATATGTTAAAGGTACTTTTGCACATGACAAGTGTTCAATTTGCCCTTATATAATTTACTTGTTTTCCAATATTAATGGAGTTGTTTTTTGTACAAATTCCTTTTTTCCTGTTGCAGTATGGGGGTTATATATGCCTTGAAATGCCCCTGTAATAAGTATTATGTTGGGGAGACTCAAAAGATGTTTAAAATTAGATTTCAAGAGCATATAAGGGATATTAAAATGGTAACTGTGATAACCTCCTGGACATACATTTTAGAAAATACCACTATGGTAACTATTTGTTAATAAGAGAGTTATTTTAGAACAAATTAGTATAGGAATTGGTGAGGTGTTATCTGTCAAAGAAAAATTATTACATAAATAGGCTGTTTTTATTCTTAAATATGACACCTTATCCTCATGGGGACTTAATACTGATTTTAATAGGAAATATTTAATTTAATTGACTGTGAATGTGGGAAATGTTGATTGTATAATTGTTTTGTGTATTTAAGGGATGTGTTTTTTGTGTTTAATTTACTCCTTGTAGCATGTTAGTCGAGGCGCTAGAGTATAACAAATTTCTGCTTCTTTCTGTGGCCTGTTGTTTTTATTGTTTTATTGCAGTTTGTGGTCTTACTCTTAGCTAACCTCTGCTAAGCACTGTTAAGCCAAGCGAAGCAGTGCTTAAACAGGACCTGTTTTAGCAGTGCTTAGCAATGCGCAACTCTGCTTAGCTGGCATGGGCACTGCTAAGCAATCACAGCTTAAGCAGTCCTCAGCTCAGCTAAGCTGGTTTGCACACTGCTAAGCATTGCCAGTTTAGGCACTGTCAGCTAAGCTTAGTAGGTTTGCGTGGTGCTATGCAAAGTGCCACATTTTTAAAAATGGTCCAGTGGTGGCAAAGAACAGGAAAACATCCTTATTTAAGTGCAACAGGTGGAAATCACAGCTTAAGCAGGCCTCAGCTCAGCTAAGCTGGTTTGCACACTGCTAAGCATTGCCAGTTTAAGCACTGTCAGCTAAGTTTAGTAGGTTTGTGTGGTGCTACGCAAAGCACCACATTTTTAAAAATGGTCCAGTGGTGGCAAAGAACAGGAAAACAGCCTTATTTAAGTGCAACAGGTAGAAATACAGCCAGAATCTGTTTGAGTTTTATCTTGCCAGAGACTATGGCATGTGTTGTAGAGGATGTGCAGTTCCAGGCGCAGAGGTGGGGCAATCTTGAGTCCAGGGTCATGGTTGGACACTTCATAAAAGACCATGACAGCTGGATGCTGCACGGTGAGTACCAGGGGTCAGAGTATAAATCAGAGGCCTGAAACTGGCTGGCACATGACCTCACCAGTGCAACTGGTATCCCCTGCACAGATGAGTAGGTGTGCCACCATTATGATAACCTGAAGTATAGGAAGGGGAATCTCTAAGACACATGGATTCAAGAAGCTCGGGATGACAATGCCCCTCAAGTTTGTAAGTATTGTAAGAATTGTTTTACCAAATTTTAGTATGAATATCTGTTAGGTACGCATAATGGTGTGTTTTTCTCCCCACAGGTGCAGAGGAGAGAGGTCACAACCTGGAGGCCCATGCAGGATGCCTGGCCAGGTTGCGCTGTGAGTGTGGCGAGTACAGATGTATCCTGCAATCTATAGTCATATAAACAAGAAAGAGTACAGTAGTAACTGCCAGTAGGAAAGCATGAAACCTGATAATGTCCAGAAAATAAAGTTTCTACTGCATTAATAATGTTAAGGAAATAAAGGTCAACTGCATTAATAATGTTAAGGAAATAAAAGTCAATTGCATTCATAATGTTAAGGAAATAAAGGCCAACTGCATTCATAATGCTAAGAAAATACTGTTCAGCTGCATTAATAATGTTAAGGAAATAAAGTTCAACTGCATTCATAATGTTAGCAAACAAAAATCCTGTGACACCACCATGGAGATGTACAAATAGATAAATAAAATTCCTTTTAATGGACAATGAAATGATTTCATTGTCCATTAAAAGGAATTTTATTTATCCATTTGTACATCTTCATGGTGGTGTCACAGGATTTTTGTTTGCTGTTTATATTTTACCGGTGCACCTTTGGCAGTCACATGTATTTTGTACTATTGCATTCATAATGTTAAGGAAATAAAATTTCTAGTGCATTCATTGTGGAATTACAGCTTTCTTGCAACACCTGCATTATATGAACTGTTTATCAATACAGACTGTTAGATATATAGCAATCTCTGTATGATGTCACCCCTAATAAAGCTGCGTTCTTCAATATCTGTGTATTTGGGCTGTTGGTCATGAACTCAAGTATTACAAGCGCTGTGAATGAAAAACAGGAATAATACCACTAAGTGACTGAAGGTTAGCTAATAAAGAGTGTTCTGCTAAACTGTAGATGTGGAGCTGTACAACAAAATATAATGCATTATGATATTTGTTCTGCACTAACATCTGAACCTATAATAGGAACGGCCAAGGTATAATAGTGTGCATCTCAGGATTGTCTTGTGTTAACCATTGCATTTCAGCTATATGCATTCCTGATCTAAGTTACGCTGCTGCAGGCAAGTATGAAACTGTAATTACTGTAGACTGCAAATATACCATCTGCAACTGTATATGGGTCAGGTAGCCAATCCAGCACTCCAATATGGTCTGTACACTTCACACATATTTTCATCCACTAGGGGTTCATTGTCTACATTTGAATTTCATGTAGTAATGCACAGTTCACCTATCTCTGTCATGCATGAATCTCATGCATGTGTGTTCAAGTGTCACTGCAGTCTTGTATAACACTCTATCTCTATTACCAGGTCACAGTTTGTTATCAGGTGAGCGCTAGGCACATATCAGTCAATCAATATTCAGCAGTGGATAAGTAGCTCAGCTTGATAAATGCTAGGTATGTTCTATATTTTGTCAGACATAGACCGGGGTTAGAATCCAGGGACAAGTTCTACTAATTATTTATAGAAACAGTTATGTGTTGTTAACAAATGTTCTTCCCACAGGAATTACAGGTAAATAAATGGCTGTAGTAGCTGTTTGAATGGGTTACTTTGTGTGTCCAGCTGTACCATAGTGTAAACAACATTGCTCAGCAAGGTGATAAGACTTCAGTAAATAAAATGTCAATAAGTACACTACTAATACAAGTTAATAAAACAAATAAAACTGTGTAATGTTGGTGCGGCTGTATGCCTGGTGTGTCTGTGAATGTCTGCTGATAGTCTAACCCCATGCCTGCCAAGGACGGCATAATAAGCGCAAACTCTCTGTACTGTGCATGATACATGTCTCTCAAGTGTCATGCTGTCATGGACTGTGATCACTGTTGCCAAATCCCTTGGACACAGACTTAACATACAGTTGATTTACAGTATGTCAATAGCACACTCACACTATATTAGTCCACAGTACACCTTGGTAGTCATATATGTTCCCCTGACATAAGGTTCATAGGTTCATAGATTAGTACTAAGCTAACTGCCCTTGCAAGCCATTTTAAGCCTAGCCAATTATCCCTTGGGAGACTCAAACCCTGCACCTTGTGTTTGTAAGGCAAACACTTTAACCATTAGGCCACTGTCCCAACCCCATGTAATAGTCCCCTGTAGTTGTGTACCTGTAGATGTTACAGCTTGGCCCATACTGTCCCATGCAGATAGCTTGAGAGGTATGTACATGCTACAGAAGCTATAGGGCACTTGTAGGCATAAAGTAAGGGCAGACCTGTAGAGTATAGAAGAGTACTGATGCAAACTATATAGCCTATACTGGTAGTAATGAAATGTATTTCTCTCTCCCCCCACCCCTTATCTGCATCACAATTTATTATTGTTATACATCGAGTATGGTTTACTTTTAACATATGTTGTTCTCAAAACTTTATGTTGGGCCTTGTATTTTATTATTGTTATATATTACAATTTTTGCATAGTAACATACCTTTAACGCAACTGTTACTGGCATGCTGTTACAATATTGACTGTTATCCCATTTATTGTTGTGTTCCATGTGCTATGCAATGTTATCTTACTGAGTTATTTGCAACAACCTTGCATGCTGTTATAACTAACATTTAAATTTTCTGCTCATTACTAACCTATTCACTTTGAAAAAACCTCAACACCATAGCACGACTGGGTAGGCCAGTACACGCAGATCCACCTACTCTACCTCAACTGGCCATGGCACCAAGTCCCAGCACATCTGGGACCCAACGTGGTGCTGCCCTCTCTGATGACCCTGCACCATTTATGGGTGGAACCGCTTTAGGGGATGGTGCCCACCCCCCCCTGCGAGCGGGTGAGGAGAAGAAGTTGTCACCCAGTGACAGCTACCAGGGATGGTCTGCAGGATCATCCACCAAGGGTTCAACAATTGGTTGCACCACCTACTCTACCTCAACTGGCCATGGCGCCAAGTCCCAGCACATCTGGGACCCAATGTGGTGCTGCCCTCTCTGATGGCCCTGCACCATTTATGGGTGGAACCGCTTCAGGGGATGGTGCCCATCCCCCCCCCGGGAGCGGGTGAGGAGAAGAAGTTGTCAACCAGTGACAGCTACCAGGGATGGTCTGCAGGATCATCCACCAAGAGTTCGACAATTGACTGCACCAGTTTGAGGGCAGACTGGCCAACCTAGAGGGGCAGGCTTGCCCTGGCACCCAGCCCCCAGCACAGTCACCTTCAGGGCAGTGAAGGAGTAGTGGTGACTCTCCATGGATGGGGAGCTCAGTCCCACTGCTGCTGTCTGGGGGCACATGGCTCTCCAATTCCACAACACCCTCCCCATCCAAGGTGTTTACCCCTCTCATGTGTCATACACCACCCCTGTCTGCTGTCTTGTCTGTTTGCAAATGCAACCTCTCCTACCCAACTTACCTCCCCAAATGTACCTATAATCCTTCCCCAAAATTCCACTCTCACCTTAAAAAAAATGGGCATCTGTCCCACAAAAAAATATTGCCCCTTACATAGTTGTCCATTTTGCCCACACCTACACTGCCTAAAATCAATCATTACAGAAATTAATCAACAAAGTTATGTCACCCACACCCCTCTCTCTGGGATGTCAGGCTCCAAATTCCAAATTCTCTACAACCTGCACCGCTGTTGCTGTACAAGAAATGGAGAGCTATGGTCCTTTTCCTTTTCATCCGTCTGGTGCATCCCTACCTACCTTTCATGTTGTTTTTCCCCTACTTGCCCCTATTTCAGCACTTTCCTATCACCCCTTTTTTATTTTCTTTTTTTGGAAATAGCGTGGGAGTAAGCGGAGCTAAGCAGCCATGCAAACCCGCTTAAAACTGCTTTAATCACCTTATCTGTTTCTGACACTGTTATGCACATCAGAAAAATAATCACCCCTGCCAAGTCTCAAACCAGGGACCCTGTCAATCACAGCATACTGCATTAGCACACTAGGCCACTCAGCTCTGAAGAATAATAGGTGTTTCATCAAGATATCCTGATTATCAGTGATGCACATCAGCAAAAATAATCACACCTGCCAAATTTTGAACCTGGGACCCTGTTAACTATAGCATAATACAGTAGCCCACTAGTGCCAGTGACACAATACTTGTACATATAATGAGAAAAATGACAGCATACATGGGACTGTGATGCAGACATGAAACCAGTACACAGCCAAATAAATGCTGATGGATATAAGTGAGGCCTAGGATATCAGGTAGAGCTGACAAATGCACAGACTGTTGCGGAATGTCCACAGTTGTGCCACCTACTTTTGGCATGGTTGTCACATAAACTATTCTGTGTGCTGTAGTACTGCCAAGTCACTACAGATTGAGAGTAGAAAATCATGTTAGACAGTTCAGTGTCACACGTCACACCCATCTAAACACGTGCTCATGTGAATCATGTGTAACAGACTGCATGCATGCACATATGTCTTGCAAATACACCTGATATAATATGGACTCAGTAGCTCAATCTGTCACATTCCTAGCATGCTGTACATTTTGCCACCCACAGTCCTGGCCTCTATTCCAGTCTGCTGCATGTCAAGTGCATGCTTGTCAATACAACAAATAAATAACTGAGCCCTGCAATTTCCAGCAGAACTGATCACTGCCACTGCAGTTACTGCCCCCATTGCAGAATGTCAAAGGCCTATAGGTTAGGACACACTTCACAAATATGTAAGTCATCCTAAATGTCACCTACCACTCTCTGCATGGCACTATTGCATAACATATGTACCAGAGACACATGCCTCACCTGGACTGTTATGGGTACTCTCACCCTGGCTATGCTGTGACAAGAGATCTGAAACAGCTCCATCACCGACATATACAGCTTGCTGTCCCCCAGTGTGTCCACAATCCCCAGTATGACTCCTGGACAGAATGCAGCAGCTGCAGCCTGCAGTATATGCGACAGTATGTTCAGCTACCTGCTACAGACCTACCATACCTCCCAGCCACATAGAACAGGGAATCCACACAACACCTATACATAAAGGGGCGGAGGGAATGGTCAAGTGACAGGAACATGTGTCACAGTCTTCCTCTACAAACATACACAACTAATAGACCAGCAGCTACTGCAACAGCATGCATATTCTGATGCAAATGGTGTATGACACTCACATCTGTCTGTCCCCTTACTGACCTCAACCCACATTGTTAAACAGTAAACTGCCACATAATCAAAAAGTCTGTTCACAATGGCCAAACATAGCATGCAAAATTGTGGACATACCAATAAATCCAAACAGTGGACAGTATTTTACCTACTCTCTGTGATGCTGTAGTCCCACCTCGATAATGTCCATCTCACAGGCCAGGAAAAGGGCCAAGGCCTACATGAAGGCCTTAAAAATAGCACTGTGTTGCCATGCCATTGGCTAATGAAAATGCAACCCAGCTGTTCTGGATGCAATTAGCAACTGTGAGCCACAGACTGGTGCACAGGCAATCACCTGTTCATGAGCATTACCTACAAAACTCAAGCTGTTGCCTATGGTAAACATGTCTGTGACTTTCTTTACAAAGACAGACTGCACTATCCTAAGCATTATACCACAGGATTTCTGCACATAAAGGAGTAGAGCACTATAACAGGTATGCAATAGAATTTCCCATGTAATGGGATGCAGATGGGAGGATGCAGTCATGGGAAATAGGAATTACAACACTAGGTCCGTAGTACAAATCTTGGAATGACATGTTGCTGTTAGTCAGCTGTCTAGTACCTACAGGCTTCCCTTTTGGCTCTGTCTGCTGTGACACAGATCACAGCTCTGGCCCTCTGGTTCCCTCCAGCAATGGTCAGCTCATGTATGAATGCTACTGGATTGTGTATTACACAATAGTCACAGTAAGTACTGGTGGATTCAGCTAACATATCACATGATGTACTGTCAGTCAGATCCTCTCAATCTGTGAATGTCACACATGCATAGTTCAAACATTGTCCAGGTGTCCCTGACTGTTTCTGACATACTCTGGCTAGGTCACTGTGTACTCCACACTTGTATCTCATCACCTGAGAGCTATGGCTAGCATACCTGTTGATCCCCTACAGCAGGACAGCAGTTTACAGCCAGTAGTAGTGGGGAGACATATGCTCCACCTCAGCAACAAAATGTACATATTGACCATACAATATAAGGGAATGAATACAGTACCAGATATTAATGTACTATAACTGTTTTCTGAGGGGTCTGGCATGTGATAGCCAGATTTCACACAGTCTGGGTACAGCCACCACTTATTGTCCAACTGTTTGCCAGACATCCACATTTGTCTGGCAGAGAGTCCACATATATCAGGCACATGTACACATTCTGCAAACATCTGTGTACTGCGGATGTCAGACACCTACAGGGAGGATACCCTACAGCACATTTGCAGTGCTGTCTGTAATTGTGTCACACAGATGTTGCTGAACTGTTACCATACACTTGTAGTACCACTCACCTATTTGTCAGATGGTGGCTGTATGACATGGTACTGGAACGTCGCCCATAGGGGACACACCACAGTAGATGGCAGTGATGGGTGTGGAGACATAAAAACACAGTCTGTCACAGTACACAGGCCATAACTGGTATAATTAGGATCATACAAGGTTACTAGGCTATTGGCCAATGAGGTCCTCATAAGCCTAGCCCAGACTTTAGCCCATGTTTATGCAAGTCAGCACCTTATGCCCCAGTCCAACCAGGACACAGGGGGGTATCCCAAGGGTGTATGTCCTGTTAACCATCCAGTTATCCAGGTTTCACTTTAAAAGGTGTAAAGAGGTACTCTGCCTGATGTGGATAGGGTGTCCATTCCACATCTGGGTGAGTGTAAGGGACACATACCCACCAACAAGTCCTGTTGATGTCACAGACCAGATTGAGGGCATATGTGTGGGTTAATAGAGTGGAGCTTGACTTGCGGCTGTGCAGCAGTCCCATCAAGGTGGGGATCCGTGATCGCCTTGTATGCCAGACAGAGGTCACCTCTGTGGAGTCTGTGTGAAACTGGGTTGAGGGATGGGCTTATAGCCTGCCTGTGTATGATAGATGTCTGAGGCCCTGGTATTCCCTGGTAAAGAACCTCTGTAGTCTCCCCAGCTGCAGCATGTGCTTTGTGAGGTAAATAATGAAATGGGGCATTATACTCACTAATGGGCCTTATTAGGGGGGAATACAGGGATGTTATGTCACTGGATGACATACCCTTAGGTATGAGGTGGGCCATGTAGATGGCTTTCCTTACAACAGAAGCAACATGGTGGTTAAATGTCATGTTGTCATCAACCTGTGTGCACAAATCCCTCACAAATGATTGCATGCTTAGGATGTTGTTATTACTGTGATAATATGTGGGGACTTCACTCTCCCCAAAGGGGATGATGCTGCATTTTGTGGTATGCAGCCTTAGGCCATGTGTCTGGAACCAGTCACATGTCTTCGTGAGACCCTCTTGGCAGATATCCACATCATTAGGGGATTTGGTGACAGCACCCAGCATGCGGTCTTCTGCAAATGTGGTTGGCCATAGCCCACTGGTTGTGCCCTGCACCTCAAAAGTAACACACACATAACAGAGGCCCAAACACAGAACACTGTGCTAGACCACTAGTTATGGGTCTACTGTTTGAAGTAGCTTCCCCTATGTTGACTAGGTGGGTTATGTCAGTTCACCAGTGTTCTACCCATCTGGTAACATATGGACTGATGCCTAGCTGGGCGTGTGTATCTATTATGGCCAAGTGGGGAATACTGGCAAAGTCTTTGGCCAGATCAAGGTAGGTAGTGTGCAATGTCCCCCTCATCCATGGCTTTGGTGACTGCATCACAGAAGTCAACCAAATGTAACAGACATGATCCCCCCCCCCTTGAAAAAGCCTAACTGTGTGTGATCAAGTGTGTGGAGATAGCCAATGTCCTTGTTAATGAGGTTCATGATAAACTGTTCCATGGCCTTGAAGATCAGCCTAGTTAGGCTGATGGGTCTATAATGTGCCAGCTTGGTGGCTGCTCCACCTTAATGTAAAGGGGTGATAGTGGGTGTCCTCCACTTGGCTGTGACAAAGGTGGTATTCAGGCTTTGGTTAAATACAGTGCCTTATGGTGCTGCAGGTTCATGGTTGGGGTCATGTAGGATGCATCCTGTGATGTGACTGGCTCCCATAGAGACTGTATACCATGACTTTGAGATGGCAGTGATGACCTGTTCCCTACATAATAGGGGAAGGGGGCAGGTACTGGGGATGTCCTGCTGTACTGATTGGGAGGACAGTGGGTGAAGCTTTCACTGATTCTGTCAGAGGGGGAGGGGACTACGAAGCTGTTTATACCATCCCTTAGGAGGCTGTAATCAACTTTGGAGATGTTTGTATGTCTGACCCTAGCTAGAAGGGTATTGTGGGAGATGATGACTGCAAACGCGACAGCTTTACGGTTTGTTTGACCATGGAGGATGATATTGTAGGGATGCTACAGTGGTTACCCATGTTGTTTAATATCAACTGCAATGAACCTTCACCTCATGTGGGGGTAGCAACTAGTGTTCCAAAGTGTTTGCATTGCCAATGTCGATGAATCTCTGGGCATTTGTGTGCTGGCATGAGTACATCTTCCAATGTATGTTTGGCTAGTTAAAGGATCAGGATACAGACTCGAATCCTAACAGAGTTGATCAGGTCCATATAGGCAGAATGGGCTTCCTGGTCACATGTGGGGGCCGGTAGTTAGCTATGATTTGAATAGGTGTCTTGGCAATGGTTAACTGCCCCTGCAGTGCCTCCTATGTGTCTTACTGTTTGACCAGCCTGGAGGTGTGTATGTCTTTCATATACAGTGAAACCCCACGTCCTATGGCTCTACTGCCCACACCTTGGGATCTGACTGTATGATAGTATGGGTGACCATGTATGGCTGGGGTGCTCTCTGCAGCTTTGAACCATGTGTCTGTGACTTCACAGATGTCAGCATTTCCCAAGGTTAAAACTGCTTGCAATAAGCGCAGATTCATATTTAGACTCCTAGTGCAGTGGTTCCCAACCTTTTTCAATCCTCGGCTCCCTTGTTGAATCCAGGTTTTCCCAAGGCACCCCTCCCCGTCAAATTCTAACTAGTCTATATATATATAAAGGATTTGGCAAAGAACTATCACACAAGTAGAGGTTACTGATAAATTAAAAAAAAAGCAAATCATAAGATTTTCAGCAAAAAAGGTTTACAATATAAAAAGGTCAGCTATTTTAGCATCTCAATGACCCTACAATGTCAGTTTCTGGTTGGATATGTCTAATCAAATTGCACAAAATATAAAATATATAACTCTGTAGAATTATTTCCCTTACACCCCTGGCCCCACTAACACACACAATACTTTTGTACTTCCGCACACAGAAAAGCATGACTTCCTCTTGTTAATACAGTTCATGCAGGATTACGCCAAACTCACTTTCTGAAGTACCCGATGTAGTCCTCTGCCAGGATAAATTATCCCAACCAGCCACATCTCTCTCAACACAGATACAAAGGATCTTTCAGAATTTGTAAGAATACACATTGCTCACTCGCCATCTGTAAAATGTAAAGATGTGTAGAGCGTGATATGCAGGCAAAGCACTAGCCATTCCTACCTCTGTTGAACAAAGTAGCTCCACAGCCACAAATCAATCCCGGTCCTGGGTAGTAATGGGGAATAAAACTTCTGCATGAAGGCAGCTTTGGAATGTTTTTTTTTTTGCCTTTTGGCTGCTTATTACTTAGTAACATCCCTAAATGAGGGCTGAAAACAGGACCGTCATGAGCAGCACATCATCTGCATATGGGTCGAGTTGTTGGGAAGAAGTGTAAATGAGATCACCACCAACAGCCAGCAACTTTTATATGATACCCAAGGACGTTGTCTTCCTTTCCACACCAAGTACCTTACTTTCTAAAAATAAGTTATCCCCCATCTCATAAGTGTAGGAGTAAGGGTATTATGTGACACACCTACTGTAACGGGTGAACAAGGGTGTAATGAAGTGCGTGTAATCAGCAGATAGGGAAGCAGGTTTGAAAACCTTCACGGACGGTTTACTAAGGCAGGGAATACATTTAACTATATAATTACTCATCTAAAAATGTTTTGATGGAGGTGGGAAGCCTGCCTGACATTTTTAGATCTGGCTGTTTCAGGACCCAATAGAAAGGCAGCATTGCACAACAACAGCATTCAAATCAGTTTACTATTTTTATGATGTTCTACTGACCAGGTACACTTTGCTTTAAGCCTGTCAAGCTGTAAAAGAATTGTGCCATTTATACCACTCCTACTATGAGGGCCAGTCACAGAAGCATACACTCCTATCACAAAAAAGTCTGACAAATGATAAGCCCGCAAATGTAGCACTAGTAAATAAGTGCCGTACTTTAAGAAAAAATGTTCACTTCATTCAGCATCAATGAAATAGCTGCAGGCAGGAATGCTTAAATGACTGCCTTTTTTTTTTAACTCTCCAACTCCAAGTCACTCCAACAGGCAGTCAGACACACTGGTGTACGTTATTGAGGTTGCAGGATAAAATCTGTGATGCGTGATGATATCAGAGTTCACTAAAAAAAATTGGGAATTAAAGGGACCACTCGGGAATTTTTGGCACCCTATTATTTTGTCCCCAGAAATGGGAATTCGGATGGGTGAGAGGTGTGGACAGCAATGTAGGGAAAAAGGGAACTGCTTAATGTTCAAGTTGAGAAAGGTTGTTGTCAGGCCTGCTTATGAGCCACCTGATTTCCTACTGCTTTGCTGCTACTTTTTATGAGCATTCTTTCTCTCACATTTTCTATCTAACCACAAACCCCAGTGAGTAGGGTAGCCACAGTGAGATGTTCTTTGCTTAGCGGCCGCAAAATAAACCATGAACTAATAAGCTTAGTAACTGAGCTTATTAGTTTGCAGTTTATTTTGTGGCCACTAAGCTTATTAGTTCACGGCACCCCTGTGAGGAAGCTGTGGCTCCCCAGGGCGCAGCGGCGCACACTTTGGGAACCCATGTCCTAGCATTTAGCAGCATGGCCTTCAATTTGTGATTTGTTGACAGTTGTATGTTGGTAGTGTTAACTTCACCACTTTTCCTACTAACGGCACTATGAGGGTGGCAAGAACCATTGCCAGACACCTGAAGGCCAGTTGAGACAGATGGAGGACATCTCTGGCAAAGCATCATGGTCTGTTGATCATATCATCCCAGGCTGTCAGGTACTGGAGCCCCCTGGAATGGCACCGGAAACCAACCCAATCGTTAAATTCAATCATTTCCTGATTGTATTTTGGCATCATTCTGGGTGATAGCAGCATGCTGCATAAGGCTAGGGACATACCTGCCTGGGACACATAATCAGCGTGCTCAGTCATGTCTCACCTCATATAGTTCAGGGAGGTATGTATCAGGACAGGCATGCCAACATGAATGTGACAGACTCATAACAGTACCTGTTGTTGAGAGACATCAGTGTGTATGTGATATGGCAGATTCTGGCACCTGACAGACAAGTAACCGTGACCTTCCCCATATACAGCCTGGTGAGAGGCACATCTGTGTATCTCACAATGGAGCCTCCTATGACTAATATGTTTCATTTATGGTGACGCCTTTGTGGCTGTGGGACACAGGTCTGTGGCTATGTGTGGTATGTGGTGTAGAGGGCTGTGGAGCTCATGTGTGTTTTTACCTCGGATGTCTCCTTTGGGGATGTGTATGTTGAGGACCTCCACATATGTGGGTGTATGTTGTGTAGGTTTGGGTGGTGTGTGATGTGTACTGATTGTGCTGACAACCTGTTCGGTGCCAGATATGTGGGCATGAGAAGGAGAGAGCATGGACTGTAGGTTCCTAATGTCATTGCATCTGTCACAATTTGCATTCCTTGGTGGTGTTTGTAGATGGTTGTCCATGTACATGATACAGTTGTTACACTGTGCTAGGATGCCCATATCAATCAGAGTAGCAGGGGAAACTGTAGGACATTGTCCAGCCATAGTTGTCAGAATCTCTGAGGGAGGAAGGCCAGGGAGATCTAAGGGGTAGGCCTAAAGTCCAGGTGCTTAAAACAAAAGTAGGAGGCTGACACTACTGCATACAATGTAGACAGGCTATAAACAAGCAGTAATAGGTGCAACAGAAAAGATGCATTTGAACACCTTAAAGAACATGCACCAAGTAGCAGGAAACAGCAAGATCAGGAGGGAAATGCATTATGTATTGCCACTATGTTGCTGATAGCCACATACATACTTTGGTGATAGATGGCGGGGTATGATGTGGGAGTTAGCAGAGAATAGTGCTGGCAAATATGGATGTGCAGGGTGTGTACATAATGGAGAGCAATGTATGTGGTCCTGTGATGTGTTCCCCTCTTCTTGTCTTTGGGAGTGATGTGTAGACAGAGGAACACACCTTTTTCAGCAGAGGAGAATGACATCACAGTTGACAGACTGAGACTCCATCACTAGATCCTGCTGTCAAGGAGTTGACAGAATCAGCAACAACGTGCTGCACTGTGGGCAGACCTCGTGGCATTGGTAAATAACGTAGGGCTACAGGAGAGAAGCTATGAGTAGGTCCGACACCAGGCCACAGATATGATAAGTGCTGCACCAAAGGGCAGCAGTTTTTGCCAGGGACCGTGCTGGCACTGGTGGATGGCCTGCAACACAGCCACCACTCTCAGCCACAGAGGAGTTCCTGGCAAACCTGGGTTCAGCCACCAGCTCACAAACATCTATCTCTCCATATGTCATGGAGATGGGTGGCACAGCTTCCACAGCAGAGAAGCATCCAGGTAAGCCTCCTGTGGTCATCACTTTAATACTATAGCAGTCATAGTGGCAGCCTCTACAAACCTGTACATGGATGTCAGATCAATCTGCATTTGGGGGAGGTTTTTTTTTTTGTAATGCACAAGTGTGCACACATAGTCTGAATGTCAGCAATGTGGGCAGTATCACAGTTCGTACCGTACATGTTGATATATGCACATATTATCCTGTACCATTAGCCGCGGTGGTGCAGTGGTAGCGTTGTTGCCTCACAGCAAGAGGTTCTCCCGTTCGATTCTTGGCTGAAGCGCCTTCTGTGTGGAGTCTGCATGTCCTCCCCGCGGTCCAGTGACATTTGAAAGACATGCGTTAATGAGCATGCCTAAGTTGAAGGTTGGGCGTCGAGCTGGCACCTCAGCACCGTAAAATTCTACTGCCAATCATTAGCGGACTGGAGTTCCGCTGTGGCGACTCCTAACCAGGAAAAGCCGAAAGAAGAACATCCTGTACCTTTGCCACATTTGTGTTTGCTGACAATACCTCTCCCCCACAATTCCATAGGTACCTCTGGTGTGGCCGGAGTCCCTCATCCTGTAGCCAGTGAGCATGGACCTGTTTTGTTATGGCTTATCTATACCCTAGGCATGTTAAGGGCTGCCAGTTTGACATAGACACAACTATTAAGCTTAGACATAGTGCAATACTTGTATGTTCAGTTGTGGAGGAATTCACTGCATTGCATTAAACTGGTAATCAGTCGCATATTTGCAGGCACTGCAACATATTTGCACATATTTTTGTGAAAGTTTAGGCAGTCTGCTATAAAGGGGGGGGCAATAGTAATGTGGAAACGGTTGCACTGTGTTTTAGGTGAAGGTCCATCACATACACTGACATGTTGCTTATCTCACAGGTGTATATTACTGGCAACATTAACTGGACGTAGCTGCAATGCATGTTGTTAAGGGCCTGTCTTGTCTGTTGTGCTCTGCTTGTGTGTTATGCATGGGATCAGTAATAAGGTGTGGTATGTATAATGCAGTTGTGGCACTTTGTGTGTGTATAAAGCTTATGGGTAAATATGAGCAGATTTATTTCCCTCCATAGGCAATAAAAGTGGGCAGATACATTGATAGCCCACAAGATTTGCTTTGGGGGAGTCAACATGCTTAAGAGTGTTGAGGGGTTAAGAATAAATAATTAGGGCAGTTAGGCTGTAGGCAAGGTAGATGGGTGGCAGTAAAACTCAAAAATTGTTGTCAGGAGCTTAGATAAGGCTTAAAAGAGAATAGGTAGGGTTAAGTTTAATACACTCAGAAGCAGAACAATGAGAACAACAAAGAACCCACCCATCCTTCTTTCAAAAATGAAGAGTGTAGCTCAGAGAAATAGAGGACTTGTTTGCCTGCAAGGGTGTTTGCACTATGGATCAGAATGAAATTACCAGTTTTTCCTTAAGTTTTTTTTTTCTTAACGTTTTTACCTTCCCATCAAGGCCTTCTTGGCCTGCAAGAGTGTTTGTAGTGGGGTTCAAGAAGAAATTTCCATTTTCTCACACATTTTTTTTTAATCAGGTTTTCACCATCCCTAACAAGTAGGCTAGGGTATTGCTGTCACATATCTAAACAAAAAGGCAGTCTTGAAAGGTTAAATGTGTGTGTTGGTGAGCTGAATAACTCGGTCCCCTCCACTCAAACAGGCTATGGCCACCCCTATCAGCTTTGATGGGTGAAGTCTTGCACACTTTGCAGTGTAACAGACAGAGTAGAAGGGAAAACCACAGTTGTCTCATTGGTGGTCAGTACTACTCCCCAACCTTCCTCCCCTTAATATCAAGTTCTGAAGCAAAAAAAAAAGGCTGTTCTCCAAACTAGTGCTCCTCCATTCTCTCCTAAAGACAAGTCCCACATGTCTCATCCACGTATTTACACGAGAAGCAGCAAAAATAATAAAAATAAAAAATCTTCCACTCACACCTATTAAAACCTTGGGCCCACCCCTTCACCTCACCCTAGCTATGTTTCTTCTTAGGGGATGCAAAGCCTGAGGCCCACTGATTATGAGTTCATAGTTCCCTTCATTGATTTGTGTAGTAATTTCCTCAGATGATTTGAGTAGTAATTTCTTCAGATGATTTGAATTGCATGATTTATTGGGGGTGCTACTTCATTTTAAGAAAGGTGGTTGTTACAGGATCCCTTTCAGTTGTTGCTCCTTGTGCACATCTGGTGATTCAGTATTATTCCTCATGACTTTAACTTATTTGACATTAATTGATATCGAATTGTCCTGTGATAGTTTATTCTAAATTGCCAACTATTCTGATTGGCTTAATGTGGGATAAATTAACTCTAGACATTATGCACAAACCAAAGGATAAGCTTGGACTGTGGGTAAGTATGACCCCATATTTCTGAACTGTTTACATTTTCTCCACAATGTCCAAATATTTGCCTTATGTTTTCAGTCTATGCCTCATAAAGTGACAGTTTTTTTACCGACAAGTCCTTGAGGTTGAAGTCACTAAATTCTTCGGCTTTTCCAGGTTAGGGGTCGTTGAAGTCACTAAATAATGACCGTTATCCACGTTTCAGACTTCATATCCTTCAGAAAAGGCATGATAATGCAAAACTCGCTGTTCTAGCAATTGTATGGGTTTATAGAAGCAATATTTAAAATGCTGCCCTTTATTTTGGGCTTTTGATTCCCCTCAGTATTTTCCGCCTAGTTTTCTTGTGCTACCATATTGAGAAATGTGAGTATGAGCATATTTTAAATATATCTACAAAGCCCGGAAGCTCCTCTTGGGGATAGCCTCTTTGTATTAAGCATCTTCTTAACATTGTGTTCTTTCTAGTCTAGGTTGGTATGAATAGTAGTTGAGACTTTTGATTCCTAACGCATTTTGTTTTGCTATATTAGTTTTAAAAATTATTCATTTAGATTGCAAGATCATTTATGTATTAGCGCAGCTCTCCCTGACACCTCTTACCTGCACGTATTGTAGTGGAGAAATCCAAATGTGTACTGATTATAACTAAAGTAGTTTTTGGCGTTCTTATACAGCAGTAGTCACATTTCTCCTGTAATTCAGTTATGTTTTCATCTTTAACATTTATACCCCACATTTCTGTACCATCTCTTGTGAGGCCACATGCAAACAAAAGTATCTACATTTCCCCGATTTTTGTATCGCGTTGATATTACCGGGAAGGAAGTACAAGTCTAACAAAGTTTTTTTTAGTGTGTGTATGTTGGACGGCAACACTTAATGTTCACCTTTGGCTTTGTTTATTTAACAACTTTGTGTGTGCGCGCATCTGCATGTATTTCTATGCATTTGCAGTATGACTTAGTTTGCTAGGAAGCTCAGCGCATTCATTTTTCAGTTACTGTCCATTCCTTCATATTCTTGAGAGTCCTTTTATAGCAATATTTTCCTCAAGTAACTCTGTTATTCTACGTTTATTCTTAATTAGTGCTAGACTAACTTGACCAGCCCTTTTAAAAAGCCGTGCCTTCATTACAGAAGCAGGCGGGGCTTTTGTTATAAAAGAGGCTCCGAGAGGCATAACGTAATTAATTTCTTTGGCGTTTGTTTCTAGGTAAGTGTCTTTCTTACTCTATTATTAATGAGGCGTGTGGTAGGTGGTGCTTTGTATCACTAGTCAAACCTTACGCAAGTTACAGTAATAGTTTAGTTTCACAAAATAATTTAAACTAATTGGTGTGTATTACTTAGAAGTACTAACTTTGTTTTTGTATATCTTGTAAGTAGCTAGTTATTACTGAAAAACGTTCTAACAATGGTAGGGCATATTCGTAACTCTCAAGCCTTCATCCCCAAAATGGGCATGTGGGACTATAATCGCCGCGGTGGTGCAGTGGTTAGCGTTGTTACCTCACAGCAAGAGGTTCTGTAGTTTGGCTCTCAACTGGAGCGCCTTCTGTAGGGAGTCTGCATGTCCCAATGACACTCGATAATGAAGAGTTAATCCGCCGTGGCGACCTCTAATTGGGAACAGTAAAAAGATTGCTTTGGACAAAGTATAGACACTAACCACTTAATGAACTCCTAGGACTAAAAGGAGCTTGTGGTTCTTTTTACCATATATATATTAAGCTTAAAAAAAAATCAGTGTGCCATGCCCTCATACCTAGTTAGTTCAATGAAATGTGGACAACCTAAAATAGTGGATGGATATCAAAACTCAAAGCTAGGGGCAGGTTTTAAATAAACTCAGTTGCAAGAATCGCATAATTTGTTGAAATGCATTGTCATTTAGTAGCTGTAGTCCTCGGTGTTTTGCCAGAAATTTCTATTTTTGAGGGAAAAAATAAAAATCCTGGACAGTTTAGTATACGTACACTTTCTGTGCGTTTCAGTGAGGAGCACAAGCCTCGAAATTGGGAGAAAATGTTGCTCGGGATGAGGAGCAGTTGAGGTGCGAATAACGTGTATATACTGTTGGATTCTTGCGAGCACTGACCCCACCCTGAAAGTGCGGGTGAAGTCATTCCCTTGCTGGTTTAACACTACGCAGTAATCTCTTAACCTTTTAGCGCAAAAATCTGGACAAAGTCTAAAATAACTGGGAGCGCATATTAAATCAATATTGCTCCTATAAACACAAACTGTTAAGAGTAACAGTAATTAAGCATATTTTGAAGATAATGTCTGAATGTTATTTACTTCAGTCCACAGTGATTTGCCAGAAATTGTTACGTGTCTTTTGAAGATAATGTCTGAATGTTTACTTCGATCCTCAGTGATTTGCCAGAAAACCACTAATTTTGAGTAGACCAAAAATAAAAGGCAATCTGGTCAAATCTAGACAGTTGTAAGATATGAGTAGTAGATTCCCTACCTTTTCAGATGGACAAAGCGGGGCATTTTTTTACGGGAGAGTATACTCGCAAGGGGAGCATTTTTTTTTTTGTCAAATGACTATCTTAAATGTCTCTTTTGTAACTATTGGAAACATTTTTGCCCTGGAATTTCAGGGCATTTTAGTTTATCTATTTTTCTGCAAGACACATCTGCGCAGATGGGGACTGCCCTACTAGGTGAATCCAGAGTAAACCGGTGTGGGCTCCCAACGAAATCCACCATCTCCAATTGCTTGTTTTCTGAAGATGCTATGCATTTTCTTACTGGTTGTGTGCTAGTTTAGATAGGGTATTGCTCTTTACCAATAAATGCGATTTGTCTTCAATAATGTCTTGTCCACGTGCTGGTTTGGCCCTCCCTGTTTGGTTGTAATTCCATTTGCTATGAAATGGAACTGTTGCACCTTTTTCCTTTTTGAAACTGGGTTGGGCTCATTTAAGAAGGATGGATTTTTTTTTTTTGGGGGGGGGTAACTAAATATTTACTTAAAGTAACTGGGACGAAGACTCAAATTCGGTCAAGTTTTTGCAAATTTATACCCCCTTTTCAGATGCCCAAAGTGGGATCTGGTCTGGCAATCTAATCCTTCTACAAAAGGACATTTTCCAACAATTACTGAAAGAATGAGCTCCATGTTTGCCAAAGTTAAAAGCTATTTTCTTTCATAGCATTTGTTTACAGTTAGGTGTTTCAAAGAAGATGGAAAATATTTATCCTTTCAGGATCATGCGCACAGGGACAGGTTTTAACCTTATAAAAGCTGTAAAACTGGTCCTGTTAGCATGAGTTCTCAAGGATAGTGTGAACATGTGCCACTGTTTCGTAACTTCAAGCACGTTCCCTTTTATACTAGCAAGCTTTTGGTGCTGTGCTACCCTGGAGACCTCTTATCACTCCAAAAAATGGACACGTCTCTCAATGTTTTGCCCCCCCCCCCACCCACCAATATAAATGTAACATTTTCTAAAGCTCTTCGTAGAGCTATTAAAATGTTTTGCAATTGGCAATACTGAACCAGTTAAAGCTATTCGCTTGGTTGCAGACTTATTAAAAAGGTACGTGATAATGCTCTGAATATACTCTGTAGTATGCTTCACTACACCCTTGTTTCAAGCCTCACTGATTCATCAGAAAACCAAAAAAAATGGGCGAAAATCCGTGGAGAGGTGGTTACAAAGTGTCTGATAACCACGTAAACCTTCCAGCCCGAGTAGAGTACCAATCTATGACCTTTAACGTATTGACATAATAAAAAAAATGAATCTACTTGTTTCAGAAAGTTATTATTGTCAAGTGTAATTCACACCTTTTCGCCAAATGTCACCAGTTTTGGGAAGGATTAACGGGGCCAGATCTAAAATCTGAATAAAAATTAGACATTTCAGAAAGATGGCTCCTCATCTTGAGTCTTAAAAGGTATACGTTTCACCACATTTTAGTGTCTCACGTTTGTTCAGTTAAGTGGTATTTATGTAAATATTGATTCGCATTAACGTTTACAAAACTTGCATATCTTTGTAGTCTCTTGGCACACCGTCCGTTTCGCAACCTATCTACCTAAATAAACGTGAAGGTGCATATCTGAAGGGCAAACCGTCTCTAAACTTGTGAATACAAGACCGGAAGACTCTCTCCTTGCCCTAACCCATGCCAACGCATGTGTTATTTATTGCCTTAGCAACGGTGGGGGATTGTACGCACTTCCTAATTTAAACTTCTGAAAAATCCCCTACTTTGAAGGGAACCTCTAAAATTTTGTATGGCGAAGTTTTTTTTTCACAGTTTGCTTCCAATGGACAAACCTAAAACGATACGAATTGGTAGTCTGCACCACATTATCTATCCTTCCTGTACCGTGTGGTTTTCCGGCAACTTGGAGGATTGTAGTCACTGACTTGCATCTGTTTGTCTTTATACCCTGCAGAAAAATGCATGCTAACGCAAATCCAGAGTTAAATTTAAAAAGCTGCTAGAATAAGAGCAATATTTTAAATCTACCCTTATTGTTGGGCCTTTGTCGTCGTTGCCCCTCCCCCATTATTTCAGGTTTTTCTAGATTTCTTGCACCAATATATTCTGCACATACAGGAGCACAGCCCAAAAGTATCTTAGTCGGTGATGACATAACCCTTAAAGCTAATGCAAATCTTTATTTTTGGGGGTGGGTTAAAACATCTCTGTAAAATGCAAATAGCCTAATTTTATCACACGGCAGAACAATGAGGGTTCAAGCTTTCAACAGAGTCCCTTATGGAGGTTGAGTGTTAAATTAGTCATTCCACCACTTACGGAAATGGAATAACTTCACGTTAATTTTGTGGTTCATCATGGCCCTGGTTAAAGTTGCAGTTTATGAATTTTCAGTGATTTAGTAAGCGTCCCACAGTTTGCTCCGTGGCTCCATGTTGCGAAAGGGTAGTCTTGCGTTTTGGAAATGGAAGATTAAGAGACTAAAGAGTAATCGTTGTCTTAATGTAGATCTCGGAATGCTGGGATGTGACGTAATGTTAAAATTTCCATACAAGGTGGAAGTGGAATCCATAGCTCTCAACCTTCCATCTCCAAAATATTGAAAACTGGATAAATGGAGAGTTGTTCTCTTACCTTGGAGTCTCCTGGAATGGTACTTTGTGATAAGTGACCCTGTAGAGCATAGGTAAACTAGGTGGCCGCCTAGGGCACTGTAGCAGGGGTGCTTTTGTAGTATTTATTTTTTGTAGTAAAGAAGTGTATTCTTTAAATGTTGCATGAATACAGAAAAAATTGAAGAGTAGGGCAAACTGAGAAAAAGGGAGAAACTTAATCTGTATGGTGTAGACCAGGATGGGGGCCATAGCTCTTCAACCTCTTACTGCAACAAATCTGGGCAAAGCCTGACAAAATGGAGGTGGGGTGGCAAAGGCCCAAAATTAGGGACATTTTTTAAATATTGCCTTTACCAACTTAGAAAGTTGCTAAAGTAACGGGGATTGTTTTAACATCCTTTCTGAAAGATTTGAAGTCTGAAACTCATATTTGTCATTAGTAATTTCAGTCCTCTGATCATCCCAGTGATTTGCCAGAAAACCTTACATTTTATGAGGAACAGACCTGGACAGTTGAAAGATATGATAGGGACACTGGGAGGTGGTGGTGCTGTTGAGCCCTTTTGCCTAGGGCAGCCATCAACCTAAGGCTGGTCCTGCCATGGAGGTTTGACACCTACAGCTGAAAGTGTACCTTTCATTTAATATTAAAATTATCCCCACCCTTGGGCCAAATGGCTCCAGTACGCAGAAGATTCTTGAAGTGCTCTATCCGTCTGGTGGACTTTCCCCACACACTTAAAGTAGACCACATTTAAAGGGGAAATCTCAGTGTTTAAAATTAGGGTCAGAGTTAAGCTGACAAAAGTCATTCCACCCATAGTGTCGTTTTACTTTTAAATATCCTGAAAATCCACAGCTCCCAGGATAAACTAGTCTTTGGATTTGTTCCTGTCTGACTTGTATTGGATTGAGGAACTATTCCCCCAGCTCCTGGCTCATATTTAAAACCTGAAAGAGAAATATGCTTTCCACTGTTTGCCTGACTCTGATGCTTTCTATAGAGAGAAGCCATGTCATAAAATTGTAGATGGCCATTCATAATCACCATAGAATACAGTTTATTTCATTTAATATTTTAATGTTTTAAAAGCCTTGTATTACTGATGTGCTTTCTAGAGTAGCAGCAGTCTGGTCATAATGCCTGAGGCTACTTTTCTCAATGACTAAAATGCACAGATTAAAACTAGCGAATGGTGCACAGTGAGCTGTTGTCAGCATGACTGCAATTTGAAGTGGAATTTGGCTAACACGTTTGAAACATCCTTCAGGCACTCTTCCCCCACCTCCCTCAGCCAAAAGTGAGCATGGTCAGAAAGGCGAACCTGACATGTAAACAAAGGCTGAAAAACTATCTCTGGGACTGTCCCTTTAAGGCCACAGAATCTTAAAGCTCTCGTCTGCATTTCCTCAGGCTATCTTATATCAATTGGCTTGTTTTGAAAATAGTTGAGTTTGCTGACATGGTGTAGGGTAAAATCTGACCCACCTGTCCAGGGGTTGATCTCTGTCTTGAGAATAACTGGAGTGGAGACTGGATTTAGTGTACAGTTCCCCTCCAGTTAATTTTGGAATGCCATCAAATTTGGGATTAGAGGAGAGGTGCGAGAGGAAGTTGCTGCTTCAGTTTGACTGCTCATTCTTGGAAGTGCTTTACTGATTTCTAGCAAGTCTTGTCAATTTTTCTGGCTGCAGGGATGATATTTTTAAATTGGATTTTTAAGTAACTGGAGAAAATGAAAATGAGGCTGTCTTTCATGGGAAGACAGTCTGGGAGCCAGATGGATCAAAACCCAGGGAAGGGGCAATGGCGGAGTTAAGTCATAAACTGTCCCAACCTGTCTGGCATCTACCCAAGAGTAGAACCTCATCCCTGCATTGGGTTGAGGATTACGGGAGGGAGGCAGGCACCTGTAAAGCTGACAGTGAAACCAGGCTAAGTTTAATGGTGACACTATCAGTTGAATGATGCTGGCCTCTGCACCTCTTGGGAGTGGCTTTTTTGGTATTTGGCAGAGAACTGTAGAGCATCTGTTTTGAGTGCTGGTGGAGTGAATATGCACCATGCCTGACAAGTTGGCTTCCGTCTTGTCCTAAAAGTCTCTGCAATGTTCCTCCTGAGCTTGACAGTGTCACTGGTGGTACTTTTTGTCATATTTTGTATTTAATCCCTGTGTTAAGGAATGAAAGTTCTAGAACCGTTTCCTCTGGTAGCTTGTTAGAAAAGGAAACATGGAAGTGGAGGACTTCGTTTCAGAAGCTGTTCCTGTGTTTGGCATTGTTTAACACAAGGGTAAGAATACCTATATTTTGGTGATGGATCATAACCATTTTCAGGTTGCTTCAGGGGCAGTGTGACCCCTTGACAACTAAAGGGGGGGGTGCTTGATAGCAGGGATCTTGACATTAAAAGGGGGTTCTGAAAGAGAAATCTGCATAAGCGTAAGAATACCTATATTTTGGTGATGGATCATAACCATTTTCAGGTTGCTTCAGGGGCAGTGTGACCCCTTGACAACTAAAGGGGGGGTGCTTGACAGCAGGGATCTTGACATTAAAGGGGGGTTCTGAAAGAGAAATCTGCATAAGCATCACATTTGAAATTGTGAATTACTTTTGCTTAGAAAGTGGTTTACAGCTGTGGTATGGAATTAAGAAATGAACCCCTTCTTAGGAGTAAGCAGTAGGATGGCCAGCAAAGTTTTTAATTGGATACTTTTAGGTCATTGGTCTTTCATAGTTCTAGCTTATGAAGAGCACTGAATTTGAAATGCCTTTCTAGTATGAATTACATCTTCATGTCGTGAGATGTGATTGTACAGTTGTATTGGAAGACAAATCAGGAGCAGATAGTGTTAAAAACCTCATTTTTTTTTTACCATGTGTTGCTTGCATTTCTTCAGAATTTGTACACAGAGACATATATTTAGGAATATGGTGCTTGTTTAAGGGCGGTGTACTCCAATTTTGTGACTTGCTGTGTTGTCTGTCTCTAATGCCTTTAGAAAGGATTTTATTGGGCAGTGTTCTGTAGTTACATTTCAAAAGTGATTGTTACTAGCTTTTTGTTTCACCAGGTTCCAGAATGGCTCTTTGGGGTGGAATTTGTGACATTTTGGGTAGTTTCCGCCACTATGCTGAAAAGGAAGGAAATCCAAAGAAACTGAACAAAAAGGAGGTCAAGGAGCTGCTTGTGGAACAGTTGGGTTTGACTGGTGTAAGTTAATGTTTGTTGTGTTTTTTTTTTTTTTTTTTTACTGCCACTGAAGACTACTCTATGAAAGGAGCCTAAACTCCATGAAACTTGTTTCCCAGACAGTGCTGGCCTTTGCATTGAAAGGCATATTTGGCTAGGGGAATTGTGTAGGCACAAAGTGCAGGTTTTTTTTTTTTTTTTTTTGTGAACCCCCTCCCCCCTCTGCAGTGTGACCTTGGAGTTTGTGTTTCAGAGTGTGGAGGTCTGAAGGGACTTCTCCCCGCAAAAAAAAATTGAACTGTATTGTTTTGTTTTCTCTTGCTGAGTAAGGCTTGAGGGATTGTAATTGTGCTCCTAGTGGAAGTGCCACTGAGTGGTGCAGTTTTGTTTTCATTCTTTTACTGTATTAGTTGCTGTTGCTCTTGACTGAGTAACCTAGCTGCATTCTTTCACTATGCTTGCTGGGTTTTCAATTTGTAATTATGAAGTCTATTCTGCAGGTACTGCCCAGAAGTGTGGGTGGTGGACTTTATGCTTTCTTTGCCCTACACGGATTACTGTTGTGGTTCTATTGATGGAACATACCATACTGCTCTGCACTAAAGTTCAATGCATGAGATCACAAGTTAGGAAAATTGGAGAATGCGATGTGCATCTGCTGTTAATGCAGGTTTACATATAGAATATACAAGCATATGATCTGTATCTATCTCCATTTTCAGGAAAATGTGCAGTCCTAAGGCCAGCTTGCTGCATTCAACTGATCTTTGCTAACCCTGGGAAGCATCCTTTAAACAGTCTTGGTATCTTCCCTTTAAACACCTTTTCACTAATACCAATTGGCAAACTTAATATCACCTTTCTCTGGATTTGGGGGGGGGGCATCTGTACCAAGTTATGGATGCCTGGACATCCTAATAGCCACCCTCCTTCAAGATCATGTGCAAAAAAGTCTCTACACAACTGAGCATAATTGTAGTAAAATGGAAAAGTGAAATTTCAGATTATAAAAATTACTTCAGTGGTAGTATACTGGAGTATAATAAACGTGCATTGGCATTTACTGTAGACTGAGCAGCTGTCCAGTTTTAAGTCCATGCCATTTGACCTAGAATTCTAATGATGCAATTGTATACAGTTTTGACAGTCTAGTTGGATGTTTTCTGTAGTCTGTGCTGCATTTGTATGTCTGGTTATAGCGGATGATAACCAAATGTAGCTATTAAAGTAAAAGCAAATTAGAACAGAGTGATTCCTTGTAAAGTATGTAATGCTTAATATCCCAAGGTAGACCACTGTTCATTTCAGTTGTTATACTGTGCCAGTCCTTGTACCCTTTACAAGGAATATTCTGTTCCCTGAAAGCATTTTAGAATAAAAATAATTGGGTACAAAGCACGCATGCAATGAATTATGTGCCTTCTTGAGATGGTATACTACTGCTGCATGCGAAGGGCTCAAATATAATGGCCATGTTGCTATTGTAGTACCACTCAACAAACCATGTCCATTTAAAGTGATCCTTAAGAAAACTTGATGCACACTATTAAGAAAAACAGCACATCATTGCTTAAAATTTTATTTAATTTTTTTAGTGCTTGTGCTGTGGAAAATTTTACCACCACCCACAAATTTTTGTTTTCTGTTAGGGAAACAAAAGTAAACTGTCAAAACAGTGAATGCTGTAATGCTTTTATACACCAAGCTTGGTCCACATCTTTCACCAAGCCACACCAGCTGATTATTCCTCTGCCTGTCACTTGCTTTCTTCGCTGATGGTCTTGTAGCTTTACAGCAGTGTGCTTCAGTTTGCTGCTTTCAAGCACCAAGCTCAGTCCATGTGGATTCTAGAGTTTTGTCCATCTCCAAGTATGAACACAACACCACATCTAATGAATGAGTGACATTACAAACTAGGAAACTGTCGGCATGTTAAACAGTTTTCCACGCATTTCTTGTGGCTTTCTTAAATTCTGTATCTGATCAAAGTGAATATGATGTGGAACATGAATGCTTTAACTCTTAAAAAAAAAAAAAAAAAAAAAAAAAAAATGAATAATATTGCTTTAGTGATATCAAATTTAACTATGCTGCCACCTCCCAAAAAGTTTCTGGCTATTGCTTGTGATAACCAAAACTGGTGACAAAACAGAGCAGTGCATTTTAAGTCACTGCTTTAAGACTAAAAGTGATGCTACAAGGAACCCCTCCTATAAGCGCACTATCTTGGCTCAGGAGTTGAGGACCAGGACATAAAATGGCAGACAATGCCCCCCCAAATTTTTTGTTTCCTACTTGTAACACTGTTTTGCTTTGGCAAGTGTCTTGTGAAGGGTATGAAGTCACATTGTCAGATTTTACAATTAATAGACCCTAAATGAGGACAGACACTGCCATCAATTACAGCCACTTGTGTGACTACACCTCAAGATCTACTTAAAATCAGGTGAATAAATTGATAAATGGCACAGAAATGTATTTTAGTGCTCTGAGAACCATGTAGTATAACCCACTGCAACAGTCTGCCCTTTCAACTTCATTAAAGGGTTGTAGACAAAATTGAGTCTTCCCCCTTTTCTTTTACTTGGAGAACACTTTTTGAATAACTTTTGTGGCATTTTCTTAAGGGATACAAAACTAGTATGCCGGTCAGGGACTACAATCCAGAGGGCTGTGCATTTTCCAAGTATGGAGTAAAATTCATCTTTGCTTAAGCATCCTAGACTCTCCTCCAGGAGAAGGGGGAGGAATTGGGATGCACTTTTAACATTTTCTCTAGTTAGCCAGAAACCCCACTGGGCAAAGTTTCTTTTCAGGGGTGACCATGAGTACAGTTAAGTGAATCAGATGGAGGTGCATGTTAAAAGGAAGCTGTTCATTAAATGGGTCAGTGCCTTTATTGATGGACAACACTAAAAGGAGTTGCATGGATATGCATTTTCTCAGTGTGAAGTCTTCATCACTAGCATTATTAGCTGTAATCCTCTTATCACAAGAAAATAATCCATTGATGAAGGGCATGTGGGGTAAAATTCTCTTCAAAGCTGTGGTTGACCATAATTCAAAGTTAATGCATGTTGATTCAAAACTTAATTCTAAATACATCCATCAGACTGTTGGCCAACAGTTTGCAGTTCAGTACTGGAGGGTACAGGGTTTGACATCAATTTGTCTATTGTGTGACTTGGAGCAAGTCACTTAACCAGGCACTGCTCAAATGGCTAAATGAGGGGAGAAAGCTATGTGCTTTAGGTTGTGCCCCAAATAGTTTGTTCACAAGAGCCTCTTGCTTACAATCAAGTTTCTACTGGCAAAGACTCCCATTACCTTTCCAAGTCCACGTATAATGTGTTGCACTTTGCCCTCAGTAATGGGTTAATTGAAGCAGTCTATTTTAGAATTTGAGCCTTTGAGCTTTAATGTACAGAACCTGTGGGCACAGGCTTCCACTCTGCCAACATGAAGTACTTTGGTTGCAGTGCATGCATATTAATACAAAGATGCCCTTTCTTTTTACAGGTGTAGTATGTGCCCCATTGTAGCCCTGCCTCTGAATAGCTAAACTTTTTCTACTTGGTCTGTCTTGGCCTCTTCCCACAGTTAACTTTTCCTCCCCATTATCTTGGTTGCTCTTACTTCCTCCAGTAAATTCTGGTTACATCTTTCATATCTTCTATACTCCTACTTGCAGTCCTCTCTAACAGTAAAATCTCTCCTATATTTCCATGTTGGCTTAGTTCTTATAATACTTTAAGAATAATCTGTATGCCTCAAGGACTTTCATCCAGAATTGCTTCTTTCTCAGCCTGCAGCTCTGTAGTGTACTTGTAATACCACACACTTTTGGAGGGGGGGGGTTAACATACGCTCTTCCTCTCTTTGACCCTCCCAAATTCTTTCAACTTTATTTGATTAAAAAAAAAACCTTTACCTTTGTGTGGATATTTCATTGTGTCCAGTTGCAGAAACAATTCATGTATGAATTCATAGCTTGATGGCCTTAGTTTTATCCTACTTTATATCCTGAAATACATTCTCTCTTTCACAAAAGTCCCTTTTTGTTAATTGCTCTAAAGTAAATTAGGGAAAGAGGACCTCTCAAACAGCCACTGCAAGTCTAAACGAAATGTAATGGAACCACAAAAGGAAGGCACAGTCTTAAAGTTTATTCTTTCTAGCACCTCTGCTGTTAAGCCTTCAAGGAATACAAATACAGTGCAACTTCCCTCACCCCATATATACTCACTCAATCTCTGTGATTCCTATTTAAGAGCATTGTCTTTCTCCAAACTTGGCATAGCTTAAATATTCTATAAATTCAATGTGTCCTTTCCCAGACAATGTCTTTTTCATAATTTCTAAATCTCTAATCCTTTCTCTAGCATCTATGGTTATTTCTCCTGTCATGGGCTCCTTAAATTTTGTCAATCCCTTTGTTTTGCTAAAGATTTTGTGCTGTGGGATTGACAAAAATGAATTGTAAATTCATGCACATTTATAGGAATCCATCGTTTTCTGTTTAGCACTCTTTACAGTCTCTCCTCTTGGATCCCAGTAATACTCTCTCTAACATTCTGCCCTTCTAATGCCTAGTAATAGTTTGAGCATCTTGTTCTATTGGTGTGTGACTTGAAATAGTTAATGGATGTCGCAATGACTTCCAATACAAATGCTGCTGTAAAATTCTATCCAGCCTTCCTGTCTTGTAGGGAGATGTGTAAACTTGGTTCCTGCTACTAAAACCTCATTCTGTAATTCTAATTACTTCAAATATCCACGGTTTTCCTTTCTCAGCCCCCTGATAGGTCCTCAACTATTGAAAATGGGTTTCCAGACCCTTTTAAGTATTCCTTAAAAGCTTTTACATGCATACAAACATTTCAAGCACTAGCATCCATGCCCTTCTAGCCTGCCAATATAGCAAACACCTGTCCCCATAAGTGTCCAGGTTGTTTAAACTAGTACTTTACTTGGTGGTAGTTCCATGGCACCAGCTGCTCTGAGAACCAATTAGTACACTTATCATTCCTATAGAATCTTCTATACAAGTTGTCTAATTTTCTGCTACTTTTGTTATCCCTGAGGTAGTAGTCTGTAAATGCCCTACATACCTGAATAAGACCTCTTAAACAGCCAAGAGACACTGTAAAAGTTCAGGTATTGGTCCTTTGTAATAACTTAAATTTTCACATCCATGGATGCCCTTGGTATATTTCCACTGTACACTTTCCAGTTTACTTGTGCTTGTTTTCTTGTAAGGTTTCCATATTTCATACTCAAGTTTCTGTCTATTGTAACTGACTTCATTTCTGATTTCCTAGACTTTTATACAATACATTTCTAGAACAGATTTGAAAAACTTTGGATCTACCTGTATAACCAGGTCCTTAAATGAATGTACAGTTTCAGTCTCCGCTGTATTAAATATTCACCTCCATCTCCCAAGTGTCTTGTGCTTAGTACTGATGTATTTATCGGCATATTCTCCTGTGTCCAAATTCTTTTGCAGACATGCCTGGTCACCCAGTTTCAGGTCATGTGCATATAGACCGTTGAACAAGTTTGGTCTGAATGATGCAATCTAAACAAGAGCTTAAGACAGAGCCGTGTAGGTCACCCTGATTGTAACAGAATTTCACCTGTACACTTGCCATGCAGCTATCCATCTTATCAAGAGTGCATTGATATCTAGTTGTAACTTATTGATTAGTGTTGTATATGACCCTGTCAAATGCTGAAGTTTAAACTTGGACTGTGATGCAATTTATATATATTTTTATTTGTAGAACCTCTCCTATTTTCAGCCTATGGATGCTGGTATATGGTTTCAAGTCCCAACCTATCCAGTTCTGACTTGTCCAATATTACCACCACCATTATTTTTTTTACAACATGAAAGTAGACGTTAGATCTGTATGGCTGGGTTTGTCCTACTCCCCCTTTTCAGAAAACTGGAGACGTGCACTTATTAAATGTCTAAAGGAATCTCCCCATATTTATGATTTAGTAAATGGATATGGTAAAGTTCTTGCTGAAGTGTTCTTGGGTCATTACTAATTGCCTCCTCCTTGTGCTTTGGATCCAGTTTGTAGAGTTCTTTCAATATAATCTAATTTGATTCCAGTATCTGAGGTTGTCTGAATTTCACTAGGACAACTTATCACCCTCTTTGTGGAGCCAAACTGTTTTGCATAAGACTTTGTAAATCTATTGTCTGAGAATTTTAGCACCTACACACAGCTTTTCACCAAGAATTATTTTTGCTGGAGTATAAATGCACTACCAGGGATACCTCTATTTCCCAAAATGTATGTGGGGCCCTTCTTACTGTTAGGACCCCATTAGCTGTTTATTACTCATCTTTTCCTGAAATTCATTATCAAATTCACATGCTCGCTTTTGTTTCCTGTATTGCACCCTGCAGCTAAACTTGTCTGTACCCATAAGACCACTTTTGTTCATAGTATCTTTGTTTGAACTAATGTGGCATTTGCTCTTGCTTAAATAAAAGCACTCAAAATTAACTTTCTAGAATCCTTGCAGCAAACAACTCTGTAGACTTTGAAAAGCTAAGCTTACCCAATCCAGACGGGAGCAGTTGTCCCAAATGTGTTCACTACTGTGTTTTTACCCAGACTGCCACTTGATGCCAGCAGGTTTGTAGGAAAATGGTGAGTTAGAAAATGCAGTCTCTATCCCTTGTGACATTTGTATCCGTAGTCTTGGGGTTGTAGTGTACATTAATGTAATACATAAATGTGTTGGTGTTAATGTAATACATAAATGTCTTGGTGTTGTGTTATCTTTGCTGTTGTCCTGTGACTTTGAAATTAGTTTAGCAGACTTGACTGAATTGCTAGGCACTAGTGGTATTGCTCACTGAATCAATTTGTCAAGTCTTTGACACACACCAACCAAACCAGGATACATTTTGGGGTCAACTTTCCTCCCACAGAAGGAAAACGAGCCCACTGTGTATATTTTTTTTTTGTGGGGGGGGGGGTGCATCAGACTTGCATTTGGTACACTTTCAGCACATTACACTACTATATAGTTTATGCAAGGTAATTAAACATGAAGTTATTAACAAAGCCTTGAGCAATTCAAATGTTAAAAGATGCATTTGTGTTGTCAGATGAGCATTACTATGCCTCCTATTAGATTCTCTCCCAGGAGAGGAACTAATATTTTAAGACTTGGCAATAGGGAAGTGCTGACATTACTGAAAACTATTTGGTGTTATGTGAAGATGCCATCTCCCAGGAAGCTGTCCTCTTCATGTTGGTAGCATATGAGCCTTTGTCTTGGGTTAATGTATTTGAGATGCAGCACAAGTTGTATAACTGCGAGCCAGCAAATTGTACAAGATTCCTCTTAGGAAACGCACCAGTGTATGTGGCATCTGAAATTGCTTTGTGTATGGAAGAAAACTCTGCCGTAATGCAGTGGTCCAGTTCTTTAAATTTGTGTGCATATTTCATTTCTGTTTGGAAAAATGCTTTGTGTGGCCCTGCCAAGTTGTCAGACTTCAGAATTAAACTGGATTCTATTATGCAAGAGATGGCTTGAGTGACTGGCAGTACTCAAAAAGCTTTTTTTATTTCCCCACTGGCTTTGACATAGAAGTGGTACCATTTATGTGCTTTGTCATGATCATGCCTTACTGTAGTAGTCTCTGTACCCCTACAGCTAACTGGTTTGTGATATGCTGCGGGATACTTGTTTCTGGCTTGGTCCTAGAAGTGGTATTTGAAACCTGCAGTCTGTCTGACAGGAGGGTTCACACCCACCTTCCATTAAACCATTGTACAAGTGGGCTTTTTGTGGTCTTGGGTTGCTACCTATCCAGTATGTACAGCTGAGCAGTTGCCACCTAAAGTGGGTTGCAGTAGCTTGTAAGTCTCCGTACTGTTTATTCTGAAGGTATGAGACCTGGAGAACCAAGACTGCCGTAGAAGCTATTTCATTAGGTGGCAACAGGTATATTTGAAGTGCTTTAGCTAGTTTTTTCTTTGCTGTTCCTTGGGTCTGTCAAAGGATAGAGCTGAATCTCCCACTTTTGCTACACTGTCAGATAAAGCAGCTGGAGCTGTTTGGTATAGTAAGGCTGCCTTTGAAGTGTTGTCTGAACTGTGCGCATAGTTGCTCTATATATGGGTGTTGGTATTTTCTTGTATTCTGAACCTGCACTTTTTCAGGTACATGTGCTGCAGACTGACAGTTTTGCTGATAAAGCAGGAATGCTTGATGGCAAGTTGCAAGGCAGCTGAAAAAACTGTCCACATTTTCACCAATGTGGAATGCAGATTAACAGTTGAGAAGGATGGGTAAGCCTGTGTGTTTCAGGTGCAGTATTCCATGTAAAACTTAAAGGGTCACAGTTCAGAAGAGAGAGCATGTCTCTGCAATACAAATTATATGTAGGGGTACTAAATTGGATACGCTCTCAGTGCTAGAACTGAGACTGCTGTGGGCTGGTTTGGGGTGGAGAGTCACCATCTTCAGAGCATATGTGGGGAAGGGTGCATTTTCTCATGTTAACTTCATGGGTCATCTTTTCTTGGGTTTTGGAGGAACGTGAAGTAAAATGGCACAGTGCAACCAGTGCTGCAATCCTAATGTTTAAAATTGTTACCAAAACCTCTGGATATGATCTGAGTTTTTTTACATGGCTTAACCATGGCCAGTAGCAGAAAGCAACTCTTAAGATTCTTTTCTGAATGTGGGGATAAAACTAGTGCTGAGGAATTTGTTAGAAGCATGAGTAGTCTACAGATTTAATTGCAATCACTAAAGTATAAACTTTTTATTTTAGACCAGCTCTAGTGACATAGATGCAACCCTGAAGGCTCTGGATAAGGATAAAGATGAAGAGGTGGATTTCATTGAGTTTATGCCCTTACTGGCAGCTTTAACTACTTGTGTGAAAGCAGACCCAAATGAAAAGTAAGTGACTGCTTTTTAATGCCTTCTGCTTAGCGACTGCTTTTTAATGCCTTCTGCTTGCTTTTTAATGCCTTCTGCTTGGCGACTGCTTTTTAATGCCTTCTGCTTGGCGACTGCTTTTTAATGCCTTCTGCTTATGATAAACTTCAGCAATTTTTAACTTTGGTGATGGTACCTTGTTTTGCCTGAAAGGCTGTTATTACTTTCAGGTAAATGTGGTAATCTGACATGTTGGGCTTGGTTGTCTGCCTGGCTAGCGGGATCTCTGAATAGAAGTGATGCCAGAAGCCAGAGTTGAGAGCTCTGGATGTCCTGCATATCCTTGGTCCTTGTGATGTGCTCTTTGCTATGTATAGTTATAAAACTGTCATTTTTAGTAGGTAGGGTAGACGCAGTGGAAATGAGCCTGAAACATTTATGGTTCTGTTAAAAAAAAAAAAAAAAAACTACATTTTGGAATAATTAAGGTATGTGGCAAGTTGGTTTAATTCTACTACATTTTGCAGTAGGAAGTAACAGTGGGAAGACTCTCTAAAACTGTACTGTCTTGAAGATGCAGTCATGTCTGCCTGTCAGCTGTAGAACACGTGCCTCTAGGCTTTTGTGTAGCCTTATTGTATTGTGCATCCTCTGGTCTGCCATGACTACCTCTAAGGGAGCACACTAAGTCCAGGGTCTGGATTTTTCTCTGATCCTCAGTAAGACTCCCCACTAATACAGCTATAGAGTAGAGTCTTCGGCACAGTGTCTAAAAGTCATCCTCCACTGTGAAACCAGCGTTTCGTGTCCCTGTTCCAAGCAGATGACATTTTTTTGAGATTTGATTTTTCACACACACCTGGAAAAGGTTGGCACAGATTTACTAGCTGTGCCCCTTTCTGCCCAGGCTATAAGGTAGCTACTGCCACCAGACGCTCCCAAATCCAGCTGTCCTAAGCCTCTTACAAGGGTACCCAATTATACTTTGTGAAATTCATATTGGCAATAATGTCTGACTGCAGTAAGGCTTTCAGGAGTGGCCACAGAATAGAGGAGAGTAACCTCAAAGGCTAAAATGTTCTCTAAAGGACTAGCCATAATGAAAAGCTTAAGTAGAACATGAAAATATTAAATATCTAGTTTAAAATCACAGGAAATATTAAAACACTGGATAGATTCACACATATATAGAAAAATAGTACTTCACTATAGATCTTGCTATATTTTCCTGACTGATTTAAAGAATTACTATTCCCTGGTTTCACTTACTAGAGCAAGGCAAGATGTAGGTGAGGGGTACTTTGTTTCCAAGAACAGACTGCCATGATTTCAGTCTCGCCTAGTATTAAAAAAAATTTTAGTGATGGATTACAGAATGACATCGCATCTGGTTATTTAATGTCTGGTTCCCATGCTACCCCCTTGGCTAGACACTGCCAGGATTAGTGTATGTGTCGATACACAGAGCTTGCTAAGATCTGAAGCTTCTGGAAGGCTCAAGACTTCAAACAACCCTTCCAGATTAGCAGTTCACCTGAAAGACTATACAGAAAGCTTCCTAGTACAGACTCTCTGGCTGCATTGAGAAGCATAAGAAGTCTTTATGGCCTAAGCCAGTAACTTTACAGCTAGACTATCTTCTCTTTCAGTATCCTTTGTTGGAATATATAAATTTCAGCCATTACAATAATTTTTCTGTCCAGCAGGACATTAACGCGAGCAACTTTACAATTTCATTTTCAACACATTTGTCTGTACAAATCAGTGATACTCTAACATAATTCTTTACTAAATTCCTTCTAGCTGTGTTGGCATATGCTTACACATCCACTGTCCTACTTCTGGCATAGATGACTGCATGAGAGTATGCAGTCTTGCACCCTTGTATTACCTCTGGGAGGGGGGGAGGGGCAAAATTGGATTTTCAGCACCTCTTCAGAGGTGAGAGGATGTCACATCTAGCAGCCTGTACTTGCATTCCAGAGCTTTTTCTGAAAAATCAGAGGTGAAATGTTTTGTGGTAGTAGTGTATAGATGACCATATTTACTTCATAATGCATTGTCCTATCTTGATAGGTTACACAGTTCCATCAGCTCACTTGATAGCTGGACATGAGCTTAACATGGCAAGTTTTTTCTCCTGAAAGTGTTAAACATGCAGCTTGATGGTACAAACCTTTTCTTGATGCATGCTTTGCTTGCATGACAGATCAAGCAGCATTGCCAGTGGCTTTGAAAATTTGTATTAAAATCCATATTGGCAAAGTAATATCTTAAGTTAGGTGGACATGTCTCCCACAATGGCATTTCACACAATGCCCCTCCATCTGTAGCTGTTCATATTGAGTACAAAGTATTTATCACTCAATTTGAAATGAAATCCACAGCAGGTCAGCCAGAAGTATGAAAAAACACACTGGAGAATATTCCACAATAAAAGCACAAGTTTATTGGATCACAGCCAATAAATCACATTTATTCACAACAGGGATTGAGTGCTTTGGTAAACTTTTTCAGCATTTTTTGTGAAAGCACTCCGTCCTTGGTTGTGATCTAATAAACCTGTGCTTTTATGTAATATTCTCCAGTGTGTTCTTGGATATACTTCTGGCTGACCTGCGGTGGATTGTATTTCACTTTGGTCTGTTTTTTGGTGTGGTTACCCAAGTCTGTCATTTGTTTGCACTGTGATTCTAATGTGTCCTTGGTAAGCTGAAGCCAGGCCCCCAAAAAAATGTTTGAAGCAATTGTTTTAACGGAGTGGTGTGTTTTTATTTATAATTCCTCTTGCTGCATAAGTAGTAAGTTTTTTGTTATGTTCAAATCTGTAGTCTTTAAATGCAGGTTCTTTGCACTCTTCTGGGTGCAAGGTTCAGTTATGCATAGTAATTTAACTGATTTTTGAAAGTAATACCCTCTGTAAGAGGCAATTGCTGTCTTAAGCTTTTTTTATACTGGCATGGCGCTTTATACTGGCATGGCTTTTTAAACAATTTATGCTGTGGTGCATTAGCTTGTGCTGTTTTATGAACCACATTAGTGGAGGGCTGCCAAATAGTGGAACATAGAGGAGTGCTGTAACAGGAAATGTTCTAGGTTAGCATGCTCTGCATTCAGTCCTGTGTAGCCTGAGAGCAGACTGCTTTGCAGCCAGGAGTGTTGCTGTAGTAGAACTGCAGTGCATAGTCTTTTCTAAAGCAGCGTGCAGAAAGGCATTTCTTGATTAAATTGTTTCCTAGTATAGTAGCAACTTTTCTGTCAACTACCAAAGTAGTAAGCTGTTCTGCATTGACCATCTGGATTATGCCTAAAACGAGTCTGTGCCTTACCCCAGTTAAAAATCTGCAGCACTACAGAACTGTAGTGCAGATCTGTTAGCAAATCCATTTGTATTAAATGCCTACTCCCTTGAGAAACTATTTGCAAAAGTACATTTTTGGATCAATAGTTTTGATGGAGGAATACAGCTTTATTATCTATTCGGGGAGACTAAATTGGCAAATGACTAGAAATCTTGTAAAAAGGTGTTGACTGCCAGGAAAATCCAGAAAGTAAAGTTGTCATTTCAAGATGAAGCATACTTGGCCACAATGCAGAATCGTAATCAAAAGTGAAAAGGATTTAAATGTACCAGAGACTATAGCAAACTGAATAGTTGTCCAAATTCTTCCATGTCAGACCCAGCAGCCATATCCACTGCTTCATGTGCTGACAATAGGCTGATTCTGACTAATTCTGGTGAAATGTTGAACTGCCTAGGTAAGACTTCAGTTTCAGCTGTTCTGATTCCTTTATCAGGCATACATTTGGAAGTTTGTGCTTTTATATGGACTGAGCAAACTTCCTAATTTGCTACCACACTTCAGCAGAAGATGTCCCATTGTTTGAACCTTGTCCCAGGTATCCAAGCATGACTGTATAGTTATCATATGCTGTCTAGGACCACTGCTACAGTGTTTTGAAGAATGCCCAAGGATGTAATGAGTCTGCTGACAAAGTCCGAAATATTTTGGATTCTGCTTTAGACAAGTGATAAAGACATCTGGAGGGGGGAAAAGGGACAGACTAGTAGTGCAGTGACTATGCTAGCACTTTCTCCTGCTCCCTTCAGGCAATATCTCCACAAACCTGTACCAAAAGCTGGTTTTCAACATCCCTTTTAGCATAAGATTGACTTTTGTGTTGCAGGAGGGTTACATTTAGCACTGTTCGAATTTCCCTTTTTGGGGGGAATTCCAAACAAGTTTCCTTAGACTCCTGAACTTGCCCAAGGAGGCATGCCTACAAATCAAAAGGGGCAAATACTTGCATTCCAGAATGTACATGGTACTAAAGAAACCATATTTGACCAGTACTTTGACTTTTGGTACTTCAGAGTTTGAAAAAAATGTTTACCCTGCAGAATTTGCCATACCCCTCCATGGGAGGAATGAGGGGCAAGACGAATCCATTCCCATATCCACAGCCTCAGGAAACTTCTACAGATGTTCATCGTGTTTCACTGTTGCAGTCATAACTGTAGGGTGCTCCTGCCGGCAGGCAGCCCGAGGTCGGCCAGAATCCCAAAGTCTGGGTCCGGTGTCGGCTGTACAAATTAGTACCCTGACGTCAGTACGCTCTGGTACATAGCCCTCAGCCGACGCCATCTTCCCCAGTGTGTCTTGCTGTGTGGTGGAAAGCAGCTCGCAAGTAGTTGGTTGGCGATTTTCGAACGGCGTATTTGGTTGTCAGTCCGAAGTTCTTACTTCTCTTCTCAGCTAAGTACCCCGTTGGGGAATCTTTTTCTTGTTCCTCCGATGTCAGAAAAAGTTAATAATTGTATTGCGTGTGGAAAACAAATACCTCATAAAGATTTCCACTCTTACGGTCGGCCTTGCTTAGGCCCTGACCACGACGTTTCTTGTCTGTTCTGTGCCAGGTTCAATTCTTGTACTATCAAGCGCAGGTACGACTGGGCTCTAAATTATTTTGGCAGACGCTTCAATTATAGAATGTCGTCTGACACTACCGGAATTCAAAAGAAGCACAAGGACAGGCCTCCGAGGTCCAAACAGGACTCGTTGCAGCTGGAGCCAGTGTCCGGTTCGGCTGTAAGTCAGTGAGGCGCTTTTGCAGCCCCTGTCATCAGCCACTTCTGAACCGATGGCCGATACGGACTCCCATGGGGAGCCATCAAGGCCTATGATTTTATCTGCTGCAGGACCTCCGGACGTCGCTCCCTCAGATGGGTCCGGAACTGCTGTGCAGGTACCTGCTTCTGAGGGGGTATTCAGGCCTACTCACATCACTATTTCAAAGACTCCTGTTAAGTCTAAAGCTCCTGCTCAGGCTACTTCTGAATCTACTCACAGGACACAGAAGCAATTGTTAAAGATGGCTGAGGATTTGCTTACAATGATTAGGGGTTCTCACCCCCCCTCTGAGAAAAGGCCTCGACAGGATGTTCCTATGGATTCCTCTGACCAGGCTTCTATATCTTCTGTCTTCCTCTGATCAGGAATATTCCTTTCCTCCTTATGAGGATTCGGTTGCTGAGGACTCTTTGCCCTCTGCCTCTCTGCCTGAAGATTTTTCTTTTGGGGAAACCTTACATGAGATGAGGGAACATTTTCATTGGGAAGGTCAGGATTATTCTGCTTCCAAGAAGAGGCTTAGAGAATTCCTTCTTCCTCAACATAGGCCTTTGGCTATCCCTCCTGTTCTTGACATTGTGGATGATGCTTTTTCTGAGGCTAATTTGAATCCTGATTCCATGCCTCCTGCTCCTTCTAAGCCTGATAGATTTTATAGGGTTCCTGAGTCTCATTTGTTATTTAAGAACCCTTCTGCGGATCCTGAAACTTTCTCAGGGCTCTAAGGCTGTTAAAGTTGCTACTTCTAAGAATCCTATTCCCTCTGAGAAGGATTCTCGTGCCTTAGACAGGTGGGGTAAAAAGGTATATACTTCTGCTACCCTTTCTGTTCGGGCTTTAAATTGCCAGTTTCATATGTTTAAGTATCAGCAATTTCTTTTGTCTGTTTTAAAGCAAAAGCTTACTTCCCTTCCTGCATGTGCAGAAGATAAGGAACTACAGGATGTATTGCATACAACTGAACAAACATAGCTTGCATTGTGGTTTTGATGCTTTGGATGCTTCTTGCAGGGCCGCAGCCTCTGGTACTGTTATCAGGAGACATGCTTGGCTTCGTGAACAAAGTTTACCTGAACAGGTTAAGGCTAAATTATTAGATGCCCCTGTTCAACATGATGTTCTTTTTGGATCTAAGGCTGAGGAGGTTATTAAAAAGATGGAAGAAAAGGCAAAATCTATGCAAACTGTGAGACTTCTTGCAAGTTCAGCCTCCTAGATTTTCCAGGAATTGGCCCTCCAAAAATTGGTCATTTCCCACGTCTGACAGGCCTCAAAGGGGAAGATATAGACGCTCCAGAGGTCGTGGCCAAGCTCAGGCCTCCTACAGATCGAGACAATGGACTGCTTCTTCACCTAGAAGGGGAGAAGACAGATCCCAATCTCAAAGAAAGCAAACTCAATGACTCTCTCGGTTGGGCTACAGGACCTCTTTACCTGGATGCCCCTCTCAGAGGAAAACTTTCTGTTTTTTTACAGAAATTGGACTCTTATTACCCAGGACAAATGGGTATTGGACGTGATTTTAAAAGGCTACAAATTCCACTTTCATACCCTGCCAAGGGCTTTCGGTTGGCCAGATCTGCCAAAACATCAATGGTCAGAGGCCTTAAATCAAGTGGATGCTCTTCTGGCCATGAGAGCCATAGAGCCTGTTCCACTCTCAGAGATGGGAAAAGGTTTTTATTCAAGACTGTTTCTGGTTCCAAGAAAACAAAGCTCATGGAGACCTATTCTGGACCTTTCTGTGTTAAACACCTTTTTGGAAATTCCAAAATTCAAGATGCTTACTCTGCAGCAGCTGATTCCAATGCTCTCTCAGGACGCCTGGATGGTGACATTGGACCTAAAAGAAGCTTATTTACACATTCCCATCAGGCAGGAACGCAGGAAATTCCTCAGATTCAAGGCAGGTTCGAGACACTTTCAATTCTCTGTACTTCCCTTTGGTTTATCTACTGCGCCCAGAGTCTTTACCAAGTGCCTGGCACCAGTAGTGGCTTATTGCAGACTTCAGGGGATTCAGATTTACCCCTATTTGGACGACTGCCTTATTCAGGCAGACAGCAAGGATCTTTTACTTCAACATCTGGATTTTGTTCAACGTCTTCTTCTACTGGGATTCTCAGTGAACACAGTCACATTTGATCCCTTCTCAACAAATGGTATTTCTGGGAGCCCTCTTAAATACAACCTTACAAAGGGCCTTCCTCGCTCCAGAAAAACAAATACAGCTGGCTTCAATTTTCAAGACTTTAGCAACTCTAACATAGCTCACTGCAAGGAAATTCCTGCAGGCACTGGGCTACATGGCCTCCTGCATTCTGTTGATTCCAAATGCAAGGCTTCATATGAGAAAGCTTCAATGGTATCTGAAAAGTGGATGGTGTCAGCATTACCACGATCTGGACACTCATTCCTCTGATCCCCTGCCTCCAGAATGAGTTCCTTTGGTGGTCCATGGTGTGTGTTTTAAACGAAGGAAAGCCTTTCCGTCTTCCTCAACCTTCTCAAATCATAACCACGGATGCCTCTGATTATGCTTGGGGAGCACATTTTCTAGGCAATTGCCAGCAGGGAACCTGGACAAGGGACCATCTTCACTGGCACATCACTCTGAAAGAAATGTTAGCAGTTCAGAATGCTCTTCTAGCCTTCAAGAACCTTTTGCATCCAGGGCCTCTTGATTCGCACAGACAACACCACAGTCATGTGGTACATAAACAAGCAGGGGGGTTCTCATTCGTACCCCCTTTGCAGACTAGCTATGGCTTTATGGGACACAGCTCTGAATCTACATCTCCAGGCTCAATTCATCCCAGAACAGAATCTCTTAGCAGACGGCCTGAGCAGAAACATTTTAGATCCTCACGAATGGATGCTAGACACCAACTTATTCAACAGGATTACTGCAGTTTGGGGATGTCCCCAGATCTGTTTGCATCCCATCTCAATCATCAGCTGCCTCTCTTTTGCACCAGGTCCTTCCACAAAACAGCTTGGAAAGTGGATGCCCTGTCCTTCAGCTGGAGAAGCCTTTTGGGATATGCCTTCCCTCCTCTTCCTCTACTTCCTCTGGTATTACTGAAGATAAAACAGGACAAGCCCAAGTTCCTCATCTTGATTGCTCCAAATTGGCCTCTACAGTTTTGGTATCCAACTTTAAAGCACCTGTTCTTGGAGCCTCCTTGGATTCTCCCTCTGAACCCTTCTCTTCTGTCCCAGCATCGGGGTCAGTTGCTACATTCCAAAGGAATTTGATTTCTTCTAGTCTTCCCAAACAAGTTTTGGATGTTCTTTTTGGAAGCTAGACGGCCTAGCACTAGGAAATCCTATGCCTCTAAATGGAAGAGATTTTGTATTTGGATGCAGGACTGAGGCTTGGACCCACTGGTGCCTGATCTCTCTTCTATTTTGCTTTACCTCTCGGAGCTCTTGTCTAATGGACTTTCCTTTTCTTCCATTAAGATTCATGCTTCTGCTATTTCTGCTCATTTCAATACTGATCCTCCTGTTTTTTCTCATCCTTTGAGGCAGTTTTGAGAGGGGCCAAGAATTTAAGACCTCCCAGGACCCCTCCTGTTCCTGCTTGGGATCCTAATTATGTTTTAGAAAAGCTTACTTTGCCTCCTTTTGAGCCTGCTGCATCTTCAGATAAAGTTTTTATCTTGGAAGACAGTTCTTTTGTTGGCTTTGACTTCTGCCAGAAGGGTCTCGGAGTTGCAAGCTCTCATGACTGTGGGAACCATACCTTGTTTTCCACCAGGACATAGTATCCTTGAGGACCAATCCTACTTTCATGCCCAAGGTGATTTCGAAAGTGGCTTTAAATCAAACAATTCACCTTCCTACCTTCTTTCCTAATCCTCAAAATAAAGGGGAAAGTATTTTGCATTCCTTGGACGTGCACAGACAGTTACGATTTTACTTGGACAAGACTAAAGAGTTCAGAAAATCTAACCAATTGTTTGTTTCTTTTGCCTCCAGTTCTCTTGGAAAGGCTATTTCCAAACTATTTCCAAATGGATTTCCTATGGAATAAGATTTTGTTACACTCATCATGGGAAACAGTTCCCAGGTACTGTGAGAAGTCATTCTACTAGAGCAGCTGCTACTTCTACAGCTTTTCTCCGAGGAGTTCCTACCAAGGATATCTTGGAAGCTGCCACTTGGAGTTCTGTGCATACTTTTTCCAAGCACTACAATCTCCCTTTGTATTCTAAGACCAGGGCAGGCTTTGCCTCTGCTGTTTTGCAGGGTCTTCTTGCTGCCCCTTCTGTCTAAACCTCCTCCCTTTTTTCACTGCTTTGGGATTCCACCCTACAGTTATGACTGCAACAGTGAAACACTATGAACATAGTACAGTTGTGTACACCTACCATAAATGTAGATGTTAGAGCGTCTTCACTGTTGCAGTCGGTGTTTCCCCTCCCTCCTATCCCCTCTTTCTCTCTTGTGGTGTATTTGTGTTTCCTTGTTGGATTCATTTTTGATTTATTGGGGACTTCTGACATCTAGGGCAAGAAAGGCTGGAGAAGATGGCGTCGACTGAGGGCTATGTACCAGAGCGTACTGACGTCGGGGTACTAATTTGTACAGCCGACGCTGGACCCAGACTTTGGGATTCTGGCCGACCTCGGGCTGCCTGCCGGCAGGAGCACCCTACAGTTATGACTGCAACAGTGAAGACACTCTAACATCTACATTTATGGTAGGTGTACACAACTGTACTTTTTCTGTAGCTGGGTCATACTGGTCTGTGCATCAGACTCCAAGGGTTGTTCAGTCATTGAAAATGACTGCTGTTCAGTCTGCAGTCTTTGTAGTCTTCTGACCAATCATGTCTTGGGATTTTCTTGGCTGCCGTCTAGATACTTGCTTCAAAAAGGCATTTCCAACCCAAAATATGGGCTTTTATCAGGAAACTTTCACTTTTTCTGATCAGTGTCAGACTTTATGCCTGAATTTCTCAGGATCCTAGGGTTCATGTTTTTTTTTTTTTTTTTTCTCCTTCAGCCTGATTACAAGAGATGCAGTTACTGGGTCCACCATGTCCCATGGAGTATCAACTTCTGCTTTCTAAAGCCAGAACTGGAGTGCTGGCAAGTTTAGCTGAATCTAGGCATCTCCACAGACCCACACATCTTTCACCACAGACTTGGGTTAAAGTTTCAAGGCCTGGGGAGTAATTTAGACAAAAAGATATCTTGTGATCTTACCTTGATTAGCAGGACCTCTACAAGTGATTGCACAATACTACAGGTGTGGTACATAAACACAGCCCTCAACCTTCCATCTCCAAAATGAGGAACACTACATCTGTGTGTGAACAGTTAACTAAACTTCAGCTAGGAAGCTCACGGCTCATCTGTATGATTTAACAATCACCCCTTTTTTCCAATTATCTACATGGGGTTGGGGTGTAGTGTTAACATCTTTTCACTGTCTTGTGCCTGCCTGTTGCAGTTGTAATCCATTCACCTCTTTGGGTTTCTTTTTTTTCTTTTGCCTTTGGCTCGTCTGTCCCAAATCTTCACTGTTTTCTGCATGTGTCCAGACCACTGTCATCTGTTCTCACTGACCTCTCTGCTATTGGAGCTACTTGCTTCTGCAGTTATGTCCTTATGTGCACTGTGGGATAAACAAATGAGTATTAAAGATACTGAGACCCTTTCCAAGTGGAAACTTGGAGTGAGTAACATTAGGATCATAGGAGATTACTAGGCTACCAACCTGGAGGTCATAAACCTAGCCATTTCAACCCAATGTAATACCATAGAAGTACTAGTCCGTACCCAATATTGCATTTAATAGACTGCCATATCTGGGAGGGTTGTGGGTGCTATCCCCTGTAACTGTAGTGCTCCATCCACTCGTCCAGATTCCTCTTGAACAGTGTCAGAGGTGCTCCATTTCACATGAATGGGTAGCCTGTTCCAAAGACATGGCAGTCACCAGGAAATCTGTCCCTCCAGCATGTCCTATTTAAGTCTCTGAAATGGGTAGCTCTATACCCACCTGATTTATGGCTATGCAGTAATTTCTTTAGGTTTGGGACTTGGGTTGCTCTGTAGGCCAGGCAGAAGTCTCCCCTAAAAGTCCTATAAAGTCAGTGTCACTAGACTCATCATAGTCAGTCTATGTAAGGTACATGCTGAAAGTAGTCCTACTTTTTTGTTGGAAACCTCAGGTCTCAAATTGCTGCAGGTGCTTAGTACAGTGTATACAGAATGGGGTGATAATACTCAATTATGAGCCAGATAAGTGCCAAGTATGGGGGGTTATAACTTGCTTTCGAGGTGATTCCTTTACTAATGGTGACCTATGTAGACATGATCGAAGTTAGTCATGGTCAGCTTGTGATCCCAGGTTCTTGCCACTTCATGGGTACTTGGGGTATTGATTTTGATAGTTGTTGGTCAGCATGAGACCTTCCTGGGGTATACTGACTTTTGGGATTCAATGATTGCACCTAGTTTACAGTTGGCAAACGTGGTCAGCCACAACCATTTGGTATATACTTCTCAGAAGTTCAGGTTAAAACTAAACGGTAGGGGGCCCAGCACTGACTGACACCCTGCTGTTAAAGGGTCTGCTGGTTGATGGAGTCACCCACTTTGATAATATCAATTTTTTTGAGCAAGTTGACAACCCATCTTACAACAAAGGGGTTTACATTCAGTTTGCCAAGTTTATTGGTAATGCCTGCATATGGGATTTTTTAAAAGCCTTTACCAAGTAGAGATGCTGCAGGCACAGATTTGCCCTGGTCAAACTATCCAAAGAAATCCACCAGGTTTAACAGGTAGTATCTGCCCTTCTTGAAGCTGAATTTGGTAGGATGTACAGTTGGGAGGTCACCTATATATTTGAGGTCCATAATATGTTCCATGGCCTTACAGATCTCTGGTCAGGCTTATGGGTCTGCAATTCCTGGTCTGTTGCCATTCCACAGGAACAAAGCCTGTGGTTAGGCTATGATTGAAAAGGGTACTTGGTGGTAATGCTAGTTCATGTTTTAGCCTGATTTAGAAGACAGCCCGAGATGTCATCTGGTCCCATAGAGGCCATGTTCTTTGCCTTGGATAGGGCTTTGAGAACCAGATATGGTGTGTGTGTGTGTGTGTGTGTGTGTGTGTGTGTGTGTGTGTGTGTGGCATTTTGGGAGAGGGTTTGCAAGTTGGGGGATAATGGCATGAAATTGTTGCAAACTATCTGCTAGCAGGTTTACTTACCTCCATGGGTCACAGCACCCATGAAGCCTACTTAACCAACTGAATGCCCATGCATATCAAGCAGAGCACCTTCTTGGCCCTCTTCAAAAGGAACCTTGATTGGATGGGAGATTGACATGATCCCCGGGGGTGAATTTCCTGTCACCCTGCTAGACGGGGGTCCAGGGAAGTAAATATTGTGGGAAGAAATACCCAGGGAATTGTTATGGCTAGGCTTGTATAGGCCCTAGGGCAGCTAGCCTAGTACCAACCTATCCAAATTATATAAAAAAAAAAAAACCCAACAATGGAGCACCTTCAACCTTAACGGGCAAAGAAACTTGTCAAATTTTCAAACAACTCCATTGACAGAAACCTAGAAAGTACTGCCAAGGGTAACCATAAGGCCTTTTACAGCTATTGCTTGACCAGCAGGGTAGGACCAAAGCATGTGCAGAACTGGTTGTAAATGTATCGTATCACACACTGACCCCTGGAGGTAGTAAACCTAAAGGAGGTGGTGTGTATATATATCAGACCTGAAGCAACTCCATGGGGTTGTCCAGTTTAACTAGATGGGAGGTGAGTATCTTTAAATGCAGATTGAAACACCACCTCCTTTAGTTTTCACACTTCATTTTATGGTGTGGAAGGCGTAACCTTGCAGGGCCAGCGTGGGTACTAACCAGGTTTCTGTGACTGCAGACCTCTACCTTCTAGTGATACAAGTGCTTCCAGGGAGTGGTCTCTGCTTTAAGCTCCTAGCATTTAGCAGCATGACCCTTATTTTGTTTAATTTCATGTTGGTAATGTTTGAGACCTTGCCTAAAAAGGCACTGTGGGGGAGGCAAGAGTCTGCCAGAAGCCTAGGGGTGCCAGGTGCAAACAGTCTGGCAAAGCAGCGAGGTTCGTCAATTATAGCTTCCTGGGCAGAAAGGAATTGGATCCCTTTGGAATGGCACCAAAGATTAAGGCAATTATTGAAATACATTTTATATTCTCATTCTAGGTGAGGGTAGTATGCTCCTCCAAGGCTAGGGGCATACCTGCCTGGGAGACGCACTGAGCTTGACCAGGTGTCTTCATATAGTCTGGCAAGGTGTCTTGGGTCATTTCCACCAACACTAGGACAGCCATAATGGTTCTTGTTGCTGAGACTTGAGTGCATGCATAATTTGAATCCTGGTTCCAGACAAGCAGCTGCCTCCTCATTCAGTGTAATGAGTGGGACAGTGTAGCTCACTATTGAGTCTTGAATGACAACTTAAGTGTTACTCCATGTTTTTCATTTTGGACTTTTGCAGGTTTTTAAATGTTTATATAATTGGGGTCTGGCATATTTAAGTAATTCTGATTGGTCTGCCTCTAGGTATCCCACAGTGCGGTGCTTGTCTGTTTTATATTAAAAAAAGTCCTCTTCCTAAAACTCCTGTCACTAGATTGATTTTACATGCATACACTGCTGTCAAGTAGTAATTCATGTCGTTCAATGACTCTCAGCACAGTATAAATGCCACAGAACAGACTTTAAAGAGCTTTTTAGAGTGGCTAAACTGCAGTCTTTGTAAAACCTGAATTGTACTACTTTGACTAGTCTCCCATCCCCCTTCACACCTAACTTCCTGGCTTTCCTTTTCTGTAGAGCAGGGGAAGGACCAGGGAGCTGTGACATTGCAGCATGGGTGGGTTTTAGGACAGTCATGGTGACTTCAGTTTGGTGAGGAAAGTGGCCAGAAACCTACCTGTATTCAGTGGCCTTTACCTCAATGAATTGGAGATGGCAGCCAGCTTTTCCAGGGCAGGATAAAAGTTTGAAACCACAGTAAGGCACAGTTCTAATGGACGGTATTTTAAATGCTGTATTGGTGTTTGTTCATCACAGGTACAGTAAATGGAGAGAGAAGTTGAGTATTTAATAGAATCCCCTTGTCCTTTTAAGCCTCCAATCATGTTGCTGTCCTTCAGAGCAAAAACAGTAGGAGATGAGCTGAGTAGTACCAGGACAGTCCCTCACAAATGGAAACTGAAGTTCTTTGAAGAACTGCTCTAGTTGTAGGGAGCACCTCAAATGGATCAGTTTGCCTCCTTTCAAAAGACTAATTCTGCACCAGGACTCATGGCAAGCATGGAAAAATTATCCATTTTCATCCCATAGACAGAAATAGGGATGCTTCAGTTATTGTGACTCTTGTCTTGGGTGGTTAATTATGTAATTGGCGTAGAGCATTTACCACAAGTTATCTAGTCCTAGAAGACTAGTGATGTTTGCATCCCAGTCTTGACTTGCAAATGACTGCATGCATGATTCAAATACCTTACTTTGAGGATGTGCATTAAGGCCTTTATGAAGTAAAAGCAATCTGATTTTGCACCACTGGTGCTCCGATATTTATTCACTGCTGTAGTAGCCTTTCCTGTAGGTTATCCTGCCAATGATGCAACAGCTGACCAGTTCCAAAGCTTCAGAGCACCTACCATACTTCCAAACTTTGACAGCTTAAGGTGAGCTGACAGACTAATTTGGGTGCAAAGCCCTTCAGAACTGTGCTGTTGCTGAAGAGTACACTTGCCTGAGGCTTTTGAGGATCAGCTGTCCGTTGGCCATTTGCTGTACCTCGGGTCACTTTTGTATTTTTTTAACACCAGATTTTTCTGTAGCACTTGTACCCATTATTGACCAGGAGCTAGCCACTACCTCATCTGGCTGTTTGAATCTCCTCTGTGGGCAAGGGGGAATGCTGTGCCCATATGTGGGGAAGTAGCTACTCCCACTAGTAAGACTTGGGCCCCACTTTCCTGTGGAAAAAAAACCTAAAACCAAGCCTGTATTTCTAAATTCTTTTAGATAGGAGTAATTTACTGGGACTGGCTTGAGTTTAACTCAAGCCATTGATCTTGTAAAAGTTGCTTCTCGAGATTTTTTAAACCAGAAATTCAAGATTCTGAATTTGAACAGGAAGATGCAGGGATGGATTCAGGGTTTTGTCCCCTCAGATTCAGACTCCTGGAGAGCTCTTTGAAGGTTTCTGAGATTATTGCAAAGTGTCCAGTGCTGTCGGGAGAACAGATGTTCTGTCATTCAGAAGAAAATGGTGATTACAGAAGGATTTTCTAAAACCTCGACCCATTACTCCTGTCCTGCTTTTGTCTTGTCTATAGTTTCTTGTGAAGAATCTGCTTTAACTTTGCAAAGGTCACTGCCCCTTGTTTGCAGTGGGTGTAAGACTGATACTGCCATGGCTATGGCCACTGACACTGTTGGACATGCTTGACTGCATTCTTAGAACCTCCCCAGATGTAAAATGATTTTAAATTCTCCCCTGTGCAAAGATTTGGGGTCCAGACTCTCTGCTGCAAGGTAGTCTGAAAGGGGCAGTTTTTTCAGCTCTAAGTTGTCAAAGGGATTTTTCTTTGCCCAAAAAAAGTCTTTACAGAATTCCAAGGGAGTTCCAAAATCTCAAACTCCTCAAACAAGGATAGTTCAAGCTGCTGGGAGACCTTGTGATCCCCTCCCACCTTGGCCCCCTTTCTCTTCCAGAAGGTCTGAATATCCATTTCTCTTTGGGAACCACTTGTTTCAAATTGGTTCTGAAGCCTTCAAAGCCAGAAATGGCAGTTGGAGGAAGTTTTCCTTTCAATGGGACCATTCTTCATCCTACAGATGAAACTAGTTTCTACCTGTTCTATCGCATGCTGTCCCAAGGAGTGATAACCCCTTGCCCACCTGGCAACCTTTTTTCATCCCAGATGGTTCCAAAGAGTGCTTGGAGATCAGTTCAGGATCTTTCCTACACCTGTTTGTGATGGTACCGACATTTTAAAATGTCGCAACCTTTTGCTGCTTCCCTTTCAAGGTTCCTGTAACACGAGTTAAGATGCTAATCACATCCCTGTTCATCTAGACTTAACATTTCTTAAGGTTGTTGTGTGATTGCTTAGCTGTCTGCCTTACCTTGGGGCCATCTACTGTTCCACAATGTCTGTGTCTAGATCAGATTATAGTTCATTGCAGGCTACAGTGTATCCACATTTTTCCATATTTAGTGTACTAATCTATGCAGAGTCTCTAGGTGTTGAAGCTCTCGAGCAATTTACACAAGCTGGGATTGCAAGAGAATACAAGTTTCTTTACTCATTCCTACAGGATTGTGTTTTGTGATGTCAACTAGATGCCTGTTAAAGTGTTTTTCTTCCACAGGAAAAATGGGTCTTTTTAAAGCTTTCACTCTGACCCTTCTGTCATTATAAGGGAATATCTGCACTTTGTTGCATGATGCCTTTGGAAAGACTCCAAATGAGAACAATACAGTGATGGCCCCAACATCAACACCTTTCTTTTCAGATACTAGTGCTGGACTTTCAAGAGGAATCTTTGGAGATGGATATACTTAAAATCAGCCTCAAGGTCTCCTCCCTTTCTGCACCAAACCAGTCACTGCAGACACTACAGGCTTTGCTTGGGGAGCAGTTTTAGGAGGTATTAAAGTGTAGGGGGTGTGACGCCCAAAGACAGAGGAAAGCCCAGAAATATCTGATTTGCCCTGATCAAGGAACAAGCTCAACTTTCTAAACAGTCTTTGGTCCCCAGGACTTAGTGGATACAAATACTGCAGTTGCTATGTTGTTGGCTTGGAATATAGGCACAGTCCCACTCTACAGGCATCCTACATGCGGTACAAAATTGTGTGGCAAACCTGCTGAGAGACCAGGGCAGACCCACAAATGGAAAGTACATTAGTGGGTCTTAGACTTGACTACTTTATGATCAACTGACAATGTTCCATAACTCCTATGCAAGAAGGCATGGAAGACTGATTCCTTTTCTTTGGACAAGAATGTTCCTTTAAGCCTTTACACCAATATCCAGAGTACGTCTGAAGATTCGGAGGGAATCCCCAAGACCATTGTGGTAACTCCTTAATGGACTAGGCAACCACTTTTTCCCCCTTGTGGTAACTGCCCCAGCCATTTACAAAATTTCTCATGGAGTGGATCTAGGCAGATAAGACCAGGGGTGTTTGACACACCAAAATCTTTAGTTGACTACCTGGATGATGGGGCCTTAACTCCTTCTTTTTTAGCCACACATTTTTGGAGGACTTGCAGCAGTTAATGAAGACAAAGCCTGCTACTAGAAAATCATTCGCAAATGGGAAAAGGTTTTCTAGGCAGTGCCAACATAACCAGCAACCACACGGGGCTAGTTCTCTGGTTTTACAGTAATTGTGAGTTACTAACACATGGCCTTATTCCTCTTAAAGTTCATTTTATTGGCTATTTCAGTGAAGTTTCATTTCAAAATGTCGGGTTTGCATAAGTGGCCTCTATCTTTTTGGTTGGGGATCTGGCTGACTTGGTCCTTTACATGGAAAATTGGTTGCACTGACCTCTGCAAGAATGGCATCGGTTGCAAGCTCTTGTGGCTAGTTGAATCCCATCTCCTTTTCCTATAGGGTCAGTTTTTAGGCATAAAAGCATTGGTTCTCGGGGATCAGTTTAAACCAAATGCTCAATTTCCCTGTTTTCTTTCCTAAACCTAAACATGAGGGAAGGATGCTCCATACCTTGACTGTCCAGATATCTTTGGTACTATCTTGCCAGAAATTAATTCTTTCACGTCTTTGTATCAATTTTCTTATGAATGTAAGAAGGACTACCTATCAAAACAGACTTAACAAATTGTCTAAGGCTGTTAACTGTAGTTACAATAGCCATAATCCAGGCAGGATCAAGGCCCAATCTACCAGGATTATGGCTTTTAATGGAAGCTGTTACTTGGGTCTTTGTACCTAATTTTACAAGTGCTAATCTTTATTCCTTCTCTTGGGAGTAGATAAAGCTTGGCTAGTGCCATTCTCCAGGGGCTGTTGGATCTGAATCTATCCATCCTACTGCAGCAGTGGAAATGATTTTACATGTTTGCAAGTTGTACTGACCCATAACAGATGTTCAAATTTATCACTACTGCCTTTGCTGAATCCACCCTTCATTCTCTGCATTTGTAATCTAAAGTAGGGTTCCTATGTTCTACTCATTATTTTGTGGTTTAGGATTGTTGGGCTTTCTTTGAATGGGCAAGTCCTGAAGAAATCTTCAGACTGCTGATTCACTCCTTGGGGTCAGCCCATCAGCAGTTGAGTGGAGGGGGGGGGGGAGCCAGAGCTTTGAAGCTGGCAGGTTTTCTGGGCATGGAAACTACCCATAACCCTTAAAGGCTACTGTAGCAGTGAGAGTGCAACTTGCAGAAGTGTTTGGGTCATGGGGGCAGGATGATGTAGAATTAGTCACCCTGGCTCAAGGTCTAGGTTGACTTTCAGACTCTGAGCCAATTTTTCTTGCATCGGAAGCAGTTTGCAAGCACTCGCAATCGATCATGGACAAGGCTTCAGTGATTCAAATATATTGGAAGATAGGAGTTGAAATTATCCTAGGTTCTCGTCACATCCCTGTACAGCAAGCTTATCTATATAATTTCAGTTAAAATGGCCAAGCCTATAACCCTTCTGCAACGGCAGTTTATATTTATCAAGAGCTTCCTTATAGGTAATGTCAGATCTCCTAAACCAATGCATCATTCAAAAGGGTGTAACACATTCTGCATATTTAAAATTCTTCACTAGTATTCTATTGCCCTCAGCAGAGGGCTTAATTACAGACTCACAATCCTCACATTGTTTAAAGCTTGCCATTGTTCTTTTGAAACATTGTATTGTCATGTTTTTATTTTATTAAACTTAACCAGTGACTCAACTGAAAAAATCCAAAGCAGATGAAAATGTTGAATATTTTCATTACTAAATGGGGGGGGGGGGGGTATAAAAGGAATTATTCTAACCTATACTAGACATGTCCAAAAGACTGCATTAGGTTGCGCTTCATTCCACTCTAATATTAGAAACCTGGGTGGCAGCTTTTTCCAGTTGAAATTCATGACAAACATGCAAGATGTAATTTGCATATTGGAAAACTTCACATTTTAAATTGTATAAATAGGGAAGAACTGTTGGCACAAACTTTAAAACCTAATCCAAAGAGTCTGACAAAGCATGACCAGAAATATGGGAGAGTTAATGCATTCTGTAAACAGCAACATATTGTCCACAGCCACTGCCATACTGCTTTTGGTCAGCAGTAAACCAGTTCAATGCAGGTCTGATCACACAAGCCACACCACTGTTACCTTGCTTATCAAATTCCCAACTCCACATAGAAAGCACTGCTGGGTCATGCATTACAGGCTTCCATGGAGGACTTGCCAGTGAAGATGGTGGGAGCAGACATAAGCTCCCATGTTGCTTGACAAATGGGTTTTCAAGCCACCAGTCATTCTAGAGGACTAGATCTAGACACGCAGTGTAAAATTGGTAGTGACAGCAGAACACCAGTACGGCAGTTCTTGCCTGAGTTCTTGGGGGGGGGGGGGTAAAGGCTACATAGGGGTTTTGTAGCATTAGGGAGGGGTTTCAGTCCCCTACTGCATGCACTGTCGGGGGGGGGGGTAGCCTTTAACTTAAATAGTTCAATCTTACTGTCACCTTTGTTACTGGTAGTGCTGAAAAACTTGTCAAGTATAAACTTTTCTTTCATGTTACAGGGCACCCAGTACTTTACTTCGGGGTGTTAAGACTATAAAGGCATTGTTTCAGAAGCATGCAGGAAAAGAAGGTGACAAAAATAAACTGAGCAAACGAGAAGTGAAAGAACTTTTACAGGAGGAATTCTTTGAGAAAGAGGTAAGTAGAATCTGCATTTTATTCTGAAAGTTGTAAATGGGATTGATACCTCATAATGTAGAACAAAATGAAAGTGAAATGGTGGTAATGACACCAGCTTGGGTGACTTGAAATTTTAGACCTTGTGTGCTTCTGGCTACGCTCTAACCTCCTGACCTTATGATTTCTGTATCCAGTTTAATCCGAGGTTTGCATGGCTATCGTACAAGTGAAACATCTAAGGTGTGGGGGGGTACACCACTACAGTGCTGTAGTTGTGTGCAACGCTTGGATGAGGGTTTTGATCCTGCAGTATAAGTGAGCAAGTTGGTAAACACAGCCCATCCAAGCCCCAGCACTGACTGCTGTTGTATTTTGGTCCATCAGGTAACTTTTAAAATAGTTGCCTTAACCTGCCCACGCACTAAACCTGAGCAGTTGTGGTAGAAGTGAAATCAAATGCAGCAAAAGTGATTCCTATGCTTTTATCTAGTAATCAATGCAAGTGTTGCAGGAAGTCTTTAAACATATGCATTACCACAATCTAAAGTTTAACACCATCAGATGTACAGTAGAGGAAGATGTTACTGAAATTAATATTATCCAAGAAAAACATGATTGCTGCCAACTGTAGTTGGATGTTTTTGAGATGGTGTTAAACTCCTCACTCCTGGATGAAAAGTGGGTTTCAAGATTCAAATGAACTGTTTCAGAAGCTGAATTGGTTTTTCAGTTCCAGGAGGGTTAAGACCTCAGTGAGACCAAATGGCTTGCTGGCTTAAGTCTGCCATGATACAAGCTTGTTCTCATGAAACTTGATAAATATGGTGCAATTGAACTCGCCCGTAGGTTCCATCCTGTCAAAATGCCTTATTTTAACTAGTTGGCAAGCAGCGCAATACAGTAACTCACTATGTTGGGCATAGGCTTGCATTTTCTCTGCTATGGGGCTGCATTGTCATACTATACTACATAATTGAGCTGTTTTAGTATTGTGTATACAAATTGCCCAATATGGTGTTCTGCAAGAAAACGTTGGCCCTTGTCAGTAGGGATAGTTTCTGTATTCAATCTTTGTGCACCTCTATTTGAGCAGTTGGGCCACAAGCTTTCATTATATCCCTTCAAGAAACTTTATTTGAGAGCTTCTTGGCATTGTAAAGAACAAAGTATACCACAGCCCAGAGAATACAATTTCCTTAAAACATTTCCATGTCATGTAGCACACAGCACTGTCTGCAAATCTCATCCAGGGATTTTGTATACTAATTTCATGTAGCATTGCTGCCCCAGTTTTAATCTCCATGCATTGTCAAGTCTGGTCTGTATGTGCATGCTAATCTTCAGGTTCACAGAACACTTGGTTTCATCAGTTTGAGATGCCTGCACAGAACGTGGGACATATGGACACAACTATTCACTTCTTGTGCAATCAGTTCTAGGTAATCTTAGGATGATTTCATGCACATCCCAGAAGGAAGAATAGTAAAGGTATGCAGTGAAGACCAAGTAGCAGCTTTCCAACCCCGTAAAGGCACCAGAAGAGGCAACAGCCCTAGTAGAATGAGGTCTAACAGACGTAGACTTGCCATGAAAAGAATACCAAAAATGGACTTTGGTATCCAGGAGGTGATTACTTAGAAACTGCAAACCCAAAGACCTGGGATAAAAGAAAATAAAAAGCTGGTCAGACTTGCAAATAGTCCTAATTTAATTCTAATGGTACCGGAGTAGTCTGTGCAAATCGAATGTATGCAGGACCCCCAGTAGCAGACTGAGGAAAAGTGAAAAGGAGTTGTGTTGACTGAAGGACAACTCCTTTTACCACCTTGGGCATAAGGATTAGTATGAAGGGAAACCTTGTCCATGTGAAATTTTCAAGAAGAGGAAATGGCCATAGGGGCCTGGAGCTTAGAAACCCTCTGAGCAGAAGAGCCAGCAACAAAACAGTATTCCAGGTAAAATGTTGCAAAGAAGCAGAAGCAGAATTTGCAGACTCAAAAGGACCCAGTCAGTTTTCTCCTTGACAAAATTAACGTCCCAAGGAGGAATAAGTTTTCTTGGAGGCCTAATATGCAGGATACCTTTAAGAAAATTTTCTTTCGAAAAGAAACAAAGGGAGGAGTTAATGCCAGATTAGCAGAAATGGCTAACAGATGGGCCAAGCCAGACTGGAGCTCCTCTCAAATGAGCACCAGACAGAATCTCTCCCATTTGGACATCAGATTTTCTGTTTGAAGGTTTCTTTGCCTTCTGTAAAATGTTAAAGCACATCCTCAGAAAAGAGGAGCCTGCAAGGAATCAAAACCATTTTTGGAGTGGACAAGTGGGGATGGATGAGACCCTTCCTAGACTTGAGAGCCAACTGATGAGGTAACTTGTGGTGGTTGCCCGGGGCCAGATGCATTAAGGGGGGGAACCAGAGTGGTCTCTGACAAAAGGGAGTCGCTAACAAGATTGAGTTCAGCTGAATATTCTGCATGACTCTTGGAAGTGGAGGAAGAGGAGGGAAAGCATAAAGAAACCTCACCTTCCGTGGAACAGATACGACATCTGTTTTCCAGACCAGATAAGAGGAAGCTGCCTGTTCAGAAAAGATCTACGTGAGTAATACATCGCAGACTGACAATGTCCAGAAATATCAAGCATTCCATACATGAACCTGTTGGACCTTCTCAAGTCTGCCACAAGATTGTGCTCAAGGAATGTATACTGTCTGAAGAGTTTGCCACTTCCCAAAAAATGTCATCCTGCAGAGATTTTTGTGACCCCCTGCTTGTTGACGTGTTGCATCCCTGTAGTGGTGTCTATGTACACCTTCAAGGGGCTGGAGAGAACATGGAATGAAAAGCCTGAAGGGCCAGAATTGGAGTGCTAATCTTTTTATGGTCTGATTTCTGATGGGGAGGCCAAAGATCCTGAACTTTCAGGTGTCCAAGAGATGTCCCCACCTCATGTCCAAGGCATCAGTGAACAGCTCTTGAGAAGGGACTGGAGGATGAAAGGGACTGCCTAGGTTGAGAGCAGTAACTTGAGGTACCACTGAAGCTTCCGTATATATGCAGTCTGGCAAGAGGAAGCACTGGAACAGAAGAGGCCATGAATACCAGGGCCTGATGAAGCTCCATGGCTGGCATGGCAGTCTTAAGAGACTGAAAGACAGTCAATGACTACCTTTTGGAGGCAGATTAGAGGCAAACATTGACACCATCTGAATCCTGCAACTTGGATGCACATGATCCTGAAAGGGGTCTGGACATTTTTTGGAAGTTTTATAGTTAACCCCATAGATTAACTAAACCTCCTACAATTAACTGGGAGAAAGTGCCTTAAGCAACAGGTAGTCTAGGTGAGGAAAAATCTGCTTTGGAGCCTGCAGAAGGCAATAGCAGGAGCTAGGCATTTTGTCAATGCCCTTGGAGCAGTAGTGGCCGAAGGGCAAAGAGGAGAACTAAAAATGAGAAGGGGTGACTGGGATAGCTCTCTCCAATCCAAGGATACCAGAGAAGCCTGGGGTAATGAGAGGAAACAGTTTGAAGAGCAAGCATCAGAAAAGATGGGGGCCTGCCTCCTGCCCCTTAGAGGCCTGGTGGGGTTGTCTGCATACAAAAGTAAATGTAGGATAATTCTCTGAAGCATAGGGATAGACAAATATTTAAGGTCTTGCAAGGCTTCTCTTTTCTCTTAGAGACTTATCAGCAGCAGTACTCCCAACATTAGTATTTATCCAAAGGAGCATCCAACAACTTGGTCTTTGTCCTTCAGAAGAGACTGGAGACCAAGCCAAAAACTCCTGACTCGAGCGCAGCCTAGAAAATGTGGTGGTACTATCATAGCTATACTTGAGTGGTAAGCCACTTGAGAAGTTGAACTTGAGATGAGGCAGAGGATTTGCCATCAGAATTGGGGCAGCTCAGAATCTGAGCCTGAGCTACCAAGGCCAGAGGATACCTGCTCAGTGGGTCTGGTAATGGCCCTAAAGGCCAAAGTAGAAGCAGGGCAAACTTCTTGCTAATCTTCTGCCCTCTTCCAAACTGTTGCCCTCTGGAAAAGGTTAGCAGGGCAATGATTAGGTTTGTCAGAAGTAACGGCACCACAGCGGGATTGACAGAAGTACATTTTTAAATAAAAATACTCCTGGTTCTATTGGATCGGATTTTAGGAGCAGGAGGCTGAGAATCAGACTTGAAGCAGCAGTGAGTGCATCTAACAAGGCAGCCAACCCAATAGGAACTGCCAATTTGGTTTCAGAGTATCCATGTGAAGCAAATCTGAATATCTGACACTTGAAGAATTCCACTTAAAGAATTCCATCCTAGTAAGTGTTCCCAAAGGGCAGTTCCTTGAAAGGAGAGACTGGGTCAACAGACCCTCTGCATCAGAACCATAAGACAAAGGCACCTGTTAAGAATAGGACAAAGATGCCTCACCAGACAGGTGATTCTTTGGAATCTGGTATCCTCTACTGTTTAAGAGGTAGAGGTACAAGGAGGGAGTACTGAAACACCTTCAGGAGGTTTTAGGGCCATCAAGGCAGAGAACAAGCCCTGAGTAAATGTTTGCCATTTCCTCCCTGACTAGTATCTGAGGGTCCTAGAGACATTCCACAGGTAATCAACTGTGGTTCCTCCAACATCTGGAGGAGATTCCTTGGAGGGTTTGTGAAAATACAGATCCATGCTAGTCTCTGGGGTTGCAGCAGAGGAATCCGACAAATGCAGAACAACCTACAGAGCTATTGCCTGCTTCTAGTCCAGTGGAGATTGGACAGCTAAAGAATACAGCAGAGACTTCCTGGCCTAAAAGTGGGAGCATCTCTGGGTTAAAGGATTCTGCCATGGTACCCTGGGCTAACCGTCTAAGTTGTTGGTTTTAAAGTTGAATGGCTAAGGAAGACAAGCCGAGTGTCTTGGGCACAAATGCCTTACAGGTATAAGAGGTATGGTCATGGGAATCTCCCAAACAAGACAAGTTGCAACAATCCTTGCAGAATCTGCCTCCCACACTTGACATTTTCCCCTCTTGGATGACCTGAACTCAAGTAGTGAAAGTAAACTGTTTAAAACATACCCAACAGGCACTTGCTGTTCTGAAACCAGGTAAGTGTCCACACCAACTGGCAACAATGGCATTCAAACTGGCAGCAAAAAGTTGAGTGGTTCATAGGTTGGTACTAGGCTATCTGCCCTAGGGTCTATACAAGCCTAGCCATAACAATTCCCTGGCTATTTCTTCCCACACTATTTACTTCCCTGGACCCCTGTCTAGCAGGTCGACTGACGTAATCCCCGGGGTGAATTTCCTTACTCCCATCCAATCGTAAAGTTTCTTTTTGAAGAGGGCCAAAAGAGGCACTCTGCTTGACATGTATGGGCAATCTATTCCAGAGTCTGGGGAGTCTCTGGGTCAGGAACCTATCCCTCCAGAATGTTGATTATTGTGATGACAAGGTTTAGATCCCTGGAGTGTGTGGCTCTGAGGGATTGGGATTTCTTTAAGTGTAGCATGTCCAACAGCTCTGGGTTTGACATGGCCTTGTATGTTAAGCAGAGATTGCCTCTGAGTAGACTATATGCGATGAGTATAACTGGAGTTTTTTTTTTAAGGCGGTCAGCGTAGGGCATCTGCTTTAGGCCTGTGATTCTTTGTGAGGTATTTGTGGCCTTTCCAGTTGTTGCAGATGTCTTGAGGTACATACCAAATGGGGCTTTGTATTCTATAATGGGTCTGAGGGATGAGTACAGTTGGACAATGACCTCCTTTTTTTCTGGATGAAAAGCCCTAAGTGATGAGGTGTGCCACATAGGATTTCCTGACTGTTGTGGCGATGTGGTTATCGAAGGTGAGACCACTGTCCACCTGTATCCCCAAGTCGCATCACACTCTTGGTGTTTAGTGTACTGCCACCTATATGGTAATTCACAGGTACATGTTTTTTCCCAAAGGAAATAACCATACATTTCTTGGCATTGAGCTAGAGCCCATGGCTCTGGCACCAAGCATCTGTTTCTGTAAGGCCCTTTTGTAGAGTATCCACATTTGGGGATTCAATAATGGCTCCCAGTTTGCAGTCATCTGCGAACTTTGTTATCCAGAGTCCCTTAGTGTTGGCCTGTACTTCAGAGAAGTAGATGCCAAATGAGTGGTCCCAGGACTGAACCCTGAGGTACTCCACTTGTCACTTGTCTGGAGCTGGATTTGGAGTTTGCTACTTTTACAGTGTGGGTTCTATCAGTAAGCCAGTTAGCAACCCATTGGGTGACTTGGGGATTAATGCCCAGCTTAGTAAGTTTATCTATGATTCCAGAGTGGGGGATGGTGTCAAAGGCCTTGGCAAGGTCTAGATAGGCTGTGTGGACCACCTTACCCTTGTCAATGGCTCTGGAGACTGATTTGAAGAAGTCAGTTGGGTTCAGGAGACAAGATCTGCCCTTCACGAACCCAAACTGGGTGGGTTCCAGTGTCTGGAGGCTGCCAATGTCTTTGTTTATAAGTTCCATGATAATACGCTCCATGGCCTTGCAGATGAGGCTTGTCAGACTGATGGGATGGTAGTTTCTGGGATCCAAGGTGGATCCCCCCCCCCCCTTGTGGAGTGGGATAACTGTAGCTCTGTGCCACTCAGTGGGCACGAAACCTGAGGTGAGGCTGATTAAACATGACACTTGGGTGAGGTGCCAGTTCATATTGTAGTTCATGTAGTACACAGCCCGGGGTGTCATCTGGTCCCATGGATGCTGTATTCTTAGCTTTGGAGAGTGCATTTTTATCTGTGGTCGTTATTACTGGAATTTGTCAATCTTCCAGTATTGAGATGGGCCATTTAGGGGGTGAAAGGGGTGAAGTTGGTACTGAATTGGTCTGCCAGGATATTGGCAATATCCTTGGGGATCAGTATATGTAATGTCATTCTGTTTCTGCTCAGAGCAGATCTGAGCATTGCCATTTAGATTCTCGACAGTTATAGAATGCCTTGTGGTTGTCGGAGTCTTTGGCAATTTTATTTTCGTAACTAGCTTTGGAGGAGTTTGAGGGATCTGAGGCTGGTAAGGAAGTTTTTTTGCATCCTGGGATTTTCCGCTTTTCTGCAACAGTTTCTTCCTTTTGTAAAGTTTGTTTATGGCAGGGGACCACCAGATTGGCTTCCTTTTTTTGGATGAGAGCATCTTTGTTCTATTTGGGATGGCACGATTCATGCATGAGCAGATGTGCTCTTACAGTACCTTGGTGTAGGATTCAGCAGTTGGGTGTCATGGTTTGCCACTTCTGACTTGAGTAACATGAAGTTGGCTTTGGAGAAGTTTTTTATGGAGGTTTCCTTACTGGGGGGGGTTGGGGTGGGATGTGGATGTTAAGGGTGATTAGCTTATGGTCAGACCTGACTAACGAGGGGATGACCATAGGTGTGGAGCATTGATATCACATGTTGGTAATGACCAGGTCTAGGATATTGGGACTATGGATTAGTTATCCAGGGCATTGGAATTTATGAATTCCAAGAACCGTTGGTCAAAGGTGTTGGTACAGCAGTAGTTTTCCCAGTTAATGGCAGGGTAGTTAAAAAGGTGTTTGGTTCTATCTTAATATTTTCCAGTATGTTTAGAACGGTGTAGTGAGAATCTTGGGGTATGGTGGGGGATCTGTAGCAAGCTACAATTTGGATTGCAGTCTTACCTAGTGTTGCACCTGGAGAATTTCAGATGCATTGTGTTGGGCAACTAGCCTGGAGGTGTGAATATTGCACTCCTCCACCTTTAGTGTTTCAGTCCTGCTTTGGTGGCCGAAGTGTGGTAAGAGTTGTAGCCTGGTATTGCAGGGGTGCTCTCTGGAGCCTTGAACCAGGTCTCTGTTACTGCACAAATATCTATGTTCTCCATTTTTAGGAGTGCCTCGAGAGAGTGCATTTTGAGGTTTAGACTTTTAACACTGAGTAGCATTACCTTCAGATTTTGCATGCTTGTACCTGTTACGGTGGTGGTTTTGTCCTTTGAACTTTGCCTAAAAAAGGCACTATAGGGGTGGCAAGAGCCTTGGCCAGTAACCTGAATCCCAGGGGCGACAGGTGCAGACCATCTCTGGTAAAGCATCATGGTCTGTCAATCATGTCATCCCAGGCAGACATACTGGATCCCCTTTGACACCAGAAGCTTAGCCAATTGTTGGTCAATCCATTTTGTCCTTATATTGTGGTATCATTCTGGGCGAAGGCAGCATGCTACTCAGGGCTAGGGTCATATTCTGCCTGGGCCACATGATCGGAGAGCTCTTCCATGTCTCCATGTTGTCCAGGGAGGTACTTCTCAAGTCCTTCACTCCAACATATTCTGCCTGGGCCACATGATCGGAGAGCTCTTCCATGTCTCCATGTAGTCCAGGGAGGTACTTCTCAAGTCATTCACTCCAACATGGACAATGACAGAGTCATATTTGTACTTGTGGAGTGACATGAGTGCATGCGTTGTGTGGTGGATCCTGGCACCAGACAGGCAGCTGACTGTAATTTTCTCCTTGCTCAACCTGGTGAGAGGGACATTGGTGTGCCGGACTATAGTCACCTATGACTGAAGTGTTTGGTACATTGTCTTGCCTTGGGGGCTGTTGCTGGGTGGCACACTGGTGTTATGAACTAGGTGACACTTTGGCTGTGGTTGGTGTTTGCATTTCAGCTTCAAAGGTCCTTGTTGCTTGGGCAGGTTACAGTTAAGGGCCTCTGCATATGTGGATTTTAGTGTTGCTATATGTGGGGGTTGGTGGTGTGGGTTTAGAAGGGCTATGTGTTGCTTGAGGTGTAGTGTTGGTGTTGACCTTCTCTTGACTGTCTCCACCCAAGATTGTGCTAGAGGGCTTTACTTCCATTTTGGCTATGTAAGTACATCTCTCACAGGTTGCAGTGTTGGGTGGTAGTAGGAGAGGGTTGTCTGTGTACATGAGGCAATTGCTGCATTGCCCCAGTATGCCCAGATTCACCAGGTGGACAAGAGAAATCACTGGAAGCTGACCCTTGGACATGCCTGGTTTGGTGCTTTTTTTTTTTTTTGGTACAGGAGCAGTTTTCCCTTACCTTAGCAAGGTACTTTGCAATTATAGGCTGTTTAGTGCCAACTAGTAATTTCTCCTTATTAACTAGGAGAGTTGAGTGCTTGTATCAGTTTAAGGCTTCCTAGTGCTTTCCAGCAGGTATTAGAGAAAGTGCTAGTCACAGGGATGCTTAAAGGTAAGATGGAAAAAAAATGCACACTGCAGTTTGCACTAGAGAAGTTAGATGTGAAAGTAGGTAACTTTTTTTTTTACCTGTTTAAAAAGTTAGTTTAGTGGAGAGTTGCTATTTTTAAAACAGCAAGATGGGTTGAAAGGGGTGGTCACTTTTGTATTCTGGTACTATGGAATACAGTAGGATGGCCAATAAATTTAAATAGTTGAAGGGGATGGGGTTTTTTGATTTTGTGATTACTCGCACAAGCCAGTGAAAGTAAACAGGAAATGAGATATATGGTCAGATTAACATAAGAGGCAGGCAACTAGAAAGATAGTGAATTCTGCCTGACTAAGAGAGCGAAAGCTGTAAGTTTTAATATGCTGTTAAAGCAGAATGCAAGTAAACACAAGGTAAAGAAAACAAACTACAGTATTTAAAATATACAAAAAATAAAACAAACTAACCTTTCCTTCACAGCAAAGTGTAGCAGAGTCTGGATGAGCCTTTCTGGTAAAGAAATCTGTATTGCATCTATGTCCCTTCATACGCTATGTTCCATGTGAGGAGCATAAATATGATGTACAGTGCAAACAAGATGCTTCTAAGGCTTTTCCATACTGGTAAAGTGATGGGCTACCTGGGATGGGACATCCCTTTCAGAAATACTACAACTAATAACATCTTGCCTTCTGAAGCCACCATATAAACCTCCAATCCTACAACTATGGTGCACTTTCCTTTAGTACATGGCAAATGTCAACTGCACAGCAAGTAGCTGCTTCCAGCTTGAATTATTTGTAATCTTACTAACTGAACACAAATGCTTGTCTGTATCTCAAATATTTAATGTTCAGTAAAAAGGACAACTTCCTTATAGCTGTGGTAGGTGAATATCTGACAGAACCTATACCTATCTGTCAAACAGAGCTCCTCATTAGCACTCTTCAAGAAAAATCTTGATTGGATGGGAAATTCACCCCAGGGATCACTTCTGTGGCTCTTCTCGACAGGGGCACAGGAAAATAATTTTCTTGGGTGGCGAAAGCTAGGGTACATTTTTTGGCTAGGCTTGTATGGGCCCTAGGGCCGAGTAGTACCTACCTATGAGCCATAGTTTTGAAGTCGCCTTGCATCTCTGTTGAAAGGATTTCAACACTTTACCCAAGCTTTACCTTTGGAACAAAGGTGCCCTCAAACTGAATAGATTTCCTTTATGGAGCCCCCTCTTAGTTTTGCTTTCTATACTAGCTTGTTAAATGGCTCTGTTGCCGGAATAGATGACAGATGAGCCTTGTTCTCTTAAATTTGATCAGTTCAAAAATATGCTGCCCATTTCTATGGGAATTCCAAAATTTAGAACCATAAGGTGTCTGTGAAAGAACAAGGTAGGGGAGTTCTACCAGGAAGTGTAGTTAATGGGTAACCTTTACAGCAAATGTCATCTGACAAAATCTCAATTTACAATCCCTCTGACTAGGGAAATGGGTCTTGGCCCATGTCCTCTATTTCCTGGTTTAAATATCATGGTGCTTATTTTGGCATGAAGAAGGGATTCTTAGAGTACCAACATTAATGGTAATTTCAGTTTCTAAAACTAACTGCAGTTCTGACAAGGCAAACAGCCTGGTTTCCGAACAAGATTGGAAGCTGCAAATTCATGCACCCTCAGACTGGTAAATGTGGGATATGCCCACAGTAGATGTAGGAATTATACTTGTACAGCCTGGAATTAACGGTATAAGATGTCAAGTTGTAATTTGTCCCTTCCCCAGAAAAATGGCATGATTAGATGTGAAAACTGCAGGAGCTACATCAGTCACCATATTCCTTTAGACACCAAATGTCCTAAAGTCTTTTTGCATTGTCAGATGACTTGCTAATTGGTCTTTAATGTGCTGCCCCCCATGTACCATAGTTGGGAGTGGTCCATATAAGTGGCATTGCTGCTGTGATCCTGGGATGCTCTGCTTCACTACAAGGGTATCATTCAGTCTTGGCAGACCAAGTTGCCACTTCTACACTCCGGATCAGAAGCCCAGTGTGGGTCTCCACACTTCAGTTGAGTTGAGGCTCTTTTAGTCATTCTTGCCCCTAATCTGTTAATCTCCATGTCGTAGGTGTAGATATTTTTGCACTAATGCTTGTTCCAGGTGTCTGCATTATGGTGACTTTCTAGGTGAATCGCACTAAACCTGTGCCAGTTGAGCAAATTTAACAGACCCTAGATATCTTGTCTAAAACTTGCAGTGTATGGTGAAGTACTTGGCATTAACAAACTATTTGTACAACTCTTTCCCTAGTGCAAGGAGCACAGCAGGCTTATGAAACTGTTTTAACAGTTCGGGAACAGTCTTTCTATCTTGACACCGACTGTCTTCCTAAAGATTCTTGCACATAACTGTCTGATCCAGTCCCAAAAGAACAGGAACTTGGGAGGTGACTGCAGTTAGTCCATAACAAACTCCCTTTGCCCCTTAATATGCATGGAAATGGCTACTACAGTAATGGCTACAAAGAGAATTAACAGCATAATCAATTAACGGCATAATCAAAACAATGACCTAATTTGATCCCAGATGCAGATTTCAGTTTCACTCCATGGGAACCATGAAGGAAAATGTAGTACCTTCTTGGGTTTCACTGTCAGTTGTATTGGATTAGATGAGAGACTGCATTGAAATACTTCTGGAAAGGTTAGCTTGCTTCTAAATTTTCATGAAGTAGCTGTTACAGAAGTTGTGTTTTTCTGTGCTCTCTCCATGCAAATGTGATTTTTCTGTGCTCTTATCTTGCATCTACTTTAAGGGGCCATACTGTATGCTGCAGATATATTTAAAGGAGTATTTTGAGTTGAAATTTAAATCTTTGCGTATCCTGATCAATGTCTACCATAGTGAAATACTGTAGATGCTTGTGCACATGTTGGTAGTCCCCCTTGATCCTTGCAGTGCAACTTCCAGAGCTGCTTTTCTGGGTTAAGATGAAGCCCGTCCTTGCCCTCTTCTAGGTCCCCCATCATTCGAACAATCTCAAGCCTTTTCTTGAACTACTGTAGTCTTATGCAATCTTTGCTGGCTGCTGAAGCCAGTTTCAATTGCCTGCATCTCCAACCCTCTTCTCATGACCTCTTCCCACCACTCTAATGTCTTCTCTGACCAATCTGATGCTTGGGTGCACCACTTACACCCTTCCCTCTTCGTGTTCAAGCCTCAATTCATTTTAGCTGGAATCATGCTTTCTCACCAAGCAGTGTTTACCTTTGTTCTGCAGCTTTCTCCCCTTTCCGCTTGTCTTTGTTATAACTAAAGCTTGTCCTCTTTCCATGGCTGCACTTTCTGATTTCACTTTATTCTGTGCCTTCCTGTTTTTCCTTCTATGTGGAGATTTATCCCTTTGAATTTGCTCTCTTAACTTTTTTTTTTTTTTTTTTTTTGAGGTATAAAGGTTTCATAGGCAGTTTCCTTAAACTGTTACTGGAAAACTTGTTCATCTTTTCACTTTGGAAATTCTGCCAAGCTTACAAGTTCTGCAGTTCATCTGTTTAGTGTAAACATTTCAGACATTTTCTTAAGGGTGTGAATTGTGTTTATAGGGCTCATTTTACTAGTCTGTACCTAGTATGTTTAGTCTAAAATGATTAAAGCTGTAGATTTCACAGTGTACCTAGCAGGCAAGATTGAAAGGGTTACTGAACTTTCTGTAGAGATGAGTTCATAATGCCCAAGTGTGAAGATGAGGACTGGACTCTTGACATGCAATCCCACATACAGGACAAGTAGTGTACAAAGCTAGTAAGACCACGAATGGCAGTGGATGGGCGAGGCGAGTCTTATCTGGAAGTATTCAGTTACACTTTTCTTTAGTCTAGTCTTGTTGCAATCGCAATTCATATGGATTTTCTTCCTTTGGGAAGAATGCATTCTGGCACAAAAAACAAACCAAATGCAGAATGAAATGGACTGACTGCAAGAATTTGGTAGCAGAGCACCCATTTTAAATCGTTGGGACTACTGCAGATGAGGCAGTGGGCTGTAGTAGTTTACTTGTGAATTGAGTATGTGCAGAGGTCACTGAAGAACACTAATGGAATGACTGGTAGCTGTATCCGTTTTGACCATGCCAAGTGTGGAACACATCTTTACAATTTAGAAATGAGCGAACTTTGGAAGCCTTTTGACTTGGGGAAGCTCTTGTGAAAATGTATGTAAAGTTCTTTACAAGACTATTTGTGACTTGCCAGTACCCACCCTCATGTCCCTCCTACTTCTAGAAGGTAAGGTTGGGGCAAAAAGGGTGGGAACAAGAATTTGTCCTGTTTCACACAATTGCCCTCTATGGAAGGGTTCTTCTGGTATATGCTAGGCAGGCAATGGCATGGCATTCCATGCTGTAAATGGAGGGGATGGCTGCTGTTACAGTTCTACATATTTTGATTTTACATTGGTGTAAAAAAGTGGCTTTAGTATGTTTGGCTTCTAGGTTACAGATTTGAGTGATACACTGCTTGAGTGGTACACTGCTTGGGATGTCTGCTTTGCATATAGAATTGTAGAGCTGGCTAGAATTTCAAGCCAGTGTTAACTACTCTGGCAGTTTGTCAATTGACTATGGAAAAGTTTACAGGATTATCTGTAAATTCCCCACAAAATAGATTAAGCTGGGGGAAGCTGTATAGATTGTATGTGGTGGAGTTGGGAGTTCAGTTTTGTATTATGTGGTGGGCTTGGTGATATTGCAGCTTTCCACATAGTATGTGCTAGTGGAAGGTGGGAGCAGAATATTGTGGTCTAACAACCTCCCCTCTTTCTTGCAGAAACTTGACCAGAAGAAGTTGGATGAGCTCTTCAAACAGCTTGACAGTGATGGTGATGCACAAGTTGACATGAACGAGTATTTTATATTTGTGGCAGCTTTGTGTGCTACTCTAAATGAAGAATTGTAAGATGGGTATGGACACTGAACTGTACTATTGTATTTCTTAATAAAATAAAATTCAATTTTGTAGTAAAACTATTTCAGATGGGTATATATGCATAACTGCATACGCATCAGTCTTGACTTTGGATCTTTTAATGGTCTTTCTAGCCAGCGTGTCTAAGTGATGTAAACCTGACAAGTTGGTAAATACTAGAATGTAGTTTGCTGTGGTATCCTATTTTGGACTACGCTGAATGAACAGTACCTGTGTAATCGGCTAAACTGCAAGTCTTTAAATACTTCCCTCGAGTGTGTAGGAGGGATTAACGTAATGTCTACAGGTATGTTACTTTTACGGACTTGGTGACAGGGTCTACAGGTCAAATCAACTCTTGTCAATATGATTTACTTGAAGCTGTTGAAATGGCAGCGGGTTGCACACTGCAGTTTTCACATTTGTTGATGCAAGCCTGGAGTCCTTGGCAAGAAAGCCACTTGTTACCTACACATTGTAGTGGGTAACTTCTGCATGAGGCTGCTTTTGGAGGGGACCCCTTGAACTGATAAACGAAAGCAGTGTGGGGATGTTCCTTGATAGGATGGTCCTCCAGGAAACTAGGACATAAGTAGCAGGGTAACTTATTGTCTGATTGCTGGGAACGTCCAGCTGGGTAGAAGCCCTTTTTCACTGGAGGCTCAGGGAGAAAATCTTCAAACAAAACCTCTGCAGTTCTAATTATAAAAATTAGACCTTGTATAAAAACATTGGTTAAGAATTCTATACTGATCATTAAAGGTAAATCAGTCTAATACAAAAACAAATATAAAATGGAGGAAATGCAGGCTTGTAGTCTCCTCACAGAGAATTTGCTAGACATAAGTAAAGGGAGAGAAGGTATAAGGAATGAAAAGGTACTTCACATTTAGCGATATCTTTACTGGTTTTTAGCAAGAACCAGAGCCAGATGTAAGCTAGGAAGCTTTCATAGTGATTTTGTAAGATGGGATGGTATTGACCTGATAACAGGTAAGGAGTTCAAGGCCTTGGCAGCCTTGTACTACTACCAACAATGCCTAGCAGATTTGATAAGTTTGTGAGTTTTTGGTGATTTGCAATCTAGTGATCAAAAACTTGACTGGGGAACATAGTTGTGTAGAGTGGCTTTTAGTGCTGGACAGGCAGATGTATGCTGGATAATTTTATAGGTGGTAAGCTGTGTAGGTTGAGGCTGTTCTAACCAATTATGCTTTAGTACTATACAGTGGTAGGAAGAGGTATTTGCTGCAAATTTAGCAATTGTTATACCATTGTTAGTGTTAATTTTTGTGTAGCCTGAATGTTAGTAAGAGAAGGTAACTAGTGGCAAGTCTAGTCTTAGATGAATCAGTGAGTTTTTGGCTCTGTAAAGTATCCTTTGTTTTAGAGTTTTTCTTGTGTAGTTTTCTGTATACAGGTTGAATGCAAGATTGTCTACCACCCTAATTTGCTATGAGGACTTAATTTTCCATGATGGGGGGAGTATATTTTAAGTTTTTGGGCTGATCATGAGTCAAGTTACAAAGACATGCCAGTGTCTAAAGCTTCCAGAGTAAGTTTGTACCATGTTCTCAGATGTGCAAATGAGTATAGAATTGTCTGCATATTTTAAGGTGGCCTGTTGTGTGGACATAGAGGAGGTTGGTGAAAATGTTAGAGGAAACAAAGGATAAAAGCCTTGTGGTGTCTGGGAGCCAAGGGGAGGCTGGAGTATCATTTTACTGACTCGTACCTATTGGGCAGGTATTCAAACTTTTTTCAAAAGTTTTGAGACCTAGTGATGACATTTTGAAGTCTGTTTGCTGTGACCAACTGAAATAAGGAAGAGAAGTTTGCCATTGTCTAGCTTTGCCAGTGTCTGTGTAGGCTAGAAGGGTAGTGCTACGGGGAAGAATGGAGGCCATGTGCAGGTGATACTCTTCCTGCAGGTGTTCTAGCAATTGTTCAATGCACCAAGTATTTTGGCAAGGGAAAATTGTTCTAGTCTAAAGTTATGTCTGAATTTCTCCCTTTATATACAGGGATAATGTGACTTTAAGACTAGTCGTCCAGTACATATTGCAGGTATAGATACTGGGCTTGCTTTCTGCAGGGTTTTGAGGTTGTGGGCTATATATTGGCCTTGGTATTTCAGCAGCCAAAGACTGCTGACCCCTTGCAAAGGGGGGCAGTACAACAGTGTCTCCTATTTGTCCTGGCTTTTCAATTTCACAGGATTAACACTTGGTTCTAAATTGCTTAACTTCAATGGCAAGGACTAAACTTAACTTGGTTCAGTGTGAAAGGATAACAGATGTTTATGCTCATTGTCTGAGCAAGGTGGTTCCCTTCTACTCCAGGGAGAGACTGTTATAGGTTCATAGGTTCATACTAGGCTATCTGCCCTGGGGCAATTATAAGCCTAGCCTGATTCTGTATGGCTTACGCCACCCCTTGATTTGAGTACACTGTGCCCTTTTTTAAGGTTTAGTTTACTGTGCCTCTGTCTAATAGTGACAAGGAGTAATCCCTGGGACAAACCTATGATCCCCCATTCTCTTATCGAGATTCTTCTTGAAGAGATTCAGTGAGGTGCTCTGCCTCACATGAACTGGCATTCTATTCCAGAGCGAAGGGAGCCTCTGGGTTATGAACCTGTCCCTCCAGCAAGTTCTATTTATTTCTGTGCTGAGGTTCAAGTCCCTCGAGCGTGTAGCTCTAAGGGATTTAGATTTACTGAGGTGGAGCATGTCCATTAATTCTGGATTTGACATAGCTTTGTATGTCAGGCATAGATCGCCTCGAAGTAGGCGGTATGCAACTTGAGTAGAGCTGGAGTTTTTTTAACAGAGCAGTATATGGCATCTGTTTGAGACCCTTGATCCTCTTGGTGAGATACTTTTGGGGTCTTTCTAATTGCTGCAGGTGTCGGGTAAGGTGCATCCCAAAAGGGGCATTGTATTCTATGATGGGCCTGATGAGGGATGAATAAAGGGGCACGATTACCTCTCTTGATCTAGATGTGAAACCCTTCGTGATGAGGTGGGCTATGTAGAAGGTCTTTCTAACCACTTTGGTAATGTGGTTTTCAAAGGAGAGATTGCTATCAACTTGGGTCCCCAGGTCTCTAAACTTTCTCTGTACTTAATGGGTTTCCGCCTATGTGGTAATTTGTGGGCACATTGTTTTTGCCAAAGGGTATGACTATACATTTTTTGGCATTTAGCTTTAAACCATGGCGCTGGCACCAGTTATCTGTCTCTGAGACCTTTTTGAAGGATGTTTGTGTCAGCTGGAGAGTTGATTATGGCGCCCAGTTTGCAGTAGTCTGCGAACTTGGTGAGCCATAGTCCTCCCACGTTTGCCTGTACCTCGGAAAAGTATATACCGAACAAGAGTGGTCCCAGGACAGAACCCTGTGGGACGCCACTTGTGACCGGTTTTGAGTCTGACATGGCTCCAGCAACTCTCACTCTGTGGGTTCTGTCTTTGAGCCAGTTTGCGACCCATCTTGTGACATAGGGGTTTATATTTAAGCTGGATAGCTCATCTATGATGCCCGAGTGGGGTATTGGTGTCAAATGCCTTTGCAAGGTCCAGATAGGCTGTGTGGACTACCTTTCCTTCATCTATGGCTTTGGTGACTGTTTCAAAGAAGTCAACCAGGTTCAAAAGGCAGGATCTGCCCTTGACAAAGCCGAACTGGGTAGGATCTAGTGTCTGTAGGTCCCCAATGTCTTTGTTTATGAGCTCCATGATGATCCTCTCCATAGCCTTGCAGACTAAGCTAGTCAGGCTTATGGGGCGATAGTTTCCAGGGTCCGTAGATGCTCCAGGGTCCATAGATGCTCCACCTTTGTGGAGTGGGACCACTGTTGCTGTACGCCATTCTGTGGGCACATATCCTGTAGTGAGGCTGAGATTGTATAGCTGTTTTATTTGAGGGATTAGTTCCTGTTGTAGTTCATGTAGGACGCAACCTGGGACGCCATCTGGTCCCATGGAAGCAGTGTTTTTTGCTTTGGAGAGGGCAGCCTTCACCTGAGCATCTGAGATGTTTGGGAGGCAGCCCTCTGCCGGGATAGATATTTGCTCTTTGGGGGGGAGGGGGGGGGAGATTGCACTGAACCTGTCTGCCAGGATATTGGCGATGTTTGTGGGTTCAGTGTATTTTTTGTCATTTAGAATCAACTCAGAACAAGTCTGAGAGTTGCATCCCAGGTTTCTAACATAACTGAAAAAAGCCTTATGATTGTCCTTGGTGTCCTGTGCAATTTTTCTCTCTAAGCTGGCCTTGGAGGATTTTGAGGGATTGTAATTTTTTGCTAGTACTGATCAGAGATGCCTTCCCTATTAGGGATTTTGCTCCATCATGTAGTAGCTTCCTCCTTCTGTTGTACAGTTTATTTATGGCAGGGGTCCACCAGACTGGACGCCTGCCTTTGGATGATTGGGTCTTGGTTTTGTTTGGGATAGCATGATCCATGCATTCCTGGAGATGTCTGTAGAATGCATTTATATAGGATTCTGCAGTTTGGGCTGTAGTTTCCACTGGCCCTGTGGCCTTTAAGGATTCCACTTCGGTTTTGAGAAGTGAGAAGTTCGCTTTTGAGAAGTTTTTCACTGGTTTTCTGGGCTGGAGGTGGGGTTGGGATGTGGACACCAGTGAAATTAATTTATGGTCTGATCTTACCAATGAGGGATATACTTCTGGTGTGGAGCATAGAGTCCCCATGTTGGTAATGATCAGGTCTAGTATGTTGTCCCCTCTTGTGGGAGTGGTGACTAGTTGTTCCATAGCATTTGAGTTTATAATTTCCAGGAATCTTTGGGCTAAGGTGCTGGGGCTTGAGTAGTGCTTCCAGTCAATGTTTGGGTAGTTGAAGTCGCCCAATATAATGGTGTTTGGAGAGATCTTCATGTTCTCCAATGTTTTCAGGAAAGCCAAATGGGATTCCTGACTTTGAGAGGGTGGTCTGTAGGATGCTATAAACTGAAAAGCAGTCTTGCCCACTGTTGGTTGCACATGGATGGTCTCCGATACTGCAATGCCACTAACCTGGAGGTGTGGATATCCTTGATAAATATGGAAACTCCCCCTCCTTTTGTGGTTCGGTCTGGGTTTTGGGGCCGAAAAGCATGATATGAGGTATAGCCTGGTAGTGCTGGGGTGCTCTCTGGAGCCTTGAACCAGGTTTCTGTCACTGCACAGATATCTATGTTCTCCATACTGAGGAGAGCTTCGAGTGCGTGCATCTTGAGGTTAAGACTTCTGGCGTTTAGCAGCATTACCCTTAGTTTCTTGTTCCTTGTGCTCTCTATGGGGGTGGGTTTGACTTTTGAGCCTTGCCTAAAGGCACTATGGGGGTGGCAAGAGCCTTTGCCAATATCCGAAAGCCCAGTGGTGACGGGTGCAAGCCGTCCCTAGCGAAGCAACGTGGCTTGTCTAGCATGTCATCCCAGGCTGACAGACACTGGATCCCCTTTGACACCAAAATTTTAGCCAATTGTTAAAATCGATCATTTTGTCTTTGTACTGTGGCATCATTCTAGGTGAGGGTAAGATGCTGGTCAGGGTCATGCCAGCCTGGGCTACATGATCAGAGAGCTCCTGTGTCCCTTTTCATGTAGTCCAGGGAGGTACGTCTCGGGTCATTCACACCAGCATGTACAATGACTGAGTCATATTTGTATTTGCTTAGGAGTGACCGGAGTGCTTGCGTTGTGGCAGATCCTAGCGCCCGACAGGCAGCTTACTGTGACCTCTTTATTCAGCCTGGTGAGCGGGACGTCAGTGTCTGACAATAGTCACCTATAACAAGAGTATCAGGTGTGTTATTCAGCCTTAAGGGCTGTGGCTGCTTGGCACACTGACTTTGTGGGTTATGTGTTGTGTGTGTTTTGTTTTGAGGTAACGTTTGCTTGGATGTCTGCTTTGGAGGTCTCTCTTGCTTAGGTAGATTTTTATTTAGAGCCTCAGAGTATGTTTTTGTGTATTTGTGTTTGGTTCGCTGATGTGGTGGGACTATGATACTGGAATTGTGTTGTGTGAGGTTACCTTCTCCTCCTGACTGGTTACACCAGTTTTGAGATGAGAGGGCTCAGCCTCCAGTTTGGCTAAATAGTTGCATCTCTCACATATATTTGAACCTGTTTGGAGGAGGAGAGGGTTGTCCGTGTACATGAGACAGTTGTAACATTGCCTCAAAATTCCCAGATTCACCAGCTGGACTGGAGAGGAAACCATTGACTGACCTTTGGACATGCTAGAGTAATAGGGAAACTGAATTTAAGATGGACCAATAGAGGACAGGGTAATCTTAGAGATTATAAGAGTAAGTAGTGCTTATGGTTTAATAGTGCTAACTTGTAGGATTACTTAATTGGACCAGTGAAGGGCCTTAGAATGAGAATATGGTGTTTAAATTGAGAGAGAGCAGTTCTAAGGGAAAAAGTTAAGAGCAGACTTTGTGGAGCCAGGAATAGTTTAAACCCAATTAGGCGGCGCTGCCCGTTGCGCTATGCTCAAACGTGCAAAGCCGTGCAAAAGAGGGTTTTAAGAGAGGAAGATGGAGTTTTGGAATTGACCCAGAATGGCCAATAAAACTACAGTTTCAAGTCAGTGACCACTCCCACAGGGGCAGACAGGCTGCTCAATGTTTTTCACTGCCACTGATCAACAGACTTTCCTTTAGCCCAAGCAAAAAATGGCCTCACAGAAACTTACAAATAGTTCAAGAACAGCAAGCCTGTAAATGAACTTTTTTAAATCTCAGAAAAGTGGGAAAAAAGCAAGATTTTTTTTTTTTTCAGAGATAGCAGAGGTTAACAAGTATCAGCAAGTTATAACAGTGCAGTAAATGACCCCACACAAGAGTGCTAGGCCAAAGACAGATAAAATGCAAGTGTCCCCTGTCATTATTGCATTCTGTAGACACCCGAGTCTGGTAGGGGTTTCATTGGTCTCATTTGGTAGATTTCAGTGACAAATGCTCAACTTTTCCTTGTCAGCTTAGTGGGTCTGTTAAATCATCTAACACTTGGTGAACAATTTATTGAACCCATGTAAGCGAAAGTTTACAATCTCAAATGCTATTTCCCCCGCCCCCAGGTAAAAAAAAATTGGCTTTTCCACACAAAATTAAAACATTACATAAAGTGGGGGGCTTCGCCCCTACTTAAAATATACCAACTCCACGAATGCACTAGTCACAAACTGCAAAGTAACAGAAGCGGCAAAGTGATCTTTCCCAGGGAAAGAATTCACTTGTATGCAGTTTCATGCTTTCAAGTTTGATCACAATGCATTTGAAAGAATGAGTCTTTGATCATTTAATAGGTCGCCTGCTTAGTTTGTTACTGTACACTACCTTTTTTCCAATTTTGAGGCTTATGGCATTTCAGTCTGTGGCAGAAGTCTGTTTAACCTGCTTATAGGGAGTACCACCTGTTTTGGGAGTACCACCCAGATGTTCTTCATCTCACATTGCTGCAGTCCTAACACTTGGGTAGTCCGCTGTCCCAGTCGGCCCGAATACCAAAGTATAAGGCTGACGTCGGTCAAGGCGCATTAGTCTGACCAGGACGTCAGGGTACAAATGCGCATGACCGACGTCATATCCTCAGTCTTTTTTGCCGCATGGTCCGATGCAGAAGCAGCATTGCAAGTGCAGGTTGGCGTTCTGAGATTTTCCGAAGTCTGAGTTTCAGACCGAATCAAAGTTGGCTAAGTACCCCGTTGGGGAATATTTTGGTTTTTTCTTGCCTCAGTATTTTACCGGATGTCAGAAAAAGTGAATAACTGTATTTCTTGTGGGAAACAGATACCTCATAGGGATTACCATACCTTGTGTATACCTTGTTTAGGGCCTGAGCACGACGTGGTTGGCTGTCGCTCTTGTGCTAGATTTAACAAACGCACTATAAAGAGAAGATTGGATTGTGCCAGGTTAGTTTTTGGGAAGCGGTGTAATTATAAAATGCCGTCGGATGCTCCGCCCGCTTCGTCTAAAAAGCGCAAGGACAAAGCAGTAAAGCCTAGGTTGGAAGAACCGTCCGTTCCGGATGCCGGTTCTTTAGAGGGCTCGGAGCCGGAGGTTCAGCCAGAAGTTTCTTTGGAGTCCCAGGGAGATACTTTATTATTGCAAGATGTGACCTCGCAGGAGGTAGGCCAGGCTGAAGGGGCTTCTAAGGTAGCTGTTCTTCCCTCCCTTCCTAAGGTGATTAGGCCCTCCCCCTCTGTTTCCAAGGCTTCTCCCAGGGGCAGGCCAGGTTTTGTTTCAGGTGTTACCCCTAGTTCTTCAGGGTCTGTGCCTAAGAAGCATATGCTTAAGATGGCAGAAGATTTGATTACAATGATTAGAGGTTCTATGCCCCCTCCTGATAAGAGGCCTAGGGTGGAACCTGAGCTTGGGAGTTTTGAGCAGGGTTCGGATGCTTCTGAGTCTTCGGCTGAAGACTTGCAGGAGTATTCTCCTTACTCTGATTCTGATGTGGATGATTCTACTCCTTCTGCTTCTCCTCCTGAGGATTTTTCTTTTTCTGAGACTCTTCATTCCATGAGGGAGCATTTTAAATGGGAAGGTCAGGATTTCTCTGATTCCAGGAAAAGGCTTAGGGATTTTTTGTTTCTACCCCAGCATAGGCCTTTAGCTATACCTCCTGTTCTGGATGTGGTAGAAGATGTTTTTGCAGAGGCTTCTCTGAACCCTGATTCTTTGCCCCCTGCTCCAGTTAAACCGGATAGATATTATAGGGTGCCTGAAGCTCATAAGTATCTTTTTAAGAGTCCTAGGGCAGACCCAGAAACTGTTTCTCAGGGGCCTAAAGGTGTTAAGGCTTCTGTTGTTAAAAATCCTGTTCCTCCAGATAAAGAGGCAAGGGCTTTGAATAGATGGGGAAAGAAAGTGTATACTTCTTCCACTTTAGCCATGAGGGCTTTGAATTGCCAGTTTCACATGTTGAAATACCAAAATTATCTCCTTTCACAATTGAAGTCTAAGGTAGATGCTCTGGCGGAAGGTATTGAGTGTAAAGAGTTGCAGGATTTGGTTCATGTTTCTGAACAGGTGGGTAAGCATTCTTTGCAATGTGGTTTTGATGCTGTACAGGCCTCTTCGAGGGTGGCTGCCACTGGTTCGGTTCTTCGCAGGCACGCCTGGCTGAGGGATCAGAATTTAGCTGAGCATGTTAAGACAAGGATTTTAGATGCTCCTTTGCAATCTGATGTGTTTGGTTCGCCTGTGGAAGCTGTTCTAAAGAAAATGGAAGACAAAGCTAAGTCTATGCAGACTGTTAAAGATTTTTTGCAAGTTCAGCCTCCGAAGTTTAGTAGAAATTGGCCTACCAAGGGGTGGACATATCCTGCTTATGATTCCCAGTCTAGGGGTAGGTCTAGACGTGGTAGGGGTAGAGCTCAAGGTTCTTTTAGGCCTAGAACGGAGTTCACCTGCTCAGTCTTCTGGTGAGGGCAGGGGTCAGTCCTTTCGTAAACAGACCCAATGAGCTGCCTTTTCAGCTGCCAAGTCTTCTCGTCTGGCAGCACCTTTGGGAGGAAGGTTGGCACTTTTCAAAGAAAACTGGAGTTTAATTACCCAAGACAGATGGGTATTTGATATCATTCACCACGGTTACAGGTTTTATTTCCATACCTTGCCTCCTTTCAAAGGCATGCCAGACATTCCTCCTCAACAAAGAAAAGAGGCTCACAAGCAAATTTCTCTTACTCCAAATAGGCGCCATTCAGCCGGTTCCTTTGCCAGAAAGGGGCCTAGGATTTTATTCACGCCTGTTCCTAGTACCAAAAAAGGGGAACACGTGGAGACCAATTTTGGATTTATCTATCCTCAACACTTATCTGGACATTCCCAAGTTCAAAATGTTGACGTTACAACAGCTTTTACCTCTGCTGGGCAAAGATCACTGGATGGTAACTTTGGATCTCAAGGAAGCTTACCTTCATGTTCCTATCAGACTAATTTGCAGGAAGTATCTGCATTTTCGAGCTGGGAATTCTCATCAGTTCTCTGCATTGCCCTTTGGCTTATCTACTGCGCCCAGAGTATTCACAAAAGTTCTGGCTCCAGTGATAGCTTTCTTCAGGCTAAAAGGAATACAAATCTATCCTTATTTGGACGACTGCCTGATTCTGGCTCAAGGAAGGGACGTTCTTCTTCAGCATTTGGAATATGTGATAGCAGTGCTAAGATGCCTAGGGTATTCTGTGAACGAAATAAAGTCCAGTCTAGTACCCTCTCAAGACATGTGCTTTCTGGGTGTGAGACTGAATACAGCAACCCAGATGGCCTTTTTAACCCCGGACAAACAAAAGAATCTTTCTCTACTTCCATCAACTATCTCATCAGTCCGGGCTGACTGCAAGGACAGTCCTTCAAGCCTTAGGGTTCATGGCATCTTGTATTCTGGTGCTTCCCAATGCCAAACTGCACATGAGGAAGCTGCAATGGTATCTCAAGAATGTATGGACACAGCACTGCCAGGATTTGGACACTGTCATTCAAATAATACCTTGCATTCAAAAGGAATTTTTGTGGTGGGCTCAGGAATGTCACCTAAACAAGGGACTCTGTGACCCGGCCAGAGGCGAGTCAGATTTTAACGACAGATGCCTCAGACACAGCTTGGGGAGCTCATCTGAATGGAAAGTGGATACAAGACAAGTGGCCTGCCAGCCTGAAGCATCTACATATCAACAAGAAGGAGATGTTAGCAGTCCAGTTTGCATTAATGGCTTTCAAGGATTTACTTCTTCCAGGGCAGGTGTTGATTCTAACAGACAACACTACTGTCATGTGGTACATCAACAAACAAGGGGGAACACATTCTTATCCTCTATGCAGGCAGGCAATGATTTTGTGGGAGATTGCGCTAAGCTTGCAGCTGAATCTTCAAGCAAGGTTTCTGCCGGGAGCACAGAACTCCTTAGCAGATGTGTTAAGCAGGCAAATCATGGATCCCCACAGTGGAAACTGGATCTTCATGTATTTCAGAAATTGACAGTGTCATGGGGAACTCCAGACATAGATCTGTTCGCTTCTCCACTAAACCACCAGCTGCCAAAGTTTTGCACGAAAAAGTTTCATTACACAGCTTGGAAAGTGGATGCTCTTTCTTTCAGTTGGAAAAATCTTCATGTGTATGCCTTTCCACCTCTGCCTCTCCTCCCAAAGGTACTCCTAAAGGTCAGACAAGACAAGCCAAGGATGATTTTAATAGCTCCAGATTGGCCTCGACAGCACTGGTACCCGTTACTGAGGAGTCTGGTAAGGAAGCCTCCATGGCCCTTACCTTTGATTCCACACCTATTGTCTCAGAAGAACGGTCATCTACTCAATGTCAAGCTTCACTCTGTGCATCTAACAGCCTGGCATATTCTGTTTTGAGCCATAGCAGGTCTCAGCTTCCTCAACAAGTTTTGAATGTGATTATGGAAGCCAGAAGACCTAGTACAAGGAAAGTGTAATGCGAGAAAAATGGAAGAGATTTTTATTTTGGAGTGCAGCAAAAGATTTGGATGTTTCTGAGCCTAATTTGAGTGTGGCTCTTCAATATCTTACTGAGTTATTGGACAAAGGTTTGTCTTACTCTTCCATTAAGATTCATGCTGCAGCAATTTCAGCTCACTATGATTGTGACCCACCATTGTTTTCTCATCCTTTGTTCAAGCAATTTCTTAGAGGGGCAAAGAATATAAGACCCCCACGTAGAGCTCCTACTCCTGCTTGGGACCTCAATTTTGTGTTGGAGAAACTCACTCTACAACCTTTTGAGCCTGCAGCTACTGCTGAGTTAAAATATTTGTCATGGAAGACTGCATTTTTGTTGGCCATTACCTCTGCAAGAAGGGTTTCTGAATTGCAGGCCCTTATGGCAGTTGAGCCTTTCTTGATTTTCCATAAGGATAGGGTATCTTTACGTACTAATCCTTCCTTTATGCCTAAAGTGGTTTCTAGTGTGGCTTTAAACCAAACTATTCATTTGCCTACTTTTTATGCAGATCCCCAAAATAAGGGGGAAAAGATTTTGCATACTTTAGATGTACACAGGCAGTTGCGTTATTATTTAAGCAGGACTAAGAATTTCAGGCAGTCTCAGCAGTTGTTTGTTTCTTTTGCTTTGAGTTCTCAGGGCAAGCCTGTGTCAAAACAAACTATTTCTAAGTGGATTGGGTTTTGCATTACTTTCTGTTATTCCCATCATGGCAAGGAGATTCCAGCTGGGATTAGGCCTCATTCCACTAGGGCTACTGCCACTTCCACAGCTTTTCTAAGGGGGGTGGCAACTAAGGATATTTTGGAGGCAGCTACTTGGAGTTCAGTGCATACTTTCTCTAAGCATTACCACCTTCCTCTCTACTCTAAATCTAGGGCTGGTTTTGCCACTGCTATTTTACAGGGCATGTTGGCAGCTCCTGCTTCTTTGTGATTTGCCATCCTCCCTTTTCTCTGCTTTGGGATTCTACCCAAGTGTTACGACTGCAGCAATGCGAGATGAAGAACATAGTACAGTTTTGTACCTACCATAAATGTAGATGTTCGAAGATCCACATTGCTGCAGTCCAATTTACCCTCCCTCCTTCCCCTCTGTGTTTAGGGGTGGTTGTGTTGGTGGGATTGTACCATTCTGACTTTGTATATATTGTATATATATTTGGTACAGGGGTGTTTGGTGTGTTGTTGTTTTTTGGTTTGGCCTTATCTTTTTAGGGTCTTCTGACATCTGGGGCAAGAAAAGACTGAGGATATGACGTCGGTCATGCGCATTTGTACCCTGACATCCTGACGTCAGACTAATGCGCCTTGACCGACGTCAGCCTTATACTTTGGTATTCGGGCCGACTGGGACAGCGGACTACCCAAGTGTTAGGACTGCAGCAATGTGGATCTTCGAACATCTACATTTATGGTAGGTACAAAACTGTACTTTTCTTCTTCCTTTTTAGAAGAGTCTAAACTCCTTGGCAAATGCCAGTCCTCTTCAATGGAGATGCTTGCTTCTAGAGATGAGTTTAATGCTATACAATGGAAGCTTAATGATGCAAGCAGTATGTAAGGGCTTTTGCCAGTTCTGCAGGAGCTAGAGGAAACCACATTTTAATGGTAGTACTTGGTGTCTTGAGCTCTCCTGTTTTGTAAAGTGGTTTGACAGCTTTTGTCTACAGGCTTCTGTAGAATATGCTGCTGTGGCACAGACATCTGTTATGAGGCTTCTGAAGGTGTCTAGCATGTGGCACACTGGAGAAGGTGCTTCCCAATTTTCTTGGCTCATTCACAAGCCAGTAGCTCCAGAGAAGCCAGTAGTATCTCTTAAGCTAAAAGCGTCCAGCTGATTTTCAAGAATTGAACATCTGAGGATGCCTGTCATGGCTTTCTGGTACTAGGTGTTTTGTGAAATGTGGCACAATACAGGGTTAATAGCTTTTGAAGTGGCTAGCATGGCAAGATATGTGGCCCCTCCCACCCCCAGAAGAGGAAGGGACACTTTCTCTGCTGTCCAACTAGAGGCCCAAGACCTGCATAGCCTCTGCAGTCTGTACTACTGTACAGTGCAGAAATGGGAGGATGCTTTTTATTTTTTTAAGCTCTCGAAGTGTTTTGAACTTGGTAACTGTACTTCTCAATTGAGCCAAAGATGGCTAATGTTTCCCAGGTCTTTCATCAAACATTACAAGATACTTTTAGTAGTCTTTATGGGAGATTCTTATCTGCTAGCATCTGGAAAGTGGCATTTGGGTGGAGAAGGGAAAAACTTTGACGGACCCTGTACTTTAGATGTAATTTGAGAATCTAAAACTGACCAAGTTTCCACTGCTGAGTTGGGGAAGCAGGGTGCTATAGATTCAGCCAGAGGGTATGCACATTTACCACTTTATCTTCCTGCTATTGCAGTGTACATTCAGCAGTTAACAGCTCTGATCTAATCTGGGAAATGTTTACACTAGAAGGCTTTAGCTTGTTCCAGAGGATAGCTAATTCAGGAGACTGCAGTGCTATAGTAGCTTCTGTCCCACTACTCTGGAGGTAAGCTTAAGAATACAACTGCTGGATGATGTAAAGTGAGATTCTTAATGCTTCCACGAGTATACACATTTTCCTTCCTTGTAGAACCTTCACAAATTTTTCTTCAGGGAAATAATTTGCTTGTCCGTTATGCGGAATTTGCCCTTTTGTCCATTATAGTGATCTCTGAGTTGGTATACTTGGGGGGGGTGCACAGCCCCCCACTTGATTTGGGTTTAAGTTTTATATGGCCAAGGGAATTTTCCCTGTGTGGATGTGGCCATTCGTTTTTTCTATATTTACAGATGGAGCTTTAGGTATTGGAGTACCAAAGTTTATATTTTGTAATATAAACCTGCCTCCATGACTGTCCAGCCATTTTTTTCCTATTCTAGCAGAAAGACTGACAGTTTGGGAAGAAGCTTGCTCTCCTCACTTGGACAAGGGAGTTCTTTTGTATCCAGAATTCATTCTTTGTAGGCATGCATTTGAAATGTTTTGGTCCACTTCTAAATGCACATACTGGTATGATGCAGTTTATCCAATAACCCCCAATGAGTTCTTGCACTTGTTTTCAACACATGCTGGCATCTGAGGTGCAGAGTAAATTTGAGGGGGAAGGACAGTTTTCTAGATTCAGTCTCCAGGAAGATTTAAGATCTTTAACTGAGTTTCTAGAACTGATAGATGCAGACTCTACAAACCATATCCAGAGACCATCCTAGCCTATACAGATGACTTGTTTACAAAGACTTACTCCCAGATAAGTTATGGGCTTTGTCAGGTGGGGGGAGTGGAGTTCTTAACCATTGTTTGGTAATTTTTTTTATACAGGAACTTTTGTGGGCTTTTACACTTGTTTGCTAGGGTAAAATTAGACAGTTCTGTTGGTTGCCTTAATGTTTACCTCTCCTTTATTCCTACATTCTCCTACCCTATTTCAGCACAATGGGTTAACTTGACTTTTGTAAAGCTCAACCTGGTCACAAAGCAAATTTAACCCTAGGCTTGCATGTTTGCCTTTAGCCTTATGGCTCCTTGGCTAAACTGTGCACAAAATATCCTAGTGTGGTGCAAAAGGAATTTTTGGTAAAAGCACCAGAGTTCCCAGCATCATTTGTCAGCTGCTTGTACCTTTTATAGGATTGTCTTGGATTTAACCTTTTTTCATGGTGGCCTTGGCTATTTAACACTCCGACCTTTCATGGTTGAGGTGCCCACAGGATCTGCAAATGCAGAGCACTTGGACAGCAAGGACAGAGCAAAGCAAGACATGATGGCATTATCTGCGTCTAGGAATTCAGATGTAACCTGGGTGTTAAAACATTGGTTATGGTGCAAAGAACTAAGTAGATGTTTTCTTAGCTATGTAAACTGGTGGTGATGGCATAGAAGCTGGCAATCCACAGCTACCTCCCAACAACCCCCCCCCCCCCTCAGAATATTTAGATCATCTGCTTTCCTTAAAGGAAGACTAGACAAATTGCCATCGTCATGTAGAGGATGATTCTGCCTAAATGAAGGTTACCAATTGGCGTCTGACTGCTATTGGAGGGAAGCAATGAGGAGGCAGCAGTGCTAGCTTACCCCTCTGGGGATGTTGGGATTGTGAAGTGCATATTTCCATGGTACTTTTTTTTTTTTTGAGTAGCTAGATCAAATTAGTGGCTTTGAGGGGGTTTCACTCAAAAGTAATGGGATTCCATCACTACCACTGCTTCAATAACCTTTAGGCTGTATGGATTGCTTCCCTGCCAGGGAAAACTGTCTGGCTTCACAAAGCTATGCCCACCACACCTTCATTCTGGCTGATTTTTGTTTGTTTTGATGCTAGCCTGACTGAAGATTTCTGCAGTCTCAAGAAGCATCTCTGGCTTCACAGCAATCTCAGCTTCTGGCATAAGCTTCCATTTAGGAACCCCCTCCACATTTTTGCCCTTTAAGTGCTAACTTTGACTAAAATCAGTATTTTCCCCTTAAACCACTATATAATTTCTATTGGGGACTGCTGTTATACCTACTTGTGGTGGTAAGCTAATTGGAAGATAACTTTAAATGTTGTGTAAACTTTTGAAATTCATATTTTGGGGCAGACAAGAATGTCAGTAATGTTTATCCCACCTTCATGACAACCTACCATTTGGTCACTAGTTTTACTTGACTGGGAAATTGTATGCTGCTTGGTGCTTTTTATTTTGTGAAGCCACTATGACAAGTGTGGGTGTGTTTGTGTACACTAGGTAACCACTTCTGACTCGCTCCAGCAATGCTTACTGTTTTGGCTTCTATTACTTTGCTATAGCATTGATAATTAACACTGCTCCAGCTGGTTCCACTGCCCTAGAAAGAAAAAGCACTTGCCAGAGGCCTTCAGATTTTTCCTCTGTCACTGAACTTGCAGTGGCTATTGGCCGTTCCTCAGACACCTTGCTTGATTGTCTGATTCTTTATCCTTTCAGCCACCATGAACTTGGGAACTTGGGGGGGGTAGCTGTTTCCTTCTTGGTTCAGTTATTGGTGTGGACATGCAGTCATTCTCTCTAGGATTGGGAGTCTCACTAGGAGACTGGTATAATATTCTTTTGCCTTGGATATTGTGCATCAGAGTTGGTTTTCTACATACTCCTGTAAAGGTTTTTTTTTCCTCCTTCCTTACACTAGCAAATCATACCTGGTGTCCAAAAGTGAGTAGAGTATCCATGCCATGTAAAATTCCTGAGGAAATGGTCTGATTTTTGATAAAGATGGGGCTTACTCTCCCAAAGTTTCAAAAGCTCAGTTTTCTGACTTTCTCATATGGAGGAATTCTTTTAATCAGAATTCAGCCAGGATGAATGAGATCTTTATGGTAACAGATTCAGTTTCCCTGAACTAAGGAAGTATGATTACAAATGGGTATTCCCCATTCTTCCTACTCTGCCACCCTTGGATATGTTCATTGCTGTCTAAATATTCTTGTACCCAGTCATCCCTTTATAACAAGAGAGCCCACAGACTGAAATTCTGTTTATCCCACCAGAGTTCAGACCCACTGGCCATATGTTTTTCATAGTGGTAACAGGTGGGTGTAGAGCACACACCCCCTGCCTGGTGATGGGCCGTCATAAAATGTTTGAATTTCCACATATCAGAGGACTCTGGAAGCCGAAGTGGAAGAGGCAATCTTTGTTGTAGATGGTCTGAGGAAATTAACCGAAGAAACTTCGATCATACTGTTGTACCTTATCCCACATATCTGGACAGGTTTTAGAGCTATTGTGCAGATAATGTCTAGAGCTACTTCTAAAGTGTTTAAAGTATTCTTGGGTACATATGCAGAAGTTTGCTAATGAGTTAAGTATGAAATCTTACATGCCTCCTTAGACAAGGAGGCATTATTTGGCTACTCTACTACAGAAGTTCTCTAACAATATGAAGGGGAAATGATTTGGGGAGTGTCCCATAATACAAATCTTAATGCTCTGGTAAACTAGGTCCATAAGACGTGGCCTGAGCAATGGTAGTAATGTCAGAAAATGGAATGGATAGCGCAGAATTCAGCTTTCCTCCAGCCAATGCATCTGTCCCATAAACTGATCCTCAACCTTTCCCTTTGGCAAAGGTTTTATCACCCATTTGGTGATGGGTTACAGATGGCACTGGATACAAAAATCTTTCAAGGGAATTCCTGCCCTCTGATCAAAACAGCATTAATCAGGTTCTCCAGTCACCTGTGGAGTCTTGTAACCAGTGCATGTAAATTAAAGATGGGGTAAAGGCTTCTGTTGCAAAATCTTTTTGGTATAAGACAGAAGCCCCTTCTAAATCTGTAACGAGTCAAAATGTTGACCCTATAAAACTGGTTAACGCTCTTCCCCATGAGTATCCTTTGGGAAGTCATTCACCCCCTGGTAATACACCCTAAGAGTTGACCCAGTAGTCATGTACTGGGAACATGGAAGGCAGTTTAGCCTTTGACCATGTGTTTACAGTAGTGAAGAAATCATTGTTCAGCTTGTAAACAAAGGTGTGGCAGTTGGGTCCAAGTAGGTCGTGGGTTTTAATGCTGAATACAGTTGAACAATCCCCCCTCTGGTATGTACCTAACCAGGCACATCCAACAATTTTGGAATGTTCAGAGTTTTATCGGAGTACAGGGTATATGTAATGTGCTATGCAGACAGTCTCAAGGCCCTGTCCCTGTATTCTGTCTCCTACAGGCTGTGATCTATGCCTGATGTATGCCTGAATATGTATTCCTGCATATCCATGAAACAAATGGCACTAGAATTACCTGTTCTAAAGACTTCAACCTTGCTTTTGATTTAGGACCTGCTGGAGAGACGAATAGGCTCCTTATCCATGTGAGTCATACTTCCAAAGTGCAGCTTGGACCGTTGGATGGGGAACAAGAAATTTTGGCTTGGCACCCATGTCTCTAATAGACATAGGCAGCCTGTAAATGGTTACTCTCCTGCTTGTAAATGCTTCATCTCCCAAGCCCTTGCTTGCACTTATCAAGGGGTACCATAACTTGTCAGATTTGGGATGCATGACTGGACTTATGGTCATTGGCCTAGTAAACACCTATGAACCTAGAAGTTTCATGCGAACATTAGAGTTAAAAGATGCAATCGTCCTATAGCCACAAGCTTTAGAAGATGTCCAAGGATGCATTTCATGGTCACATAATCCAAATGGCAAAACAGCAAATTTATCTCCAAGGATATTGACAAATGCATATATGCAGTAATATATTGGACTAAATGGCATTCATATTTTTCCTTTATTAGACTAAACTTAAACAAAAAAAAGAAACCTACCTGACTGTGTGTACCCCCCTACTCTTTATACCAACTCTGAGATTGCACTATAATGCAGTACAGTGCAGAAAGGGAAGATTTTCCCTTTACTACACTAGTGTGATTTTGGAGTTGGCATATATAGATTGGGGGGGTGCAGGGGGACTTGCCCCCCTGCTCATTCTAAGGTTTACAACTTCGAACATATGGGTTCGACCATATGGTGTTTTGAAGTTGTAGAACTTCAATCATGTAGTAGGAACCCGAAAGATGCAATGGCTTCTTAATGAAGCGAATTACATCACTGGTAACATCAAACTAAAGTGTTGGGCTTTGTCAGAACTGTATTAGGTGGAGACTTACCAGTTCAGTTGAATTCACATCTCCCTTTCTTTCCTTGGACCCCAAACCTTCTGGTTCACCAGACGCCTCAGATTTTACATGGAGAGTGCTTTCAATAGAAATAAAGGTGCAAGGCCTGTGGAGTCAAAGACCATTTCAAAGTATGATTGCGGTAATTATGCCTTTACACCTTTGGTTCACTGGACATCTTCATGTGATTAGATTATACAACAGTCCTGTGGTAGATGAGCAGGGAGGTATAAGGTCATACCCCTATGCAGAATGGCTGTAATTGCTTGTGAACTCTGCAGCATTCTCCAACTCTCCAGTATCTTTTATTCTGTCCGAGCAAAATGGTGGCAAGAAAGCTGAGAAGGACCAGGATGGACCCTCATGGATGAGTGGAAATTTAACTTGGAAGTTTCCAGGAACTGACACCTTTGGAAGGCCCATCAAAGATTTTCATCAAAATAGACTACCCAAAATAACTTTGCTCCAGGGATAATTTAAGCAAGCCCAGAAAGTGCCCCCCCCCCTTTACTTTGATGGAAATCTTCCTCTGCTTTCCCATTGTTATCCATGATTTGACTTTTTTTTTGGCCCAGGCAGCTGGTTCTCCATTATGGAATTGGCAAAAGGCAATTGCCACAAGCATCACAAACTAGTCGCACAAGACTGATTACATCCCAGTGTCAACTTCATCAAACTGCCTGGACACTACCTAAAAGGTATTAGAATTGAATTTATTTATGGGGTCATGCTGTAGCAGGTATTGAAGGCAAAGCCTGCTACTAAAAAAAAAAGGGGGGTGGTGAGTGGAAGGTTCTTGTTTCTCTGCCTAACCAGAGACTCCTTGGGAATTGTGTACCTCTGATACTTGAATATTTGAGCTACTTTCTTCTGGCCTATTAATGCTCTCTGGTTTCATCTTGTGGCCATTTCAGCATGTCTGTCCATGGATCCTCTTCTGTGTTAACTTTGAAAGGGGTTTACCCTTTACCAGCTTAAGTGGGTTGCTTCTTGAGGTCTCGACTTTGCTGAAGAAACTGACTGTCACCTCTTGAACCTGCTCATAAAGTCCAAGTTTCTTGACTTGGAAAGCTGTATTCTTTGCCTTGACACCTGTGAGAACGAGTTGTAAGCTCTCAGATGGGTGAACATTACCTCATTCTCCTTGGGGGAGGGGGATCATAGGATTTACTAGTCTAATGGCTGTGGAGCCTTTTAAGCTTGGCCATTCATGTCCCAATTATCAGTACCCATCAGCTATAACAGCTTTCGTATGTGCCTGTGCCTTGGGGCATCCACAAACTGTCCCTGTCCATACGGGGCACCAGGTGACAAGCCAAGAGTGAATCTTTTGGCCGTTCCTGTTAAGGGGTCCCCACAGCAGATGATCATTTTCCATTTCTTGTCCTCTGTATCTTGCTCTCACACCATCCACCTGCATGTCCTCTATCACCACATCCATAAACTTTTAGAGCTTCATCTTACCTGACAGCTCCATCCTTGGCATCCTTTTCCCAATCTACCCAGCATCCCTCCATAGCACATGTCCAAACCAACACAATCTTGCCTCTGGCTTTGTCTCCAAACTGTCCAACCAGAGATTACCCTCTAATATACTGATTCCTAATGTCCATCCTTGTCGCACTCAATGCAAATCCTAACATCTTTAACTCTGCTACCTCCAGCTCTGACCATTGCCTTTTTGTCAATGCTACCATCTCTAACCCATATAACATAGCTGGTCTCACTACCCTCCTATAGACCTTCCCTTTTACGTGTACCAGTCTGTCACAAATTACTCCTGACACTCCTCTGTACCCACTCCACCCTGCCTGTACTCTCCTTCACCTCCCTTCCACACTTGCCATTACTCTAAACTGTTTATCCCAAGTATTTAATTTCATCCACTGTCACTAACTCTACTCCCTGCATCCTCCCTATTCCTCTAGCCTCCCTCTCCTTCGCACACATTCTGTCTTGGTCCTCGACATTCATTCCTCTCCTGTCTAGAGCACATCTCCACCTCTCCAGGGTCTCCTCAACCTGCTCCCTAATATCACTACAGATCACAATGTCATCAGTAAACAGTCCAGAGACTCCTGTCTGTCTGATCTCTTCTTTCAACCTGTCCATCGCCATTGCAAATGAGAAAGGGCTCAGACCTCATCCTTGATGTAATCCCACCTTAAATGCATCTCACTCCTACTGCAGACCTCACCACTGCCCTCATACATATCCTGTACCACTCTTCTACCACTCCTGGGTTCCTCATAAAATACCACAACTCCTCTAGGCACCCTGTCATATGCTTTCTCAAAAGTCCGCCAAGTCTCAATGCAGCAACTCCTGACCACTGTACTACTCCAGCAACACCTTCAGAGCAAACATTGCATCTGTAGTGCTCCTTCCCAGCATGAAACCATATTGTTGCTCACCAATTTACCTCCCTTCTTAACCTAGCTTCCACTACTCTTATCTGTAACTTCATGCTGTGACTGATCAATTTTATCCCTCTCTAGTTGCTACAGCTCGGCACATCACCCTTATTAAAAATCTGTACCAAAACACTTTTCCACTCCTCTGGCATCCTCTCACTTTCCACGATTTCATTAAACAATCTGGTTAAATTCTGCTGTCATCTCTCCTAAACACCTCCATGCTTCCACAGGTATGTCATCTGGACCAACAGCCTTTACTTTCTTCCTCTTCATAGCTGTCCTTGCTTCCTTCTTGCTAATCGCTGCACTTCTGATTCAGTATCCTGACATCATCCAACCTTCTTTCTCCATCAGCCCCTCAAAGTACTCTTTCCATCTGCTCAACACTCAATTGTGAGCATGTTTTCCTCATTATCCTTCATTAGCTTTACATGCTGCACATTTTTCCCAGCTTGGTCCCTCTGTCTAGCCAACTGGTACAGGTCCTTTTCTCCCTCCTTTGTGTCCAACCTTTCATAAGCCTTATCCTTGGCCTTTGCCACCTCTTTGCCATATGCCTTGTCTGCTTATACTCCTGTCTACTTAATCTGACAATCCCACTGCCAACCTCTTTCTCCTGTACTTCTGCCAAGCACCCTTTCTAGCAGTCTTCCTTATCAGCTCTGCTGTAGTTACCCAGCTATTTGGTAAATATTCACTGCCACCCAGTGGCTCAACTGTTTCCTGAACTCCACTTCACAACCCTTTTTTAACTTCTACCATTTGAGCCTTGGCACTGCCCTTGCACTCCTCTTGATCAACATCCTACAGACCACCATCCTATGCTGCCTAGCTATACTTTCCTCTGTCGCCACTTTACAGTCTCCAATCTCTTTCAGACTGGCCTTCCTGCATAAGAGATCCACCTTTGTGCATCTTCCTCCACTCTTGTGCATCACTCTATACTCCCGCTTCTTAAAGTACATATTCACCACAGCAATGTCCATTCTTTTTGCAATATCCACTACTATCTGACCTTCTGTATTCCTTTCCTTAACACCATACCCTACCATCACTTCCTCATCCCCTCTTCCTTTCAACATGCTCACTAAAATCTGCTCCACTCACCACTCTTGCCTTTGGGTACACTCACTACCACTTCATCAAACTTGCTCCAAAATTTTCTCATCTGTTGCACACCCAACTTGCAGAGCATATGCACCAACATTCATCATCACACCAATTTCCAGCTTCATTGACACTTTACCTCCAACAGTCTTGGCTTACTGATCCTTCAGGATAACCCCCACCCCATTCGTCCTCTCCACACCATGATGGAACAATTTGAACCCACCTCCCATACACCTAGCCTTACTCCCCTTCCATCTGATCTCTTGCATGCACAGTACATAAACCTTCCCTATCTCCATCACACTGGCTAGCCCTCTCCTTGTACCAGTTAGTGCCAGTGCTCAAGGTTCCTGCCCTATCACACTCCTAACCTTCCTCCTCTCTTGCTGCCTTTAGGCATGCCTTCACCCCTCTCCTCCTTTGGCCAACAGTAGCCAGATTTCCAAGAGTGAATCTACTGGTCCAAATTGCATTTGAAAAGGCTTGGGGAAGAGCTGTTCCCATATGTGGAGAGTCTGTCCCGGGGGGGGGAGCTGTTCCAATGAGTGGGGAGTCTCTTCCGGGGGGGGGGGGTGGTAATATTTCTGACACATACCTGTCCCTCCATGTCTTTGGCAGACTAGGTTTAGATCCCTGGATCGGGTAATGCTACTGTTTTGCAAATGTGTGGCAGATCAGGGCTGGATGAGAGAATCCCTTGTAGGTTAGGCATAGACCATCCATCTATAGGAGATGAGACAGGGCTTTGAGGCTGTCTGCATAGTGCATTATACCCTCTAGTGAGGAACCCATGACCAATCCAGCTGTTGCAAATGCCTGGTGAAGTACACAAGGGGTCCATTGTACTGGATTGGGCTGAGTGCAGTGGGACTGTGATCACCTTAGATCTGGATACCATGCCCTTATAAGTTCCTCCACTTAGGATCTCACTACCATGGACACATGGTGATCAAAGCTTGGATTACTGTTGACCCAAGTCCCTTACCACTGAGTGTATTCAACAGAATGTTTCCCTTCCCAGAGGGGGTCTATTGTGGCTCCACCTTTGTGGAGCGGAATAACAGTTTCTGTGCACCACTCTATGGGTATGTAGCCTGTGGAGAGGCTGAGTTTGAACAGTGTGTTTAGGTGAGGGGTTAGTTCGCCTTTGAGCTCATGTAGGATACAGCCTGGGACACTGTACATTGATGCTGTGTTTTTGGCTTTGGAGAGGGCTATTTTAACCTGAGTGGCTGGGATTTCAGGGGCTCTACATTCTTCTGGTATGGTTATGGGCCCTTTTGGGGGTGAGGGGGGGTTGAAGTTTGCACTGAACCTGTCTGCCAGGATGTTGGAAATATCAGTTGGTTCAGTGTATTTTGTGCCCTTCTGCACCAACTCCTAGCAGATCTGAGCATTGACACTTAGATTCTTGACATAGCTAAAGAGAACGCCTTGTGGTTATCTTTGGAGTCCTTGGCAAGTTTTCTTTCAAAGCTCGCCTTGGACGATTTTGTGGGATCGTAGTTTCTTGCTGATCAGGGATGTCTTCCCTTCTTGGGATTTTACTTTTTTTTTCTGTACTAAGTTTCTTCCTATTGTATAGCTTGTATATGGCAGGGGTCCAGCAGACTGGTTTCTTTTTCTTGGAGGAGTGAGTCTTTGGTTTTGCTTGGGATAGCACGATCCATGCATTCTTGTAGTTGCCTATAGAATGCATTAGTAAATGATTTTGCAGCTTGGACAGCATTATCCTTTAGCATGGGGGCTTTGAAACTTTCCACTTCGTCTTAAGTAATGTGAAGTTTGCTTTAAAGTTTTTTTCACGGTGGTTTCCTTGTCCGGGAGTGGAATGTGAATATCCAAAGTGATTTGTTTATGGTCAGATCTAACCAGTGAGGGGTTAACCTCTGGTGTGGAACACGGATCACCCATGCTGGTGATGACCAGGTCCAATATGTTGTCACCTCTGGTGGGAGTGTTGACCAGTTATAGGGTGTTTGTTTATAAATTCTAGAAAATATTGGGTCAAGGGAGTTAGTACTTGAGTAGTTCTCCCAGTTAATGTTTGGGTAGTTGAAATCACCCAATAGTAGGGTGTTTGGTAGGACCTTTGTTACCCATTGTTTCCAGAAATGCTGAATGGGGGTCCTGGGACATGGTGGGTGATCTGTAACAAGCTACAATTTGAATCGCAGTTTTGCCCATTGTTGCACGTGGATAATCTCTCGAGCATCATGCTGTGCCACTAACCTGGAGGTGTGTGTATCCTTGATGAATATGGATAGTCCCCTGCCTTTTGTATTTCGGTCTGGGTTCTGTAGCTGAAATGTATGATATGAGTTGTAGCCTGGTAGTGCTGGGTGCTCTCTGGAGCCTTAAACCAGATTTCTGTTACTGCACATATATCGATTTTTCTCCATACTGAGTGCCTCGAGTGCGTGCATTTTGAGGTTTAGACTTCTGGCATTGAGTAGTATCACCCTCAGATTTGTTACTTGTACTATTTACGGCGGGTTTGTCTTTTGAGCCTTGCCTAAAAAAGGCACTGTGGGGGTGGCAAGAGCCTTGGCCAGTATTCGAAAGCCTAAGGGTGACAGGTGCAAGCTGCCTCTAGCGAAGCAGCATGGCCTGTCGAGCACGTCATCCCAGGCAAACAGACACTGGATCCCCTTTGAATGACACCAGAAATTTAGCCAATTGTTGAAATTGATAATATTTTCTTTATATCATGGTATCATTCTTGGTGAGGGCAGGATGCTACTCGGGGTCATACCAGCCTGGACCACGTGATCAGAGAGCTCTTCCATGTCTCTGTATAATTTCAGTTTCTCATCTAGTTATCCAGGTTGCGCTTAAGGGGTAAAGAGGTACTCTGTGGAGAGTGAGTTTATTCCATAGATGGGGGAGTCTCTGGGACACATCTGTCCTGCCAACAAGTCCTGTTGTTTCAGACCAGGTTGAGGCCGCGTGTGCAAGTTACTCGAGTGGAGCTTGACTTGTGGATATGCAGCAGTTCCATCAAGGTGGGGGTCCATGATCGCCTTGCATGTCACAGGACACCTCTGAAGAGTCTGTATAAAACTGAGTAGAGGGATAAGGCTCTTAGCCTACCTGTGTATGATAGATGTTTGAGGCCCTGGATTCTCATTGTGAGGAACCTCTGGTCTCTCTACCTGCTGCATGCGCTTTGCAAGGTACATGCTGAAAGGGGTGTTGTACTCAATGGGCCTTATAAGGGAAGAATTCAAGGATATTATGACTATCTTGTCCCTGGATATAAGATGCCCTTACTTATGAGGTGAGCCATGTAGAAGGCTTTCCATACAACAGAAGCAACATGGTGGTCAAGTCAGGTTGCTATCCATCTGGGTGCCCAAATCCCTCAACTATGTTTTTAGGACATTGTAATGTGATAATTTGTGGGGATGTCACTCCCCAAAAGGGATTATGCATTTTTTGGTAGTCAACTGGACGCTATGTTTCTGACACCAGTCGTTTGAGTGGTACCCTCTTGGAGGATGTCCACATCACTAGGGGAATTGATGACTGCACCCAGCTTTGCAGTAGTCTGCAAAGTTGGTCAGCTATAGCCCACTGGTTTCGGCCTGCACCTCAAAGTACACCCCAAATAAGAGGCCCCAAGACTGAACCCTGAGGTATGCATCTACTGCTTGACTAGGTGGGTTCTCAGTGAGCCAGTTTGCTACCCATCTAGTAACATACAGATTGATGCCTAGTTGAGAGAGCTCCAGAGTGGGGAATAGTGTCTAAGGATTTGGCTAGTTCAAGGTAGGCAGTGTGTGCAGTCTTCCCCTTGTCCATGGTTTTGCTGACTGTCTCAAAGAAGTTTACCAAATTTAGCAGACACTACCTCCCCTTGACAAAGCCAAACTGTGTGGGAGTATTTGGAGTTTGCCAATGTCCTTGTTAATGAGTTCCATGATCCGTTCCATCAGCCTTGCAGATCAGGCTAGTTAGGCTGATGGGTATAAAATGTCCCGAATCGGTGAAGTTTTCGCAGAGTCTGTCAGCAAATTTGCTATATCTATGCCATTTGTATATGTGTGGTGTCTTTGAACACCAGTTCTGAACAGATCTGGGTGCTTCCTTTGAGGTTGTGGGCATGTGAAGGCCTTATGATTCTGTAGCAGATGTGGCCAATATGGACTCTGTTTTGGAAGATTTTGCTAGTGCTCTTATTTGCTTGTTCAGGCTAGGGAGACATTGCTTTCAATTGGGCAGCTGCCCCTTTTTGGTCTTGGACAGCAATTTTTTCCTTTTGCTAGAGTTTTATTGCAGATGTCCACCAGACAGGTTTACTCTGCCTTGTGGTGGATTATTTAGTCCAGTCAGGTATTCCTGATTCCATGCAGCTATATAAATGCTTGTATAGTGCTTTGGTGTAGTTTTGGATATTGGTGCTAGTTCCTTCAGAGGGGGAGGGGGTTGTGAAGCTGTTTATACCATCCCTCAGGAGGCTGTAATCAGCTTTGGAGACGTTTTTGTTTGATCTTGGCTAGAAGCGGGTTGGGGGAGATTGTGACTTTGAAAGTGACCGTTTTATGGTTGGATCTTACCAAGGAAGATGATACTATAAGGGTGCTGCATTGGTTACTCAAATACCAAGTCCAAGACATTATCACCTCTTGTGGGGGGGGGGCTATTGACTAGCTGTTCCAAGGCATTTGCATTGACCAAATTGAGGAATCTCTGGGCATTTCTGTTCTGGCATGAGTAGTTCTTCCAGTCTGTTTGGGAAGTTAGTCACCCAGATTCCAGGTAAAGGTTTGAATCTTTATTTGAAAGGGTCCAAATAGGCAGATTGGTCTTGGGGACCAGTAGCTAGCTATGATTTGAATAGGGGTCTTATCAATGGTTAACTTCACCTGGAGTGACTCCTGTGTGTTGTACTGTTTAGAAAAGCTATTATCGCGGGACATCCTGTGTCTAGACAATTTCCAGGTGGTTGCCCTTTGAGTACTGTTTTGTTCCAATCTTGCTAAAAGTATTCCAGGCAGCATCTGTTAGAGCCTCACCCCTTGCATACTGGAAAGGGGTGGATTCTGGAGGCAAATATATGGTTCTCAGTGCATACATTTACTTAGCATTGCAACCTAGGTTCCTTTTCTAGGCCCAGAGCTAGCTTTGCTGGGACCATTCTCCAGGGGCTTGTTTAATCCATATCCTTCCAGGTTGGATAGGCTTTGGTAGGCAACCTGTATAGCCTAAAGGCTACTGCAGCAGTGGGGAATTGCATGTTCAATAACTCATTTGAATTCTTCACTGCTACAGGAGCCACACCCACCCTTTGTATTGTATACTGTGAGAATATAAATAAGTTTTCTAGTTTTTTTTTTTTTCTGGATTTAGACCCTTCTCTAGCTATGTCTGAGCAAGAAAATACTGAAATATTTGCTCTAGACTGCTGATTTTTCCCTTCTTGAGGGTAGCTACAGTACTTTGTGAAGTGGACAAGTTTCTATGCAAAGAAACCATCCATGTAGACTAGAGGCTACTGCATCAGTGTGGAATTCAAACATCTGTTATGGGTAACTGTATTTTGTGCTGAACCCAAGAGATTTTTTTACTTGGCATGCACTTGGGTAGGTTGGGTTTCTGTGGAAAAATTGTGGTCCCAGTCCAGATGATATGATTCTTGGCCACCCTGACCCACTTCCCCAAGAGAATGAGTGGGCAGTAGGGTTGTTACTAAAGAAACAGGATAGTGGAGTGAAGGGAGGGTGATATTGCTAAGTTTGCTTATGGAAGCAGTCATAAAAATTGTTCCCCTAAGCATCTACAGTTTATTAGAACTAGTCTGGCCTGTAAGATACCATATAATTATAAGACTGTAACCATCCTTTATCAGCCTGCTCATTTGCTGTCATGATTCCTTCTTTAGACTTGCTTTAAGGTTTCTACATTTTGATTAACAGATCTCTCTTGTCAGGATGACAGATGAACATGCATGGGCTTTGTTCAAGCAACTTTATGTACAAACACATCAGGATTGAGGCAAATAACTAAAACTTATAAACTATTTATCTAATATATATGCTCACTCTCTGGCTTTACTCTCAAAAGGGCACTGAAGCTAGCACGTGCTTGCTATTTATATTGTACGTCCATGGAAATGCTTCATAAATGTACAACACGCATTCTACATCCTCCCTCTTTGAGAAATGAATCCTATTTCATTGACACAAGATAATTCTTTGACATGCAATTATACAGAACTAAATACATAGACAATCATCTCCAGGTTGTTGTGCATTTCACACTAAGTCTGGGGATGAGACTAAATAGTGTGGCAGAATTTAGAATAAGGTTTAGCAACTGGGACTGTCTCTGCTGAATTTTCAACCTTGGGGAGATCTGGAACATCATCAGAAATGGAAATTGGAGTCGAGACACTTTCTACAACAAGAACATTGGATTGCTTTGAGATTCTGTATCACAGGAACAATGCTGTGATATTGGTTCTGATACAAGAGAAGATTTCTCCTTACTCCACACCCTCAGATTTTACAAAATAGGATCTCTGCTGTGCACATATACCTGTTACTTGACCAATCCTGTCAACCTTTTGCTGTTGTATCTTTACTGTCTTCTTTTTTCAATGGATGAAATCTGCTCGTTTTGTCATAACCGGACGTCTGGAAAGAATGCTTTTTGAATAGTTGGGCTTTGCTCTGTTCTTACCTTCAGGCCTTAAACTGGTGCTGATAGGTAAGGTTGTTCTGGTTTGCCTGGATAGAAGTCTGAGCAGGTGAGCCAAATTGACACCTCTAGTTATTGCTTTGCACCTTGTACTGCATGTTCAGCTAGACCATTTGACACTGGGTATTCAGGACTACTAGTAACATGTACAAAAGTCCCATTCTTTTGCATGAAACAATCGATTTGTAAATTGAGTACCATTGTCAGATATAAGCTTATGTAGACTAACATGAACTGAAGAATGTTTAACTTGACAACAGTAGTGGTTAGGCAACAAATCTCATCTCGGACCAATTCGAATAAGAGTCTACCAACATTAAGTAATGCTGATTATTCCTCTTGAATGTCAGTGGCTACTGTAAACCCAAGGTATTTCAGGAACTTGACTTAGATGAAGTGGCCCTCTTTCCAGATGCAGTGTATTACTATTGCATATTGAACAAGATGAACGTACTTTGCCTTGATAGAGAAGGCCAGACTACTAGTCCTCTTGCCCTTTTGCTAGATTCAGAACCTGGGTGGCCATGATGCAAACTTTGGAGATATTCATGTTGTAAGGAAGCAGGAACAACTCCAGGACCTTTGAAAATAATCTCATCTTCCATAAACATCTCTGCTCTAAGGAAAATGAGGTTCTACTACAAGGCGGTACACTAGATTGCTTTGATGGCCATCCTCTATACATGTAGTGGTTGAGCTTTTGCAAAACAGATCAGTCTTTGTATGATCTCAAATAATTATGCACTTCCATGACATTGAGGTCAGAATTCTCTGCATCGGGCTTTTCCGTTGTACTTCTTGGTGTTCACCTGTATAAACTCTACCCCATGCTGCAAATGCAATCATATTGGGTTTGGCATATGATTCAAGTTTGTACCGGTACAGGGTTTAATTCTGACCTCTGGTTAATGGCTAGGCTTAAAATGGCCCTTCAGGATAGTTAGCCTAGTATTCACCAATGAACCTATGGATAAGGTATCAGACAAATGCGTTTGCCTTTTGTATAGACCATTTTGAAGTTGTACTTCTGTAATTTGAGCTTCATTCTTTGTAATCTTCCTGGAGCCATGCATAGCTTTCTTTAAAATGGTAACTAAAGGTTGATCAGTTTCAGTCTGGATATCTCAACCATAAATATAATCTTGAAACTTGGAACATGCAAACACAATTGCCAAAAGTTCCTTCTCAGTTTGAGCATATTGCATTTCAGCTTGGGTAAGAGTTCTAGACGCATAGGCTACTGGCCTGCCATCTTAAATAACTGCACCAAGACCAAACTTTGAAGCATCACAAGAAAAAGTAACTACTGACATCATGGTACCTTAGTGTAGGTGGAGTGGCTATTTTCTGCTTAAGGTAATCAAATGTTCCCTGGTGCTGTTCTAGCAAAGACCATACAATTTTGCATGTCAGCTCTCAAAGGCACTGTCAATTTACTGAAATCTAGTATGTACTTGACCAAATAGTTAACCATACCAAGAAAACGCTGTGGAGTTTGAACATTATCTGGTGCTGGCATCTCAAGAATAGCTGATTGCCTGGGTGGGTCTGATCTGTAACCCAGTACTAGTAAATCAGTGACCTACATATGTGACTTTGGTAGTCTGAATCTGCACTTTAGAGGATTGAGCTTTAAGTTCACTTCACATGGTCTGTCAAGCTCTACTTCACCATTGCCTCCGATCAATAAATCATATGGTACAGGTATAGCCTGAAAAGATCTGTTCACTGCTCGCTGAAAGACTTCACTTGCAGAATTTATACCAAATGGCATCCTGAGAAATCTATTTTTCCAAATGGGGTACTGAATGTAGTCAGTAGTGAAGATTTGCGATCAAGCATTACTTGCCAAAATGAAATCTCTGCATCTAAGAGGGAAAATATAGTGGCAATCTGTTATCAGGGCTGTGACTTTAACTGTACATATGGGATAATATCTTTTCAATGCCTTATTCAAGTCTTTTGGGTCGATGCATATTCTGATCTCATCTGAGCTTTTTTTTTTTAGTTGCTACCATAGATGACACCCATTCATTTGGTTTTATGACTGGACAAAATCACACCTTGTTGCACCATTCTATCCAACTGAGCTTTAACTTTGTTCTGCATGACTTTTGGAACTCTTGCTGGTCTGACCTCTGGGTCTAACTTCATGGAATACACAGCTGGAGTCTTGTCTAACTTGTCATCGAAAACAGCATATTCTGAGAAAATAGCATTAATGAAACTGGAACGTGTTCTCCTGATGAACTGCTTTAAAGGAAAGCAAGTTCATTCGCAAATGGTCTTTGAGGCCTAGAAAGACAGCACAGGTCTTCGAATAACATGAAAGCACTACTGAGCCTTCAGTTTGAATTTCTTAACTCTGTAGGCAACAAGTCTCTCAGAACTAGTCCTGAAGTTGTTCACCAGCTCTTACATCAGCAAATGTTTCTGCTGACAGGACATTACACTTTGAACCATTGTCTACTTTGAGCTATGGGTTTGCCATGGATCAAGACGGTACAAAACACTTTGCCCTTTGCTAATAAATTTACTGCATTAACCTTTTCACCAATCACTGATACACCATCTGTGTAGAAAGAGCTGCAGTCTCCATAATCAATTTGCTTGTTTGAGTGTTCAGTCTTTGCAATTGAGTGAAGTTTACTTGATTTGCAAAGCTTTTGTAAATTATTCCATTTTTTACACTTGACATTGCTGACCAAATACTAAGCACCTTTCTCTTTTAGACTCCTGGTTGGCACCACATGACAGTTGTGAAGCTTGACTTGGGTTTTGCTGATTCACCTTTGTGCAGTACTGAGCCATGTTTGTTTTGCACTGAGCATGCTCCTTTAACTGACCTAGTATTAGAGCTTTGGAAAACTTTGGGTTTTCCTTGTCACACCTGCAGGGGCTGTGACTGTGATGTGCTTAGGCCTACTTCTGCTTGCCACATGCTGCTGAAACCAAACTTGTAAGCATACTTGTGTGCCTCTCTGTAACTTCATGGATTTGGAAAACTTCAATAGCCTTGTTCAACATTAAATCTGTGTTTTCTCAGCATACCACACAAGTCTGTCCTTTATTAGCTCATCTTTAAATCACCAAACATGCAAGTTTTAGTTTCTCAAGTCAGTTTTGTAGGCTACAAGTGTTTTTCCAGGCCTTTGGTCTCTTGTGTAAAACAAATGCCTCTCTAATGTGACATTTCTCTGAATTTGTGCTTCAAACACACTGGATCTTTCCTTAATTCAGCCTGGACAACTATCACGAGTTTTACCTTCATACACTGCTGGTGCATACACATGAACACTATCAGTGGCCTCTGACCCAGCTAGGTTTAGCAAAATGAATGCCATGGTGCGTGCATCTTTGAGTAAGCTGCTTGTATGAAAATATACTCTTGCTGAAATATTATCCACTTCTCTGCAATATTTTGATAAAATACAAGTGGACCTGGTCTATGAAATGCCTCTGCCTTAACACATCAGTGAAGTCTTTTGCAAGTCTGCACGAACCCACACATTACTTGTAACTATGTCCACTAGTACAGTAAGCCTCTGAGTAATTGAACTCTGAAATAAGTCTCCTGGGCAGTACTGTAAAGTCATTTATCTTAAGCATTTCAAAGTAACTGCACTGTGTGAATAAACTGGGCAGCAGAAGTTCAGATTAAGAAACATTCTGAAGTAACTGCACATTGTGAATAAACAGTACACCGCACTCTTTTTCTTTAGGCTTTTCCTGGTTAGGGGTCGCCACAGCGGATATCCTTGTCTGCTAAAACTTCCAAAATAGCTGTACTTTGCTAAGTAATTCTTTACAGTACAAGAAACAGTCTAATGGTGTCACTTTGTGAACAGACACACACTGCACAAGAAGCTTTTTGTGAACAGACACACTCGGCACAAGAAGCTTTTTGAAGTGGCTGTATTTGACTGCACTTCATGAATAGTTGCACTTTGCGCACACACTCTGGAATCAATGCACAGTAAAACACACACACTAAGCACTTTTACACACTTTGTGATGTTTCAAATAACTAGTTATGCAGTTCAGGGCTTTAGTTAATGCAAAATAACAATTTGCCAAAAAAGGAGCAGTCACCTTGTTTTATGCTTAATATGCTTTTTCTTATATTTGTTTTGCCCTTTTAATCTCTCTTGCTAGTTTTGCAATTCTAAGGTGACTGAACCTCGTGTGCTTTTCTGATTGTTTTATCAAATATCTTAATTTTGAACATTTTGCTTAAACTTTTTATGCCTTTTTTTCTTAAACATTTCTGTGCTGTTCATTTGCTTAGTAATGCATTTTGTGCCCTTGTGATTCTCAGTTCGATCTTTTTTAAATAAAATTGCTTGTGAAAAACAGTCTCATCCTGGTTCTGACACCATGTTTGTCTCGTCAGGATACAACAGATGAACATCAGTTTGTTCGTTTTCTGTTTTATATAGTAAAAAAATTGTACTTTTCATTTGCTTTTACTGTATGTGTTTCTTCCTACTTTATTACTACATTATTACATTGACTACAACTCTGATCTGAGATATATAACCAAGTATCATTTTCTGTGCATTTAGTGTTTTTTTTGATTGTATCTGCTTTATTTTCTGAAAAAAAAAATATACTCGTTTCCCACCTTTCTAAGCTAGTCCGGTTTTCAGGTTAAGTGCTGAATTCAGGGCTGTGTTACAAATCTCTGTGTTTGTCCATACCTTACTTGGCTAGAGGGAAGTTTCTCTGTTCACCTGTGAGAGAGGGGAGCTTTGAGCAGCCTGTCTGTCCCTGGAGGAGTGGTTTCAGCCCAGAAATTAGTAGTTTATTGGCCATTTTGGGCTAATTTCTTTCATTTCCCTACTGTAAATACTGCATTTGCCTGGTTTTATGTGCTGGCCAGCACTGGTTAGCTAGGGTATAACTATTCCCGGCTCCACAAAGTCTCCAATTTTTCCCTTGGAACTAGACAAAATTTCAACTTAAGCAGTCAGACCATTCATAACTCATAGCAAGCACTTATAAACCGTAGCACTAGACCTTCCTATATGGTACAGAAAGACGAGGCTCTCTATTTGACCTTACCAGCATTTCAGTAAAACAGTTCACTGTACCTATCCAGGCATGTCCAAAGGGCAGTTTCAGGCGTACTCTCCAGTCCAACTGGTAAATCTGGGCATTTTGAGGCAATGTTACAACTACCTCATGTATACAGAAAACCCTCTCCTCCTACCACCAAACAGTAATACATGTGAGAGATGCAATTATACAGCCAAACTGGAGGCTAAGCTCTCTCAACCCAAGGCTGGATCAGACAGTCAAGAGGAGAAGGGAAATACTTGCATCACACCACCAGTCTCACATAGACCCATTAAACCAGCACCGGCAAAAACCACACAGAAATACATGAAAACATACTCTGAGGCTCTAAATAAAAATCTGCAAAAGCAACAGAGACCTTCAAAGCAGACACCCAAGCAATCTCCAGCCCCTAACACAAATCATGAAACACATACTGGGAAATATAAAGGTCCTACCAAACACCCTAATATTGGGTGATTTCAATTACCCAAACATTAACTGGGAGAACTACTCGAGTACTACATAAAGTCTGTTCTTCAAAATTTCCCTTGCAACTAGCCAGCTTTTTAGTTTTAGCACTCATCTGTTTCTTTGATCTCAGCACTTGTTCAGAACTCATTGTAAGCACTAAATAAGTTACAAATTACTACAGCACTCAACTTTCCTCACTTGTCTAGAGGAAAACTGTTTTTAGTACTTAATAAATAAGCACCTATTCAGGCATGTCTAAAGGTCAGCACCCGTTGTTTTCTCCTGTCTACCTGATGAATCTGGGCATCTTGGGACAATGCAGCAATTGCCTCTTGTACACAGACAACCCTCTCCTCCTGTCACCCAACACTATGACATGGGAGAGATGCACTTACATAGCCAAACTGGAAACAAAGCTCTCTTCACCAAAGACTGGCCTAGACAGTCAAGAGGCAAAGGTAAACACTTGCACTGCACCACACTCATCACATAGTCCCACAAAACCTACACCACCAAAACACACACAACCACAAAACACACACCTACATTCGCGGAGGCTCTCAGTACAAATCTGCCCAAACAGAGACCTCCAAAGCAGCAATGCAAGCAACCTCTACCCCAACCCAAATGACACACAGCCCACATACTCTGTGTGCCACTCAACTACAGCCAATAAGGCATAACATACCCAATACTCTAGTCATAGGTGACTCTATAGTCAGGCACACTGATTTAGTTACTTCCAGCTGCCTGTCAGGTGCCAGGATCCACCACGTAACAAAAGCACTCAGGTCACTCCACAACAAGTACAAATATGACTGTCATTGTCCATGTTGGTGTGAATGACCTGAGACGTACCTCCCTGGACTACATGAAAAGAGACATGGAGGAGCTTTCTGATCTTGTATCCCAGGCAGGTATGGCCCTAGCCCTGAGTAGCATCCTGCCATCACCCAGAATGACACCACAGTACAAGGACAAATGATTGACTTTAACAATTGGCTAAGCTTTTGGTGTCATTCTAAGGGAATCCAGTATCTGTCTGCCTGGGATGACATGATCGACAGACCACGCTGCTTTGCCAGAGATGGCCTGCACCTGTCACCCTTGGGATTCTGGATACTGGCAAAGGCTCTTGTCATCCCTATAGTGCCTTTTTTAGGCAAGGTTCAAATGACAAATTCACCACCATAACAGGTACAAGCAAGCAAAATCTGACGGTAATGCTATTCAATGCTAGAAGTCTAAACCTCAAAATGCACTCACTAGAGGCACTCCTTAAAATGGAGAACACTGACATCTGTTCAGTGGCAGAGACCTGGTTTAAAGCTCCAGAGAGCAGCCCTGCATTACCAGGCTATAATTCATACCACACCTTTCGGCCACCAAACCCGGACCGAAACACTAAAGGTGGAGGTGTGTCCATATTCATTAAGGATATCCACACCTCCAAGCTAGCTGCTCAGCATAATTCATCCGAGATTATCCAAGTTCAACTAACTCTGAGCAAAACTGCAATCCAGATTGTAGCATGCTACAGACCCCCACCATCCCCCAGGATTCCCACTCTTTTCTTGATGCACTGGAAAATATTAAGGTACAACCCAACACTAATAATGGGTGATTTCAGCTACCCAACCATTAACTGGGAAAACTACTCATGTACCAACACTCTTGCTCAACGTTTTCTGGAAATCATCAATTCCAATGCTTTGGATCAACTTATCCACACCCCCACCAGGGGCAGCAATATCCTAGACCTGGTCATCACCAACATGGGTGACTGGTGTTCCACACCAGAGGTCAGCTCCTCATTGGTCAGATCCGACCACAAGCTAATCACCCTAGACATCCACATCCCGCTCCCACCCCCCATTAGGAAAACCATAAAACATTTCTCCAAAGCCAACTTCACGCTTCTTAAGACAGAAGTGGCTAACTTCACGACACCCATGCAGATGGACAATAGAGGTACGACTGCTGAATCCTACACAAATGCACTTTATAAGCACTTACACGAGAGTGCATGGATTGTGCTATCCCTAACGGAATGAAGATGCTGTCCTCCAAAAAAAAGGAAGCCAGTCTGGTGGTCTTCTGCCATAATCAAACTCTACAACAGAAGAAAGAAACTGTTGCAAGAGTAAAATCCCACGATTGGAGGAACTCCCTGGTCAGCCTCAGTAAGAAGCTGAGCTCCCTCATAAAATCCTCCAAAGCTAGTTATGAAAACAAAATTGCCACTGATTCTAAAGACAACCACAAAGCATTCTATAGCTATGTCAAAAATCTCAATGGCAACACTCAGATCTGCTCTGAGTTGCAGCACAATGACACTAAATATACAGAACCAACTGATATTGCCAACATCCTGGCAGATAGGTTCAGTGCTAACTTTACCCCCCTCTCACCTCCTAAAGGGCCCATCTTTATACCGGAAGAATGCAAAGTCCCTGTAATCACGGCTGCACAAGTAAAAACTTCACTCTCCAAAGCCAAGAACACAGCATCAATGAGACCTGACAACATCCCAGGCTGCCTTCTACATGAACTACAAAATGAACTGGCACCCCACCTAAGTACCATGTTCAATCATAGCCTCACCTCAGGCTTTGTCCCCATTGAATGGTGCACTGTGACAGTTATCCCACTCCACATAGGGGGTGGGGCACAACAGACCCCGGGAACTACTGCCCCATTAGCCTGACGAGCCTCGTCTGCAAGGCCATGGAACATATCATCATGGAACTCATAAACAAAGACTTTGGAGATCTCCAAACTCTGGACCCCACACAGTTTGTGTTTGTAAAAGGCAGATCATGTCTCCTAAACCTGATAGACTTCTTTGAAGTAGTCACCAAAGCCATAGATTAGGGTAAGGTGGTTCACACAGCCTATCTAGATCTTGCCAAGATGTTCAACACCACCCCCCACTCTGGAATTATAGATAAACTCACTAAACTAGGTATAAATCCCCATGTCACAAGATGGGTTGCCAACTGGCTTACTGAAAGAACCCACACCATGAAAGTAGCAGACTCCAAATCAGACTTCAAACCAGTGACAAGTGGAATACCACAGGGTTCAGTCCTGGGTCCTCTCCTGTTTGGTATCTACTTTTCTGAAGTACAGGCTAACAAAGAAGGTCTTTGGCTAACTAAATTCGCAGATGACTGCAAGCTAGGATCCATAATTGAAACTCCTAACAATGTGGACATCCTACAAAAGGACCTCACTGAGACAGATGCCTGCTGTCAAAGACATGGTCTCAAGCTCAATGCCAAAAAGTGCATTGTCATCCCCTTTGGTAAAAATTCTGTACCCATGAACTACCACATAGGCGGTAGTCTACTTAACACCGAAAGTGTGATGAGACATTGGGACACAGGTGGACAGTAGTCGCCACAGTGGTCAGGAAATCCTTCTACGTGGCACACCTCATCACAAAAGGTTTCTCATCCAGAAAAAAAGAGGTCATTGTTCCCCTCTACTCATCACTCATTAGACCCATTATAGAGTATAATGCCCCTTTTGGTATGTACCTCACAAGACATCTACAACAACTGGAAAGGCCACAAAAATACCTCACAAAGAGGATTACTGGCCTCAAACAGATGCCTTACGCAGACCGTCTCAAAAAACTCCAGCTTTACTCTGTCGCATATCGTCTACTCAGAGGCGATCTCTGTCTAACATACAAAGCTATGTCAAATCCAGAGCTGTTGGACATGCTCCACTTAAAGAAATCCCAATCACTCCGAGCTACATGCTCTAGGGACCTAAACCTTATCACAATAAACAGAACATGCTGGGGGGATAGATTCCTGTCCCAGAGACTTCCCATACTCTGGAACAGACTACCTATCTATGTCAAACAGAGCTTCTCATTAGCACTCCAAGAAAAATCTTGATGATTGGATGGGTAATAGGAAATTCACCCCGGGGATCATTTCTGTGGTTCTGCTTGACAGGGGCACAGGAAAATAAATTTCTTGGGTGGTGAAAGCCAGGGTACCTTTTTGGCTAGGGTTGTATAGGCCCTAGGGCCAGTAGCCTAGTTACCTACCTATGAACCTATACTTCACAAACCAGTGTACCATGCAATCACAGCCCTTAAGGCAAAATAACATACTAGTAATAGGTGACTCTATAGTCAGGCACACTGACATCCCACTCACTAGGCTGAATAAGGAGAAGGTTACTGTTAACTGCCTGTCGGGTGCCAGGATCTGCCACATAACACAAGCACTTGGGTCACTCCAGAGCAAGTACAAATACGACTCTGTCGTTGTCCATGGTGTGAATGACTTGGGCTCTACCTCCCTGGATTACATGAAAAGAGACACGGAAGAGCTCTCTAATCACGTAGCCCAGGCTGGTATGACCCTGACCCTGAGTAGTATCCTGCCCTCACCAGGAATGATACCACTGTATAATGAAAAAATTATCAGTTTCAACAATTGGCTAAGTTTCTGGTGTCATTCAAAGGGGATCCAGTGTCTGCCTGGGATGACATGCTCGATATGCCATGCTGCTTCGCTAGAGATGCCTTGCGCCTGTCACCCTTAGGCTTTCAAAGACTGGCCAAGGCTCTTGCCACCCCCATAGTGCCTTTTTTAGGCAAGGCTCAAGACAAACCCACCGCCATAAATAGCACAAGTAACAAAAAACTGAGGGTAATGCTACTCAATGCCAGAAGTCTAAACCTCAAAATGCACACACTCGAGGCACTCCTCAGTATGGAGAAAATCGATATATGTGCAGTAACAGAAACCTGGTTTAAGGCTCCAGAGAGCACCCCAGCACTACCAGGCTACAACTCATACCATACGTTTCGGCCACAGAAGCTGGACCGAAATACAAAAGGCGAGGATGCATCCATATTCATCAAGGAAACCCACACCTGCAGGTTAGTGGCACAGCACGATGCTTCAGAGATCATCCACTTGCAACTAACAATGGGCAAAACTGAAATTCAAATTGTAGCTTGCTACAGATCACCCACCATGTCCTAGGACCCCCATTCTGCATTTCCAGAAACACTGGGAAATATAAAGGTCCTACCAAACACCTTAATATTAGGTGATTTCAATTACCCAAACATTAACTGGGAGAACTACTAGAGTGCTAACTCCCTTGCCCAACATTTTCTAGAATTTATAAACTCAAACACCCAAAATCAACTGATCAGCACTCCCACCAGAGGTGACAACATATTGGACCTGGTTATCAACATAGGTGACCGGTGCTCCACACCAGACGTCAACCCTTCACTGGTTAGAGCTGACCATAAACAAATCACTTTGGATATCCACATTCCACCCCCAGACAAGGAAACCACAGTGAAAAACTTTTCAAAAGCAAACTTCACATTACTTAAGACCGAGGTGGAAAGTTTCAAAGCCCCCATGCTAAAGGATAATGCTGTCCAAGCTGCAAAATCCTTTACTAATGCATTCTATGGGCACCTACAAGAATGCATGGATTGTGCTATCCCAAGCAACCCAAGACTCACTCCTCCCAAAAAAAAGGAAACCAGTCTGGTGGACTCCTTCCATAAACAAGCAATACAATAGGAGGAGGAAACTAGTACAAAAAAAATAAAATCCCAAGACAGGAAGACATCCCTGATCAGTATCAGCAAGAAACTACGATCCCTCATAAAATCATCCAAGGCGAGCTTCAAAAGAAAAATTGCCAAGGACTCCAAAGATAACCACAAGGTATTCTTTAGCTATGTCAAGAATCTAAGTGGCAATGCTCAGATCTGCTAGGAGTTAGTGCAGAATGGTACAAAATACACAACCAACTGATATCGCCAAGATCCTGGCAGATGGGTTCAGTGCAAGCTTCACCCCCAAAAGGGCCCATAACCATACCAGAAGAATGTAGAGCCCCTGAAATCAGATGGGTTAAAACAACCCTCTCCAAAGCCAAAAACACAGCATCAGTGGGACCAGATGGTGTCCCAGCCTGCGTCCTACACAAGCTCAAAGACTAACTAACCCCTCACCTAAACACACTGTTCAAACTCAGCCTCTCCACAGGTTACGTGCCCATAGAATGGCACACAGCAACAGTTATTCCGGTCCACAAAGGTGGAGCCACAACAGACCCCAGGAACTATCATCCTATAAGCCTGACTAGCTTGGTCTGCAAGGCTATGGAGCACATCATCATGGACCTCAACAGAGAAATTGGGTACCTGCAAACACTGGACCCTACCCAGATCAGCTTTAAGGACAGATCATGCCTCTTAAACCTGGTGGACGTCTTTGAGACAGTTACCAAGGCTATAGACGAGGGAAAGGTGGTACACACAGCCTACCTAGACCTCGCAAAGGCCTTTGACACCATTCCCCATTCTGGTATTATAGACCAGCTCACCAGCCTGAACATAAACTCCTACATCACAAGATGGGTTGCCAACTGGCTCACGGACAGAACCCACATGGTAAGAGTTGCGGGAGCTAGGTCTAACTCTAAACCGGTTACAAGTGGCATTCCCCAGGGCTCAGTCCTAGGACCCCTCCTGTTCGGCATATACTTCTCAGAGGTACAGGCAAGCACAGGAGGACTAGGGCTGACCAAGTTCGCAAATGGCAAACTAAGGGCTACAATTGATTCTCTGGCTGACACAGACCTCCTCCAAAAGGGTCTCACTGAGACGGATTCCTGGTGTTAAAATCATGACCTCAAGCTAAATGCCAAAAAGTGCATAGTTATCCCCTTTGGAAAAAACAAAGTGCCCACAAACAACCACATAGGTGGTAGTTCTCTAAATATGGAAAATGTAATAAGGGATCTGAGGACCCAAGTAGATAGTAATCTCTCCTTTGATAATCAAAGTGGTTACAAAATCCTTCTACGTGGCCCATCTTATCACAAAAGGGTTCGCATCCAGATCAAAAGAGGTCATTGTGCCCCTCTACTCATCACTCATCTGACCCATCATAGAGTACAGTGCCCCGTTTGGGATGTACCTTACAAGACACCTGCAATAGCTGGAAAGACCACAGATGTACCTTACCAAGAGGATTACTGGCCTCAAACGGATGCCTTATGCAGCTTGACTGAAGAAACTCCAGCTTTACTCTGTTGCATACTGCCTACTCAGAGGTGATCTCTGCCTGACATACAAGGCCATGTCCAACCCAGAATTGATGGACATGCTCTACCTAAAGAAAACCTTATCCCCTCGAGCCACATGCTCTAGGGATCTAAACCTCACCACAACAGTAAGTAGGACGTGCTGGATGGATAGATTCCTGTCTCAGACTTCCCATGCTTTGAAACAAGATTCCAGTCTACTTTAGGCAGAGCTTCTTAGTAACACTCTTCAAAAGAAACCTTGACGAGTGGATGGGAAACAAAGTTTACCCCGGGATCACTTCAGTGGCTGTGCTGGACAGAGGCACAGGGAGCTAATAATGTAAGAGGGTGGCGAAAGCCAACACATTCTGGCTAGGCTTATAAATGCCTTCGGGCAGATAGCCTAGTACCTACCTATGAACCTATGTGGGCTTTGTTCAAGCAGCTTTAAGTACAAATACATCAGGATTGAGGCAAATAACTTAGATAAACTTAACTCTCATACATACTCACTCTCTGGCTGTACTCAAAATGGCACTGAAGCTAGCACATTCTTGCTATTTATATGCATGTTCAGTCCTTGGAAATGCTTGAAGGTACTACACACATTTGTACAAGATTCTTTGGGGGGGGGGTTAGGGTTTTCAATTTTGTCTGTTTGGAGCACCACTGCAATTGATCAATTTTGACCCACAAAAAGGCAGATTGAATGCTGTAATAAATTGTATTGGCACTGAAAGTTGTCACTGCCTCCAACCTTGTGGTCCATTTCAGAGTTTGGGTCTCTTCAGTAAACAGGTTTACATACCATCTATACTTGGGGCATTAATCAAGAGGACACATTTGTGAAAGTTCCAGCACAATGTTGGGCTGTCTAATACACTGAAAACATCTTGGAAAGAGTTGTATATGAACTTGCATCTTACTCTTATGAGCAGACGATGCATTCAAGTAACAGGCACCAGTGACTGTATGCCACCACACTTGGTTCTGCTTGTCAGTTTTGCAGAGAATTTCAAGGAGTCTGTCCCATTCAGTGTTATGATCTTTTTCAGATGTTAACTGGAAGACTGAATAGGAGGTAAAATGCTTTCTGCTGCTGTCGTGAAATTGTCAACTCCACATGACCCCTTCTCCAGGCTGCAAAAGAACCCATGCTGGAAATGGATCTAGCATGGTCAAAACAGCAACAGATGTCCAACAACCAGGAAGAACAATGTGGATGTCAGTAGTTTGTGGCGGATGTCCACCCAACTGTAGAAACTTTTGGCCTATTCTTGTATTTCACAGCTCCCAACAAAGAGTACTTTTCCCAAGGTCTTGCTCATCTACATTCAGGAAGCAAACTGTTCCCACTTTCGTGGAGTGGAGGGGGGACCCATTCAACAGATGGATATGGGACATACCAGAGGTTTTCATTCCCCTTCTACCCCAGCCACATTTTGGTTTCCACTTCAAGACATTCAAATACAACGGACAGCATTACTTGGAGGCTTCAAACCCTCTACAAGAGCTGTTCAGGAGGCCCCACCAGACCACAGTGCAGCTTCTACTCAGTCCTTTGATGCTATTTTAAGACAAAGGAGCTCTGGCTTAGTCTAGTCTGCATGGCCTTATGTCACTTTTCTGAATGACCTCTGTGATTCACTTTTAATCACTGTAGAGTACTCTGCTTCAGGCTGTGGTCCATCTGACCAATCTTACAGCTGGGCTTCCTTCCCCACTACAGGACTTGACTACACCTTGCCTGTGAAGTCTCCATGCATTTGTTAGACAAACTGCATCTGCTCACAATATCTTATTTCCTTGGTAGTAAATTATAATATAGCATTTGGTAGTCTGCCCAGGCCTCCCATTGAAGAGCAAGTCTGACAAGTACCTAGTTGGATTCTTTCTATTCTGTTTTTAGAACATCTGCATCAGTTAACCACTCTTATGAAGGTGCAGGGTATGTCTTCCTTAGTGAAAGTTTGGATCTGCTTACAAATGTCAGATTCTATGCAGGCTTGCTTGCAGTTACAGCCCAAATGTGTAATTTCTCAGATTTGAAAATGAAGAGCAGAGTCAGTACACCCAAGCATTCTACTTGTATGTGTTATAGTGAAGCTTTAACAATAGCAGTGTTACTTAGTAGTTTTTATCTTGCTAATAAAACAGACTGTTGTAGACTTGTCCTCTCCCCCCCCAAACTAGTGCTGTTAATCCTAACTGTCCAATAGGCAGTATACACTTAATTCAGTCCCTTCATATTCTCTGTGATTAAATTAACCCTCAAGCAACCCTCTCAGTGCTGTCTGCCTTAGTTTGCATCACTTGAGCCCCACCGGTTTATTTGCATCTCTGTACATTCCCCTTCATTAATGTATCTCCCTACTGTAATCTGTGCACAAACTGGCTACTAATAAGCAAGTCTGTGTGAAGACACTCCCAACCTTAATAAACTTTGCTGTCTTTTCTCTCCTTCACTTTACAGGTAGAGTTTGAGTTATTACTCACCCCTCTCCAAGGCCTTCACTGATTTCCACTGCTTGCCTCTCTGGTTTGGCTGGTTTCTTTGCATTGTACCTGATTTACACCCCTTGTGCTATCCCCATCCCCCAATACTAAGTGTATATTAGATTCCTGCTGTGCATGGAGCCATCTTTAAATTACTAGTCTCCCACCAGGACACAAGTGCTCTTCATTCAATTGAATTCTGCTTGCTGAGAAGCCATTAGACCCACGGCCGGCCTTAGGCGTAGGCGAACTAGGTGACTGCCTAGGATGCCATAAAGGCTGGCCTTGTAAAGGGCGCAATTTTTTTACTTTATTTTTTTATTTTAATTAATTGAGTTAGTCCATTCTTTGTTCTCAGCGCCTGCTCGAGGGCACCGGAACCACAAGACAAAGGGGGTGGTGAGCACCCTCCCACTTTTACAGCATCACGGTATTAGCGTCTTCTCCTTTAAGGAGAATCATGCATGCACACGCCAACGTGGATGTAAATACATTTTGCAGTCATGCGAAATGTAAGCTAGTAGTTTTGTTAAGAGGGGTTAAGTCCGTGTGTGCTTGTTTGGCTGTTTGGTTTAGAAAGAAGGTAAGTGCTTGTGTGTGTAATTTAAACTGCTCGCTTCTATATGTGTGAGAAAGTGTGTGTGTATGTATGTATATGGAATTTGTTAGCCATTTTGTTTGTATGAGATAAAGTGCATGTTTATGTAACTGTGTGTGTGTGTGTGAGTAGGTTTGTGTGTGTACAATTTTAACTAGTGGTTCCATTCATTTCTGTATGAGAGAGTGTGTGTGTTGTATGAGAGAGTAGGAGTGTGTGGAATTTGAACTAGTTAGTTGTATGAAAGAGAAGGTATGTATGTGTTGCTATGTGACAGAGTAGCTGCTTGTCTGTTGCATAAGTGGTGTTTTATGTTGATACCTGGATGGTTGGAAAAAGTGGCTGAAATACACGGAAGGTGATACACCTATGGAACAGATGCATGATTTCAGTCTTATTTTCAAAATTACTACATAAGCTCATAGGTTTATGAGTTACTAGGCTAATGACTTTAGGGAGCCTTTTTTAGTCTAGCAGTGCTTCTGAGAGTGAGAATCAAACCTTGTACCTTATGTCCGCGAGGTGAACATCTTAACCATTATGCAACCCCCGAGTCTGTTGTAAAGTCATAAGAATTTAAAATTTCAATAAATAAACTATTTAATTAAAGTTGAGCAATTTACCTTTTTTTACATCAAACATACAGCTTTAAAACTTGCACAATGAAATTACAAAATGTATTTAAATAGGCAAATAACATAATAAAAACAATCAAACTAATGGCTTGCATGGATCTACCAGTACCAGCATCTGAATATATATATTTTTTTCTATCTACTTTTGAATTAGCAGTCCAAAAAGTAGTTGAATAATTACATAGACAAATGTAATCAAAGTTAATCTATGCTCAGGAATGCAGTCCATCTGCACATTTTGGTACTGTCTGTCTTGTTTCTTTCTACTTACATGTCCAAGACTGCCTTTCCAGTCTGGATTTAAAAGGGGGTGATGGTCTTCCTATTCTTGTATATTTTTTACCTCTCTGGGACACAGAAACTAACAAGCTAGTGTCAAAATATGGTAATGTAATTAGGCACTGTACATGTTGGCACATTTTGAGGAGCACATTTAGTTTCATTTTCAATAGTTATGCTGCCTTTCCTTTGGAAATAATTTTATATTTAGTAAAGTTAATCTTCCATCCTATACATTTTTACATCCTGCAACATTTATAACCATTTGTATGGGAAAATATATATTTGCTTTAGCACAGTAGTACTTTTATATGTGTTGCTCCCCTTAGTGGATCTCAAGTGAGTTTTGACCTACCATTATTTTATACATGTGTGATAGGGTAGATGTTGTATAGTTAAAATACACATGCTTGTTTCCTTGGGGGGGATGCTTTGCATTTCCACAGATCGAAAGTTTTTCTGATATCCTTTCAGAAAACCGTCATAAATCAGTGTGTTTAGTTGAGTGGATTTTCCTGTAAGCATTGGATTATATTTTAATTCAGGATTTGGTACAGTTTTAGAGAATCTACATCATTAAAAATGTGAGTTCTGAGATGCTTCCCCTTTTGTGAGGGAGTTTTAACTGGTGGGAGGTAGTAAAGACTTTCCCAACTTGGTGTTAATCATTTTTCCATGAAAGGAGCGATATATCACAAAGCAAATGTGGCAAGATGCTGATGTTAAGTTGTCATTGCCAAAACATGACTGACAATCTGGTGTCTGACAACATCCTTTATAAAGATAGATGGGCACAGTTAATTGGTTAATAGAAGTATGAGTGTTTTGTTTAATGCCTTTATAGGCCATGGTAGAATTTCTTTATTTTATATATTTGTGTCCATTAGGCTTACTTGGTTAACAAGTGCCCAAGTGTTCCTTTTTAGGGGTGACTCAGGAGTCCTCTTCTTAATGACTTGCAGAAAGTTGCACAGCAGGAAAATGGAGATGGATGGAAGTGGACACTGTATGTTGGATACAAGAAGCAACTTATTAACAAGTCGGAGCCTTAATCCTGTACTTAATGATGTTCTGCCCTGATTGTATGCAGCATGTTGTTCAGATTTCTTGTACTAAGAGGTTGAGAGGTATGTCTGCATGGTATGTCATGCCCCTAGCTGTCGATTATTTGGTGCATTTTAAGGGTGCCCTCCTTTGTATAAGATGCCTAGTAACTATGAAGTGTTGTCGGTTTCTCAGTCATTTCCTGTTGCAATATTACCAGCTTACCAATTTTTTTCTTCAGTGTAATGTAGGCAATTGATTCTTCAAGGGCAGCAGGTACTGAATTTGTAGCCTTGAAGACTTCTTATCCTGGTATTCTTCCACATACAAGAAACCCGTATTCCTGGGGATTTCAACCTAGACTGGGTTCACTTGTGTATCAGAATCACCAAGTAATCTAATAAATCTCCATGGCTACCAGCAGCTAGTCCAAATTCCAACTAGATGTGATAAAAAAATCTAAAAGGGAATCCATCCTTGACTGGGCCCTAACTAACAACCACACATTGTACCCCCACACAGCCAGTCTCCCAGATACCTTAAGTGACCACAACATAATATACCTTATATGTAGTAGAACAATCTTATGCAAAAACAACTAACTATAAATTCACAATATTTCTCTCCTGAGGTCCTCAATACTCTATAACTGTGACTGGACCCCCCTAAAAACCCTCCCACTTGACCAGGCTGTAGCATATTTCAACAACACCTAGACACTGTCGCTCCATTGTGCAAAATCAAGGTTAGAACCTCTACAAACCCCTGGCTCAGTAAAGAAACCAAACAAATCAAGTTCAGAGGGACTGTCTGGCTTTACTTTCAAAAAACGCAAAGAAACACAAAGCCTAACTAGGTACCAAGAACTGTGCAACCGTGCAAAAAAATGCATTAGGCTGGACAAAAAAAAAAATCCTACACAACATTACAAACTAAATACCAACACAACCCCCAAAAATTTTGGAAAAAGGAAACCAGCTACTAAAATCCACCAAAAAGGCTACTCCCAAACCAACCACCCGTGACATTAAAGTTCCAATTGAAACACAATTCAACTCCCACTTTGTAGTATGAAAGGACAGTTGCAACATCACTATCCCCCCCCCAACACAAATAATACTAATATTAGCCTTATCCTCAAAACAGTTTCCACCACCTCAATCAAAAGCATGCTCTCCAAACTAAAAACCTTGTCAACAGCAGCCGACCTACTTCCCAGCTATTTCCTGAAACTCACATCAGATGCTATTGCTATCCCAATCTTCACTCCCATAAACAGATCAATTGTTGAAAATTATGTCCCCAAACTCTGGAAAATATCCTATGTTACACCCTTTCATAAAGGTGGAACCTCCAGTGAACTTAACTATAGACCCATTGCTATACTCTCCCCGCTGGCCAAAATCCTAGAAAAGTGCATCCATACCCAGGTGCCAAAATATCTCCTAGACAACATCCTGTCACCTACTTAACATGGCTTCAGACCTGCCCATAGTACCACTACAGCCCTCCTCTGCTTCACAGATACAGTAAACCATCTCAAAACCTAAGGCCTGCAAGTGTCAACTTTTATTTTTTTTTTTTGATATGTCCAAAGCATTTGACACAATCACGCACCAAGTCCTGCTAAACAAACTAAACCAATATCGCCTATCAAATTCCACTCTTACCTGGTTCCAACGCTACTTAACTGGCAGGTACCAGGCTGTGAAATGGGAAAATTCTCTCTCCTCAGATGCCCATAACTGTAGGAGTCCCACAGGGTTCTATCTTAGAACCACTACTATTCATAGTTTTCACAAATGACCTCCATACCTCCACGCAGCATGCACCTATCATTCAGTATGTAGATGATATTACCTTAATCTGTGCTACACAAAATATTCCCACCCTTCTGCAAACAACTCAACTAGCATTCTCTGACGTTGAATATAACTTACCAAAGCCCAACTTATCCTCAATCCAAAGAAAACTCAGCTTATGATTATAACCAGTTCTAACAAAAACACTAACAGTGAATTCACTATCTACTCTGCAAATGCTACTCCAATCGTTCCAGTGGCACAGGCTAAGCTATTGGGATTAACCATAGACTCCCACCTAAAATTTGATAGTCATCTCAACTTGACTATTAAAAAAAGTACATGCCAAACTGGGATCACTCTACCGTATCAAACAGTTTCTTATCAGCAACACAAGATCAGCCATTGCTCTCTCCCAACTTCTATCCACCATACTCTATGCATCTCCCATTCTGACTAATCTCAACAAAACTGAACCAAGCAAAATGGAAGCCTGCTATAACAGAATTGCCCGCTTTGCTGCAAATTGCTCATATAGAACTTCACTCTACTGCTTTGAGCCAGCTCCACTGGCTTGAACTGCCCAATCTCCTAACCTACAATCAGCTGTGCCTCTGTCACTCAACCTCACCAGTAAGTGTCCTGCCCTCAAAAACCTAGTACAACATCACTCAGCCAAAAGGCCTCTTGGATCATCAAACAAACTACTGCTAGAAGTCACCAACAGCTATAATAGCTTTGGAGACACACTATATAGTAGTTCAGTGGCTAAAAAATGGAACTCTCTCTCCACTAGCATACAAAACACATCATCTGTAGCCTCCTTTAAAAACCTCATTAGACAACATCTCAAGCAAAGTTGGCAGTGCAGTGACTGCTCCCCAGGCTAGTGAAAGCGGATAAGGTACACATACCAAGCCTAGAGTACTTGATAACAGTTCTCACTTTTACAAACTCTGGTTAATGTACAATGTATGTACTGTACCTATGTACTATGTATGTATTCTACTTATGTTCCAAATTTCAGCTGTACATCACACATCTATTAATTACCTTTATTTTTAAATTAATGTTTTCTTGTTTCTTCTCTCCACTGTAACTGTTGATGTGCTGCATACCATTGTAAAAACATGTCTATTGTAATTTGTGTGTATACTGATCATGTCTAAATATTTCTGTAATTATTTTTCTGTGTGGAGCTTTTCTCCCTGGGCCTTTGCTGAAAAAGGGCCTTTTCAGCTCAGACGCCCCTGGTTATCAAATGTAAAATAAAAATAAATAAAATTCCTTCAGGCTGTTTTGACCAAGAGGCAGAGGTGGCAAGCCAGAGCTAGCCTGAGTATAAGCTCTGCTCTGGTTCATGATCCAGCAAGTTAAAGCTGAGCCACAATCTCAATTTTTTTTTTTTTTTTTTGTATTTTTGAGTAACTTGGTTTGGAACAGACCTGCAAGCTGAGTGTGCTTTCTTTTAGGTCTGGCCTGCATATCTTAGCAGTGTGGTTGGCAGGAATTCCTGAGGGGGTGGTGCCACAGTGCTGAAAAGGAATATTTAAGTATTTTTCATGGAAGTGGACTATTGCAAGACATTGCAGTTGGGCAGTTCTTTGATTTGCAGCTCATCTTTAGGATGAGTGGTCCATTTCCTTTACTCCACAGTGTTTGCATCCTTCTATAGAGAGAGGGGAGCCTGACTGAATAAGAGAGATCAGGACAGCATGAGCCCAATTGTATTTTATGGAGGTAAGCCCCAGTCTCAGTCCCCGATTTTAGCTCAATGCTGTGAATCTGAGATGCTTAGTGTATGTCTGAGGGTCAGTATACGTGTTAGAGCAATATGTTGAAATTACTGTATCATAGCTGTTTTTCACTTTCTTTACCATCAAGAATCAGACATGCAGAACTGGTATGTGTTTTGGGGAAGGGGTGTGGAGGCATCTTGTACGTGACAGCTCAATGTCCTCATAGTCACGTCTGACAAAAATATTATGACTTGTTGGGGGCAGTACAAAATGAAAACTACTAGTGTGGTTCTTACATTTTGTTCTTTTCTCTGTGCTATTGAGAAATTAGTGTACAAAAAGGTGGCTATCATTTTTGGGAAGATACAGCAAATGGTAGTTAAGGTTTATATGGTTAGAGGTCAACATCTATCAAAGAACAAAATTTGCCATTATTGTAACTATTTCACAGTCAGAGATGGTATACAGTCCACTGGGGCAGCATGTGTATTTTGTACCCAGATAGGTTAAGAATACTAATTTTATTACTGTGGGCTGCCTTATGGAACTGAAATATGATTTACATAAAACTAAAAAAATCCAGCATTTTGCAAAACTTGTTACATTTAGGCAATGTACCTAGTTTTTAATTGGGGCTGTTTCATCACACTTCACAAGAAATGGTCAAACTATTCCATACTAAATTATTAGACCAGAAAGGGGAAAAGAATAATGTTTGTCCACTAGCAATGGCAACATTTCTTTTACTGCGTACAGAGTGGTGTACTTGTATGTTGTGCTTGTAATTTTTTCCCATTTTTCATTGTTTGAGAACCTGTAGCTTAGGCACAGTAAAGGAGTGCAGGCTGTTAGGATGTGTTAGAATGAATGCTGATAATATCATTACATGTTTGGCTATAACTAGGTGTGTTTTTTTTTTTTTGCTTACATCTCCTCTGGACTTCTGTACTTTTTAACTGAGATATTTCTCTGATTGTCTGTTCTGGCTCTGCTCTTAGCTCCAAGAGGCTTGTGGCCATTGTAGGGAAAGTCTACCATATTGACAGAGGCAGAACAACAAGCAGGTGGATTAGATCTCTTCCAAAAGAAATCTCTGGTGCACAGGAATGGAGCCCACACTGACCCAGATTATCAAGGTTAGATTAGCTGTTCTGGCTCTGAGTGATGCAAGGTGAGGTGTGAAGGGTTGTGGCCTGCTTGGAGGGGTTGAGATGGTTTGTGTGCATTGAAACCCACTATGAATTGTGATTTACCTGATGGAGACTGCAGAGACCTGTCATACTACGAGGGGAGGGTTAGAGCTGTTTAGGAGTAATGCTTATAAAAATGGGATGCCCTATATGGCATCCCATTGCAAGTTGTGGGCAGGGAGAAAATTCCTAATGGTTGTCTACATAATCCCTCTAACCTTCACCTTGTGGTGGGGAAAAATAGGCTAGATGGTCTGATTACTGGTTAACAGACAGTAGGGGATAAACTGCAAAAAAAGGGGGAGTGAGGCCTGAAGAAAGAGTCCAGGGTGACTTTGAAGTTTTGTTCATTAAACCGTGGGTCTAAATGTCTGCTGTGTAAAGGTACTTGTGCAGCCTCTGTCCCTGATTTTGTTGCAGTAGGCAGGGCATCTGGTGCAGTTTCTTTGGAAGCTTTCAATGCTCTGTACATTCCATTGGGATAAAGACTTGTTTAAGTGGGCAGCCATTGCCATTCAGATGCAGCTTTTGAATGCCATCTCAGCAATGGGATGTCTAAATAGATCACTGCAGTGTTTCTCATTAATGGGAAGTATCCTGCCAAGGATACCATACATCCAGCCCAGTATACCGAAATCTTGGCACCTTCTTGTGCTATAGGTCTGACGTGCATGATCGTGTGCTAGTACATAAGTTGACACAAGGGCACAAAGTTTCTCAGTCTCAGAAAGAAAAGATTGAGGCTAAGAAAAGAGGAGAAGGACTCAAATTAGCAAAAGTAGAAATGGAGAGAGGGTAGGTCTGACTCCTCCAAGAAACAGGAAAAATGAAAAGGAGGGAGAGGAAATGCATCAGTACTGCTCACTATTGAGAACATCAACATATACTGACTGATTTTGAGGAGGACTGAAGTGCAGAATTGGAGTCCCAAATACATTTAATGGATTTAGCAAAACTAGTTCTGGTCCTAATCTTCCACTAACACCTTTACTAATAATTAAAAGGGACTGCCTTGACCCGGCATTTGAGGGATTTCTTATGGAAAAAGTGTAAGGCACAGAAACAGAAATCCACCTGGAGACTTGAGGAAAACATCCTTGTCTACCTTCATGGGATACAAACAACTGATAAGACTTTTTGAAGAGCTTAGGTTTTTCTAAATAGTATCTTTGCTGTCTGTGAGCACCTAGCAAATGGATCCTCCCAATCCTGTATTCTGAAGGCTAGGAAATGTTGGCAATAGCATGTACTGGTTCAGTGATCTTTCACTTACAACCCAAGATTAGTCCTAAGAGTAACCCTTTTATGAAATCAGGAAAGGAGAAGTCACAAAACTCTTAATGGACATAAAGACCAGCAACAAAATTGTCCATGTAAAGAATTTTAAAGAACAAGAAGCAGGGTTAAAGGAAGCTTATTAACTTTTCCAATACATAACTCGGGTCCTGAGGAGGAATAGATTTTTTTAGTCTGATATGAGGGATTCGTTTTAGGAATTTTTTGACCTGAAAACTTGTAACAAAGATGCATCCATGGGGCATACAAGAAATGGTTTGTAGATGTCCATCAATGCAGTCCAGTTTTGAGAAGCTCTAAAACTACAAGGATAATAGGGATACTCAGTTGATAAGGATCCTGTCCCTTATTTTAGCTCCAAATTGAAAACCTCTTCCATTTCAAAAAGTTAAGATTTTATTGTAGATTTTATAGCCTCCTGAAATACCTGTAGCATACTCTCAAGGGAAAAACACCTTGCAAGTTTGCATGAATGAGAGAACCCTTTATTTGGATGATTATATCCTGTAAGGTAACTTGCTGGTGAATGCCCTTGGCTAGATGAAAAAGAGAAAAAAATGTGTAGACCAAAAGGGAGATGCTAACATTTTTGGCATTCCTTGATTTTCAGGATGACGTTGGAGAATGGGGAAAAGCATAAAGGAATTTCCATGCTTCTGTGCATCGACTCTTGCAGAACAGTCTGAGCTGCTTGTTCATGGTGAATGCAAAATGGTCTATTTGTGAAGCTCTCTACTTAATGAACAATCTAAACAAAGACCTTTCTACCATCTGTTTGTGAGGGTCTGCTTTGTATCTGCTCAGGTACCATACCTCTCAGCACAGGAAATCTGGACAAAGTCTGAAATAATGGAGAGACAAAGGCCCAAAAATAGAGACAGATTTAAAATTTTGCTCTTATATAAACTTAGAAAGTTGCAAGAATAACAGCATTTGTTAGCATACATTTTCTAAAGGATATGACGCCTGAAACTAAAATGTATGCCATTATTTAGTCACTTCAGTCCTCAGTAGTTTGCCAGAAAACCATAGATTTTATGAGGAACAGACCAAAAATATGAGGCAAAAATCTGGATAGTTGAAAGACATCAAGTACCCTACTATTAAGTTCATATCTAATGGGTAGATTGCCTGGAAGAAGCATTGTGGTAAATGGTAATTTCCTAAACCCTCATGGCAAATCTGCAAAATGATAGGATTCTTGTTATATCACATGTCTAGTATTTAGAAAAAACAAAGCTATTGGTATTGTGTAAAACGTTTAAAGGTTCCTGGAGAACAGAGGTGGGGAAGGGTCTTAAGGGCTTTTATTTGCACTGTCCTATCTTGGCCATACTCTTTAGACTTCTATAGCCATAGAACAGGCTGTCCAAGCCAGGTCACAGGTGTCCATGGAGAGATTGGTGGGAGTTTGGTTGATCTAATTGAAATGCCCTATTCACAAAGGGCAAGAGAAGAATTGAGAAGTTCAGAAGATGACTATGTAAATTGGATGTACAACTGAGTCTTCCTCGTGGAGTCTGGCAAATGGAATCTGCATTGTTGAATCTATGCTCCCCAGGGCTCAGTCTCTCTTGCAGAGAAGGAATTAAAAGAAAGAGGTCACACTGACCTTTCTCCTGAGAAAGAAATACCGTGCAATAAGGTTCAGTTGGCATCCTAGAAAAACATTTTCTGAAGGCTGCAGGGCAGATTTCTTTTGGTTTAGCATGAAACCTAGGTGGAGAAAAGAGCCATAGTGAATTTAAGACTCGGTGCAGCTTTTCTTTTGAAGTAACCTGGATTAGAAGATCATCTAAATAAGGGTATACATAGATGCCTTACAGCTTTCAGAATGTTATAACAGGGGCTAAATATGTTGTGAATATCCTTGGAGCTGTGGAAAGACCAAAGGGCAAAGCAGAAAATTGAAAATTAAACCCAAGTGCACAATGTTCCATGACCTTGATGAATAGAAGTCCTTCAGAATTAGGGTAACCAGAGGCTTGTGGGATAAGAGCTGCACAGAGGTTAGCAACAAGCAGTCAATCTCCTGTGTTAGAAGCATCCACTGCCTGCTACTTAAAAATAAGTATAATTTTTACTTGATCTGCACTTACATTGTATTTTACTATTTTTGAACTGTATTTGCTGTTTTGTGTACTTAGCCTAGCATAGACTTGGTTCAGATTTGCTGGACCCGGTCTGTTTTTACATTTTCTGAGAAGTAATCTAGCTTTCCTCCACAAGAGGGCCTCCACCTATAGCCTAGTGAAAGTAGAGTGCAGTTAAGGACCTATCTGAGTGGTGATTGTTGGCCCAGGGCCCAGTAGTGTGCTACTATTGGTCAGTGAAATCAGTTTAATTTCGTTGCTACTTTGTTGCCTGTGTTAGCGTGGCATGCACCTCCCACATAACCACTCACTATCATGCAGTAGAAGGTACCGTTGGTGGGTAGAGATGCAAACTCTTAGATAATTTTCCCTAAGTCAACTGTTTGTGCACCATTGGAGCTTTTGTGCTGCTGTGCTTCACTGCCTGGTTAGACATTCAGCTGAGTATCTGAGGTTCCTCCATAAGTCTTATCCATTTCTTGTCCCTTAACCATACCTGGTCCTTCTAGACCCTCCCTGTTGCTGAGAGCAGTAGTTCACCTAGCATCATGAATGGACAATTTCCCACCATTTCTCTGGCCAACCTCATCAACATGGGTATCTAGAGGCAATGCAGCAATTATTTCGTACACTGACAACCCACTTCTACTTCGCACAAATTCAGTATGGGAGAGGTGCATCTCTATTAAGAATCTAGGCTGTCTTGCTTACAAATCAGTATATCAGAATATACTAAGCAGGTTGTCAGTTCACACACTTCACCTCCTGCACCATCCACGCATACAACACAAACCTACATGTGCAGAGGTTCTCAAGATCAGATTCTCCCAAACATAAGCACATTTCACTTGATACATTCCCAGCCAATCACAGTATACATACAAATGCACACACAGGTCTCACCAAACATGCCCCTAAGCAAAACACAATCAAATGTTTTAGTCACAGGTGACTGCATTGTGAGAGATAGATATCCCACTCACCAGGTTGGATAAGGAAAAGATCATGGTCAGCTGTCAGGTGCTAGGATCTGCCACATCACACATGCACTCAAGTCTCTCAATAGGCACTTATAACTCTGTCATAGTCCATGTTGGTGTGAACGACTTGAGACTTACCTCACTGGACTATACAAAGAGAGACATGACTGAACTCTCTGTGTCCCAGGAGGGTAAGTCTCTAGCCTTAAGCAGCATTCTACCTATACCTAGGATGATGCCTCAATATAGACAAAAAAAATTGACTTCAACAATTGGCTTAGTTTCTGATGTCATTCTAAGTGGATTCAGTACCTGTCAGCCTGGGAAGTTATGGTTGTTAGAACATGATGCTTTACCAGAGATGGTCTCCACCTGTCACCTTTGGGTTTTTGGCTACTGGCTAAAGCTCTTGCCTGCCCCATTGTGCCTTTTTTAGGCAATGTCACAAAAACAAAATTCACGGAGTAAAAATATCCTCAAAAAAACAACCTTAAGGTTATGCTATTAAATGCTGGGAATCTAAATCTGAAACTGGAAGCACTCCTCACCTTGGAAGATGCAGACATATGTGCAGTCAGAGACCTAGTTCAAGGCTGTGGAGAGCAACCTTGCTTAGGATATGCCTTCCACATGTTCACACCATAAAATGAACCCGTGAAAACTAGAGGAGGAGAAATATCAATTTTCATCAAAATTACATTCATGCCTCCAGATTGGTTAAACAGAATGATTCCCTATAGTTATTCCATGTACAAATAACTATAGGAAAGGCCCCTGTCCAAGTTAACATCAGCTCTAGATAGATCCCCTTCCATGAATCGTGATATCCACACTGCCTACTTGGATCTACTTGAGTCACTCAAAATACAAACACCTTTGTTATGGGTGACTTTAACTACATGTCCATAGATTGGGTAAATTGTATGTGTACAAACACACTCGCCCACAGTTTCTTTGACTTTAACTTAAATGCCTTGGACAAACAGTTGGCACCACCACAAGGGGCCCAAACATTCTAGACTTGGTATTCACCAACATGGTAGTACAGGACACCAACACAAATGTGTAGCCCTCCCTGGTGAAGTCTGATCATAAGTCAGTCTCTTTCAAAGTAACGATAGCATCAGACCCCCCCTCCCATGAGAAATTAGACTAAGAAACTTCTCAAAAGTCAACTACAGTCTCTAACAAGAAGGCATTAACTTCAAAGCTCCTGTCCAACTGATGCAAAGACACCTGCACTGAGATATACACCAGTGCATTATATAAACATCTATACAACTGTATTGGCTCGGCCGTTTGTGATAGAACCAAAGCAAGCTCCTCAAGAAAAAAAATCAGCCTGCCTGGTGGACATCTGCCATAAACAAGTTGCATAATAAGAGAAAGAAATTGCTGTCTAAGAGCAAGAAGGAACAATCTCAGAACTGGAAGCACACCCTTCACAGCTTGAACAAGCAAGTAAGACATCTTGTAATGTCTTCTAAAGCTAACTATGAATCCAGATAAGCATCCCTAGCTAAAGATAACCATAAGGCCTTCTTTAGCTACTACATCCAAAACCTTAAAGGAAAAGCCCAGATTTGCACTGAACTGGCAGTGAATGTTACCACATATATCCAACCAGTGGAAATTGTCAACATGCTAGCAGACCAGTTCAGTGAAAACGTCTCCCTCACTGTCCCCACCACATACGCCCCAAAACATTCCTACCACTTATTCTCCACCTAGTATCTCTAAATAGCAGGTCTTAACTGATCTTTCCAAGGCCAAAAATGCAGCTTTTATGGGACATGCATTCTCAGTGGTTTAAAACAGAAGTTAATAACACCACTGAGTTCTCTCTTCAACCACAGCCTAAGCAGTAGTTTTGTCTCTGCTGAATTAAAAACAGCTACTGTCATCCCCTTGCACAAGGGGGGCATGTGCATCCACTGGCCCTGGGAACTTATAGACCCATTAGTGTAACTAGCCTTATCTGCAAAGCCATGGAGAGAATCATCATGGACCTTAACAAGGATATAGGAGAACTTCAAACACCTGACCCAACCCAGTTTGGTTTTGTTAAAGGGAGATCCTGCCTGTTGAACCTGGTGGACGACTTTGAGACGGTCACCAAAGCCCTGGACAAAGGCAAATCTGTGCATACAGCCTATCTAGACTTGGCCAAGGCTTTGACACATTCCCCCACTCAGCCATAGCCCACTGGTTTTGGCGTGCACCTCAGAAAAGTATATCCCAAATAACAGAGGCCCAAAGACCAAACCCTGGGGTATGCCACTCGATACAGGTCTCCTGACTGAGGTGGCTTCCCCTATTTTGACTAGGTGGGTTATATCAGTGAGCCAGTTAGCTACCCATCTGGTAACATATGGATTGATGCCAAGCTGAAAGAGTTTATCTATTATGCTCAATTTGGGAATAGTGTTGAAGGCTTTGGCCAGGTCAAGGTAGGTGGTGTGCACTGTCTTCCCCTCATCCATGGATTTGGTGACTGTCTCAAACAGTCGACCAGATTTAACAGACATGACCTCCCCTTAATGAAGCCAAACTGTGTGGGATTGAGTGTTTGAAGGTTGCCTGTGTCCTTGATAATGAGATCCATGATAATCCATTCCATGGCCTTGCAGATCAGGCTAGTTAGGCTGATGGGTCTATAATTTCCTGGACTGGCGGACACCCCACCTTTGTGTAAAGGGATGACAGTGGCTGTCCTCCACTCAGCTGGAACAAAGCCAGTACTCAGGCTTTGGTTGAATAGGATGTCTAATAGTACTGCAAGTTCCTGTCTGAGTTCATGTAGGATGCAGCCTGGGATGTTATCTGGTCCCATGGAGGCTGTATTTTTTGCCTTTGAGAGAGCAGTGATGACCTGATCCCTAGATATAAGGGGAAGGGGACAGGTACTGAGAATGTACTGATTTACTGACTGGGGACAGAGGGGTGAAATTTTCACTGAATTTGTCAGCCAGCAAGTTTGCTATATCAAAGGCATTCGTATATGTGATGTCCTTGACCACCAGTTCTGAACAGATCTGGGTGCTACCTTGAGATTACGGACATATGTGAAGAAGGCCTTATGACTGTCTCTAGTAGATGTGGCCAATTTGGACTCAGTTTGCTTTGGAGGATTTCACTAGTGCTCTTATTTGCTTGTTTAGGCTAAGGAGAGATTGCTTCTAATTGGGCACCTGCTCCTTCGTGGTCCTAGACAGCAATTGTTTTCTTTTGTTATAGAGTTTATTTATTGCAGATGTCCACCAGACAGGTTTACTCTTCCTTGCAGAGGATGATTTAGTCCTGTCAGTTATTCCTGATTCCATGCATCTATATAAATGTTTGTATAGTAATGTGGTATAGTTTTGGATACTGATGCCAGTTCCTAAAGAGAGGGAGGGGGCTGTGAAGCTGTTTATACCATCCCGCAGGAGACTAATCAGCTTTGGAGAAGGTTTTTTGTTTGACCCTAGCTAGAGGGGGTACAGGGGAGATGGTGACTTTGAACGTGACCGATTTATGGTTGGATCTTACAAGGGAGGATGATGCTGCAGGGATGTTGCAGTTACTCATGTTGGTTAATACCAGGTCCAAGATATTATCACCTCTTGATGGGGTATCGACTAGCTGTTTCAAAGCATTTGCATTGACAAAACTGAGGAATCTCTGGGCATTTGTGTTCTGGCATGAGTAGTTCTTCCAGTCTATGTTTGGATAGTTAGTCACTCAAGATCACGGTAAAGGGTTGAATCTTGATAGATTTGAAGAGGTCTAGATAGGCGGTTTGGGCATCTTGAGTCAGACTTGGGCGCCGGTAGCTAGCTATGATTGGTATAGGGGTTTTGTCAATGGTTAACTGCACCTGGAGTGTCTCCTGTGCGTCATACTGTTTGACCAGCCTGGAGGAGTGTATATCTTTAATATATATTGAAACTCCACCTCATTTGGCTTTACTACCCACAGTTTGGGGTCTGAATGTATGATAGGATGAGTAACCAGGTATGGCTGGGGTGCTGTCTGCAGCTTTGAACCAGGTTTCTTTGACTGCACAGATGTCAGCATTTTCCAGGGTTAAAAATGCTTGCAATGAGTGCAGTTTCATGTTTAGACTCCTAGCATTTAGCAGTATGACCTTTAATTTGCATTTTGTTGAAATTTTTATGTTTGTAGTTTTAATCTCATCACTTTTTCTAAAAAAGGCACTATGGGTAGGCAAGTGCCTTTGCCAGAAGCTTGACGCCCAAGTGAGACAGATGCAGGCCATCTCTAGCAAAGAATCATAGTCTGTCGATCATATCTTCCCAAGCTGTCAGGTACTTGATCCCCCTGGAATGACACCAGAAACTAAGCCAATTGTTAAACTCAATCATTTTCCGTTTGTATTGAGGCATCATTCTGGGTGACGATAGAATGCTGCTTAAGGATAGGGACATACCTGCCTGGGACATATATTCAGCGAGTTCAGTCATGTGGAGGTATGTCTCAAGTCATTTACATCAACATGGACTATGACAGAGTCATAACAGTACCTGTTGTTGAGAGACTTGAGTGCTTATGTGATATGGCGGATTCTGGCCCTGACAGACAACTAACCTTGACTTTCTCCTTATCCACATCTGTGTGTCTCACAATGGAGTCTCCTTTGGCTAATATGTTGGGTTTATGGTTAAGCCTTAGTGGTTGTGAGACACAGATGTGTGAACTATGCGTGGTATGTCGTGTGGAGGGCTGTGGAGATTGCGTGTGTTTTTGCCATTGAGATCTTTTTTGTTTAGGACCTCCATGTATGTGGGTGTGTGTTGTGTAGGTGTGGATGGTGGTTGAGGTGTAGTGATTGTGTTGACAACCTTCTCAGTGCCAGATATACTGACTTGTGAAGGAGAGAGCTTGGACTGTAGGTTCCTAAAGTAATTGCATCTCTCACAAATTGTGGTCCTAGGTGGTAGTAGTAGGTGGCTGCCTGTGTACACAAGGCAGTTGTTACAGTCTCAGGATGCCCATATCAACCAGACTGACAGGAGAAACTGTAGGAAGTTGTCCATCCATATTTTTCAGAATCTGTGAGAGAAGGCCAGGGAGAGCTAAGGGGCAAGCCTAAAGCCCAAGTGCTTAAACCAAAACTAAGAGGCTTAGAATAACACAATTTAAACAGGCTATAAACAAGCAGTAACAAATGCAACAGAAAAGATGCAGTTGAACACTTTAAAGAAAAAGCTGCAGCAAGTAGAAAAAAACAAGATGAAGTAATAGAACAGGAGGAGGAAAAATAAATACAGTAAAAGAAGCTGAAGAAAGTTTTTTTTGTGTTAGTAAAGTGGAAAGGGAGAGAGGAGGAACAGAAGAAAATTCAAGGTTAAGGAACTAAGGGGTGTGACATTCCCAAATGATCTCTGTATTAGTTAGAATGAGCAATGAGATGGGACTGGGAGGAGTGTCCCTTGTCAAATTTACAGTAGGGGCAAGCAACAGCAAAAGTCACAAACTATAATGAAAACAGCAGCAGTCGGGTGGGAGAAAACAAAAATTCAACCAGAGATCACCAAATATATAAATGGAGACACAAAAAAGTAAGTAATTCAGTCAAACAAAAACAGTGTAGTAAACTAGTGCAGAAATCCAACCAGAGATGAGAAAATATATAAAAGGAGACAGAAAAGTAAATAATTCAGTCAAACAAAACAGTGCACTAAACTAGTGCAGAACTGTTATGCAAATAAATAAAAAGCAATGCAGTACTGATACGCAAATAAATACAACCAGTGCAGTATGGATAAGAAACAGTGAGCAGTTAGATAAAGTGCAAAAAATATACTTATGTAGCTCTGTAATTCAGATTAAGAAACTTTCTCCATCAGGCACAAATGGAGTTCTAGCAAGATAAGCAGATATTCACTCAAATGTAATATTTTTATACCAGCAAGATAAAAAGACCCTTCCAAAGCCATACCCTGAGACAAACTATCAGATAACACAGAAGCTGTTTGACCAGTTTTTCCTCTCTGGAATAAGTAAACCACAAACTCACAGTAGGGGCGGGCAACAGCAAAAGCCAACAACTTTAAGAACACAGCAGCAGTTGGGTGGGAAAAACAAAAATTCAGCCAGAGATCAGAAGATATATAAATGGAAACACAGAAAAGTAAGTAATTCAAACAAATAGAAAACAGTGCAATAATCTTGAATATTACCCTGTGTTTTTTGATGTGTTATGGATTTTCTGAACAGTTGTAAGATGGCAAAAGCAGGTGTCCTTTGTTAGGAGACAGTGAGGAATTCCAGGAGAATGGGGGAAAGATTCCAAGTTTGTAGACTTTCTGGATTATGCTGAGAATCCATTCTTCTACCAATCTCCAGACAGGGACAGAGTTTTCCTGAAAGAAAGAGGGATTGGCTTAGGGGTGTGTGTGTTGGGAGGGGTGCAGGGAGATTGATAAGTTTGAAAACGTTTCAGCATAGGATCCTTCCTTTGAAATCTGATTTAGGGTTCCCTGCCACTTTTCAGCAAATTATTTTTTTGCTGTGATTTTTGGCCTTTGTGAAAGAATCCAGCTTTAGAGGGGCAATTATTTTGATGCTTTAGCATAGACAAGAGAGTTATTTAAAATCTCGCAGGATTTTTCCTGTCTCTCAAATTTTCTGAGAATTTCAGCAGGTATTAGTCCAAAATGATTGTCTTTTGCCCAAAGGGTACCCAGCAAATTAGCCTTGACATAATCAGACAAGGATTGTAAACAGTAGCCATAAATACCTTCAGAGTGTTTCCTTTCCCAGTGGAAGTGCTGCACCATCTTTATAATATTATCAACAAAGGACAGCCCTTCTAAAGGGGAGTCTGGAGAAAGCATGTCTTCATTCTCCACTCCTATAAAAGTGGATGTATGAGAAATGGGGCAAACATTCCACATACAAATCTGATCACCTGAAAAGTGGAAAAAAGGAAATGAGACTTCAATGACAGATTTGAAAAGCCCTTGAAAAATTATACCCCTCTTGCTGTGGATCATATTGAGCTGGGTAACAGATGAGGAAGTATATTGATGTGCTTACATGTACTGCTGCAGTATTCCTTACGTATGGGATTCTCTGCCATGGAAGCCCAGCGTCCAGCCAGTATACCAAAGCCTACTGTTGCTTTAATGTACACTGAATGTCACCCGTATGGTCCTTGTGTAGCATAGGGCATAAAGGTGACGCTCAGGCTTAAAATCCTCAGAACTGATTGCCCTAGTAAGAACACCAGTCCAAGGAAACCCAATGGGTAAACTGTACATCCAGGAAGGAAAAGGACTAGGGGGGAGGATGGAGGGTGTGAATACTGCAGCAGCAAAGTCAAGGACAGCTACTGTTATGGTAAGATTTTATACAACTGTACTATGTCATTACATTCACTGCTGAAGTATTCCTTATGTATGGGAGAGTGCCAAAGTTCAGGAAAAAACTTGGGAAGAGGAAGGAGCAGTAGTGCCTTCTAGGAAGCCATGAAGAATAGCCCTAGCAAAAACATCCAACTTTTGCTTGGTAAAACTATGCACAGAAGTCCAGGTAGCTGCTTCAAGAATAGAATTAGTAACCAGCCCCTTGAGAAAAGCACCAAAAAAGCACCAGAAGAAGGCACAGCTCTAGTAGTCTAGTAAAATGAGCCTTTACAGGAGAAAGAAGGCTCTTGCCTTGAAAAGTGTAACAACAAAATAGCCTTTGAAACCCAGGAAGAAATAGTTTGTTTGGATATAGCTAATCCTAAAGAACTACAATGAAAAGGAACAAAACTGAGATCTGAGTTGTTTGTGCACATCTGGCTTCCACAGTAGGGAATTCCATATGTAAGGAATACTGCAGCAGCAAAGGCAAGGACATATACTGTTATGGTAAGATTTTACAGAACTTTGCTTTACTTCTTCCTCTTTTTAGGAGCATTAACAAAAATAATGCAAGAAGGAGCAGATAACTGTTGTAACTCAGTATGGGTACCAGGGACATGCTCTCAAAGACCTGCAGAATGCCATCTGGCCCCCTTTTGTGGCCTTGCTTGCAGTCTGGTCAGATGGGGCTGTGCCTTCAATATGTGCCTTTCTGGTGTCTGGAGGGGGGTCATGACAGCAAGAACAGAAAACTGGTCAGTGTGTGAGCTCCTGTGACTCAACAGAGACATTGGTCTCTGATCAGGCAACAGAAATCTCTGAAGGTTTAGGTTACTTAACTTTCACTGCTGTTGAGAAAGAGGACTCTGGGGCTATCCTGTCTCACACAAACTCAAGTCTGTGATTTCTAAATTATCAGAGTCTGAGTGACTTCTAAATTCTTATGAACAAAAGACTTTTTTAAATGAAGCACTCAAAGTTATGATCATGGCTTGGGCAGAATAAGCATTTAACTGATTATCTTTGTAGGGGATCTGCTTACTGCAGTCACATGTACTCCCTTAGCTGACATGAAGAAAAAAATGTCAGTCAAAAAGTTAGCAAAACATAAAGGGTCCCAAACTGGGATACTTATCTACCCACAATTATTGGTAACTAGCTTATGCTATACAGGTGATGGACCAAATTGAGGGAAATTTATTGGGCTGGTAGCATAGTTCTGAGGAACTTTGTGCCATTATGTCCCTTATGTACTACCATGCATTATTGTGCATGGGTTGTACTTGCAGCAAGAGAAGAAAGTGCATAAGCTTTATAAACTGGCAGGATGTACAGTATCCTTTACAGGATAATTTCCTACTAACGAGTAATATATAAAGGCCCTCATTCACTCCGGTGCCCTGGGTATTTGGGGAGACCCTTTCCAGTGGCAAACTTTGAGGCCTTGCTCCCTCCCAGAAAAGGGTTGTGGAACTCCTGAAGCAAACTAGTAGCTGTCTCTCAATAAAGGAAGTCTGAGTTGTTTGGTCCTTACCTGGATTCACCCTCCAAACCCTTAACTCCACCAAGAATTCTGAATGGTCCTATAGGCTACAGAACTAAGTTTCTGTATAACTGTATTACAGGCTTAAGTAATGCTCTGTGGAATCTGAAGGAAACAAGAAAATCTAATAGGAATACTACTGCCTAACAAGGAAGCAGGTTACTGGAGAACTTTGGAAAAAATGTATGCCTTAGCAACCTCTGCATTCAGATTTTTGGCGTACCCACACCAATTATTATGAAATACTGCTGGAGTACAGGACAAGAACCAAAATGTATCTTTTTTATCAAACAAACTTTTCTGCAGCTAGGAACCATTGTGGGCGTAATGCTGCATCTACAGCAAAATAACACCTACTTGATGATTTACTTTAGACCCAGGCATAAAACATCTAGAAAATCTGGAGCACAGAGGGAAAAGTGAGTGTCTACAAGACTCTTTGATTATATTTAATTGAAATCGATCTTTACAAACAAGGGTATTGCTACTGGAGGCAAGAAGAAGAAGAAAAAAAAACAGCAGTGTAAAAAAAGATGACAACATGAAGACTGATGGTTGAGCCCCTCAGGTGCCACCCTCCCAGCAAGGAACAGCTTACTACTATTATCCAACTTGCAGAAAATCATCCTGACTTTTTCTTCCCGAGGGGGACACATGGTCTCATCCTCCCAACCATGGGTCAAAGTCACCTCTAAAAACTCACCCCAAGAAAGGATAGGCTCTTCAGACACATTTTGAGATCTTACAAGGCTAAACAAATTGCTAAAAGCACCAAAAGTAAAGATGTTGATCACTATTGGCTTTAATTTGCTCTCCTAAGCCCAAGGCATTCCTTACTACTCCGGACCTCGGTGAGTCCTAAATGTATATTCCCATCTAGAGAGAGTATGTGTGTATTCTGGTAGGGGATTACCATTGTCTGAATTTCTTGTATTTTGGTTTGCTTCTTTGTACAGAGTGTTCATAATGCCTTGCTCTGTGAATGCACTCTGATCAAGAGCATCCATATTTAACCATACCTAGACAATGACCTGAGGCAGTCTTTGCATGACCAAGGGATCCATATTTAGCCATACCCAGACAACTGCCTGAGGCAGTCTATGCATGACCAAGGGATCCATATTTAACCATACCTAGACAACTGTCTGAAGCAGGCCCACTCCAAGAAGAAATGGAGGTCTGGATTATACTTCCTTGCCTGAGCAACCTGAAATTCACCCTCAATAAAAGTCCATACTTTGCCTGTGGCAAAACATTGAGTGAAAATACCAAGCCTACTTCCCATAAGAAAAAAAACAAGTCAGTAACTCTTAAGTCAGTGGTAGGTTAAACCCAGATTGTTCCTGACCATCCCAGGGCACAGCTTGTTTTGATGCTCCTTTGGCCAAACTACTCATGAAGATAGTGGCTCATGAAAATGTGGGACCAACCCTTCAAATTCCTTTAAGTTGCTGTTCCATTGTCTTAAGACAGAGATAATGGAGATAACAGAAAAATGGAAAGAAAGAAGGGAGTGCGATTTTGAAAGCCAGGCCACAGATGCTTACTGTCTGGGGAGCCCCCATTAAAACTCAGAGTGCAGGGAAATTGAGCACCAGTGAGTAAAAATTAGATGTCAAAAGAAATTATAGCAGTCATACATGCCCTGAAGATATGAATACCAGAGGACCCTAAACATAACCGTTGACAACATTACTGTTATGCGTTATGTAAGGGAAGCGTATGTTTTATGGCCCCCCCCTTTGGCAGGTTGGCCCTGGGTTCAGACGTGTGCTTGACAGTCTACTATATACAGACTTAGTAAAATGTAATGGTAGATCAGTTAAGTGAGACCTTTATGGATCTGCACATGTAGATGCCATACAGGAAGACCTTCCTGGACACTGAATCCTGACAGTTTAATGTTTCTCAGATGTGGACCTATTTGTCTGTCTGAACCAGCAGTTATAAAAATTTGCTCCAGTACAATTTGCAAGGTGGCCTGAGTAGAAGATGCCTTTTTTTACCTCCTTTTTAATTTCTCCAAGTCTTTTGGGTTTCTAATACCATAATGGGAATGGGTCCCATTCCTAAGTCAAAGTATAATTAAAGTTAATGAAATTAGTATTGTTTCAGTCTGATGTTAGCCAGAAGTGCTGTTCTCAGCACTCGCAATCCCTGCAATTAATATGGAGTTGCATGTATCCTTAACATATCAAAGTATGATTATAAATTCTTTTTAAGACCCATTGCTTCTACTACTACTGGAACTGTCTGGGTGTCTTTCTTCCACATTGCCCTCATTTCTGCCTGCAAATCCTGGCACTTTATGACTTTGTGTGTCTCTTTACATAAAACACTGTAGTCACTGGGTGTAGCAATTTCAATGATAAATGCTGCTTTAGTCTTTTCACAGACTACTATGTCTGGTTTTCTCACATCTAGTTTTGAACTGTTGTTAAAGGGTGATCCCATGTGATATTAACTTAATTGTTTATAATGCTTTGTGGCTCTCGTTTCCAGTGTTTTTCAGCAACTTCAATATTATGTCTGCACAATCCCCAATGCAACAGTCTTGCCACATTATTATGTCTTTCAGTATACAGTCCTTCTGCCATTAGTATGTCACAACCAGCAACAAGGTGTGCGATGGTTTCCAATTCTGTTTTGCAAAACATACGTTTGGCTGTTTCTCCCACATGTTCAATGGAATTTGTAAACCAACATGTACATAGTCCACTATCTTGGGCTGCCAATATTAAACTTTTTTCTTTTGATTTAAATTCACCTCTCCTTAACCATTCCCATGTTCGATCCTGACCAGCATGAGGTTGTTCCAAGAGTGTTCTATACCTGCAACTATATTTATGCATTTTCCACATTTCTTGCCTCCTCATCTGATCCTTCACCTTATATTCTTTCTTTTGTGTTTGTGGCACATTCAGTTGCTGCCTGATTTTATCTGCTATTTGTTTGATTTCCATTCCTGCTTGACACCTATATGCTTTTGCTAAACTAAGCAGGGAAGTCATCTTAGACTTATTCTCCTCATGTTACAAAACTGTCACTGCATGTGGGTCTTGTGAGGTCAGCAAATATGTGTGCAGTCCCATGATTGCAGATCTAGACATGTAATCAATTTTGAGGAAGCCCATACCTCCTTCAGAATGGGGAATGTATAGTATTGGTATACACTGATTTTATAAATCATTTGATGAGCATAAAGCATCTTTGTTTTCCTGTCCAACCGATCCAACACATTTTGGGACCAGTCAATCACTCCAAAACTGTAAGTAAGGACAGAAAGAACAAATTGGTTTATAGCTTTGACTTTGTTCCTAGATGTCAACGCTGTTTTCAGTATTAATTTTTGTGTTCTAAAATATTCCTAAGTTTTATTTGCATTTATTCATGTTTTATTGTTGATCCTTCATCTATTCTCAAATATTTATACACTCCCTTTTGCTCAAGTTCTTTTATATCAAATTCCTGTCCCACACTGATGTTTTCTTGGTGCTACAGATTGCCTGCTTTAAAGGTTGCTTTTGCACATTTATTAAGACCAAATTAAATTCTTATTTCATCTGAAAAAGTTTTGACCACTTGCAGTTGTGCTTTCAGTTCCTCATCTGATGAACTACATAGTTTTAAATCATCTACAAAAAGAAGATGATAAGTCTTTGTACTTTGTTTTCTGGGAGCCAAATAGTAGCTATAACCTAATCTGTTATGTAGACAGCTTAATGGGTTAGGGGCAAGACAAAAGAGCAGTGGTGACAGCGTCACCCTGGAATATCCCCCTTTGAATTTTTATCCCTGGAAAAATAATTTGACTTTTATCATGGCTTAACTGCAAAGTGGTTTGCCATCATTTCATGGTCGCTGTAATGTAATCGATCAGTATTGGGTATATCTTATACGTTTTTAAGCACTTGTTTATCCACGAATGTGGGATACTGTTAAGTGCTTTTTTGTAGTCTACCCATGCCATACTTAGATTCTTCCCATTTTTACAGTTCTCCGTTATAACTTTATTTAACAAATGATCCTTTGTTCCATATGGCATTCTTTTGTTCCCCTTTGGTCCTATTGCCATTATTGAATTTTCTTCTAAATGACTATAAACTCTGTTGGCATCAATTCCAATGTGTGGTTTATATGTCAGAAGGCAAGTTATTTTCTATATTTTTTAGGATAGCTTGCAGGTCCGCTCTTTAATAGGGGTATTGTTTTTCCTGTTAACTAGGCTGGTGTCTGTTTGGAGTACGCATATAAATAGTTCTTACTCAGGGTCAAGTCCTCATTTAAAAGGTGTTTTAGCCAAAAGTTAGGTATTGCATCTGGGTCCGGGATTTTCCAGTTAGCTTTTCCTAACTTTTGTCTCAATCTCTCTGACCATTACTTCATCACATTTCATATCCCGTTCATTTGAATTTTTTCTTTCTTTCTTTTACTACTACTATCCATTTAGAATCATTGTTATGTTCAACAGGATCTTCATAGATATTTTTACAAAATATATATATTCTTTTGGTGGTGGTTCAATTCCTTTTGCCTTGTTTCCAATTCTGTGTAAAACTTTTTTGGGTCATCAATAAATTGCTTATTTTGTACTTTTCCTTCATATTTATCTGCATATCTTCTAAGTTTTTCTGCCTGTGCTGATACTTTATTATTTGCGATAGTGCACGATAGATCCTGATCTATTCTAATACTATGCATTTCTTTTATCACGCCTATCTTCCTGAGTATTTTTGTTGATCTCCTCCCTCTTCTATACTCCTAACAGTGATACTTCTTATCTTAATTTCTTTATAGTTTTCTCTATTTGATACTTCCATGATGGTATTCGATGTCTCCCCTTCCTTTCCCTTACTAACCTGTGTTTTTGTGGTAAGACTTTATCTGTTATTACTTTAGCTGCACAGTAATAAATTATGTTACATGACATGAATCTCTATGAATAATCCTTATTACTGTGTCCATTTATTCCTTATTATTGTGTTCATTTCTTTTATCAGACTTGCAGCTTTTGGGTTTTATTGACTTTCTGTAGTCTGTTTCTTTCAGTGAGCTTACTATATCTGTCCATCTCTATTAAATCAAGCAACTCTTCTGTTAGATCATTTTCTTCTAAACTGAGGGCACCTTCCTTGTTCTCCATTTCCTTCAGGCATACTATAGAAACTTCCAGAGCATCTTTCTGTGCCACATTCTCTTCAGTTTCATCCTGTGTCATCTGCTGCTCTTTCATATGGGAACTTGCTGGTCTATCACTCCACAGTACTGACTGTGTCATAGAGTTGCCACAGTTTCCTGTTCCTTCCCTTGCTGTGTAACTCCAACTGAATGTTTGTACTGGTTTCCTGTGGAAGGCTCCAAAGTATCTTCATATGGCAACCAACCAGATGTTTCCCACTCCACTGGTTTCTCCTGAATTTGGGGGTCCATTGCTCTATCCTGCTATGATATTATCAGAGTTAGATTCTCTACACTAAATTCTTCACTTCACAGGTAATCATAACCCGTTTCTATTTCTTTAACTTGTCCATTACTAATACTCTTTTCTACTTTTCCTTTGTTGTCTTATTTTTTTATATTGTAACATTTTCCATGTCTGGATGCCTTTGCCTGTATTATTCTTCAAATATCTTTGGTGCTGCTCTTTTAGTATTGATTAGTTTTACTTTCTCCTTTCCATAAATATTGCACCATATTAAATCTTTTTTTTTCTTTCCCATGTCCATATTTCTTCTTCAGTTGTCTGCTGCTCCTGCTGTTTCTCTTTACTTGGGGGATTTGTTCCATCATGCTGTGATATAACTTATGTTACAACCAAACTCAAGGTGGAAAGAAACTGGGTGAAACAACCACAAATTACTAATAATCCACACAAAACACCCAGTCCGGCACACTGGTCTCAATAAAGGCAAGGAAGTCACTCCGATCTTAGTAAAAAATAAAAGGCTTTCAATATACAAAAAAGCAGTCTGCATTAAGCGCTTTCATTCCGCACACAGAACTTCATCAGAATGCTGTAAAACAAATAACTGCTGTTAATATAATACCAACAATTAAATAGTACAACACACCCATTGGTTCCTGAAGTAATTCAATTAACTAAAAGAATTCCAATTAAGTACTTTCAACTTGCCCACCAAAAAAAGTGTGTGAAACTATACAATATATAAAAATGTATATAAAATATTAAAAAATGTATACATTCTGCTACATAGTATAATATAACTTAATATACAAACACAACTCAATAACAATATAACAGTACTGGGATCTGAAATCATTTCTTCTCTTTAGGACAGGTACTATGGACTAATGTTCATTTAAGTCTGGGGGGAAGCATGCCTCCAGTCTCAACTACCACATATGCTCACTATACTCTTAAGTTATTTTCCCAGTCACCACCTCTTTCGAATTTTTTAACCTGTTCCAAAACCCAAAACTTAAAACAGAATTCAGAATATACTAGGGGACGCTTATATAGACCATTAGTCTCCTTCCCTTTACTAATGTCTTTGTTATGTTCATAAATTCTTTGTTTAAGTTTTCTTTCTGTTTTTCCTACATAGTCTGCAAAACAGGCTTTATAGAAAGCCAAATATACCACCCCCTCTGGTGTAACATGCATAATATTCTCTAGCGTTTAAGGTTTCAAGAGTACTCCAATGGTTTAATTCATCAGTATTGGCTATATAGGGGCACTGAAGGCACATACCACACTTAAACATGCCAACCCTATTACCACTCCCATTCCTGCTGCAGTTCCTTTGGAATTAATTTTTCAAGTTGGGACCCCTTCTCAGTCCAAAGTTTAATTTTCTTGAGAAAACCTCCAAACTCTTGGGCATACTAGAAAATATATCCCAGTATCTCTGAGCAATCTTCTTTACTTCCTGGGTGCCTGTGCGGTAATTGGTTACAGAATAAGATACGGTGTTGGCCTAACTGAAGATTGTTGTCACCATGGGTTCCCACTGCCAGGGACTGACTTGATCCATTAATCAGTCAACTGTATGTTGCCTGCACCTTCCCTATTAACCAAAAGGGGTTAATATCTCATACCTCAACCATGTAGAATATCATTTGTAGTGGACATAACCAAATCCCTGGGATAACCTCTAGCCATAAAGGGTTCCCCATATATAAAATAATTCTTTAACTAAATCTTTCTTCAGGGAGGTCTGCCCTTACCGTCAGCCCTTTGATAATAATATTCCTCTTTTGAAAGGAAGGATGTTCGCTTTTAAAATGTAAGTAGGAGTTAGAAAACTTTTCTTTTCTATACAAAGTGGAAATAAAACTTCTATTAATAATATTTTTTTAATGTTAACATGCAAAAAATGCATCTCGATATTTCCAATATTATGAGTAAATACCAAAACATCAGTGGTATTATTAATATAATCAATAAATGGATTAATTCCATTCATGGGGCCTTTCCATAAAATAAATATGTCGTCCAGGTATTGAAAAATAGGCTCTTATATTTTCATAGTAGGGAGAAGAAAAAACAAAATCTTGTTCCCAATAAAGTAATACTACATTGGCTAACTTATGTTACACTTTCTACACTAAATCCTTCACTTCACATGTATTCCATACCTTCAACTTCTTTTTTTTTTTTTTTAACTTCTACTTATCTTCTGTTCTGCATTCCTTCTTTGTGATCTTATTTTTGTATTGTGAAATTTTCCTTATCTGGATGCCTTTGCCAGTATTTCTTTTCGAATATCTTTTGGGGGGTGCCTCTTTTGTATTGATTAATTTAGCTTTCTCCTTTGCATAAATATTGCACCATATCAGATCTCTCTCTTTCCCATGTCCATATTTTTAGACTTTCTAGATTTTGTTCTTTTATACTTTTGATCTTTCTCAGTCACTTTTTTTTCCAAATGGCCCAAGGTTTCTTGGTCTGGATAATGTTTTTTGTAAACCTGTTGTATTAATGAACACAAATTTTTATTTGAAGCTTCTGACAGTTTTTCCTGTTTAAGAATTTTTCTTTCCTTTAATTTCTCTTTTAGTCTTTTTCTATATCTTCTGCCTGGAAATTCTGGGCTACTTGTATAATAGTAACAATACATAATTTCTTTCTTATCGTCAGTAGTCCACTCTAACGTCTTTATGGCCTGTCAGTTTTTGTGACTTTTGTGGACTACTACTCCCTTCTACAACAGGGGTCCATCCTCCCCCTGGGCCTAGTTTAGTCCCATTGTAGGATGTTTCTGTGTCTTGAGGATTCTACACTGTCATTTTTTTCCACTTCTAGTACAAGTGCTCCTACCAGGATTGGGAGATTTTGTATCCTGTGTCTTCTGCACCCAGTACCTTTTTTATTTTTTAACCTACTTCTGTCCATGATACATGGTATATAAAAACGGTCTATATATCAGTGTCATCTTCGTGATATTTTGTTAAAAACAGTGTCCATCTTGTGAAGTTACTCACTAAGACTTGAGGATGAATTTGGTTCCGGTAATGCTACTTTTCTTTGCTTGCTGACTTATCTCTCCATTTTGGACCCTGTTTTAGCTTTGCTGCTGTTCTGAAGAGATGAGGGCACACTCTTTTTGAACCTATCGGTACCCAGTGCAGGGTTGAGGACCATATTTAAAGACTTGCTTTTCTGAGGTCTTCCTTCTTTCCTAGTTGGGGTAGCAGAAGAGATCATGTAGGAGCAGGTAGGTATCTTTAGTTTGGTGGTCCAATACTGCCAAAATCTTTATTGCTGGGGCTAACCTTCTCTGAGTTTAGCAGGTTGTCTTATGAAGTCCCATTTTTGAGAGAAAAGGGTACATGAGTGACAGCCCCTGCCCACACAAGAGGGGGCACTTGTAGCTCTTGAATATTGTGGTTTCTGGGCTTGGATTCCACTGCATTTTCCAGAGATTGTGTTCCTGTGGCAGACATCTTTGAAGAAGCACCATGGTACTCTTGGGGTAGTAGTTCTCCTTAAGTCTAAGGTAGTATAACTGTGTACTTATTGTGTGTTTGAGAGTTTTATTTAGATTTTCTCATCACCTTTTCATAGTTTAGGCATGCAGTTTTTGCCCTCCATTCCCTTAATACCTCAAATGTTCCCCTCCCTTTTTGCAGAAGTGGTTGCTTATCAAATGTCTGTCTTCTGGACTTTTTGTTATGTAGCTTCAATGAGGAAGGGAACAAGTACATGTGAATCCTTTTTTGTTAAGATGGAAATTAGATCTATGGCAGGAGTAATGCCAGTATCTCCTGTCTGCTGCCTGCAGGTGTTTGGTATGTTGAACAAGTTTTTCTGGTGTTGAATGCCTGTGTTTGGTGCCCAGTGAAGGACAAGATTGAGGCTCATCTCTGCCTAGTCAAGAAACTCTCCCATCCCAGGACGTTACTTTCTATCCTTAGCAAAGATCCCTTCTTGTTGGTAGTGGGAGCTTCATGTTTTGATGGGGTAGGGGAGTTCTGTGAGTGAGCTTTTTCCAGTGGACCTGTCTGCTATAGATGTCTTGTTTCATGGCCCTGCATGGGAGAGAAGGCTCCTGTCTTTATCTTCTTTGGGGAATGTTGCCTCTGGACCTGGAAAGGTAAATTTTCCTGGTTCCATGTGATGAATGGGAGATGAAGTTCCCCCATACTCCCAAGAGTGGTGTGGTCTGTTTGGGGTACCTTGACTCTTATTGGGTGAGCAATTTGGTTTGTCTGCCCTACTAAGTCATCTGGTCTTGGTTGTGTTCTAAGCTGCTTCTCTAAGCAGATATGCTTTCAGGGCTTGTTTGAGTACAGTAGCCCTTTGGTCAAGTTGTGCTTTTTTGCAGGTATTTGATCTACATACAGCATTATGGAATTAGGCATTCTTGCTAAGCATCCCATTGTACTGCAGCTTCTTGCTAATCCTGACATAATCCTCTGACCCTTTCCAGCCTGGTAATTTTACTACCTGGGCTTCAACTCTGTCATGAGGATAATCAGTAAAGTTTGTTTCTTGCAGGCCACATGCTAGGTTAGAAATGTAGTGCAACATTGAGGATCACCTTTGGATCAGACATACCTCTGTTTTCCTTGATGGTAGTGGTTTCACCGTTTGCCTTTGTATGTACATTAGATAAGTATACAGCTGTATGTTAGCTGGCAGTTTGGGAGGAGCAGTTCTCCAGCCTTTCATAGGTGGTGCTTGCTTAACATTGAAGGGGGAACCTGGCAGGTGCGGTGAACTAATGAGTTTATGTAGTCATCAAATTATATAGCCTGAATTATGGGCAAATTTCCAGAGTTTAGGAACGTAAAATCCTGATAGTGTTTATCTTAATCAAGACTTGTTAAGGAGCATTCCCTTAGATAAATTGGCACATATTACTCTTAACCAAAATTCTTAGTGTTAAAAAGTTCATGGAATGGCAAAGCCCACTCTTTGACTAATTTAACCTTGATTAATTTAATTACTTCATCTTTTAGGAATAGAAATATTAATGGCAGTAGCAGCTCTACCTCTCCCCACTTTATGCAGAACTTTTAATTGCTCAAAACCTGCAAGCTGCTGTTTCTGGCCTGTATACTATCTTCTTGTTGGGGAGGCTGACAAGAATGGTATTTAAAAGTCTCCACCACTGAATGGTGATAATTTCATTAGGACTAAAGGTGGATCTTAATTGTTCCTACAGATCATCAATCAATCCTGTTTTCCCACATTTTCTACATAGGATCGGGGTATTATGCCAACTGTCACCATTTCTATCAATTCAGTGCTGCTCTCCTACTTTCTTCTATAGTCATGCCTAACTGTCACAGGTCTTCTCTCTCTGTCCATCCATCTCTTTGCTGGACACCCTCATTTCTTCTTGCCTTCTTCCTGTATGTCCCAAATAATCTTAACCAGATCATCTCCCACTTTTTCCACGTGTCCAAACCATAGTAATCTGTTCTTTTTGACCTCCTTTGCAATTTGAGCTACGTTGGCTTCTGCTCTGATGTCCTCATTTCTTCGTCTGCCCCACGGTGTGCATCCTACCACCCATCCCAGGCACTTTATTCTCCATCACCTGTAGCTTCCTCAACTACTCTGCATTTACTGCCCAGTTTTCTGTACCGTACAGTAATACTGATTGCACCACTATTTTGTGCAACTTATTTTTCAGCTTTTATGGCATTCTTCTGTCATATACTACCCCTTCTACTCTGTGCCAGTTGGCTGCAGCCCCTGTGATTCCAGATTTGACCTCATTCTGATTTCCCTTTTCCTCTACCACCTCCCACAAATACTTGAAGTTGTTAACCTGTTCCACTATTTCCCTTCTGTCTCAAATTTCAGCTTCTTCTGATTTACCCCATTTGCTGCAATTACAGCTATCTTACTGTACTCAGTTTCATCCCATATGCCTTCAGTTTTTCATCCTGTTCCCCTATCCTTTGTTGAAGTTCTTGCTGAGAGTCTGGCTGCAATGCTACATTGCATACAGCTGTTTTGTTGATCTGTCCCCTCAAACCTGTTTGCTGATGCTGTCCATCACCAGTATGAACAGCAATGGGCTCATAGCTGAACTCTGATGCACACTCACTCCCATTAAAAACCCCTCTGTGAAACCAAAGTTTGTACTTGAGTTATTGTATCATTATACAATTCTACCAATGCTTCTGCAGCTTTAAATCACTGCAGGACTGCCCAAGTCAGCATTTTTGGGACCTTGTCATATGCTTTCTCTAAGTCTAGGAATGCCCAGTTGGACTTATTCCTCATATCCAGCTTATCAATTATCTATGTCACTGTAAACATGGGGGTGGTTGTGCTGCATCCTGATTTGCAAGCTGCTCATCTCTCATCTTACATGGATATGCAGAGTAGTAGAAAGTATCAGTTGCCTTCTCCAGAATATTCTTGCAAAGTGATGAGTTTGATACTTCTGTAAGTCCACAATCATGGATGTCCACTTTGATATTGTACACTATCACTAGCATGCTTATTCTCTGGGATACATCTTTCTTTCCGTACTGCTCTGAGTAACCTCAGGAGCCATTTCTCCCATCTTGCCCAACATCTTCATCATATCTGCTGTAACCTTATCTGAGTCTGCTGCTTTCTCTGACTTTATTTTCCTTAGTACTGTTCTTACTTATTCTAGGGTATAAGTTGTTTCTGGGGCAGTACAGCTTCTACTTCATTCAAAAGCTGCTGAAAGTACTCCTTTCATCTGTGTTCAATTTACTGTGGATTAGTTAACATTTCATAGCTTTAATCCTCTGCCCCAACTGCCATACAGTACTTCACTGGGCTGGGGTTGCAGCCTTTGAGCTATTTTTGGGAACAAGGGGAAATGCATTACTGTGGTCAGTATTATTTTAATGTTGGTGTGTGGTAGGAGGGGTTTTTCTGCTTTTATGTTATTTCTTCAAATCAGTTAATATACATTAGTATGGTCATGCTCAGTTTCATTTAGTCATTTAAACATGCCTTTTGTTCCTGTGTCCTGCCATTATTGGGCTCAGATAGCCTGTTGCCTTATTGTTGAAATTAATTTAATAACACGTTTTTTCTTGTATTTGCTGAGATCAAACATATCTGTTTTACAAAAAAAGGCATATTGTTTCTTTGGTTGGGTTATCGCCTTTTTGATATTACTAGTCCATTACTGAGAATATTACTGCTTGGCTTTACTAACTGTGAGTTTGAGGGTTGCTTTATATTGCTTGAAATGAACTACCATATAGTACCGAAAGGAATGCCAGTTTCATTTATTCAGGCATGCCTGCTCTCCTCACTGCCTATCTTATTACTGGGGGCAGGGGGCTTTGCTCCAGATATTCCTGGAAATCAGAGCTATGACCAGTCCAACTATTCCAAAGGTCAAAAAAGCAACATGAATAGCTGCTGTTAGCAAGGCCATTTGGACTAATTAAACCTGCTATAAATGTTTGAACATTCTTACTTTTGAAGCTAGTAGGATAAATGTGATCAGTCAACTCATGGCAAAACTAGAATGCACATCCCCTACTGTATTCTTCAAGTGAATTTGCAACACTTCCTTATTACAAGTAACCATAAAATATGATCTGATATTGTTAATCCTCGTTCATTCCTTACGCCTGGGGGTTACCGGTTCCTACCTCGGAACCGAGCCAGCCATCTTCCAGGCTCGCGACAGCCACAAACTCTCGAGCTAAACTCTTACCCACAATTCCCCTCTCCCTTTTACCTCAGATTTTGTTTGCCGCATTGCCATTCAGTCTTGTCAAGCCACTTCTCTTGAGCTAAGTAAAACTTTCTTTGATAATACCTAATCATATTACAGCTTTTCTCAGTTGAAATCGTGTTAAATAGTTATCTCTTACTGTATTGCATTAGCGACTTTCTTTTGTTTTTTTCTAGCCCTTCTTTTTTCTTACCATGAGGTAACTCCTTTACCATCGTTGGTAAAACCTCTTTGCTTTACCTTCGAGTATTTCTCGTACCATTGTTGGTACCTTCTTCCTTCTTTCCTTTCTTTTTCGTCCTCCTACCTATCATGGCAGAGAAAAAAGGTAGTCCAAGATTTAAGAGTTGTGTGGATTGTGGACATAAATTGCTTATTTCGGATGCACATTTGTTATGTGTTTACTGTTTGGGTGTGCCTCAGTTAACTGTTGACCCGCCTTGCGGGATTTGTGCAATCTTTTCTAACAGGACTTTGGTGGAAAGGAAAAATAAACTAATCTTAAAGGGAATACTTAAATTGTCCTTTCCAGGAGGCTTTAACCCTTCCTAGTTCCCATAAGAAAAGGGATGAACATAAGAAGGCCAAGTCTCTTCCATCATCTCCTGCTGGGGACTCCCAGGAACAGAGACCTAAGAAGGCCGACCTTTCTAGTTCGGAGTTGACTTCCTTGGCCCCAAGGCTTTCAGTGCCTAGATCTTCTGCACCAAAGCCTTCGGCACCATCCGCTACTTCAGGACAGAGTATTGTACCCTACACCTCATCGGAACCAAGGGGCCCCTCGATTCAGACTTCCTTACCAGCACTGATTTTTTCATTGATGCAGACCTTTACGGCATCGATGACTGTTCCGACACCCTTTCCTGCTTCAGCTCCGACAATTTACACTGCACTGACTATCCTCTCGGTACCGACCACCTTGTTTTCTGCACAGACTCTTTCGGCACCTACCATAGTGCCAACTACCACTTCAGCACCGACCTCATCGGTGCAGACCTTACCTTCGGCACCGATGATCTCCTCTGTGCAGACACCAGTAGTACAGGCCTTAACAGTTCCGTTGTTCTCAGTGCAGACACCTATTTTAGCACCATCCAAAGACCCCTTTGTGGGCACCGAGTTTCCTTCATCTTTGGATAGACCTGACTCCCCTTCAGCTATGTCCATGAGATCCACTAGAAAAATCTCTGAACATGATGTGGTGCATCTTGTGGATAAGTTGCTTTTGGCCAGAGGTATCCAACCCTCCAGGACCTATTCTTCCTTAGGAGGTGAACACCCTTCTCCAAAGACCCCTACATATTCTCCTCCTTCATTACCTTTGAAGCCCCTTGCTGTAGCACAGACTCCCCTCACTACAGCTCCTTTTATGGACCTCACTAAGGAGCCGCAGTTGCCTTTGTGGCAGGAGAGACTTTTCACTCCAGTCACTGCTCAGGATACCAGCTGTGATATATGTGCTCCTGTTTTTCACAGCCATCCAGGGACTCCGGGTCGGCAGGCTGATTTGCTTGAGCGAGGTGTGACCTCCTCAAGTGGACCAGCCTTCCAACTCATGGAGAAGGCTCTTGCATCTGTTGGCAATCCTGTGCTATTAGTCCCCCGCTGGACCGCAATTTACATAAGCCACCCCTAGCGGACACCGGGCACAAGGGCCTCAGGACACACTCCCACAGGAGGCCCCTTTTGTGCTGTCTTCCCCAGATTCTCCCCCTGAGGAAGTTCATCACAAGAGTTCATGTAAGAGGAAGCATGTGTACTCCCCAGAGGAGTCCCTCACGGAAGACACAGACTTTGATGATGGGGGAGGGTCCCCTCGGTCACCCTCTGAGGTATCCTTTGGAGATATCCTAAAAATTCTTGAGGTATCCTCTGGAGATATCCTCAAAATTCTTAAACAGAGAGGTGAATGCCGGCCCTCTAACCTGACCTCCGTCTGTGTTCCTGCAGGCTTTTCATGCTCGGCCCCCTAACTCCTGGGTTACTCCACCTGCTGATGACCTTGTCCAACTTGTCATGCAGCATGCATGGAAGGCTCCTGACACCGTTGAAGCCATTCCCCAGAGGCCAGATAAAATCTTGTCCCCTCCAGATAGTGATCCTCAGTGGTCCATAGGTCTTCCTGTAGATGCCTTGGTGGTGGCAGCCGCACCAAAAAAGAATCTGGCAGAAGAAAGCTAGACTGTCCACCCACCCAAAGAGTCTCTGGTGCTGGACAGATTATGGAAGAGTACTTTTGCATCATCAACCTTTGCAGTCAGGTCCCTGAATTATATGGCACATTTTACCAGGCTTCAGAGAGACTTAATTTCTGAGCTCTCTGAAACATTGGCCGGAGCTGTGTCTGATGAGGTCCAGGACAAAGTGGCCTCACAGTTAGCCACCCTTGAATCGATCTCTAACTCCTCCATGCATCTGATTTCTCACGCATCAAAAGGAGCAGCTACCCACACCAGGTGCAGGCATTGTCCTGAGGCGGCATGCCTGGATGCGCTTGTGTGATTTCACGGAACCCTTCAAGGCTTCCTTTATGAACACTCCCATTGAAGCCTCTTCGTTATTTGGACCCAAGGTAAAAGATACACTTGCTAGATGTGAACAGGATGGTAAGACCCTTTCTGCCATGAGTGTCTATTACTCTTCCTTTCAGTGGGCTTTCTTCAGAAACCAGAAGAGTGGGAAGATGTGGCACAAAAATTCTCAAGGTTCTTTCAGTGACACACGAGCCGAGTTTTCCCCTAGAGGCAGAGGGGGAAACTCATATGGAAGACACCCCTTTTGGGGCAGAGGAGGTCTGTGTAACCATGGCTTCAGAGATTCTTTCTCTGGCCAGTCCTACCAGTGCTCCTGAAGAGTGGCCCAACTGCGTTCCTATGGAAGCAGTTGGGGTCATTTCTCTTTGTACCCTTCTGCCTGGCTAACCATTACCACCGATTCTTGGGTACAAGAGATAATAACCAGAGATTATCATATTCCCTTCAGTCTTTGTCCAGCCCCCCCCTAAGAAACTTACCCGACATTCCACCCAGTCAAAGGGAAGAAGCAGCATTAGAGATTTCAAAGCTGCTAAGAAAAAGAGTCATCCAAATAGTCCCACCAGACCAGATAGGATCCGAATTCTACTCAAGATTATTTTTGGTGCCAAAAAAGACCGTGGACTGGAGACTGATTTTGGATCTTAATGTGTTAAACAAATTTGTAAAGGTACAGAAATTCCAGATGGGCACAATGCAGTCTATCCTCCCACTCTTGGAGGCAGATGATTGGATGTGCTGTATAGATCTTCAAGATGCGTACTACCAGATAAAGGTGGACAAACCATAGAGAAGATTCTTTCGCTTCCATGCAGGAGCCAGTTATTACCAGTTCCGTGTACTGCCCTTCAGACTCTCTACATCCCCCAGTGTTCACAAAGTGCATGGCATTTGTCACAGCTCACCTGTGACTGCAAGGATTCCAGGTGTTTCCATACCTAGATGACTGGCTCATCACCACCCCCACCAGATATCTATTGGAAGAAGCCTTGGCATACGCCCTTCACACCTAGGTGTAACTATAAACTGGCAAAAATCCAACCTCCCCTCGTCCCAATCCATAGAATTCATTGGGGTCCTGTTGGATACAAAGAACTGCAAGGCATCAATTCCAGAGCACAGAATTCTAAGGATAAAACAACTCATACCCATCCTCTCAAGGGAAAGATCCACAGCACATTCTGTCCTCCAGCTGTTGGGTTCCATGGCAGCTTCCATCACCATTGTCCCCCTTGTGAGATTCCACATGAGGCTCTTACAATGGTTACTGCTCGCCCAGTGGTACCCTTTTCAGTTTCCTCTATCATCCTAGATTTGGGTGACTCAGAGATGCAAACAAGACTTGATTTGGTGGATGTCACAGAACCCGTCACAGTGGTCTCGTCCCTTCACACCCCAACAGCCCAAAGCCACAGTGACCACAGATGCCTCCCTGATGGGGGGGGCTTTTTTGGGGGAAGACAGTCCAAGGCATGTGGTCAGAACTAGAGGCCCATCTGCATATAAATGTCCTAGAACCAAGGGTGGTGCTTTTAGCATTGCAAGCATTCCATCCCCTCCTCCCGTCAGGAACTATTGCAATACAATCGGACAACATGGCTGTAGTCTGGTACATCAACAAACAAGGTGGAACCAAAGCCTACCCACTTTGTCAGGAGGCCATGAGGATATGGCAGTGGGCAATGGCTACCAACCGCTTTCTTATAGCAATGCACATTCCCAGGAGTTCCAACGTGATAGCAGACAGACTGAGCAGGTGCATTCTGCAACCACGAGTGGTCTCTGAATCCTCTTATAGTGGCGGAGATTTTCAACTGCTGGGGTCTCCCTTGCTGCGACCTCTTTACATCCCCAACTAACTACAAATGAAGTAAGTACTTCACCCTGATTCTCCCTCGGGGAAAGTCACCCAGGGACACTCTAGTCCATGAGTGACCCTCGGGTCTGCTTTATGCCTTTCCCCCTCTTCCTCTCATTCCCCAGTTCCTGAAGAAAGCCCTCCAGTTGAAGAGCAAGATAATCCTCATAACACCATATTGGCCTCGTCAAATTTGGTTCCCCTTCCTATGGCCTCACCTGCTAGATCAACCATGGATTCTTGATCCAACTCCAGACTTGATCTTCCATCCACAGAACCTGATTCACCCCAAATTGAACAGCCTAAAGCTCACAGCTTGGCTCCTCCACTTCCAGTGATTGCCAGGCAGACTGATCTTTCTTCCCCAGTGCGTGACATTCTTATTGCATCGCATAAGTCTTCCACCCGAACTACTTATCTCAGCAAGTGGAAAAGGTTTACCATTTGGCTGAAGGAAAAATGGATGGACCCTTTTTCAGCACCAGTGCTGGTAGCACTGGAATACCTGTCAAGTTTATTCCAATCTGGCCTATCTGCTTCTACCATTCGAGTTCATTTGGCCACAATATCTAATTTTCACAATGGTGTCCATGACTCTTCCCTTATGTCACACAAATTATGCAAGACCTTTCTAAAAGGCTTAAATCATTTGAAACCCCCTTTTAGAGAACCTATCCAGCCATGGGACCTGTCATTAGTCCTGCAAGCTTTGACAATGTCTCCTTTTGAACCAGCTTCTTCATGCGACCTTAAGTTTCATTCATGGAAAACTTTGTTCTTGGTCGCCATTACTTCTGCCAGACGTGTCTCTGAACTTCAAGCTCTGTGCATTAAATGGCCTTACTTGATCTTTCATAAAGATAGTGTCATTGAGAACTATCCTTCCTTTCTGCCAAAAGTGATCTCTGAAGTGTCCATTAACCACGCCATTGGATTGCCAGTTTTCTTTCCCAATCATTCTAACAGAGGAGAGTATTGTCTACATACCCTAGACATTCACAGGCAAATTTGTTTCTATCTGAACAGAACTAAGGCTTCTCACAAATCAGATCAGCTATTTTTGGTCTATTCTGGACCTAGATTTGGATGTGCTGTTTCTAAGGTCACATTGACTAAATGGTTAAAAGACTGTGTAACATTTATTCACAAAACTCACGATATCCCTCTGACTACAACCGTAAGGGCTCATTCCACTAGATCAGTAGCAACTTCTGCTGCCTTCCATACTACAGCTTCTTTACATGACGTTTGTGCAGCTGCAACTTGGGCTAGACCTCATACCTTCATCAACCATTACAAATTGGATTTGGCCACCAGTGGAAGAGCATCCTTTGGTTCAATGGTGCTCAGGAATGTCCTTCCATGAGAGCCTCCCAGGAATAAAGGTAGCTGGGGACTCTGTCCCAGGCGTAAGGAATGAACAAGGATTAACGATATCAGATAAAGAAGTTATGTCATACCATAACACTCCATCTGTATTGCTGATCCTTGTTCAGTCATTACGACCATCCCTCCTGAGGCTTATAGTGGATCTCATCATCCGGTTCTGTTAGGTCCTTTGACTAGAGGTAGCCTCTACTTTCTTTGACTTGTAAACTCAATCTGAGGTAACAGGGAGAGGGGAATTGTAGGTAATAGTTTAGCTCGAGAGTTTGTGGTTGTAGCGATCTTGGAAGATAGCCGGCTCAGTTCCGAGGTCGGAACTGGTAACCCCCAGGCGTAATGACTGAACAAGGATCAACAATACAGATGGAACATTATGACATAACTTCTTTTTGGTTCATCTGTCTGTGTCTGCCTTGGCAGAGGGCATTTTTGTTTTCCCATTGAGAAACCAAAATGGTTGTTGGCTACCACTAAAGAAGCAATGTTTCCTTATCTTATATCAGGATCACTTCACACCTTTAGCTAGAAAGCTACAGATTAAGACATTCCACTATTCACTTGGGTCTCATGATTATGGAGCAATGACTGTTATGAGAATGGCTTTTAGATTAATAACAGGGGAAGATGTCATTTCCTAGAGTACAGCAGCTTCACGGCATCGTCATCTGGTAGAAATAAGTAAAAGTAAGGATGAACTAGTCTAGTAAACTAGTCAAACACCTAAAATCCATATCTAGTTGTAACTGATTTGAGCATAATATATAATTGCTAGAATGTGTAGCAAATATACATAATTTTCTTTGCAGTTCTTGTATGTGAAGATATACTAACTGCAATTCCACCTCTTATTTCTACCTCTTTACAAGACATTCCTTCTGTACTTTATCTGTTCTACAGTCTTAAAAATGTTGCATAGTCTTCACCCAACCATGAGTCAGTTAGCCAAAGTGTATCAGACTGGCAGTGTGAAGCCTTTCATTAAGTCACCCTTTCTTGGGCTATCAACTAGTTGCTTCCAGACCCAAGAGCAGGCCAAATGAGCAGGTATATTGGTTTTAATATTGGTATTATTAACCAGGAAAGATGAGGATAAAGGAATGTGAATTGGCATATATTCTCAAAAGTAAAAAAGTATTTTAATTATAATTGTTATTTATTGCATGTATGCCATGCCCATTTCTCAAATAGTCACCAGTTTGTGAAAGAAAAAAAGCAGTCTGAGCACAATCAGAGTCATTCAAGAGCTAGGCATCCTTTGTGTCCTTTTTATCAGTGTCTGCAACTTTTATTTGGTTATGTGATGCACTAATGTTATTTCAGTGTTGGAACATTTCCAACATCTGACTGTATATAAAGTGAAAGTCTTACTGCTTGATCCCATTTTTCCTCTTGCAATGATTGCTTTTGTCTGCAACACTAAACCACTGGTTGCTTATTGGCTGTTCAACCACTGCGCCATATAACTATTGCCTGACTTGGCAAATGTCTCATTTCCAGTGCAGCATCTTTCTCTGCATGTTGCACAGTATGTGTTTTCCCATGGAGTCCTTTTGCAAGGTGGTCCTTTACTGGTGTTGCACGCAGTATGCCTTATTCCCACTGTATCATTCTATGGTTATTTCAATTCATCAGTCCATTGTATTCTAATAGTGTTAACATTTCAAATGCACCATTGTACAAGGTTGATGGTGTTGCTAAAGATGATATACAGCAGAAAAGAGAAACAAATCCTCTTTAAAAGGAAAAGTATTAAAATAAGTTAAGTGCTTTCACCTCTACTGAAAGCAAGGCTTTTTCAGAGCAATAGTTTGCATAGCAGTATGCCTTAAATAGGTAAAACTCACAGAAAATAAGCAAAATCAACAAATCACAATAAGACATATATTAAAGTATCAACTTGTATCAAGTATGAAGTATCATCTTGTCACATGATCCAAATATACATATTCATGATATGAAACACCCCTGTTAAAAAAGTTTCTAATATGTTTTACTTCCCATATTTCAAATGCATGTTCTTGTTCAGGACAGAATGGTGACCTGCCTTTAATCATATTTGCTGTAGAATTTTTTTGAATACCAGTTTGGTATCCCAGTCACTCCCCACCCCCCACCAGGGCCCATTCTCACAGTGTCTACTGCAAACAAAAAGAATTTCTTAAAATTTGGACAAGATTTTAAATATTTATGTAAGTATTGTTCTCATTCTGGAAGTGACTCTCGTACATATAAATCCTCAACAGCCAGTTATTAGTATCCAAAGAAAGCATTGTCAACACTAACGATAATATTAAGGAACCAGGACCAGCAAATATGCTGTCTGTAAAACAGCGAGTCATTTAGAGACACCAACTTCAACCAGAAACAATCTTCATCCAAACTTGAGAAGTACAAAAGGTTTATGTTTTATAAAATTCCCCAATGATTTTCAGGTGGGTAGTGATGCTTATAAAGAGGTAACAACTTTCTTCTTTGAAGCAGGTAGAAAAACTAACTGAAATCTTGAGTAAATTTAATGATGTTCACATTGCTGAAGTCATCTGAAACAGGTAGATTAAAAAATAAATAATTAGTCATCCAGATTTTGGGGAAAGGTCTAATTAATTTGTAAGAGACAAAATAGAATATCAGAATGTCACCGCATACACTTTTTCTGTTTTTCTTAAACCTAAACATGAATGCAATCAGACACTGGCTAATCCTAATTTTAAGATAGAACCAGGGAGTTACAATGACTGACTACTCAGAAGCAACAAGGTCTTCAACCAAGTCCAGAGAATGGGATAAACAAACAAGACATGGAAATCTGAACTTGGCACCAGAAAGGACAAAGATGACCACAGAGCACAGTACATGACGTTGCAACAGAATTCCTGAAGAAGGAGATGCCAAATATAATATGTTTGCCTTAACAAGCAAAAAATGTAGTAAAGAGCAATTCAGTGTTCCAAAAAATGTTTTTTTTTTCTTTAGTCCACTTCACCAGGATGAGTATGAACTGCATACTTTTCAAACTGTTTACTCATAAATTAAATCTAAAAATGTTTATATGTCATGGTTTAAAAGAGAATGGCCTATATGAAGTTGGATCTGATGGGTCTTTACTGTCTTCTGGTATTACAGCCACCACAGCTTTCTGTGCTGTGCTGGTGCTTCCTGTCCTTTTAAAATACTGTTAACACCTTCCAGAGCTTTTTAACTTTCTTCCCTTCTAGGTTCCAAACTTCCACAGGAATACCATCTATTCCTAGAGATGATGTTCTTCGTGTTTCACTGTTGCAGTCATAACTGTAGGGTGCTCCTGCCGGCAGGCAGCCCGAGGTCGGCCAGAATCCCAAAGTCTGGGTCCGGGGCCGACTGTACAAGCTAGTACCCTGATGTCAGTACGCTCTGGTACATAGCCCTCATCCGACGCCATCTTCTCCAGTCTTTCTTGCCGTGCGGTGGAAAGCAGCTCGCAAGTTGTTGGTTGGCGATTTTCGAACAGCGTATTTTGTTGTTGTCGGTCCGAAGTTCTTACTTCTCTTCTCAAAGCTAAGTACCCCATTGGGGAATCTTTTTCTTGTTCCTCCGATGTCAGAAAAAGTTAATAATTGTATAACGTGTGGGAAACAAATACCTCATAAAGATTTCCACTCTTACTGTCTACCTTGCTTAGGCCCTGACCATGATGTTTCTTGTTGTCGGTTCTGTGCCAGGTTCAATTCTCGTACTATCAAGCGCAGGTACGACTGGGCTCTAAATTATTTTGGCAGACGCTTCAATTATAGAATGTCGTCGGACACTACCGGAATTCAAAAGAAGCGCAAAGACAAAGACAGGCCTCCGAGGTCCAAACAGGACTCGTTGCAGCTGGAGCCAGCGTCCGGTTCGGCTGTCATCAGTGAGGTGCTTTTGCAGCCCCTGTCGTCCGCCACTTCTGAACCGATGGCCGATACGGACTCCCATGGGGAGCCATCAAGGCCTACTATTTTAACTGCTGCAGGACCTTTGGACGTCGCTCCCTCAGATGGGTCCGGAACCGCTGTGCAGGTACCAGCTTCTGAGGGGGTTTTCAGGCCTACTCACATTACTATTTCAAAGGCAAAGACAAAGACTCCTGTTAAGTCTAAAGTTCCTGCTCAAGCTTCTACTGAATCTACTCCCAGGACACAGAAGCAATTATTAAAGATGGCTGAAGATTTACTTACAATGATTAGGGGTTCTCACCCCCCACCTGAGAAAAGGCCTCGACAGGATGTTCCTCTGGATTCCTCTGACCAGGCTACTGTATCTTCTGTCTCTTCCTCTAATCAGGAATATTCTTTTCCTCCTTATGAGGATTCGGATGCTGAGGACTCCTTGCCCTCTGCCTCTCCGCCTGAAGATTTCTCTTTTGGGGAAACCTTGCATGAGATGAGGGAACATTTTCATTGGGAAGGTCAGGAGTATTCTGCTTCCAAGAAGAGGCTTAGAGAATTCCTTCTTCTTCCTCAGCACAGGCCTTTAGCTATCCCTCCTGTTCTTGACATTGTGGATGATGCTTTTTCTGAGGCTAATTTGAATCCTGATTCCATGCCTCCTGCTCCTTCTAAGCCTGATAGATTTTACAGGGTTCCTGACTCTCATTTATTCTTATTTAAGAACCCTTCTGGATCCTGAAACTATTTCTCAGGGCTCTAAGGCTGCTAAGGTTGCTACTTCTAAAAATCCTATTCCCTCTGAGAAGGATTCTCGTGCTTTAGACAGGTGAGGAAAAAGGGATATACTTCTGCTACCCTGTCTGTGAGGGCTTTAAATTGCCAGTTTCATATGTTTAAGTATCAGCAATTTCTTTTGTCTGTTTTAAAGCAAAAGCTTGCTTCCCTTCCTGCATGTGCAGAGGATAAGGAACTTCAGGATGTATTGCATGCAACTGAACAAGTGAACAAACATAGTTTGCATTGTGGTTTTGATGCTTTGGATGCTTCTTGCAGGGCTGCAGCCTCTGGTACAGTTATCAGGAGACATGCCTGGCTTCGTGAACAAAGTTTACCTGAACAGGTTAAGGCTAAGTTATTAGATGCCCCTGTTCAACATGATGTTCTTTTTGGATCTAAGGCTGAGGAGGTTATTAAAAAGATGGAAGAAAAGGCAAAATCTATGCAAACTGTAAAAGATTTCTTGCAAGTTCAGCCTCCTAGATTTTCCAGGAATTGGCCCTCCAATAATTGGTCCTTTCCCACGTCTGACAGGCCTCAAAGGGGAAGATTTAGATGCTCCAGAGGTCGTGGTCAAGCTCAGGCCTCTTACAGATCTAGACAATGGACTGCTTCTTCAACTAGAAGGGGAGAAGACAGATCCCAATCTCAAAGAAAGCAAACTCAATGACTCTCTCGGTTGGGCTACAGGACCCCTTCACCTGGATGCCCCTCTCGGAGGAAAACTGTCTCTTTTTTACAGAAATTGGACTCATATTACCCAAGACAGATGGGTATTGGACGTGATTTTAAAAGGCTACAAATTCCACTTTCATACTCTGCCAAGGGCTTACGGTTGGCCAGATCTGCCAAAACATCAATGGTCAGAGGCCTTAAATCAAGTGGATGCTCTTCTGGCCATGAGAGCCATAGAGCCTGTTCCACTCTCAGAGATGGGAAAAGGTTTTTATTCAAGACTGTTTCTGGTTCCAAGAAAACAAAGTTCATGGAGACCTATTCTGGACCTTTCTGTGTTAAACACCTTTTTGGAAATTCCAAAATTCAAGATGCTTACTCTGCAGCAACTAATTCCAATGCTGTCTCAGGACGCCTGGATGGTGACATTGGACTTAAAGGAAGCCTATTTGCACATTCCCATCAGGCAGGAACACAGGAAATTCCTCAGATTCAAGGCAGGTTCGAGACACTTTCAATTCTCTGTACTGCCCTTTGGTTTATCTACTGTGCCCAGAGTCTTTACCAAGTGCCTGGCACCAGTAGTGGCTTATTGCAGACTTCAGGGGATTCAGATTTACCCTTATTTGGACGACTGCCTTATTCAGGCAGACAGCAAGGATCTTCTACTTCAACATCTGGAATTTGTTCAACGTCTTCTCCTCCTACTGGGATTCTCAGTGAACACAAAAAAGTCACATTTGATCCCTTCTCAACAAATGGTATTCTTGGGAGCCCTCTTAAATACAACCTTACAAAGGGCCTTCCTCACTCCAGAAAAACAAACACAGCTATTAGATGCCCCTGTTCAACATGATGTTCTTTTTGGATCTAAGGCTGAGGAGGTTATTAAAAAGATGGAAGAAAAGGCAAAATCTATGCAAACTGTAAAAGATTTCTTGCAAGTTCAGCCTCCTAGATTTTCCAGGAATTGGCCCTCCAATAATTGGTCCTTTCCCACGTCTGACAGGCCTCAAAGGGGAAGATTTAGACGCTCCAGAGGTCGTGGTCAAGCTCAGGCCTCTTACAGATCTAGACAATGGACTGCTTCTTCAACTAGAAGGGGAGAAGACAGATCCCAATCTCAAAGAAAGCAAACTCAATGACTCTCTCGGTTGGGCTACAGGACCCCTTCACCTGGATGCCCCTCTCGGAGGAAAACTGTCTCTTTTTTACAGAAATTGGACTCATATTACCCAAGACAGATGGGTATTGGACGTGATTTTAAAAGGCTACAAATTCCACTTTCATACTCTGCCAAGGGCTTACGGTTGGCCAGATCTGCCAAAACATCAATGGTCAGAGGCCTTAAATCAAGTGGATGCTCTTCTGGCCATGAGAGCCATAGAGCCTGTTCCACTCTCAGAGATGGGAAAAGGTTTTTATTCAAGACTGTTTCTGGTTCCAAGAAAACAAAGTTCATGGAGACCTATTCTGGACCTTTCTGTGTTAAACACCTTTTTGGAAATTCCAAAATTCAAGATGCTTACTCTGCAGCAACTAATTCCAATGCTGTCTCAGGATGCCTGGATGGTGACATTGGACTTAAAGGAAGCCTATTTGCACATTCCCATCAGGCAGGAACGCAGGAAATTCCTCAGATTCAAGGCAGGTTCGAGACACTTTCAATTCTCTGTACTGCCCTTTGGTTTATCTACTGTGCCCAGAGTCTTTACCAAGTGCCTGGCACCAGTAGTGGCTTATTGCAGACTTCAGGGGATTCAGATTTACCCTTATTTGGACGACTGCCTTATTCAGGCAGACAGCAAGGATCTTCTACTTCAACATCTGGAATTTGTTCAACGTCTTCTCCTCCTACTGGGATTCTCAGTGAACACAAAAAAGTCACATTTGATCCCTTCTCAACAAATGGTATTCTTGGGAGCCCTCTTAAATACAACCTTACAAAGGGCCTTCCTCACTCCAGAAAAACAAACACAGCTGGCTTCAATTTTCAACACCTTGGCAACTCTATCTCAGCTCACTGCAAGGAAATTCCTGCAGGCTCTGGGCTACATGGCTTCCTGCATTCTGTTGATTCCAAATGCAAGGCTTCATATGAGAAAGCTTCAATGGTATCTGAAAAGTGTATGGTCACAGCATTACCACGATCTGGACATTCTGATTCCTCTGATCCCCTGCCTCCGGAAGGAGTTCCTCTGGTGGTCCAGGGTGTGTGCTTTAAACGAAGGAAAGCCTTTTCGTCTACCTCAACCTTCTCAAATCATAACCACGGACGCCTCGGATTATGCTTGGGGAGCACACTTTCTAGACAATTGCCAGCAGGGAACCTGGACAAAGGACCATCTTCACTGGCACATCAATCTGAAGGAAATGTTGGCAGTTCAAAATGCTCTTCTAGCCTTCAAGAACTTTTTGCAACCAGGGCCTCTGCTAATTCGCACAGACAACACCACAGTCATGTGGTACATAAACAAGCAGGGGGGTTCTCATTCGTACCCCCTTTGCAGACTAGCTATGGCTTTATGGGACACAGCTCTAAATCTGAATCTACATCTCCAGGCTCAATTCATTCCAGGAGAACAGAATCTCTTAGCAGACAGCCTGAGCAGAAACATTTCAGATCCTCACGAATGGATGCTAGACACCAACTTATTCAACAGGATAACTGCAATTTGGGGATGTCCCCAGATAGATCTGTTTGCATCCCACCTCAATCATCAGCTGCCTCGCTTTTGCACCAGGTCCTTCCCCAAAACAGCTTGGAAAGTGGATGCCTTGTCCTTCAGCTGGAGAAGCCTTTCGGGATATGCCTTCCCTCCTCTTCCTCTACTACCTCGGGTATTACTGAAGATAAAACAGGACAAGCCCAAGTTCCTTATCTTGATTGCTCCAAATTGGCCTCGACAGTTTTGGTATCCAACTTTAAAGCACCTGTTCTTGGAGCCTCCTTGGATTCTCCCTCTGAACCCTTCTCTTCTGTCCCAGCATCAGGGTCAGTTACTACATTCCAATCTCAAGACCCTTTGCCTGGCAGCTTGGCTCTTCAAAGGAATTTGATTTCTTCTAGTCTTCCCAAACAAGTTTTGGATGTTCTTCTGGAAGCTAGACGGCCTAGCACTAGGAAATCCTATGCCTCTAAATGGAAGAGGTTTTGTATTTGGATGCAGGACCGAGGCTTGGACCCTCTGGTGCCTGATCTCTCTTCTATTTTGCTTTACCTTTCGGATCTTTTGTCTAAAGGACTTTCTTTTTCTTCCATTAAGATTCATGCTTCGGCTATTTCTGCTCATTTCAATTCTGATCCTCCTGTTTTTTCTCATCCTTTGGTGAGACAATTCTTGAGAGGGGCTAAGAATTTGCGGCCTCCCAGGACCCCTCTGGTTCCTGCTTGGGATCTTAATTATGTTTTAGAAAAACTTACTTTGCCTCCTTTTGAGCCTGCTGCATCTTCAGATATTAAGTTTTTATCTTGGAAGACAGTTCTTTTGTTAGCATTGACTTCTGCCAGAAGGGTCTCAGAGTTGCAAGCTCTCATGGCTGTGGAACCATACCTTATTTTCCACCAGGACAGAGTATCCTTGAGGACCAATCCTACTTTCATGCCTAAGGTGATTTCGAAAGTGGCTCAAAATCAGACAATTCACCTTCCTACTTTCTTTCCTAATCCTCAAAATAAAGGGGAAAGGATTTTGCATTCATTGGATGTGCACAGTTACGATTTTACCTGGACAAGACTAAAGAGTTCAGAAAATCTAATCAATTGTTTGTTTCCTTTGCCTCCAGTTCTGTTGGAAAACCTATTTCAAAACAAACTATTTCCAAATGGATTGCTTATGGAATCAGATTTTGTTACACTCATCATGGGAAACAGTTTCCAGGTACTGTGAGAAGTCATTCTACTAGAGCAGCTGCCACTTCTACAGCTTTTCTTAGAGGAGTTCCTACCAAGGATATCGTGGAAGCTGCCACTTGGAGTTCTGTGCATACTTTTTCCAAGCACTACAATCTCCCTCTATATTCTAAGACCAGAGCAGGCTTTGCCTCTGCTGTTTTGCAGGGTCTTCTTGCTGCCCCTTCTTCTATCTAAGCCTCCTCCCCTTTTTCACTGCTTTGGGATTCCACCCTACAGTTATGACTGCAACAGTGAAACACGAAGAACATAGTACAGTTGTGTACACCTACCATAAATGTAGATGTTCGAGTGTCTTCACTGTTGCATTCGGTGTTTCCCTCCCTCCTATCCCCTCTTACTCTTTTGTGGTGTATTCCTTGTTGGATTCATTTTTGATTTATTGGGGTCTTCTGACATCTAGGGCAAGAAAGGCTGGAGAAGATGGCGTCGGCTGAGGGCTATGTACCAGAGCATACTGACGTCAGGGTACTAGCTTGTACAGCCGACGCCGGACCCAGACTTTGGGATTCTGGCCAACCTCGGGCTGCCTGCCGGCAGGAGCACCCTGCAGTTATGACTGCAACAGTGAAGACACTCGAACATCTACATTTATGGTAGGTGTACACAACTGTACTTTCCTGCAAATTGATTATATGTTATTTTTATCTTTTCTCCTCCTATCTTAACTGTTAATTGTTGAGCCTCATCTTCATATAATCTTGGTATACTTAAGTCTTTCGTATGTATTTCAGTTTTTTTCTCTTTAGTGGTGTAGCGGTAGCATTGTTGCCCCACAACAAGAGGTTCTCCCGTTCGATTCTCGGCTGGAGTGCGGGGAGTGCTTTCTATGTGGAGTCTGCATGTCCTCCCTGCAGTTGGGTGGGCGTTCGAAAGACATGCGAAAATGGGCGTGCCTCCGTTGAAGGTTGAATGCCGAGCTGGCACCTCGGCATCCGTGAAAATCTACTGCCAATCATTAGTGGACCAGAGTTCTGCTGTGGTGATCCCTAACCAGGAAAAGCCGAAAGACAAACAACATTTCCATATTTCTTTGCTTTATACAAATTTTATAAATTTTCCAAAGTATCTCTACGACCGCTATAGGATCTCTGGTCATTTATCTTATTATATACCCCCTGAGTTTGGCAACAACCCTTTCTACTTTCTGTTGCCCAAGAAGTTGTGCTAAAAGTTTCTGTGCTCTCGAGTTAGCAAAAAGCAGTTGATTAATGGCAATCTTTCAAAACTTGTGCATATTATCCATATACACCCTTATTTTCTCTTTAGCACATTACGGTTATGCCTCTTGCTCAGTGAGATTCCCCTTATTCTGCAATACTTTAACCTTTGTTAGCCCCTTAAAATGTGTTGCTTCTTAACCATGTGTTTTTCTACCCTATTTTAAACTACACTTTCATTTTATCCCACTCATTAGCAATAACATCTTAAGAAAATTTTGTCTTCCCTAATAACTCTCAAATAATTTCCACTACCAGTTACTTTCTTTTTTAACCGATATATGGGAAGAAACCAAAAAATGTAGTCCACAGCAGAAGGAAGGTACCAGTGTCTCATTTTTACTTCATTACTCTGGATTATTATCTTAGTTATTAGAGTATGATTTGAAATAGTTGCTGGATGTGTATTGAAGCTTTCAATTAAATGCACATGTTCCTTTGAAATATAAATTCTGTCTAGCCCAGTTCTTGTACATTGTGGAATATGTAAATTATCTTCTGGTTTCTACTATTGAATTCATGTCTCACATAAATTACTTCAGAAATCTACCTTCTTTGGGTATATTTTCCTTTCTTGGTTCCCCAGCTACATCTTCACTGATGTTCAGCGTGTTTCATTGCTGCATTCATTACACTTGGGTTATCCTGCCGTCAGGCGGTCCCGCAGTCGGCCAGAGTTCCAAAGTCTTGGTCCGGCATCGGCTGCTGTCACCTCCTCCCTGACGTCAGTGTGTCAGGGGTATATAAGAAGCAGCCAACACCATTTTCTTCAGTCTTTCTTGCCGCACGGTGTCCAAAGCAAAAACAGTTCGCAAGTGCTGGTCGGCCGACTCCTGAGATATCAAATTCGATTTTCAGAACCGAAGTCTTCAATAAAGCTAAGTACCCCGTTGGGGAAACTTTTTCTTGCCTCAGACCAATGTCAGTACAAGTTAATAATTGTATTTCTTGTGGGAAGCAAATACCTTATAAGGATTTTCATTCTTACTGTATTCCATGCCTAGGCCCAGATCACAACATCACTAGTTGTCGGTTTTGTGCTAGATTTAACAAATGCACTATTAAACGTCGGTTTGATTTTGCTCGCCATTACTTTGGCCGAAGGTTTAATTATACCATGCTGTCGGAACAACCGACAACCGGAATTCATAAAAAATGCAAAGATAAGGATAAGGACAGGCATCCGAGGCCCAAAACGACGACAAAGCCTCTTCTAGGCCAGTCGCTGGTTCTCAGTGAGGTGCTTTTGCAGCCCCTGACACCCACTACCTCAGAGCCACAGGCCGCGACCGACTCCCACGTGGAGGTGCTTAGGCCTCTGGATACTCAAGGCGTTGGGCCTACGGAGACTAACCCTTCAGATGGGTCCGAAGCCGCTGAGCAGGCATCAGCTTCTGAGGGTGTTTTCAGACCTTCACAACTTACCATTGCAACTACAGCCAAGTCTAAAACTACATTAAAGACAAAGAAGCAAGTACAGCATTCACCTGGACAGGCCTCCATGCCTAAAAAACAGATGCTCAAAATGGCCGAAGACTTAATTACTCTGATCAGGTGTTCCCACCCCCCTCCTGAAAAAAGGTCTAGGCAGGATACAGGCTATGATTCCTCTGACCAGGTTTCTATATATTCTGATTCCTCTTCAGACCAGAGATATTCTTTACCCCCCCCCCCCATGAGGACTCTGATGCTGAAGAATCAATTCCTTCAGCCTCTCCTCCTGAGGATTACTCTTTTGGGGAAACTTTACATACCATGAGGGAGCATTTCCATTGGGAGGGCCAGGATTACTCAGAATCTAAGAAAAGGCTCAGACTTTCTTTTATTGCCTCAGCACAGGCCCCTTGCTATTCTGCCAGTGTTGGATATTGTGGATGATGTGTTCTTTGAATCCAGTTTAAATCCTGATTCTTTACCCCCTGCTCCAGTCAAGCCAGACAGGTACTACAGAGTCCCTGACTCTCACAAATTTCTTTATATAAACCCTGTTGCTGACCCAGAAACTATTTCCCAGGGTCCCAAAGGGGTAAAGGCTTCCACAGCTAAAAATCCAGTTCCCTCTGATAGGGATTCTAGAGCATTAGACAGATGGGGGAAGAAAGTTTACACCTCTGCAACTTTAGCAGTGAGGCCTTTAAATTGCCAGTTCCACATGCTTAAATATCAGCAATATTTACTGTCTCAGTTAAAACAGAAAATGAGTACAAGTGCAGAACAAAGTGATTATAAGGAAATGCAGGATTTATTGCATGCAGCTGAACAAGTGGGAAAGCATAATTTGCAATGTGGTTTTGATTCATTAGAGGCTTCTTGTAAAGCAGCAGTTACAGGATCTGTGATTCGAAGGCATGCTTGGTTAAAAGAACAAAGTTTACCAGATCGTGTTAAGGTAAAATTATTGGATGCTCCTTTACAGCAAGATATTTTATTTGGTGGTAAGGCAGAGGCCCCTTTTGTGCTGTCTTTCCCAGATTCTCCCCCTGAGGAAGTTCATCACAAGAGTTCATGTAAGAGGAAGCATGTGTACTCCCCAGAGGAGTCCCTCACGGAAGACACAGACTTTGATGATGGGGGAGGGTCCCCTCGGTCACCCTCTGAGGTATCCTTTGGAGATATCCTAAAAATTTTTGAGGTATCCTTTGGAGATATCCTCAAAATTCTTAAACAGAGAGGGGAATGCTGGCCCTCTAACCCGACCTCCGGCTGTGTTCCTGCAGGCTTTTCATGCTCGGCCCCCTACCTCCTGGGTTACTCCACCTGCTGATGACCTTGTCCAACTTGTCATGTAGCATGCATGGAAGGCTCCTGACATCGTTGAAGCCATTCCCCAGAGGTCAGATAAAATCTTGTCCCCTCCAGATAGTGATCCTCACTGGTCCAAAGGTCTTCCTGTAGATGCCTTGGTGGTGGCAGCTGCACCAAAAAAGGATCTGGCAGAAGAAAGCCAGACTGTCCACCCACCCAGCAAAGAGTCTCTGGTGCTGGACAGATTATGGAAGAGTACTTTTGCATCATCGACCTTTGCAGTCAGGTCCCTGAATTATATGGCACATTTTACCAGGCTTCAGAGAGACTTAATTTCTGAGCTCTCTGAAACATTGGCCGGAGCTGTGTCTGATGAGGTCCAGGACAAAGTGGCCTCACAGTTAGCCACCCTTGAATCGATCTCTAACTCCTCCATGCATCTGATTTCTCACGCATCAAAAGGAGCAGCTACCCGCACCAGGTGCAGGCATTGTCCTGAGGCGGCATGCCTGGATGCGCTTGTGTGATTTTGCGGAACCCTTCAAGGCTTCCTTTATGAACACTCCCATTGAAGCCTCTTCAATATTTGGACCCAAGGTAAAAGACACACTTGCTAGATGTGAACAGGATGGTAAGACCCTTTCTGCCATGAGTGTCTATTACTCTTCCTTTCAGTGGGCTTTCTTCAGAAACCAGAAGAGTGGGAAGATGTGGCACAAAAATTCTCAAAGTTCTTTCAGTGACACACGAGCCGAGTTTTCCCCTAGAGGCAGAGGGGGAAACTCATATGGAAGACACCCCTTTTGGGGCAGAGGAGGTCTGTGTAACCATGGCTTCAGAGATTCTTTCTCTGGCCAGTCCTACCAGTGCTCCTGAAGAGTGGCCCAACTGCGTTCCTCTGGAAGCAGTTGGGGTCATTTCTTTTTGTACCCTTCTGCCTGGCTAACCATTACCACCGATTCTTGGGTACGAGAGATAATAACCAGAGATTATCATATTCCCTTCAGTCTTTGTCCAGCCCCCCCTAAGAAACTTACCCGACATTCCACCCAGTCAAAGGGAAGAAGCAGCATTAGAGATTTCAAAGCTGCTAAGAAAAAGTCATCCAAATAGTCCCACCAGACCAGATAGGATCCGAATTCTACTCAAGATTATTTTTGGTGCCAAAAAAGACCGTGGACTGGAGACTGATTTTGGATCTTAATGTGTTAAACAAATTTATAAAGGTACAGAAACTCCAGATGGGCACAATGCAGTCTATCCTCCCACTCTTGGAGGCAGATGATTGGATGTGCTGTATAGATCTTCAAGATGCGTACTACCAGATAAAGGTGGACAAACCATCGAGAAGATTCTTTCACTTCCATGCAGGAGCCAGTTATTACCAGTTCCGTGTACTGCCCTTCAGACTCTCTACATCCCCCAGTGTTCACAAAGTGCATGGCATTTGTCACAGCTCACCTGTGACTGCAAGGATTCCAGGTGTTTCCATACCTAGACAACTGGCTCATCACCACCCCCACCAGATATCTATTGGAAGAAGCCTTGGCATACTCCCTTCACACCTAGGTGTAACTATAAACTGGCAAAAATCCAACCTCCCCTCGTCCCAATCCATAGAATTCATTGGGGTCCTGTTGGATACAAAGAACTGCAAGGCATCAATTCCAGAGCACAGAATTCTAAGGATAAAACAACTCATACCCATCCTCTCAAGGGAAAGATCTACAGCACAGTCTGTCCTCCAGCTGTTGGGTTCCATGGCAGCTTCCATCACCATTGTCCCCCTTGTGAGATTTCACATGAGGCTCTTACAATGGTTACTGCTTGTCCAGTGGTACCCTTTTCAGTTTCCTCTATCATCCTAGATTTGGGTGACTCAGAGATGCAAACAAGACTTGATTTGGTGGATGTCACAGAACCCGTCACAGTGGTCTCGTCCCTTCACACCCCAACAACCCAAAGCCACAGTGACCACAGATGCCTCCCTGATGGGGGGGGCTTTTTCGGGGGAAGACAGTCCAAGGCATGTGGTCGGAACTAGAGGCCCATCTGCATATAAATGTCCTAGAACCAAGGGTGGTGCTTCTAGCATTGCAAGCATTCCATCCCCTCCTCCCGTCAGGAACTATTGCAATACAATCGGACAACATGGCTGTAGTCTGGTACATCAACAAACAAGGTGGAACCAAATCTTACCCACTTTGTCAGGAGGCCATGAGGATATGGCAATGGGCAATGGCTACCAACCGCTTTTTTATAGCAATGCACATTCCCAGGAGTTCCAACGTGATAGCAGACAGACTGAGCAGGTGCATTCTGCAACCACACGAGTGGTCTCTGAATCCTCTTATAGTGGCGGAGATTTTCAACTGCTGGGGTCTCCCTTGCTGCGACCTCTTTACATCCCCAACTAACTACAAATGAAGTAAGTACTTCACCCTGATTCTCCCTCAGGGAAAGTCACCCAGGGACGCTCTAGTCCATGATTGACCCTCGGGTCTGCTTTATGCCTTTCCCCCTCTTCCTCTCATTCCCCAGTTCCTGAAGAAAGCCCTCCAGTTGAAGAGCAAGATAATCCTCATAACACCATATTGGCCTCGTCAAATTTGGTTCCCCTTCCTATGGCCTCACCTGCTAGATCAACCATGGATTCTCGATCCAACTCCAGACTTGATCTTCCATCCACAGAACCTGATTCACCCCAAATTGAACAGCCTAAAGCTCACAGCTTGGCTCCTCCACTTCCGGTGATTGCCAGGCAGACTGATCTTTCTTCCCCAGTGCGTGACATTCTTATTGCATCGCATAAGTCTTCCACCCGAACTACTTATCTCAGCAAGTGGAAAAGGTTTACCATTTGGCTGAAGGAAAAATGGATGGACCCTTTTTCAGCACCAGTGCTGGTAACACTGGAATACCTGTCAAGTTTATTCCAATCTGGCCTATCTACTTCTACCATTCGAGTTCATTTGGCCACAATATCTAATTTTCACAATGGTGTCCATGACTCTTCCCTTATGTCACACAAATTATGCAAGACCTTTCTAAAAGGCTTAAATCATTTGAAACCCCCTTTTAGAGAACCTATCCAGCCATGGGACCTGTCATTAGTCCTGCAAGCTTTGACAACGTCTCCTTTTGAACCAGCTTCTTCATGCGACCTTAAGTTTCATTCATGGAAAACTTTGTTCTTGGTCACCATTACTTCTGCCAGACGTGTCTCTGAACTTCAAGCTCTGTGCATTAAATGGCCTTACTCGATCTTTCATAAAGATAGTGTCATTGAGAACTATCCTTCCTTTCTGCCATAAGTGATCTCTGAAGTGTCCATTAACCATGCCATTGGATTGCCAGTTTTCTTTCCCAATCATTCTAACAGAGGAGAGTATTGTCTACATACCCTAGACATTCACAGGCAAATTTGTTTCTATCTGAACAGAACTAAGGCTTCTCACAAATCAGATCAGCTATTTTTGGTCTATTCTGGACCTAGATTTGGATGTGCTGTTTCTAAGGTCACATTGACTAAATGGTTAAAAGACTGTGTAACATTTATTCACAAAACTCACGATATCCCTCTGACTACAGCCGTAAGGGCTCATTCCACTAGATCAGTAGCAACTTCTGCTGCCTTCCATACTACAGCTTCTTTACATGACGTTTGTGCAGCTGCAACTTGGGCTAGACCTCATACCTTCATCAACCATTACAAATTGGATTTGGCCACCAGTGGAAGAGCATCCTTTGGTTCAATGGTGCTCAGGAATGTCCTTCCATGAGAGCCTCCCAGGAATAAAGGTAGCTGGGGACTCTGTCCCAGGCGTAAGGAATGAACAAGGATTAACGATATCAGATAAAGAAGTTATGTCATACCATAACACTCCATCTGTATTGCTGATCCTTGTTCAGTCATTACGACCATCCCTCCTGAGGCTTATAGTGGATCTCATCATCCGGTTCTGTTAGGTCCTTTGACTAGAGGTAGCCTCTACATTCTTTGACTTGTAAACTCAATCTGAGGTAACAGGGAGAGGGGAATTGTAGGTAATAGTTTAGCTCAAGAGTTTGTGGTTGTAGCGATCTTGGAAGATAGCCGGCTCAGTTCTGAGGTCGGAACTGGTAACCCCCAGGCGTAATGACTGAACAAGGATCAACAATACAGATGGAACATTATGACATAACTTCTTTTTGGTTCATCTGTCTGTGTCTGCCTTGGCAGAGGGCATTTTTGTTTTCCCATTGAGAAACCAAAATGGTTGTTGGCTACCACTAAAGAAGCAATGTTTCCTTATCTTATATCAGGATCACTTCACACCTTTAGCTAGAAAGCTACAGATTAAGACATTCCACTATTCACTTGGGTCTCATGATTATGGAGCAATGACTGTTATGAGAATGGCTTTTAGATTAATAACAGGGGAAGATGTAATTTCCTAGAGTACAGCAGCTTCACGGCATCGTCATCTGGTAGAAATAAGTAAAAGTAAGAATGAACTAGTCTAGTAAACTTGTCAAACACCTAAAATCCATATCTAGTTGTAACTGATTTGAGCATAATATATAATTGCTAGAATGTGTAGCAAATATACATAATTTTCTTTGCAGTTCTTGTATGTGAAGATATACTAACTGCAATTCCACCTCTTATTTCTACCTCTTTACAAGACATTCCTTCTGTACTTTATCTGTTCTACAGTCTTAAAAATGTTGCATAGTCTTCACCCAACCATGAGTCAGCTAGCCAAATGTATCAGACTGGCAGTGTGAAGCCTTTCATTAAGTCACCCTTTCTTGGCTATCAACTAGTTGCTTCCAGACCCAAGGGCAGGCCAAATGAGCAGGTATATTGGTTTTAATATTGGTATTAACCAGGAAAGATGAGGATAAAGGAATGTGAACTGGCATATATTCTCAAAAGTAAAAAAGTATTTTAATTATAATTGTTATTTATTGCATGTGTGCCATGCCCATTTCTCAAATAGTCACCAGTTTGTGAAAGAAAAAAAGCAGTCTGAGCACAATCAGAGTCATTCAAGAGCTAGGCATCCTTTGTGTCCTTTTTATCAGTGTCTGCAACTTTTATTTGGTTATGTGATGCACTAATGTCATTTCAGTTTTGGAACATTTCCAACATCTGACTGTATATAAAGTGAAAGTCTTACTGCTTGATCCCATTTTTCCTCTTGCAATGATTGCTTTTGTCTGCAACACTGAACCACTGGTTGCTTATAGGCTGTTCAACCACTGTGCCATATAACTATTGCCTGACTTGGCAAATGTCTCATTTCCAGTGCAGCATATTTCTCTGCATGTTGCACAGTATGTGTTTTCCCATGGAGTCCTTTTGCAAGGTGGTCCTTTACTGGTGTTGCACGCAGTATGCCTTATTCCCACTGTATCATTCTATGGTTATTTCAATTCATCAGTCCATTGTATTCTAATAGTGTTAACATTTCAAATGCACCATTGTACAAGGTTGATGGTGTTGCTAAAGATGATATACAGCAGAAAAGAGAAACAAATCCTCTTTAAAAGGAAAAGTATTAAAACAAGTTAAGTGCTTTCACCTCTACTGAAAGCAAGGCTTTTTCAGAGCAATAGTTTGCATAGCAGTATGCCTTAAATAGGTAAAACTCACAGAAAATAAGCAAAATCAACAAATCACAATAAGACAGATATTAAAGTATCAACTTGTATCAAGTATGAAGTATCATCTTGTCACATGATCCAAATATACATATTCATGATATGAAACACCCCTGTTAAAAAAGTTTCTAATATGTTTTACTTCCCATATTTCAAATGCATGTTCTTGTTCAGGACAGAATGGTGACCTGCCTTTAATCATATTTGCTGTAGAATTTTTTTGAATACCAGTTTGGTATCCCAGTCACTCCCCACCCCCCACCAGGGCCCATTCTCACAGTGTCTACTGCAAACAAAAAGAATTTCTTAAAATTTGGACAAAATTTTAAATATTTATGTAAGTATTGTTCTCATTCTGGAAGTGACTCTCATACATATAAATCCTCAACAGCCAGTTATTAGTATCCAAAGAAAGCATTGTCAACACTAACGATAATATTAAGGAACCAGGACCAGCAAATATGCTGTCTGTAAAACAGCGAGTCATTTAGAGACACCAACTTCAACCAGAAACAATCTTCATCCAAACTTGAGAAGTACAAAAGGTTTATGTTTTATACAATTCCCCAATGATTTTCAGGTGGGTAGTGATGCTTATAAAGAGGTAACAACTTTCTTCTTTGAAGCAGGTAGAAAAACTAACTGAAATCTTGAGTAAATTTAATGATGTTCACATTGCTGAAGTCATCTGAAACAGGTAGATTAAAAAATAAATCATTAGTCATCCAGATTTTGGGGAAAGGTCTAATTAATTTGTAAGAGACAAAATAGAATATCAGAATGTCACCGCATACACTTTTTCTGTTTTTCTTAAACCTAAACATGAATGCAGTCAGACACTGGCTAATCCTAATTTTAAGATAGAACCAGGAGAGTTACAGTGACTGACTACTCAGAAGCAACAAGGTCTTCAACCAAGTCCAGAGAATGGGATAAACAAACAAGACATGGAAATCTGAACTTGGCACCAGAAAGGACAAAGATGACTACAGAGCACAGTACATGATGTTGCAACAGAATTCCTGAAGAAGGAGATGCCAAATATAATATGTTTGCCTTAACAAGCAAAAAATGTAGTAAAGAGCAATTCAGTGTTCCAAAAAATGTTTTTTTTTTCTTTAGTCCACTTCACCAGGATGAGTATGAACTGCATACTTTTCAAACTGTTTACTCATAAATTAAATCTAAAAATGTTTATATGTCATGGCTTAAAAGAGAATGGCCTATATGAAGCTGGATCTGATGGGTCTTTACTGTCTTCTGGTATTACAGCCACCACAGCTTTCTGTGCTGTGCTGGTGCTTCCTGTCCTTTTAAAATACTGTTAACACCTTCCAGAGCTTTTTAACTTTCTTCCCTTCTAGGTTCCAAACTTCCACAGGAATACCATCTATTCCTAGAGATGTTCCTGCAAATTGATTATATGTTATTTTTATCTCGTCTCCTCCTATCTTAACTGTTAATTGTTGAGCCTCATCTTCATCTAATCTTGGTATACTTAAGTCTTTCGTATGTATTTCAGTTTTTTTCTCTTTAGTGGTGTAGCGGTAGCGTTGTTGCCCCACAACAAGAGGTTCTCCCGTTCAGTTCTTGGCTGGAGTGCGGGGAGTGCTTTCTATGTGGAGTCTGCATGTCCTCCCTGCAGTTGGGTGGGCGTTCGAAAGACGTGCGTAAATGGGCATGCCTCCGTTGAAGGTTGAATGTCGAGCTGGCACCTCGGCATCCGTGAAAATCTACTGCCAATCATTAGCGGACCAGAGTTCTGCTGTGGTGATCCCTAACCAGGAAAAGCCAAAAGACAAACAACATTTCCATATTTCTTTGCTTTATACAAATTTTATAAATTTTCCAAAGTATCTCTACTACCACTATAGGATCTCTGGTCATTTCTCTTATTATATACTCCCTGAGTTTGGCAACAACCCTTTCTACTTTCTGTTGCCCAAGAAGTTGTGCTAAAAATTTCTGTGCTCTCGAGTTAGCAAAAAGCAGTTGATTAATGGCAATCTTTCAAAACTTGTGCATATTATCCATATACACCCTTATTTTCTCTTTAGCACATTACGGTTATGCCTCTTGCTCAGTGAGATTCCCCTTATTCTGCAATACTTTAACCTTTGTTAGCCCCTTAAAATGTGTTGCTTCTTAACCATGTGTTTTTCTACCCTATTTTAAACTACACTTTCATTTTATCCCACTCATTAGCAATAACATCTTAAGAAAATTTTGTCTTCCCTAATAACTCTCAAATAATTTCCACTACCAGTTCCTTTCTTTTTTAACCGATATATGGGAAGAAACCAAAAAATGTAGTCCACAGCAGAAGGAAGGTACCAGTGTCTCATTTTTACTTCATTACTCTGGATTATTATCTTAGTTGTTATTAGAGTATGATTTGAAATAGTTGCTGGATGTGTGTTGAAGCTTTCAATTAAATGCACATGTTCCTTTGAAATATAAATTCTGTCTAGCCCAGTTCTTGTACATTGTGGAATATGTAAATTCTCTTCTGGTTTCTACTACTGAATTCATGTCTCACATAAATTACTTCAGAAATCTACCCTCTTTGGGTATATTTTCCTTTCTTGGTTCCCCAGCTACATCTTCACTGATTTTCAGCGTGTTTCATTGCTGCATTCATTACACTTGGGTTATCCTGCCGTCAGGCGGTCCCGCAGTCGGCCAGAGTTCCAAAGTCTTGGTCCTGCATCGGCTGCTGTCACCTCCTCCCTGACGTCAGTGTGTCAGGGGTATATAAGAAGCAGCCAACGCCATTTTCTTCAGTCTTTCTTGCCGCACGGTGTCCAAAGCAAAAGCAGTTCGCAAGTGCTGGTCGGCCGACTCCTGAGATATCAAATTCGATTTTCAGAACCGAAGTCTTCAATAAAGCTAAGTACCCCATTGGGGAAACTTTTTCTTGCCTCAGACCGATGTCAGTACAAGTTAATAATTGTATTTCTTGTGGGAAGCAAATACCTCATAAGGATTTTCATTCTTACTGTATTCCATGCCTAGGCCCAGATCACGACATCACTAGTTGTCGGTTTTGTGCTAGATTTAACAAATGCACTATTAAACGTCAGTTTGATTTTGCTCGCCATTACTTTGGCTGAAGGTTTAATTATACCATGCTGTCGGAACAACCGACAACCGGAATTCATAAAAAATGCAAAGATAAGGATAAGGACAGGCATCCGAGGCCCAAAACGACAACAAAGCCTCTTCTAGGCCAGTCGCTGGTTCTCAGTGAGGCGCTTTTGCAGCCCCTGACACCCGCTACCTCAGAGCCACAGGCCGCGACCGACTCCCACGTGGAGGTGCCTAGGCCTCTGGATACTCAAGGTGTTGGGCCTACGGAGACTAACCCTTCAGATGGGTCCGGAGCCGATGAGCAGGCATCAGCTTCTGAGGGTGTTTTCAGACCTTCACAACTTACCATTGCAACTACAGCCAAGTCTAAAACTACATTAAAGACAAAGAAGCAAGTACAGCATTCACCTGGACAGGCCTCCATGCCTAAAAAACAGATGCTCAAAATGGCCGAAGACTTAATTACTCTGATCAGGGGTTCCCATCCCCCTCCTGAAAAAAGGTCTAGGCAGGATACAGGCTATGATTCCTCTGACCAGGTTTCTATATATTCTGATTCCTCTTCAGACCAGAGATATTCTTTACCCCCCCCATGAGGACTCTGATGCTGAAGAATCAATTCCTTCAGCCTCTCCTCCTGAGGATTACTCTTTTGGGGAAACTTTACATACCATGAGGGAGCATTTCCATTGGGAGGGCCAGGATTACTCAGAATCCAAGAAAAGGCTCAGACTTTCTTTTATTGCCTCAGCACAGGCCCCTTGCTATTCTGCCAGTGTTGGATATTGTGGATGATGTGTTCTTTGAATCCAGTTTAAATCCTGATTCTTTACCCCCTGCTCCAGTCAAGCCAGACAGGTACTACAGAGTCCCTGACTCTCACAAATTTCTTTATATAAACCCTGTTGCTGACCCAGAAACTATTTCCCAGGGTCCCAAAGGGGTAAAGGCTTCCACAGCTAAAAATCTAGTTCCCTCTGACAGGGATTCTAGAGCATTAGACAGATGGGGGAAGAACGTTTACACCTCTGCAACTTTAGCAGTGAGGCCTTTAAATTGCCAGTTCCACATGCTTAAATATCAGCAATATTTACTGTCTCAGTTAAAACAGAAAATGAGTACAAGTGCAGAACAAAGTGATTATAAAGAAATGCAGGATTTATTGCATGCAGCTGAACAAGTGGGAAAGCATAATTTGCAATGTGTTTTTGATTCATTAGAGGCTTCTTGTAAAGCAGCAGTTACAGAATCTGTGATTCGAAGGCATGTTTGGTTAAAAGAACAAAGTTTACCAGATCGTGTTAAGGTAAAATTATTGGATGCTCCTTTACAGCAAGATATTTTATTTGGTGTTAAGGCAGAAGAGGTATTAAAGAAAATGGAGGATAAGGCAAAATCTATGCAAACAGTGAAGGATTTCTTACATGTACAGCCACTGCGATTTAGCGGGAACTGGCCTGCAAAAAATTGGTCCTTTCCAGTGTCAGACAGACCACAAAGAGGAAGATACAGATGCCCAAGAGGCAGATCTCAGCCCCAAGACTCTTACAGACCACAACAGTGGGGTGCTTCTACCCCAAAAGGAGGTGAGGACAAGTCACAACCTTACAGGAAACAGTCCCAATGACTCCCCCCAAGCCAAGCTCTTCCCTTTTGGCAGCTCCCTTAGGGGGGAAACTAGCACTTTTTTCACAAAACTGGCAAGCAATCATCCAAGAGAAATGGGTGCTGAATATTGTGTCTCAAGGTTACAGGTTCCACTTTCACACTTTACGAAGGCTAAAAGGAATGCCAGACCTGCCACAAAATCAATGGGCAGAGGCACAAAAGCAAATTACAGCCCTCATGGACATGAGAGCTATTCATAAAGTGCCACAGCGGGAACAAGGACAAGGATTTTACTCAAGACTCTTCCTGCTCCCCAGAAAGGACAAAGCCTGAAGACCCATACTAGACCTTTCTACTCTAAATACTTACCTGGATGTTCCGAAATTCAGAATGTTGACACTACAGCAGCTCCTTCCCATGTTGGGCAAGAAAGCTTGGCTGGTTACTTTGGACCTCAAAGAGGCATACCTGCATGTCCCTATCAGACAAAATTGCAGAAGATACCTCAGATTTATAGCTGGTTAAATACACTACCAATTCTCTGCACTGCCCTTTGGCTTATCTACTGCGCCCAGGGTCTTCACAAAGTGCCTGGCACCAGTAATTGCATTTTGCAGACAAAGAGGAATTCAGATATATCCATACCTGGACGACTGCCTGATTCAAGCAGAGAGCAAGGACATTCTTCTAAAGCATCTGGTATTTGTAAAAGGGTTGTTAATTTGCCTAGGGTACACAGTAAACGAAAAGAAGTCAAAACTAGTGCCCTCACAAGAGATAATATTCCTGGGTGCCAGCTTAAATACAATGGGCCAGATGGCTTATCTCACGCCAGACAAACAAGGACAACTGACTCAGTATTTTCAATTGATGACAACAAAGTCCCAACTCCCTGCAAGAAAAATTCTGCAGGCCTTGGGATTCATGGCATCCTGCATACTACTAATTCCATATGCCAGACTGCATACGAGGAAATTACAATGGTACCTAAAAAATGTTTGGACTCAACACTCTCACAGCTTGGAAACAGTAATACCACTAATTCCCTGCCTACAACAGGAGTTTTGATGGTGGGCACAGGCATGTCACCTCAACAAGGGTCAGCCTTTCACTCTTCACACAGCCAGGCAGACTTTAACAACAGATGCTTCGGATTACGCCTGGGAAGCACACATGATAGGAAAATGTATTCAGGGCAAATGGACCACACACCAAATGCATCTCCATATTAATCAAAAAGAGATGTTGGCTGTACAAAATGCCCTAACAGCTTTCAAGGACCTTCTGCATCCAGGACAATTATTATTTACGACAGACAACACCACAGTAATGTGGTACATAAACAAGCAAGGTGGCACTCATTCTTACCCCCTATGCAGACAAGCCATGACCTTGTGGAACACAGCACTAACTTATCAAGTTCATCTGCATGCACAATTCCTGCCAGGAAAGAAAAATACTCTGGCAGACGACTTAAGCAGAAACATCATGGATCCTCACGAGTGGAAATTAAATCCACAAGTCTTCAGCATGATAATGCAAAAATGGGGGTACCCGGACATAGATCTTTTTGCCTCCCCACTGAATTGCCAACTGCAAAAATTCTGCACAAGGACTTATCACACACAAGCATGGAAAGTGGATGCTCTTTCGTTCAGCTGGAAAAGCCTAAATGTTTATGCCTTCCCACCACTGCCTCTCCTTTCAAAGGTACTCCTAAAAGCCAGACAAGAAAAACCACAGATGATTCTGATTGCTCCAGACTGGCCACGCCAGCATTGGTACCTAATCTTAAAGAACTTAGCTCAAGACCCACCTTGGATTTTGCCTCAAATTCCACACCTACTGACTCAACAAAACAATCAGATCCTGCGCAGTCAGCTCAAAACCTTAAACCTGGCTGCATGGCAGATACATTAGCCAAACAGACAACACCTCTCTCTAAAGCTGTTATGGATGTCATTTTGGAGGCCAGGAGGCCTAGCACCAGGAAATCTAATTCAGATAAGTGGAAGAGATTCTGTGCCTGGAACCAGGCTCAAAGCCTTGACCCTCTTGTCCCTAACATTCCTCAGATACTACAATACTTAACTGAAATGCTGGACAAAGGACTATCCTTCTCATCCATGAAGATCCACGCCTCTGCCATCTCTGCTCATTACAACACAGATCCTCCTATTTTCTCTCATCCATTGCTAAAGCAGTACCTCAGAGGGGCTAAAAACATAAGACCGCCCCGGAGAGCACCAACACCTACTTGGGACCTAAAATTTGTCTTGGAAAAGCTCACTTTACCTCCTTTTGAGCCAGCCAATTCAGCAGAATTAAAATATATATATCATGGAAAACTGCTCTGCTTCTGGCAATAACCTCAGCACGAAGAGTCTCAGAACTACATGCACTAATGGCAGTGGAGCCTTTCATCATTTTCCACCAAGACAGGGTTTCTTTAAGAACAAACCCTTCTTTTATGGCCAAGGTGGTATTCAGTGTAGCTCTTAACCAAACTATTCACTTGCCAACTTGTTATCCAAATCCCCAGAATAAAGGGGAGAGACTTCTACATTCCTTGGACATACACAGGCAATTACGCTTCTACTTGGACAAAACAAAAGCTTTCAGAAAAACTGAACAATTGTTTGTATCATATGCTGCAGGATCACAGGGAAAGGCTATTTCAAAGCAGACCAAAGTGGATAGGACACTGTATCCAGTCCTGCTACACACAGCATGGGAAACCTGTACCATCTAGCATTAGACCACATTCCACCGGGGCAACTGCCACTTTTACTGCCTACCTTAGAGGAGTACCTACCAAAGACATTTTGGAAGCTGCAACTTGGAGTTCAGTGCACACCTTTACCACGCATTACCACTTGCCTCTTTACTCTAGATCTAGAGCTGGCTTTGCCACTGCAGTGCTGCAGGGCCTCATAGCCACACCAAATCCTCTATAGAACCAGCCACCCTGACTCAGCTTTGGGATTCAACCCAAGTGTAATGACTGCAGCAGTGAAACACGATGAACATAGTACAGTTCTGTACCTACCATAAATGCAGATGTTCGAGTGTCTTCACTGCTGCAGTCCTGGTTACCCACCCGCCATCCCCTCTTTCTTAGCTGGGTCTTATCTATGACTTTCTACACTATTCTACCTATGTGGTGCATTTGCTGGATACTGAAGGTTTTGTTTTTGCCTTATTGCACGTTTTGTAAGCAATATGTATTGCCTCAAAGAACTGACACAGCAACCAAAGGAGGAAAGAAAAACGGACCACAAAGCCAGATGAATATTAGCGCTTTCTTCCACTTTATTATCACATGGACTTCTTCAGAAAAACCAAGACGCCTCCCTGCATCCTGGTTTTATATTTGTTATACAGGAAATGATGTTATTCAATAATGACTGTGATGTAAACATTTGATTTTTAAAGTGAAAATTCATTTAAATACATTTCTTATACTTTGTCAAAATATACTTATTAAAAAACATTTCATATTTTTAAAAAAACATGATGAATAATTGATAAAATATAGTGTGACCATTTCAATAAAAATCTTATATGTCAGCAGAATAAAATGTCAAACAATCACTCTCTTGTAAACATATCCAAAAACTGTATAATGTATAAGTAAATACATTATATGGATCATTGCTGTTATGTTGATCCCAGTTTAAACAGTACATTGTGATATATTTGGTTATTTGCTCAAATCGCAAATTACTATTTATAAACAGGTATGATAACTGTTTCTCTAATAACTCTTCCCATTCTTCACCTAGGAATGGAATGATGTCCTCTCTCTCACATATATGTGCTTGCACAAAATTCTTCCACTCATTAGTGCACTCGTGTAAACGTGTGCGCTATTGTTTGTACAGTCTAGCCCTCCCACGAGGACTCCTGCTCCCAATGTCACACCCAAGTCACACTCGTGTGTGCACCTGCTCCTGCCTACAGGCCTGTATACACACGCACACTACCAACATATACCAGATCACCATGAGTGGACTATCAGTGAACCACAGACCTACAATTCCGCACTCTCACGACCACAACAAAGTGAGCGTGGGAACCCCCACGCAAACGCAAACACAGATGCTCGCATAAAAACACACACAAAAATGTGTGTATGTGTATGCGAGCCCTCATGCTCACTGATGACCCTAGTGCGTGGGATGTGTGCACACTGTGAACTTGGCCGAGGATGGGAGCTAGCAGTCGCTGCTCTCTTGACCCCCCATGATGAGGTGGTAAAAGATGTGAGATGTTCCTATGTGAGCGTCACATAGGAACATCTCACATCTTTTACCACCTCATCATGGGGGTCAAGAGAGCAGCGACTGCTAGCTCCCATCCTCGGCCAAGTTCACAGTGTGCACACATCCCACGCACTAGGGTCATCAGTGAGCATGAGGGCTCACATACACATACACACATTTTTGTGTGTGTTTTTATGCGAGCATCCGTGTTTGCGCTATGGTTCCCACGCTCACTTTGTTGTGGTCGTGAGAGTGCGGAATTGTAGGTCTGTGGTTCACTGATAGTCCACTCATGGTGATCTGGTATATGTTGGTAGTGTGCGTGTGTATACAGGCCTGTAGGCAGGAGCAGGTGCACACACGAGTGTGACTTGGGTGTGACATTGGGAGCAGGAGTCCTCGTGGGAGGGCTAGACTGTACAAACAATAGCGCACACGTTTACACGAGTGCACTAATGAGTGGAAGAATTTTGTGCAAGCACATATATGTGAGAGAGAGGACATCATTCCATTCCTAGGTGAAGAATGGGAAGAGTTATTAGAGAAACAGTTATCATACCTGTTTATAAATAGTAATTTGCATTTGAGCAAATAACCAAATATATCACAATGTACTGTTTAAACTGGGATCAACATAACAGCAATGATCCATATAATGTATTTACTTATACATTATACAGTTTTTGGATATGTTTACAAGAGAGCGATTGTTTGACATTTTATTCTGCTGACATATAAGATTTTTATTGAAATGGTCACACTATATTTTATCAATTATTCATCATGTTTTTTTAAAAATATGAAATGTTTTTTAATAAGTATATTTTGACAAAGTATAAGAAATGTATTTAAATGAATTTTCACTTTAAAAATCAAATGTTTACATCACAGTCATTATTGAATAACATCATTTCCTGTATAACAAATATAAAACCAGGATGCAGGGAGGCGTCTTGGTTTTTCTGAAGAAGTTCATGTGATAATAAAGTGGAAGAAAGCGCTAATATTCATCTGGCTTTGTGTTCCGTTTTTCTTTCCTCCTTTGGTTGCTGTGTCAGTTCTTTGCGTTAGTTCTTTCGGGCAACCGAAGTCGTTTTGGGTTTGTCAATATGTATTGCCTATCTTTTGGGGGGCACCTGACATCTGGGGCAAGAAAAACTGAAGAAAATGGTGTTGGCTGCTTCCTATATACCCTTGATGCACTGACGTCAGGGAGGAAGTGACAGCAACCGATGCCGGACCAAGACTTTGGAACTCTGGCCGACTGCGGGACCGCCTGATGGCAGGATAATCCAAGTGTAATGACTGCAGCAGTGAAGACACTCGACATCTACATTTAAGGTAGGTACAAAACTGTACTTTAATCAAATCAAGTTCCAGTCCCTATCTATAAGTAATATTCCCTGCTGAAAGCTGATTATTTCTCTCAAAATTTTCTTAAGCTCCATAATAGCACTTTTAGGTGAAATATAAAATACATGCCAGCATAATCCTTCCTTGCCAGTAGCCCCCTTATTAACACAAATATGTCATTATCTTTTTTTCTCTTATCACTATTGGTGCTTCTTTAGCAATTAATGTAATGACTCCCCTTTTCTGTTGCCCCTGATATTCTGCTGAGTATCCATCATGAAATCTTTTTTTTATCAAATTCACATGTTCACTTCTTTCCAAATATGTCTCCCGTAGTATTGCTGTTTGCACTCTGCATTTCTTAATATAATTCAATAATCTTACTTTTTGTCTGTACATGTGAGGCCATTCCTGTTTCAAAATAATATGGATAATGTAGCCATTATGAAAAGAAGTTATTATATCCACCGGTTTTATATATCAGCTTCTACCTTTTGTGTTAAATGCAGTTGCTAATTGGGCAGGTTGATCCTTTATACCAGTTGTTTCTTGTCATCTCCATTTGAATCTGTATCACAGTTTGCAAGATTTTTTTTTGTTTGTTTAAATGAAAGACATCAAGCATAAAAAAATACATCTCTGAACAGCCCACAACATATTAACTTAAAACAAACACACACAACTATGTTTATCTTCAAATAATGTTTAACCCCCTGATAGGAACAATTGCACCAAATCAACAGCTGCATCCACAGGCATTACCTAACCTAAAATTAGGGTTATCCATGCTAAAACACGTTACAGCTTGTGCTCATACTTGCACTAATTGCTGTCTGTTCTTGTCTTATCTTTATTCCCCTCCCAGATGTGAAAAACAGCTAGTATGCTTTCAGGAAAAATTAACTTTTATCCTTAAGAAAAAGTGCAGTCGCTCTCTTGAAATAAAACTAAATTATATACCACTCTAGTAAATACATTGAGATATTTAGGTACCAGGAAAACTGCTACCTCTTCTTCACTTCCAATAATTTTAAACTTTTTTACTAAACATCTTGCCCCTGTACCTTTCACTTTTATGCTTCTCTCAACAAACATTGTCTAGAGCTCTTGAAATGTATTGCCCGGACATGTAATGAGCTTATCTCCATGGAAACATGAATAGAATGTACAGCTTCAGACTTCTCAACTCATACTGAGCATTTATGTGCTAGAGGAACTTTTTTTTCAGCACATCCACATTGTTCTCATTTCTACAGCACACATACCTAAACAAGAAACTAGATTAAGCTAGAGTCATTAATCCTGACATTCATCCATGTAAAAGCAAGAGAAAACATTTCAACTCTACATATATTATAATCAGTGCATATTTACACCTCCACCCGCCATCCCAGCAGCCCAAGATTATAGTATATTAACTTGAACATGCTTTTTCCAGTCTTTCTTCTCCTTTTACATTGTAATGCCTACATTTCTTAAGACTAAAAAAGAAAAAAAAGGACTTATTTACTTTAGTATTTTTATCACATACAACAATCACCGAACCTACCTTACTATTTAACATGCAGTTTATATCCTAGAATTATTTATACAAGTACTTAAAATTTTTACTTAGTTACTTTTTTATCCTTCCAAATATTAATGACATGAAGTGGGGCATACACGGTTTAGTCCCTGTAAAGTCATACTTTACAAATGTGATTGATTCTTTATAGTCTCGCATTTATTCACTAATTTCAAAGTTGCTAGTATTCTTCCTGTTCATCTCCGGCTCAAGTCCAAGGTACTCCCAGTTCTTCTAGTCAACTCCTTTGCTTTTTTATGTCTCTCTCGCATTTTCCTTTCGGACATTGGAAAAGGTTTAGCTGGCAAAGTCTCTTTATGGGCTTTATCATCAGATGAATGAGAAGCAGAGTTACCTTCTGTTTGACTGCTCACATTTTGTTAGACAAACTTTTGCATGTCCTCCTTAGCCTATTTTGCATCAAAAAATGAATTTGATCCCACAGGAAAATATTCTGAAGACAGACTGCTACAGCAGCTGAATCTTACACCTGCTTCCCAACATTCCTAGATTGCCAGGATACATTTTCTTCTCTTCTGCCTGGTGTAAAGTGAATAATCATTTTCTACAAACACTCTACTGTCTCTAATACTTTGCCCTTCTGACACAGTTTTGTCAGGATCGACTCTTTCTGCTGGTATAATTGAATCTTTACTAATACAGGTCTTGGCAGATTTCTCATGGCCAGGTTTGGAGCATACACAGACTGTGCCCTTTCATTTAATATATCCTGCTGAGGAGTACCAGTACAGTTTCTTATTTATTGTTTCTTAAACATTAATACAGTCTGTTCCATCCATTTTCTCTGTTACAGAATAAAATCTCATGCCTTCTCTGTGTACTCTGCCCTCTAACACTACCATTTTTTGAACAGTTCTTCATGAGCAGTCTCATACTCATCCAGCCTTTTCTTCATTTTGACCTCTGATTTTTGCAGTTTTATAAGTCTATCTAAATAGCTGTTTAAAGCTTCTTCCATTTTTCCAGACTTTTGTTATTTGAGTTGATGTACTCATTCAGTGTTGAATTTATTTGAATCAGCTCCAAGTACATATGATTTATTTTTCCTAAATTACCAGAAGTCATCCCTTTTACCAAAGCTGGAGCTTAAACTGCATTTTGCTGAACAGCTGCAAGATTCTTCCCAGTCAGTGTTTCTCTTCACTTTTTGTAGTTTAGCTTCTTTCAGTCTCATTAAGTTTATTCTTTGCTGGCATCCAGGGCAGTGTACTTAATAGCCAGTAACTAAAGGTTACAAAGATGTCAGAATTACTAGTGCTTATCTCTGTTTCTTCTTTCGCACAGAGAGATGACATTAAGCTGTTGATACAGCCATCTTGGAAGACTGAAATACACTATTCTTGATAGTAACACTTACATTTTCATGATCACACATATCAGCTGTAACCGAAGGCATACTGTTTACCTTATGTAGGTGGATTACAACCTGTACATTATTTCAGAAAACAAGTTGAAATACATTACTGTTGGTAGTACTACTACAATTTGCATATTAGGAGTGATGGTTGGGGGGGTGGTTGCTACTGTTATAATATTGATTTAAATGAGCCATAACAAACATTTATGTTTTGCCCCATGTCAGTCTTATTGGGGTAGAAGATTTGCTGCTTTACCATGTTTGAAATAAGCTGAAGTATTTTAGTGTGGGCAGTGTTGCTGCCATTTGCACAAATGTGGCTGTACTCAAATGTACTGTATTTCTTGGAATGGAGGTGCAGCTTTTCTGTTTTAGAAACAAACTAATATGGCATTATAGCTAGCACTATTTGACTGTTAGTACTGTGGATCTGGAGGACATCTGCTGCTTTTGTTATTGTCTGGCATGAGCAGTAATGCATTCGTTGTGGACATTATCAATTTAATGTCTGTCAGATATGGCCATTCTCCCCAGAGCTACTGTCCTCATTGAGATAGGGTGCTGCCTTTTTATGCTTGAAATTAGCTGAAATACAGTATTATGGATAGTATCACTTGCATTTGATCATTCAAACATGTCTATGGCCTCCAGAACTGATTGAGATATGGTGCTGCCTTTTTATGTTTGAAACAAGCTGAAATACAATATTATGGATAGTATCACTTGCATTTGGTCATTCAAACATGTCTATGGCCTCCAGAACTGATTGAGTTCAGGTGTATTTGCTGACCTGGTATGTAATGCAGTCAGACATAGTACTATGGACTACTCCTTTGCATTTAGATTGTCACACCTGCTGAAAGAAATACATTGTTGTTATCTGTGTGGGGATTGTGGCCTTTGTGTTATTTGGAAACACACACACATGCAAAAGTAAGATGGCCAAGAAATGAAATCTAAAGTGGGCAAATGCCACATAAGGCTGCAGATGTTATGTACTTGTAGTAGTACTTAACAAATAGTAACAAAATTTCATATTACCAATGATATATGGACAGCTGTATGTAAAACCAATCAACATGACAAACATGAACTAATGATTGCAATAGTCAGTATTGGTTTCCTGACAAGATTGAGCTTGGAAGTATATGACATGATGGTAAGGAGATGGCAGGACATCCTCTATATCCTGGAGACAAAATGGAAGGGCAGTGCTACTTAGGCAAAGGACAAACTAGAAATCATGTTGGAATTGTGAGTGATGTCAGTGGAATTAGTGACAGATTTTTGGCAATCAGACTGCAGTGTAAGACTGTGACAGTATTCATAATCTCAGCCTATGTCACACAGCAGTGTTGAGGAAAAGTATGTATTCAGGCAGCTGTTGCAAGACCTACTAGATAAAACAGGATAACATGAGTTGGTGTTGATAATGGGCACCTGAATGCATATATTGGGACATACAGAACAGGATATGATGACTGCCTGAGCCTACATATGTGGGGCAACAGGAATAAAGGACTGGCAATTTTTTACTTCTTCCTGGCTAATGACATGATAGTAGCCAACATGATTCAGCAAGAGACAGTAATAAGAATACATACAAGAGTGGTCATCATGCAACTTGGGTAGACTTTCTCCTAGTTAGGAAAGGGCATTGGTATAGAATCAGTGATTGCAAAGTCATCCCCAGTGGAACACTCAGACCACAGTATAAACCAGAGTGCCACAATCAGCTGCAAACAGTGGTCAGAGACTACGCTGAAGACCTGGAAATTGACTGGACAGAAAGCACAAGAGTTCAAGCAACTACTAAGCACCTCGGGGAGAACAGAAAATGGGTAGAGTTGAAGAATGTCAACACCTCAAAACAGTGTGAATGAGGATTATAGAAAAGATATGCAGCCAACTCAGGTATGGAAATCAGATGCAAAAGAAAAGCTGGTGGTGGAATGTAAAAGTCTAAGAAGTCATTAAAACAAAGGAGTGTAGAAAGAAAGTGAGAGGTAGAAAAGATGGACCAGGCTAAGAATGAATACTGGTTGGCTAACAAGCAGGCTAAGGAAACAGTTGCAATACTAAAGAACAAGGCATCAGAGGCACTCTACCAGCTTCTGGAAAGTGATTCATTAAATGGACAGAGACAATCAGGTTGCAAGCTAAACACAGATCAAGAAGACAGTCATCACACACCTTTCATAAAGGATACCAACACCAACCTGCTCACCAGTCCACATGACATCAAAAGCAGATGGAAGGAGTACCTCCAAAAGCTTCTGAGTGAAGAAAACCCCACAGAAGCTGTACTGCCCCAGACACAGCTTGCTATGAAAGAAGAGGAGAATCCTACCCAAGAAAAAGTAAGAACAACACTAAGAAAAATGAAGTCAGGGAAAGCTGCAGGCTCAGAAGAGGTCTCAGCAGGTGTGATAAAGGTGATCAAGGTGATGGGAGGAATGGCTCCTGAGGGTATTCATAGCAGTATGGAGAGAAAGGTGTATCCTACATGACTGGAGGATAAGCATACTATTGACAGTCTACAAGAACAAAGAGGAACATTCACAATTTTTAGTAGTATAGCGGTATCAAACTCTACACTGCATGAAAGGTCTGGAGAGGATGACTGATAAACAGAGTAGTAGAAAGTTAGATGGGAGTTGAGTTCACATTCAGATCAGGATGTACACAATCAACCCGATGTTTGTTGTGAGACAGGTAGTTGAGAAGTTAAACATGAGGAAAGAGTCTAACTGGGCATTTCTACACTTGAGAAAACATATGGCAAGGTCCCAAAAAAGCAGATTTGGGCAGGCTTGCAATGTTTTGAAGCCTCAGAAACATTGGTAGAATTAGTGGAGACTGTATATAAGGCACCAATAGCACAGGTACAAACAGTGTTTGGACTTACAGAGGGGTATGCAGATGATCAATTATTATAGGCAGACTCTGAAGAACTTCAGCAAAAGTTAGGGGAATGGAATACGAAACTGAAGGCATGCAGAATGAAACTGAGTACAGATAAAAGTTGAAATGGCAACAAATGAGGGAAATCAGAAGAAGTTAAGAATTGAGAGAGAAGGGAAAAATAGTGGAACAAGTTAACAGCTACAACTACCAGGGAGGGGTAGTTATGGAGAAGGATGTCTGAAAGAACAAATCAAAGCTAGAATCAGAGGGGTTGTAACCAAATGGCACAGAGTGCTGGGGTAATGTGCGACAGAAAAATGCCAAAGAAGCTTAAAAGTAAGCTGTACAAAACACTAGTGTGACCAGTAGTACTGCATGACGCAGAAGCCTAGGCAGTGAAGGCAGAGCAGTTGCGGAAGCTAAAGGCAAAGTGCTTGAATTTGGTGGTAGGATGCAAACTGTGGGATAGACAAAGGAATGAGGACATCAGAACAGACACTCAAGTTACTCCAATTGAAGAGAAGGTTGAAGAGAAAAAACAGATTATGAGAGTTTAGGCACATGTGCAGAAAATCAGAAGACAATCTGGTGATGAAAATTTGGGATAGATAAGAAAACAAGAGGAAATGAGGGCATCCAAGGAAGAGATAGATGGATTGTGTGGAAAGACCTGCAACGGTGAAGCATGGCTGTCAAAGAAAGTAGGAGAGTGTCATTAAATAGGCAGAGATGGCAACAGATGACACAACAACCCAACCCCATGTAGAAGACTGAAAAAGGGGTTGATGATTTGGAAATATATTTTCTGCATTAACAAGCAATGTGTCATCTACAAACTGTAACGAGTTAATTGTGAGCAGTGAAACAGCATGACGTGCACATTCCAGGAGTCGCTGACAACTGTTACTGGAAAGTTATGGAAAATGCATCAAGATTTCATATTTGCTTTCATAATGCTTTAATCACCTTGGATGTGATCTTAAAAGTGTGGCCTCATGCAAACAGCACTAATTAAAGTTAAATGAGATGGCTACCATGCTCACATCCAGAGAAAGAAATATATGTTTGTTCAGCTTTTATCATTAGAAATATTTTTACATGAGCATCAATGTAAATACATTGGCATGGCACTTAACACCAATCACTTATTTCAGATGAAGGCTAACAGGACCCACTGTGACAATATATGTAGAAAGATATTGAGATTCCTGTTTGTGTTATAATGCAGATTAATGACACAATAAATTATGTACTTCTAGCCTCTGTTACTTATGTATATAACCTGAAAAAAAACAGCTACCACATCTCAACATATAGTTAAAATATTTTTTCTTATAAACATTGTAATATAGTGTATGCACAGCCAACTGCATGGAGCAGGGATGATGTACTGGTTTATATCAAAGGCTGTATCACACAAGGAAAATACAGGCTATTTCAGGCAGCAGTCAGTATGAAGTAGGTATCCATAGCACTTAGTATGATAACAAGCTGCCTTTGGCAGTATAAGCTCTTCTCAGTAAGGAATACAGGTTTGTGACTAATGGGGTCTTTGGAGAATTCTGGGGAAGGATTCTCAAGATAGTTATCTGTGAAGAGACAAGACAGTCTGTACAGTCTTGAGAAAATTGAAACTTTATCTGGGAAGCTGTTGCCTTTAGAAAGAGGAAATCGAAGTATATCTATAATATAGTCCATTGAAAGACTGAGACTTGACATTAGCAGATTCTTAGGAAACCACTGGACAGTGTACTGAACTACTGACATGGACTCTAAACTATTATTTGCACTGACTGGATGGCTATAAGCCTGCATCTGTGAGAAAACATTTACATGACCGAGTTTATGTTATTCTCCAAGTTACAAAAAGCATTATCCCGGTTTAAAAAAAGGCAGCAGCATGTGTTTAACAACTGCAAAGCTGCCTTCAATGACTGTTTATAACTAGAATAGTACATTGGTGGAAAATGTGAGTATAGTGTATATACATTTCATAAACTATGACTTTAAATATCTGGAAGCAAATTTAGTCTGCCACAGCTATTTTCCCCCACCATGCATTGGAATGCAAGTCTGTGTGAGTGATTGCTGTTTCTGAGCAAGAGAACTACTAACCTGTAAACCTGAAGCCATTTTCCCTTGGATTACTGAATTCTCCAGACCTCATCATCTTCTTTCGGCTGTTTCTGTTAGTGGTCGCCACAGTGGATCATCTGTTTCCATTTCTTCCTATCCTCTGCATCTTGCTCTGTCACACCAACCACCTGCATGTCCTCTCTCACCACATCCATAAACCTTATCTTAGGCCTTCCTCTTTTCCTGTTACCTGGTAGCTTCATCCTTAGCATCTTTTTCCCAATATACTCTGCATCCCTCCTCAGCACATGTCCAAACCAATGTAATCTTGCCTCTCTGGCTTTGTCTCCAAACCTTCCAACCTGGGCTGACCCTCTAATATACTTATTCCTAATCCTGTCCACCCTCGTCACACCCAGTGCAAATCTTAACATCTTTAACTCTGCCACATCTAGCTCAAACTCCTGCCTTTTTGTCAGTGCCACAGTCTCCAACCCATATAACATAGCTGGTCTCACTACCCTCTTATAGATCTCCCCTTTCACTCTTACTGGTACTCTTCTGTCACAAATCACTCCTGACACTCTTCTCCACCCTCTCCATCCTGCCTGCATGCTTTTCTTCACCTCTCTTCCACACTCACCATTACTCTGAACTACTGATTCCAAGTATTTAAACTCATCCACCTTCACCACATCTACTCCTTGCATCCTCACCATTCCTCTATCCTCCCTGTCATTCACACACATATATTCTGTCTTAGTCCTGCTGACCTTCATTCCTCTTCTCTCTATAGCATATCTCCATCTCTCCAGGGTCTCCTCCACCTGTTCCCTACTCTCACTACAGATCACAATGTCATCTGCAAACATAGTCCACAGGGACTCCTGTCTGATCTCGTCTGTCAACCTGTCCATCACCATTGCAAATAAGAAAGGGCTCAGAGCTGATCCTTGATGTAATCCCACCTTCACCTTAAACACATCTGTCACTCCCACCACAGACCTCACCGCTGTCACACTACCCTCATACATATCTTGTACCACTCTTACATACTTCTCAGACACTCCCGACTTCCTCAGACAATACCACAACTCCTCTCTAGGCACCTTGTCATATGCTTTCTCTAAGTCTACAAAAACACAATGCAATTCCTTCTGACCTTCTCTGTACTTCTCCATCAACACTCTCAGAGCAAACATTGCATCTGTAGTGCACTTTCCCAGCATGAAATCATACTGCTGATCACTAATCATCATGTCCCTTCTTAACCTAGCTTCCACTACTCTTTCCCATAACTTCATGCTGTGACTGATCAATTTAATCCCTCTGTAGTTACTACAGCTCTGCACATCACCCTTATTCTTAAAAATCGGTACCAAAACACTTTTTCCATTCCTCAGGCATCCTCTCACTTTCCAAGATTTCATTAAACAATCTGGTTAAAAACTCCACTGCCATTTCACCTAAACACCTCCATGCTTCCACAGGTATGTCATCTGGACCAACAGCCTTTCCATTCTTCATCCTCTTCATAGCTATCCTTACTTCCTCCTTGCTAATCCATTTTACTTCATGATTCACTATCCCCACATCCAACCTTCTCTCCCTCTCATTCTATATCACATATCAAGAGTGGATTACAACTCCCAAAAAGAAGTCAAAGTATTTCAATTAAAAAATAGGTTGGTTGGTTATTGTGGTACTTTCTGAATTCTCCAGACCTAAAAAGAAAAAAACTCTGACTATACAGAGACATACTCTGACCAAGGAAAGGGACTGTACTTGTCATTCATTAGATAGTTGTTATGGCAGTGAGAAGGATCATTTCGTACACAGACATTGTACTGTGTTTAAATGTGCGTTCTGCAATTACCTCTCAAACTGTGCATATTGCAATGGCAAAATAAAATGGAAAAGTTAATGAAGACTATAATAAACTATAACAAAGAACTTCAAGCTACCACTTTAGTCTTGCTAGAAAGAAATACAACCACTGAACAGAAATTGATTATCCTGCAAAAGAAGAGGTTGCTACAAATCAGTACTTAACGTTCAACAGAAAAGTACCACAATAGCCCAACCAACCTGCTATTTTTTTTCTTAATTGCAATAATCTATGGCTTCTTTTTGGGAGTTATAATCCACTCTTGCTATGTGCTATATACTCATAAGCCTCCATATTGACTTTTTTTTCTTTGCTTAACTCCCCCTTTGTGGCTCCCCCAGTGTCATGCTGATTATGTACTGCTTGAAGAATTGAAGCCAGAGTAAAGGCATCTTGCTGGCTAGGATGTATTTTGCTGGAGTAGTCATGTAGTATGACTACTCACTTTTTACATTTGAATGTCCTTCTGAAGGCCGGGACTACTTTGAGGCATAGTTGTGAAGATTAGCCCCAACCTGCTCCCAGGGACTGGACTACCCTCAGCACACCTATCCCAGACTCCTACATTGGATCTAGCTTTTCCAGAGCATGCGCGCACACACACAGGCTGTCCTGCTCATACAATTCCCAAAGTCCCTCCCCAAGAAAAGTGAGCAGGATGATGCTTCAGCATTCCTCCCCCATCCTCTACCAGCTCCAACAGGAGCCAGAACCCCCTAATCAAACTCTGGTTGCCTGGGTCACACTCTGGGCTTTATCCTGTTGTGCTATTGTACTGACTAACCAACCTGCTAAATTGTTGAGAGACCATAAACCCAGTACTTCACTGAAGAAATTTCATTTAGAAGATGACATGGTGATATACCTGGTGGTATTCATGATTTATGCTGCCAAGGAGAACTGGACTTCCTTACACTTTCTTGGAGATGCCTTGAAAGCATATATGGAGCAAGAGAGTGATATTGAACACAATTACCAAAAATAAAAAAAAGGATTCTGGCTATGGTTGGTGTTTCATCTGAGACACAATTATGGCAATTTCAGCATGTATAGGCCAGGAAGATCATGAATGGCTGATTAACAGGTATTATAAAATTCAGAGTAAAATCTGAAATAAGTGATGTACAGAAATGATAGAAATCCTAACTGTAGATAAATGTAAAAAGGTATTACCTATTAATGTAAGAAACTTGGTTTCTTAAAGTGACCCTAAGTCTTCTGAACAGCTAGTTGTGTCAGTAGAATGATGTTGTTAGCCAAAAATGTAAATTCTAAATCAGACTTGTATGCAACAAGGTCTAAAAATAAACCCTCACTTCCTATGTGCTTGTCTTTACCTGCAAACAAACAAGATGTGTTACTGTCTTGATTTATTTTACTTGTTCTTGGAACAGGCACATAGCAAACTGATATATGGTTAATACTCTCTATTATGTCTTTAATAACTGTTAATACTAGTCCAAGAGCTAAAAAAATTTATACCCGAATGCATGCCTGTGGAATATGATGCACTGTTATCTACTTTTGTAGAGGCTGTTTTTGTCACTGTGCTGTTACTAAACAGGATACATGCACTAAGGTAGCACATGGGAAATTATAAAGATTGTTAGAATCAGTGAGTAAAATTACATTGATTATTGCACAATACAGCTGTAAGCATCAAACAAGAGATGCTGAGAAAACTCAAGTAATGCACACAAGAACAAAAGGAAATATCCTATAATACAAGTAAAAATGTAAATGTTTGTAGGCAAAGTGTCAAACCCAGTAGCTTTGGTGACTAGCTTAACCCATGAATATGATAATGGGTCAAAACATTCTCCAATTCAAAGAGCTGTGCAAAAGTGGGGGAGGGGTGTGATCAGAAGGTATGAAACTTGAAATTGTAAAAGGAACCAAAATTTGGCTCAGAATGAAAGGGACAGATAACCTTAATACTGAATCTTGCACAAAAACTCAAGGTGTTAAAGTAATTGGAGAGGTGAGTCATGCCAGGAGATATCAGTTGTTGGAGTAATAAGAGAGGACAGTGTGGAAACTGACAAGGAAGGAACTATAGGTAAGAATAACAGAAATTGGTGTTGGTAGCAGGTGGTGCAGAAGCCCTTACAGAGACCCAGATGACCAAGTTTCAACTACTGGCAAGGGCCCTGGAAGGACTGCATGGGGGCAGAGTACCCATCCTGAGAGGAGGGTGGCATCTTAGGTTCAATCCAATATAGTAGAGTTACAAGCTCACCATGTTGCATAAGTGGGTATACTGCTAGGCAAGAGGTTTGGTATGTGTGAAAGTGAGCATGCACCTACCAATGCAATTCTTTGCAGTGCTTGTAGAGTTGCCAAGGGAATGGTGGGGTTTAGGATACACCCCCTGGCACCAAGTATATGCTATGCCAGTGTACTCAGTCTCCTCACCAACTGTAAATGTAAGTTGGGCTGACCTGGAGGAGGTTAACGTTTATAGGGAAATACTAGGCTATCAGTCTGCAGACCATTACAAGCCTAGCCAATAACCAGAGTTCAGAATCCAACCCTGTACCTTGTGCCTGTGAGGTAAAGACCTTAACTAGTATGCCAAGTCCTCCCCAAACACTGAACTTGTTGAGGATTTCAGCCCAGCATCTCCTGTATCCTAAGTAAGAACCATACTCCTAGACCAAGATCCAGTACACTGAATGAAGGAGAGCAGCTGGTGGCAGCTTAAAGTCAGCTGTGGGGAGGGAGGGGGAAGTGAATCTTGTGCTGAAACTGAAAAATAAAACAGTGTAAATCTCACACTGAACAAAAAGGGAAAGGGACCCTGAACATAGTTCCATTACAGTATTCTAAACGTAGCAAAAAATAAATAAATAAATAAATAAATAAATAAGAAAAATGCTGAAGGAGAGAAAGGGATACTGCAGGTACCTCGGTGCAAGAAAACTATTTGCATGAGCTGCCTTTTATGAGGGATAACTTAGATGAAGGGGAAGTCCCTATACCTATATGCACAGGGGCAGGGGCTCTGGCCTCTACTTCAAATCAGAAAGACAATGAAAGCAATGCTGACTTACAGATGTGACATTTAAATGTTATGAGTAATCAATGGGAAGACTAGAGAGAACATAGCGTAGACAGAAAACAACAGAACAGCTTGACTACATACCCTTAATATGAACAAAGAAATTACCTGTTCTACAGTGTAATAAAAGACAGAGAACAGACACAGAGGAGATAATATGGCTTTTACAACACTTACGATGAAGTTAACAAATAGTTGCATTCCGGCTGTTCATTTAGGAATTGATAAAACAAAGGCTAGGGTTTTAGATTTGTCTGTCACAGTAAAGTCTGAGAACTTTTGTGCAGCCTGCCCAGACTGTCAAAGGACAGCACCCAACCCAGGATTTACAAATCATTTCATACTATTACCTATTATCAATGGCCCTTCTGAAGCATAGCAAAAAATAGTTTGTTTGTGTCTTTCAGCTTTTCCCGGTTAGGGGTCGCCACAGCGGAACTCCGGTCTGCTAATGACTGGTAGTGGATTTTTACGTACCGGGTTACCGGCCCTGATGCACACCCTTCAACAAAGGCACACCCCATTCACATATGCCTCCACACAGAAGACGCTCTAGCTGAGAATCTAATGGGACAACGTCTTGCTATGAGGCGCCAACACTACCGCAGCTGCAAAAAATATCAGTATATGTTAGTAATTAGTGACTGTGCAACACAGTTTCTTGTAGAATTACCCCTCCAAAAAGTGAATGCAAAGGCCATAGCTAGAGCCAAAAATCCTTTGAAATTCTTACTGGCCAGTGTGCATCCCATTCATATCTACACTAACACAACGTTGCCAGTTTTGTTTTTAAAGTGAAACAGGTAAGGATATCTGTAGGCCACCACAAGTAAATGGGCTATTTGAATGCTTTCATAAGTCCATAAAGTCCCTGTAGTACATTTAGCTCAGCAGTTTTGCTCAATAATGGGGAAAAAAGATAAATTTGTTACTCACTTTCCTAGCATAATCTTAACAGTGTTAAGGGAGCTTAAAAAATGCTAAGGATATCCAAGTGCTGTTAAAAAGGGTCTCACTCTAGAAAGTAACAGCAGGTATTGTGGGTTGGCAGATTACACCAGCAGAAGGTAAAACAACTTTTAAATGCTGTTAGATGCTTTGCTCTACCACAATTGTAAACAAAAAGTGTGGCATAATGAAGGATCTAATCGTTTTTAAAGCCATTAGTTCTACTGAGGGGCACTTCATTTCTACCTGCTGTCTCAGGTGTTTGTGATATAAAAAAAATAAGACCACAATAAATCATTTCAAAACTTTTCCCACCTTTAATATGACCTACAATTCAATTGAAAAATAAACAAATCTGTTAGGGGGAAAAATATTAAAAAAAAAAAAAAAAAACGTACAACCCCTTAAACTAATACTTTGTTGAAGTACCTTTTGATTTAATTACAGCATTCAGTCTTCTTGGGTACACACCTGCCATCAATTAAAGAAACTCTCATTAACCCTAAATAAAGTTCAGCTGTCCTTATAGGATTTTCCTGACATTTACTCAGTTGCCTGCTACAGCAAAAGCCATGGTTCGCAGAGAGCTTACAAAGCATCAATCAGGAGAAGGGTACAAAAACATTTCCATGGCATTGGATATACTATGGAACACAGTGACGACAGTCATCAAAAAGTGGAGAAAATAAAGGACAACAGTGACGTTGCAAAGAACTGGACATCCTTCCAAAATTGATGAAAAGACAAGACAAAAACTGGTCAGGGCGGCTGCCAAGAGACCTACAGCAAAACTGAAGGAGCTGCAGGAATTTCTGGCAAGTACTGGTTGTGTACTACATGTGACAACAATCTCCCGTATTCTCCATATGTCTGGGCTATGGGGTAGGGTTGCAAGACAGAAGCCTTTTCGTACACAGAAAAACATCCAGGCCTGGCTTAAATTTGCAAAACAATACATCAAGTCTCCCAAAAGCATGTGGGAAAATGTGTTATGGTCTGATGAGACCAAGGTAGAACTTTTTGGCCACAATTCCAAAAGGTACGTTTGGCGGAAAAACAACACTTCGCATCACCAAAAGAACACCATCCCCATGGTGAAGCATGGTGGTTGGCAGTATCATGCTTTGGAGTTGAGTTTCTTCAGCTGGAACTGCGGCTTTAGTCAAGGTGGAGGGGAATTATGAACAGCTCCAAATACTAGTCACTTTTGGCCCCAAACTTTCAGGTGTCTGCTAGAAAGCTGAAGATGAAGAGGCATTTCACCTTTCAACAAGACAATGACCCCAAGCATACATCCAAATCAGTGAAAGAATGGCTTCAAAAGAAGAAAATTAAAGTTTTGGAATGGCCCAGCCAGAGCCCAGACCTAAATCCCATAGAAAATCTGTGGGGTGACCTGAAAAGGGCTGTGCACAAGAGATGCCCTCACAATCTGACAGATTTGGAGCACTTTTGCAAGGAAGAGTGGACAAATATTGCCAAGATGTGCCATGCTGATAGATTCCTACCCAAGAATACTGAATGCTGTAATTAAGTCAAAAGGTGATTCAACAAAGTATTAGATTAAGGTTGTGCACACTTATACAACCAGCTTATTGTACGTTTTTCATTTTTTTACATTTTTCTCTTAACAGATTTGTTTTTCAATTGAATTGTACAGGTTATAGGTCACATTAAAGGTGGGAAAAGTTTAGAAATTATTTATTGTGGTTTCATTTTCTTATATCACAAAAAACTGGCATTTTAACAGGGGTGTGTAAACTTTTTATATCCACTGTATATATCTTTTATAACTGGTAGTAGTTGGAGCAGATAAATCTCCATGCAGTGCATGATTGGATGCCTGATAATTACCAGCTCTATTTGTTCTCAACATGAATGCCAAGATTCACTTCTCAATCTTTGCTCTTGAGGCAATTTCTTGGCATTCATGTCTAAAACACATAAGTTCGTTATGAGTGCATTCAGGATCATAATACTGTATATTATGGAAGGTCACAGATAATAATGGGAGAATTTGGAACCAACTGCTGCCATATCTTTTCCTTGTAAGTGAAGTACCTGATTTGAACTGTTCTATTGCTGGCATCCTTGAGTCTTGCTGGATATAGCAGAAGGAACTTGGAAGAATGAAAAAAAACGTTAAGTGAGTTAGAGGATTTTGCGGACATACAGGATAGGTTAAGAAATCATAATTCCCACATTAAACAAGTATAGGGAAAGAATTCAAGAGAAATGACAGAGCATATAATAAAAAGGCTCATTTCAGATTGCACTAGGAAATAAAGTACTTAGTACTTATGGTAGTACCCTCTGCAAAAATAAAGTCCTTGCAAAGTGATGAGGCCCTTTTGAAGTTAGTGGATTAAACTCTAGGGTGAGACAGCATGGAGAAAAAGAAAAGTTATGACACACAAACATTCCAAAACCTTGAAAAGAAACTGAAGTCTCTGCAGGCACCATAAGGCCCCACACACAGCATGTTCTGAAGTCAAATAGGTGAGATATTGTAAAGGTTCCAGCAAGAGGTTCAAGAATTTGTACTACACAAGGCTGGACATAGTTGAAATGGAGCCCTAGGCAAAGGACATGATTGTGCCCCCCACCTCCACTGTCAGACATTCAACCACCAAACACCTCAGTGCTCAAGTCCCCATTCATGGCCTCCCCAACATCCAGTTTGTTTTTTCTTGTTTTGTCACACTTTCTTTTGCCCTTCAAAAATGCTCTTCCATATTTTAGCATACCCAGTCTTGCCAAGGCTGCACAGTAATAACTGTGGCGATAATAATCAAATTAAATAATGAGGGATCTGGGGACCCTAGGTGCACAGAAACCATGGGGTTTCAGAAGATTTTATGTGCATTTTAGAACTTTGTTTTCCTACCTTTTCAACCAATGATGGCCTGAACAGAAATGATGACTAAGGAAAAATTCTGTCTTATTTTTTTGTCAAGAATAAAATATACTGTGTCCAAGGTTTAATGTTCAAAGCTAAAACAGTAGTTCCTACTAAACTGAGAAGACAAATGCTTGTAAGGATACACAACTCATATCCAGCAAACAGTGCCTTTCTTTCTACCCCACAAAAAAGTCATCTTCTGCATATCTCTCTGATGTTAGATTAGAATGAAGGTAAAAGAACAAATGGCCACAGTTATGTATTTTAAGCTGTTATTGTACAGATACACAGCATGCCTCCTCAACCCTACCCTCAAACGAAAGCCACCTCCTATGCATCTCTAATGTCTAACTGGGACCAAAGTGAAAGAACATACAAAACACAATAACATGTTTCAGCTTTCTGCTGTTACATATATACGTCTGTGTTTTGTGTATGTATGTATGTATGTATATATATATATATATATATATATATATATACACAAACATACACATAGCTTGCCCCCTTATGGGTGCCCCCAAAAGATAGCCATCTGTGTACACATCTTGAATTTTTGATTGTGAAAAAACTGAGAAACAAAACAAGGATCACAGTAATGCATTTCAAAGTGTTGCTCCTAAACAATACACTGCTCTGAGACAAGCTAAAATGACCTTCTCTGTGCACCCCTGAAGTTTGATTGTGAGGGAAGTTAAAGAAATAATTATCACAATGTTCCCACCGGCTGTAGTGATCTTATGTGCACATCTCTGAGTGTTGATTGTGAGGACAATTAAAGAAATAATGATCACAGTGCCCCCAGCCCATCACACAAGCTATATTAACTTTCTATACGTAGCCACTGGTGTTAGATAAGGTGTGGTCCAGGACAGAAGCATGTGTCAAAATCCATTTTATAGCCATGGGTATGGGGGCTGCTAGCCCTGAGATGCATTTTTATGTCTTTATTTTTGAAAGCTAACATGTTAATTTTTAATGCTACATATACATTATACATGTACCCACCAATATTATGTGTCTACAGATAGAAACATTGATGTCCGAACCATACAATTTGCAACCCATTGCAAACTCCCTCCACTTACATGCATTCACAACACAAACACACACCTACCAATTACAACACATTGTTTGGCTCTATGCACTCACAATATCTGGTTAAGATCAAATGAATGCATAACTGAATACATAATGACTGAATGTATTTGTTTTGTTGCTGTTAGAACGATACAGGTCAACCTTTTGCATCCTCATACACACACACACACACACACACACACACACACACACATGTGGCCATCAATTACAACCATTTGTAGGACTGTGACTGTACACCACAGGTATCTGACTATGATCAAATGAATTAATTAATCCATAAATTGCCACACATGATGGAATCTTCTCAACCTATTGCTGTCAGAATACAGCATGCAACCCATTTCATCCCCATCCCTCTTAACCTCTTAGCTCAAGAATCAGAAACAAAGCTAACAAAATATGGGGCAAAGACCTAAAAACAGGGACAAATATAGCCTTTTATACATAGAAAATTGTTAGGAAAAACAGATTTTACATTAGTGAGTCTCTTCTGAAGGCTATGAAGTCTGAAACAGAAATGTCTATCATTATTTAGTGACTGTAGTTTTCATTTTTTTTTACAGAAAAATGTAATTTCTCGAGGAACACAATAGATTATGATATGAGGCAAATTCAGGGGCATTCTGGAAAATCAGGGAGAGTTGAAAGCTTCTATGCATCCTTGCAAATGCACACTCACAAAAACTTACACTTGCAAAGTTAAGTAAAAAATTACATACTTACATTCCTACTCACTGGTCGATAGTGACACACATAGTACTAGTAAAAAAATGTCTCCTGCACCTACATGCTCATACCTTTGCATCTATTCATTAATGTCCTCTTTCACTTTTATTCCTCAGGCTGCCTGTCACCTGAGGCAGCCTGAGCGAATAGGAATGACCTCTCACTATTTCACACAACAGCCCAGTCCTGAACAATGTTTCTGACATTCTGCAAATAGTAGGATGATTTGTATTAAAGCATAATCACCTTTATTCTCCATTTGGATTAAGCATCATGGGAAAGTAGAGTAACCCACTTTTTGGGGGGGAGAGGTGTAACTTGGAAGTTCTCATTCTGCACATACATGGAGTTCCAAGCTCCAGAAATACATAGCTGAAGTAGAAAAGTCAAAGTAACAATTACTTTTAAAAGGAAAAAATAACCGCAATTATTTTTTTTCTTTTTCCCCCATGGTTGTTGGGGTCACAGCCAATACCATGAGATGCCCTGGATACCATGTGATGAGATGGTAAGTGAAGAAGCTAATACAAAGCCTTGTTATCTTAAAAGGCAGAGGGTCTACTTTCTGAAGACATACTATTCCAAAAACAAACAAAAAAAACAAATGAATAAATAAATAAATAGGAGGAAAAGGCTCTACTTTTGGGAGTTGAGGGACCTTCTATAACTTTAAAGGGCAGGATCAATTATCCGAATGCTTGGAGACTGAGGGAAATGAATAATGATGAGTCATGTAATTTTTTTGCTGTGCTTCACTGTGTGTGTCAGCTTTGTTTTGTTTTTCAAGTAACAAACCATCATCAACCCACACTTTACTACAGGGACACATTTTAACAACTCAGATGCATGCTCTGTCAAGGTTGCTATACAAATGTATTATATTGCTGCTCAAACTGTACAACACTCACTTGAGTGCATCCCAGTGCTCACTGTAGATTATTGTAAATACTTGTACAGTCATCTGTTCATCGATCCATCAGTGTCAATGCTACAAACTGCTATGTTCGTTCTGTATAAAACATGTCAGTTTTTTTATCCAGTAATGGAATAGTCAATACTACTAACTTAACTATCTTTGTATTCTGACAAACACCTGTAAACTTTATATCTATGCTCTGACCTTAGTCTAAGCAATTTGTAACTTTCTTATACTATGTTAACATAATGTGCAATTTTTTATCTCACGTTAATGTAAATTGCATGCTTTTTTCTATTTGTGTTGGATTTTTTCTCCCCAGGACTCCACTGAAAATGGACACTTGCTGTCCAGTCGGACTGTCCTGGAAAACAAATATGAAATAAATAATAAATAAAAAAGTTCCTGGTTACATGTGACAAAAGCAGATCAGTTGCAAGCTAACATTTACATCTTGTGTTATATATTTAGTGATTAATTTATTGTGCTAATAGTTCGTAATATTCCAGTCTTTACTTTTCTTGTACATGTGACAAAGCTGATCAAATACAAATAAACATTTACTTCCTTTGTAGTTTATTCATTGAGCTATTTAATAATCTATGTCATTCCTTTAGATAGTAGCATTATCACTGAGAGCAGTCTAAACATTTTAGCCATGTAATTACTCACTTGGGTAATCAACTATTCATATTGTGATGTTCATTGAGGTAATGGTTAGTGTTTTATGTATCAGAAGAGTATGCAGCTATTACTTCCTGTTCACATAATTACACAATTAACAGACTTTTATAGAGGGAAAGCATAATGGAAGATAGGGTTAGTATTCAGAAAGCTACACAGAGTAGGAGAAGACAAGGATGAGAGTGGGGTTCGATTGTGACATTTTGTATGGCAGTCACAACAGGAAGACAAGGTTTAGTATGGAGAAGGACCTCAAAGGGGCAGTGTTAACAGTTTGTTGACCTGCATTTGTAGGCCATTTGGTGGCTACAGGCTCTACTGAATGAGAGAAGCAGAGAATGGGTCAAGAAGGTTTGGCCACAGTGGCTAGAACTAATCTCATTGGCAGATGCAGACATGGTGACAGCATCAGGAATTAGAGGTTGAAATGGAAAGATGGAAGTGGCAGAAAATGCACAGAAGTTTTCATAATGAGTCTAAATCAGAATAAAGAAAGTGGTCAGTCAATGATATAACGGATAAAGAAATTGGAGCATGAAAGAACAGGCTCAATGCAGTGTAAAAAGCAAAGGAGAAACCAGTAGAGATGCAGACAGGGGAAGAGGAAGACACATGATAGGGCTGAGTTGCAAGGAACCAAAGGGGACCAGAGAAGTAGTGAAGGAAGCTGGACAGTGGGATCAAGATGGGCATGCACAGGAAGAGCAGAGCATGGTGGGGAAAGGAGGGGCAAGTGGATCCAAGAGGAACAAGTCAATAGATTTAGGAGAGAAACTGGAAAAGCTGATTGAGCTTTGGGCAAAACAGAAGTCAAGAAATACAGAGACAGCAGGAAATCAGAACAGGGTTATTGATGGCAGAAGGCATTAGGGCATCACAGTTAAGGTGGGTGATGGGGGTGAACAAGGAAACAGTGAACTGGGAGGACAAGGCCTAAGAATTGCTGTTTATAGTTTTGCAGACCTGTTTGGTGATTTGTTTTGTGATTTATGCAGCATGAGTTCAATTGCATGATTTGCAGCTATAGCTAGGTTATCTGCTGCCCTCAGCAGTTCTCCAAACTGGCATCCCTCAACATAAAGCTGAAAAGCAAAAAAGATGCTTCAAAAGCAGAGGACCAAATAAAAAGCTTTTCTGTGCTCCTGTAACTGTAGAAAGCCTTGCTAAAGTTACAACCACAAACTGAGCTAAACTCAGTGCAGCCATTCATTATGAAGCCTGGTATCCAGGCAGCTTCACAAACCAATGCCAGTACTATCAGCACCTGCCAAATGTGCCCCCTAATAGCTTGCACCTGGGACAGCTGCCCCCTTTGTTCTACCTTTATTATGACTGACTCTAGCATGATTTATTTGGGATTGTTGATTCGTTTTTTCACAAAATATGGTTGTTGCATTGCTCTGTTTCCCTTCCAAGGCCTGACTCTTGTGCACATCTAGTGATTCATTATTGATCGTAATTTACCTTCTTTGGCATAAATTGACATTGAATTGTCATTTTATTCTAATTTGCAGTCATTCTATTTGGTTTAATACAGAATTACATCCCATCTGCTCCGACTCAAATGTGTGTGTGTGCTCTGCTTATTTGCCTCCATAGTGAACATGTCTAGCATTGCAGGAAACGGAGCAAGTTTACTTAAAATGGTACTGGTGGCTGGGTTTCTGTCTAATCAATTGTCCCTTTTGGTGGGAAGACTAGTTGACTCTTTAGATGGAATGCATTTTTTTAATTTTAAAAGTTTATGCATTTAGGTCGGTATATATGTATTAGCACTGCTGCCTGCATATATTACGCTGAATCCAGACGTTTGCTGTTTAGACCTAAAGTTACCCATCTGGCAATCATCATTTTCTTCCAGCAGTCTCTTCTTCTCCAGTATCATAGATGTTAATAAAAATACAAGCCTTCATCTTCAACATGTATATCCAAAATCTATATCACCTCTTATAAGTTCATAGGTGTGTACTAGGCTAGCCCATAGGATTAACCCTGGCATCGTGCCACCCGACTTTAGTTCCCAGTGCCTCTGTTGAGCAGAGCCACGGGAGTGATCCCCAGGGTGAATTTTTTATTTCTCATCCACTCATCAAGATTTCTGTTAAAGAGGGCCAGTGAGGTGCTCTGCTTGACACATATGGGAAGTCTGTTCCATAGCATGGGCAGTCTCTGGGTTATGAACCTGTCCCTTCAGCATGTTCTGTTGATTGTGGTAATGAGGTTGAGGTGTCTGGAGTGTGTGGTGCAGAGGGATTGGGATTTCTTTAGCTGTAGCATTTCTAACAGAGCTGGGTCAAACATGGCTTTATAAGTCAAGTAGAGATCGCCTCTAAGTAGGCGATATGAGACAGAGAACAGTTGGAGTTTGAGTCTGTCCTTATAGGAGGTTGAGTCTGCCCATATTGGACACGTGTTTAAGGCCTAGGATCCTCTTTGTGAGGTACTTTTGTGGCCTCTCCAGTTGTTGCAGGTGTCTAGTGAGGTTCATGCCAAATGGGGCATTGTACTCGATGATTGGCTTAATGAGGGAAGAGTAGAGGGAGACAATGACCTCTTTCTTCCTGGATGCAAAACCCTTAGTAATGAGATATGCCACATAGAAGGACTTTCTGACCACAGTGGCAGTGTGGTGGTCAAAGGAAAGGTTGCTGTCAACCTGTGTTCCCAGATCTCTTATAACACCTTCTGTGTTCAGTGGACTACCATTGATGTGGTAGTTCATGGGAACTGGGTTTTTCCCAAAGGGGATGGTGACACATTTTTTGGCATTGAGCTTAAGGCCATGGTTCTGACACCAGTTGTTGGTCTCAGTGAGGCCTTTCTGTAGGATGTCAGCATCACTTTGGGTGTTAATAATGGCTCCCAACTTACAATCGTCTGCGAACTTTGTCAGCCAGAGGCAATTCATGTTGGACTGGACTTATGAGAAGTAGATACCAAACAGGAGAGGAACCAGGACCGACCTCTGTGGGACTCCACTCGTGACAGGTCGGCAGTCTGACTTGGAGTCAGCTACGTTCACACTGTATGCTCCATCTGTGAGCCAGTTTGCAACCCACCTAAGTGATTATAGGGGTTGATGCCTAGCTTAGTGAGTTTTTCTATGATTCCTAAGTGGGGAATGGTATCAAAGGCCTTGGCCAGATCAAGGTAGGCAGCATGAACCACCTTGCCTTCATCCACAGCTCTGGTGATTGACTGAAAGAAGCTGACCAAGTTGGGCAGGCATGACCTACCCTTCACAAAACCAAACTGTGTCAGATCCAAAGTTTGGAGATTCCGTATATCCTTGTTTATTAGGTCCATGATAATGCGTTCCATAGCTTTGCATATAAGACTTGTTAGGCTAATGGGACGATAGTTCCCAGGGTCAGTAGTCACTCCTTCTTTGTGGAGAGGAATGACTATAGCAGTGTGCCATTTGGTAGGGACAAAGCCTGAGGTGAGGCTGTGATTGAACAGAGCACACAGGTGAGGTGCTAGTTCACTCTGTAGTTCATGTAGAACACAGCCAGGGATATTGTCAGGTCCTATAGAATCTGTATTCCTGGCCTTGGACCGTGCTGTTGTAACCTGTGCAGCAGTAATACTGGGTGCCTGGCAGTCTACTGGTATTTTGATTGCTCCTTTTGGGGGGAGGGGTAAAGTTTGCATTGAATCTGTCAGCCAGTATATTGGCAATATATATTGGCTTGGTATAGGAGTTACCATTGTGCATTAGCTCAGAGCAAATCTGGGTATTGCCATGGAGATTATTTACATAACTATAGAAGGCCTTGTGGTTGTCTTTACTATCTGCTGCAATTCTGTTTTCATAGCCAGCTTTAGAGGATTTGATGAGGGATCTCAACTTTTTTGTTGAGGCTGATAAGGGAGTTTTTCCAGTTCTGGGACTTCACCTTATTCCACATCAGTTTTCTCCTCCTGTTGTAGAGTTTGTTTGTAGCAGGGGACCACCAGATTGGCTTCCTTTTTTTGGAGGAGAGCATCTTGGTTCTATTGGGTATGGCGTGATCCATGCATTTATGTACGTGCTCGTACAGTGCATTGGTGTATGATTCAGCGGTCATGCAACTATTCTGCATTTGCATGGCTGCCGTGAAGTTAGCCACCTCTGTTCTTAGGAGCCCAAAGTTAGCTTTGGAGAAGTTTTTCATGGTGGTTACCTTTGCAAGGGGGGTGGATTTCCAAGGTGATTAGTTTGTGGTCAGATCTAACCAGGGAGGAGTTGACTATTGGTGTAGAGCAACGGTTGCCCATGTTAGTAATGACTAGGTCAAGGATGTTGCTACCTCTAGTGGGGGTTAGAACGAGCTGGTCCAGGGCATTGAAATTAATGAATTCCAGGAAACATTAGGCAAGTGTATCAGTACATGAGTAGTTTTCCCAGTTAATGGAGGGGTAGTTGAAGTCACCCAGTATGAGTGTGTTAGGTTGGACCCTAATATTCTCCAGGGTGCTTAGGAATGTGGAGTGAGTGTCTTGGGACATGGTTGGGGACCTATAACAGGGTACGATCTGAATCGCTGTCTTACCCAATGTTAGCTGCAACTGAAGTATCTCTGATACATTATGTTGGGCTACCAGTCTGGAGGTGTACACATCCTTTATGAATATGGAAACACCACCACCTTTGGAGCTTCGGTCCAAGTTCTGGGGGCCGAAAGGTGTGGAATGAGTTATAACCAGGTAGTGCAGGGGTGCTTTCTACTGCCTTGAACCAGGTCTCTGTTACAGCACAAATGTCGATGTTCTCCATTTTAAGGAGTGCTTTGAGTGAGTGCATTTTGAGATTTAGACTTCTAGCATTGAGCAACATGACCCTCAGATTGCATTTGTTTGTAGCTGTTACAGTGGTAATTTGGTCCTTGGAACACTACCTAAAAAAGGCACTATAGGGGTGCAAGAGCCTTGGCCAGTATCCAGAAGCTCAGGGGTGACAGATGCAGGCCCTGTCTGGCAAAGCATTGAGGTAGGTCAACCACGTCATCCCAGGCAGGCATATACTGGATCCCCTTAGAATGACACCAAAAACTTAGTCAATTGTTGAAATCAATCATTTTCTGCTTGCACTGTGGTATCATTCTGGGTGATGGTAGGATGCTGCTCAGGGCTAGGGTCGTACCCACCTGGGCTACATAATCCGAGAGCTCCTCCATGTCTCTTTTCATGTAGTCCAGGGAGGTATGTCTCAGGTCATTCACACCCACATCTACAATGACAAAGTCATATTTGTACCTGTTGATGAGGGACTTGAGTGCGTGTGTTATATGGCAGATCCTAGCACTTGACAGGCAGCTGTTACTTTCTCCTTATTCAACCCAGTGAGTGAGACATCAGTGTACCTCACTATCGAGTCACCTGTGACTAGTGTGCTGGGCATGCTGTTCTGCCTTAGGATCTTTGGTTGAATGGCACACTGTTCAGGAGAGTTGTGTGTCTCATGATTAGTGTTGTGTTGTGGTGGTCATGTGCGTTTCTGCCTTGGAGGTCTCTGCTGTTTAGGTAGATGTTTATTGAGAGCCTCCACGAAGGTGGGTGTGTGGTTTGTGTTTTGTGTGAAGGCAGTGCTGGTGTGTGTTCTGGAGGGCTATGTGTTCCATGTGGTGTGGTGCAAGTGTTGACCATCTCCTCTTGACCAGCTATTCCGGTATTGGCTGGAGAGTGCGTGGCTTCCAGTTTGGATATATAAGTGCATCTCTCGCAAGTCTGAGTGTTAGGAGGTAAGAGGAGAGGGTTGTCAGTGTACATGAGGCAGTTGCTACATTGCCTCAGGATGCCCAAATTCTCCAAGCTAACAGAAGAAAGCACAGGGAACTGACCTTTAGACATGCCTGGAGGGGTGGGTATTAATAATAAGTGCTGGAGCTGTTTCTTTGTAGAAGGTTTAGTGCTGGTAGCACTTTTGTGTGCTACAATAATTGCTACAAGAAGTCTGGTATGGTAAAGTGCTAGACTGATAAGCTAGTAAAAGGGCAAGAGAGGAGAGAACTAGCAGATCTAATGGAAAATTTGAAGAGCAGACTTTGACACCTCTCAGAAGCTTACAAACAGTCCTGGATACAGCAAATCTGTAGCTGGACTAGACTAGTTACAGGAAAGGCGGGAAACAAGCACAACATGGCTTTTAAAGCAGAAAGTTGAAAGAGATGGCAAAACTGCCCAAACTGCCAATAAACTACAAATTCTGGGCCAGAAACCCCTCCTCTTGTGGTAGATAGACTACCTAGTGCTTATCACTCCCACTGATAAGCTAGAAGGCTTCCCTCAACACAGAAAGGCTTGGGGGGCTCATAAGCTTACATACAGTCCTGGTACAGCAAATCTGTATCTGGACTAGACTAGATGTTCATCGTGTTTCACTGTTGCAGTCATGACTGTAGGGTTCTCCCCTGCCGGCAGGCAGTCCTCGGTTGGCCAGAATCCCAAAGTCTGGGTCCGGCGTTGGCTGCTCAGCCATGTTCCCTGTCGTCAGAGCGCCAGGAGTACAAAGCTGGCAGCTGACGCCATGTTCTCCAGTCTTTCTTGCCATGCGGTGATAGCAGTTCGCAAGTGCCGGTCGGCTGACTCCTGACAATTTTTTCTAAACGTACTTCAGTCCGAAGACTTTCTTCTCCTACTCAAAGCTAAGTACCCCATTGGGGAAACTTTTTTCTTGCTCCAGTCCGATGTCAGAAAAAGTTAATAATTGTATTTCATGTGGGAAGCAAATACCTCATAAGGATTTTCATTCTTACTGTATTCCTTGCTTAGGCCCTGACCACGACGTAGCTAGTTGTCGGTTTTATGCTAGATTTAATCAACGTACAATTAAACGAAGGTACGATTTTGCATTTCATTACTTTGGTAGGCGTTTTAATTACAAAATGTCGTCGGACATGCTTCCGGCTACCGGAGTTCACAAACGACGCAAGGATAAAGACAGGCCTCTGAGGTCCAAATCAGACGATATTGTACAAGCAGAGACAGTTTCAGGTTCGGCCGTCGTCAGTGAGGTGCTTTTGCAGCCCCTGTCATCGGCCATTTCGGAACCGACGGCCGAAACGGACTCCCACGAGGAGCCAACTAGACCTTTGAATATTTCAGTTGCAGGACCTTCAGACAATGCTCCTTCGGATGGGTCCGGAGCCGCTGTGCAGGTACCGGCTTCCGAAGGGGTTTTCAGGCCTACTCAGCTTCTGATAAAGGCAAAGGCAAAGACTCCTTCCAAATCAAAGACTACAGCCCAGGCCTCTTCTGATCCGGGACCCAAGTCTCAGAAACAGTTACTTAAGATGGCAGAGGACTTACTATGATTAGGGGTTCACGTCCCCTCCAGATAAAAGGCCAAGGTAGGAATTGTATTATGACTCCTCTGATCAGGCTTCTGTTTCTTCAGTTTCTTCTTCTGACCAGGATTATTCTTTCCCTCCTTATGAGGATTCTGATGCTGAGGAATCCATTCCTTCAGCTTTTCCCCCTGAGGATTTTTTTTTGGGGAAACTTTACATGAAATGGAACATTTTCACTGGGAAGGACAGGAGTACTCAGAATCTAAGAAAAGACTTAGGGATTTTCTTCTTCTTCCCCAACATAGACCCCTGGCTATCCCTCCTATTTTGGATATTGTGGATGATGCTTTTTCGGAGGCTAACTTAACTCCTGACTCTTTTCCTCCAGCTCCTGTTAAGCCAGACAGATATTATAGGGTTCCTGATTCCCACCAGTTTTTATACAAGAATCCTACTGCTGATCCTGAAACCATTTCTCAGGGCCCTAAGGGGGTTAAGGCTGCTACTGCTAAAAACCCCATTCCCACTGAGAAGGATTCCAGATCTTTAGAAAGATGGGGCAAAAAGGTGTACACTTCTGCAACTTTATCTATTAGGGCTTTAAACTGTCAATTTCATATGCAGAAATACCAGCAATTTCTTCTGTCTGTTTTGAAACAAAAGCTAACTTCCATTTCCGCTTGTGCAGATTATAAGGAATTACATGACTTAATGCATGCCACTGAACAAGTAGGGAAGCATGGTTTACACTGTGGTTTTGATGCCTTGGAGGCTTCTTGTAGGGCTGCTGCCTCTGGCACAGTCATTCGAAGGCATGCTTGGTTAAAGGAACAAAACTTGCCAGATCAAGTAAAAGCTAAGTTATTGGATGCTCCTGTTCAGCATAATGTTTTGTTTGGATCTAAGGCTGAAGAGGTGATAAAGAAGATGGAGGACAAGGCAAAATCCATGCAAATGGTTAAGGATTTCTTACAAGTACAGCCACCCAGATTTAGTAGGAATTGGCCTACTAAAAATTGGTCCTTTCCCAATTCAGACAGGCCTCAGAGGGGTAGATACAGACGCTCCCGAGGAAGGCCCCAAACGCAAGCCTCTTATAGACCAAGACAGTGGACTGCTTCCACCACTAGTGGAGGAGAGGACAGGTCGCAAGCTCATAGAAAACAGGCTCAATGATTCCCTCTGTTGGGCTGCAGGAACTTCTTGCCTGGAAGCCCCTCTCAGAGGAAAACTCTCTCTTTTTCACCTAAATTGAACTCATATAACCCAAGACAAGTGGGTTCTGGATGTGGTTTTAAGAGGTTACAAATTCCATTTTCATACCCTACCAAGACCAAGCGGATGGCCGGATCTACCAAAACATCAATGGTTAGAGGCCTTAAACCAGGTGGACGTCCTCTTGGCTATGAAAGCCATAGAACTGGTTCCACTTTCAGAAATGGGACAAGGTTTTTACTCAAGGCTCTTTCTAGTCCCCAGAAAGCAAAATTCATGGAGACGCATTCTGGATCTGTCAGTCTTGAACACTTTTCTCGAGATACCAAAATTCAAGATGCTTACTCTACAGCAGCTACTTGCAATGCTGACCAAAAATGCATGGATGGTAACTTTGGATTTAAAGGAGGCTTATTTACACATTCCCATTAGGCAGGAGTGCAGAAAATACCTCAGGTTCAGGGCCGGATCGAGGCACTATCAATTCTCTGCGCTGCCCTTTGGATTGTCTACTGCACCCAGGGTCTTCACCAAATGCCTGGCTCCAGTAGTAGCTTATTGCAGACTCAAGGGAATTCAAATTTACCCTTATCTGGACGACTGTCTTATTCAGGCAGACAGCAAGGATGTCTTACTCCAGCATCTAGAATTTGTTCAGAAACTTCTCAAGTTCCTGGGATTCACTGTAAACATAAAAAAGTCAAATTTGACACCCTCACAACAGATAATTTTTCTGGGTGCTCTTCTAAACACAGCAACCCAGATGGCATTTCTGACATACGAAAAACAATTACAGCTGGCTTCAACTTTCAAAACCTTGGCATCATTAACTCAGCTATCTGCAAGGAAATTCCTGCAGGCTTTGGGTTACATGGCCTCCTGCATCCTTCTCGTACCATATGCAAGACTACATATGAGGAAAATACAGTGGTACCTAAAACGTGTATGGTCTCAGCATTGCCACAGTTTAGACATACAGATCACCGTCCTGCCTTGTCTTCAAAAGGAATTCCTTTGGTGGTCCAAGGCATGTACTCAAAACAAAAGGAAAGCCTTCAGTCTGCCTCCAGCCAGTCAGATACTAACCACGGATGCCTCAGATTATGCATGGGGAGCCCATTTGCAGGGCAACTGTCTGCAGGGCCTTTGGACAAAGGATCAGAAGCACCTGCATATCAATTTAAAGGAAATGTTAGCCGTTCAGAACGCTCTATTGGCCTTCAGGAATCTTCTACAACCAGGACAACTACTGATACGGACAGACAACATCACAGTTATGTGGTACATAAACAAGCAAGGGGGATCACATTCCCATCCCCTTTGCAGACTAGCCATGAATCTATGAAACACAGCTCTAGCTTACAAACTGGACCTTCAAGCTCAGTTTCTACCAGGGAAACAAAACATCCTGGCAGACAGTCTGAGCAGAAACCTGTCAGACCCACACGAATGGATGCTGCACACCGAAATATTCAAGATGATTACAGCAGTCTGGGGATGTCCTCACATAGACCTCTTTGCATCCCACCTCAATCATCAACTACAGATTTTTTGCACAAGGACATTCCATGAACTAGCTTGGAAAGTGGATGCACCATCATTCAGTTGGAGAAACCTCTCGGGGTATGCCTTCCCGCCTCTACCTCTTCTTCCACGGGTATTATTAAAGATCAAACAGGACAAGCCCAAGATGATAATTTTACTGGCCCCAAATTGGTCTCGACAGTTTTGGTACCCAACACTGAAAAACCTTTCTCTGGAGCCCCCTTGGGTTTTACCTCAGACTCCGAACCTTCTGTCCCAACACCAGGGTCAAGTTCTGCACTCCCATGTCAAAACTCTCAGCCTGGCTGCCTGGTTAATCCAGGGTCTATGATTCATTCTCTCTTACCCAAGCAGGTTATGGATGTCATTTTAGAAGCCAGACATCCTAGCACTAGAAAATCTTATGCAGGGAAATGGAAAAGATTTTGCACCTGGATGCAGGCTCAAGATTCGGATCCTCTTATTCCTAACATTCCTCTGATTTTACTTTACCTGACAGATCTCTTACATAAGGGTCTCTCTTTTTCTTCCATAAAGATACATGCCTCTGCTATTTCTGCTCATTGTAATACAGACCCTCCAATCTTTTCCCACCAGCTCATGAGACATTTTCTCAAAGGAGCTAAGAACTTAAGGCCCCCTAGATCTCCACCCATTCCTGCCTGGGATCTCAACTATGTTTTGGAAAAACTCACCTTACCTCCCTTTGAGCCTGCTGCCACATCTGACATCAAGTTTTTATCTTGGAAGACAGCCATCCTGTTAGCTCTGACCTCTGCCAGGAGAGTTTCGGAGTTGCAAGCTCTCATGGCTGTGGAACCTTATATTATTTTTCACCAAGACAGGGTGTCTTTAAGGACTAATCCTACTTTCATGCCTAAGGTGGTTTCCAAAGTGGCTTTAAATCAAACTATTCACCTTCCAACTTTTTTCCCCAGTCCTCAAAATAGGGGGGAAAGGATCTTGCATTCCTTGGATGTACACAGACAACTACGTTTTTACCTGGACAGAACCAAGGGCATCAGGAAATCAGAGCAATTGTTTGTTTCTTATGCTTCAAGTTCCCAAGGTAAAGCCATTTCGAAACAGACCATTTCTAAATGGATTGCTCATGGAATCAGATTTTGTTATTCACAACATGGAAAGCAAATCCCAGGGAGTATAAGGACTCACTCTACCAGAGCTGCTGCCACTTCAGCTGCCTTCCTCAGGGGAGTTCCTAACAAAGACATTTTGGAAGCTGCAACTTGGAGTTCAGTGCATACCTTTTCTAAGCACTACAATCTACCTCTCTACTCTAAGTCTAGGGCAGGCTTTGCTTCTGCAGTCTTGCAGGGCCTTTTAGCCGCCCCCTCTACTTTATGACCACCCCCCTTTTATTCTGCTTTGGGATTCAACCCTGCAGTCATGATTGCAACAGTGAAACACGATGAACATAGTACAGTTGTGTACACTTACCATAAATGTAGATGTTCGAGTGTCTTCACTGTTGAAGTCTGGGTTACCCTCCCTCCTGTCCCCTCTTATTTTTTTTTTTTTGTGTGGTTCCCTTCTTCACCCTTCTTCTGAGGTGTATTTGCAAAGGGTATGGGATTTTACTCATTTTGGAACACCTGACATCTGGGGCAAGAAAAACTGGAGAACATGGCGTCGGCTGCCAGCATTGTACTCCTGGCGCTCTGACATCAGGGAACATGGCTGAGCAGCCGACGCCAGACCCAGACTTTGGGATTCTGGCTGACCGAGGACTGCCTGCCGGCAGGGGAGAACCCTACAGTCATGACTGCAACAGTGAAGACACTCGAACATCTACATTTATGGTAAGTGTACACAACTGTACTTTACAGCAAAGGTGGGAAAAGCACAAACATGGGCTTTTAGACCAGAAAGTTGAAGGAGATGCAAAAACTGCCCAAACGGCCAATAAACTACAGTTTCTGGGCCAAAAAACACTCCTCCTGTGGTAGATAGGCTACCTAGTGCTTATCACTCCCACTGACAAGCTAGAAGGCTTCCCTCCGACACAGACAGGCTTGGGGGGCTCAGAAGCTTACAAACAGTCCTGGATACAGCAAATCTGTATCTAGACTAGTTACAGGAAAGGCAGGAAACAAGTGCAATGTGAGCTTTTAAACCAGACAATTGAATGAGATGGAAAATCTGCCCAAAGGGCCAATAAACTACAAATTCTGGGCCAGAAACCACTCATTTTGTGGTAGATAGGCTACCTAGTGCTTACCACTTCCACTGATAAGCTAGGGCTTCCCTCCGACACAGAGAGGCTTGGGGGGCTCAGAAGCTTACAAAAAGTCTTGGACACAGCAAATCTGTATCTGGACTAGACTAGTTATAGAAAAGGTGGGAAACAAGTGCAAATGCATGCTTTTAAACCAGAAAGTTGAAGGAGGTGGAAAAAAGTGCTCAAACAGCCAATAAACTACAATTTATGGGCCAGAAACCACTCCTCTTGTGGTAGATAGGCTACCTAGTTCTTACCACTCCCACTGATAAGCTAGAAAGCTACCCTCAACACAGAAAGGCTTGGAGGGCTCAGAAGCTTACATACAGTCCTGGATACAGCAAATCTGTATCTGGACTAGACTAGTTATAGGAAAGGCGGGAAAAGTGCAAACGCAGGTTTTAGACCAGAAAGTTGAAGGAGATGGAAAAACTCCCCAAACGGTCAATAAACTACAATGTCTGGGTCAGGAAACCACTCCTCTTGTGGTAGATAGGCTACCTAGTGCTTATCACTCCCACTGATAAGCTAGAAGGCTTCCCTCCAACACAGAGAGGCTTGGGGGGGGGGGCTCAGAAGCTTACAAACAGTCTTGGATACAGCAAATCTGTTTCTGGACTACACTAGTTATAGGAAAGGTGGGAAACAAGCAGAAATGTGGGCTTTTAAACCAGAAAGTTGAAGAAGATGGAAAAAGTGCTCAAATGGCCTATAAACTACAATTGCTGGGCCAGAAACTACTCCTCTTGTGTGATTAGGTGCAACCCTTTCCCCAAACTGTGTGTTAAGTTCCAGAACATCATAGCACATGGGAGAAGGAAGTCTAAAGGTTTTCACAAACTGCTGTCTAGTGAACCTAGTACAGTCAGACCCAATGATATTCATTCATTAAATAATATGCAATATGTATGTGAAGTCATTGTTTACTATTATCGTAAAAAAGTGCTAGCACTTTTAATCTGTAGCTACGTTTACCACCTGACCCCTTTTTGGGGAACTCTCAACTATTATTTAAGCATAGTACTGTGATTTCTGGCCTTCAGTTTTAGCCATGCTCCTAGATTTACTGATTTCCTTATAATGTCAGACCTGGTTATGGAAACATACCTTGTTAAATAAACAAAATAAGCCTATACAAAGATTCCCTATCACTCACTATACAAGGTCTACTTTAAGAAATTCTATTTTGAAAAATAAAAGTCCTTCTCTTTCTAGACATCTGCTATTATTTTTCAGGTTTAGCAACAAAAATTAAAAATAAAAATCCCATTTTGGACATCTGAAAACTCTGAAAATGTTAAGCCCGTTTTAGCCTTCGAAGAATCCATCTTCAAATTAATAAAGTTTGAAGCTTCTGCTTTGTAGAGTATGTACTTACATTAGATAGGTACATTAACTGCACCCAGTTTTGTTATAAATGTATTCTATGTGCATCCTATAAAGCATTAAGTATTTCTGTTTTGATTCCTGCATTCTGAGCATGCTCCATAATCACAATGCATTCTATTTGCTGCGGCTATATAGTCTGGATTCATGTCAAACCTCTCAACTATACTAATTTTTGCAGAATGTCCAGATTTCTGCCTCATATTTTGGTATGTTTCGTATTCGTATAACATTGTAGTTTTTCAGCAAATCACTGGCAAATAATTGAGGATCAAAGTCAGAAAATAATGACAGACATTCCAGTTTTAGACTTCATATCCTTCAGAAAATTCATGCTAATGCAAAACCTGTTTTTCTATCAACTAAGTTTGTAAAAGCAATATTTTAAAAAATGCCATACTTGGGGGCCTTTGCATCCCCCCTTTTTTATTGCTTTGTCCAGATTTCTTCCTCTGAGCGTTTCAAGAGTGCTAGGCATACTCAGCGTACTCAAATGAGTGTATATTCTTTTCTGAACATCTCTTGGAAACTTCAGTGCCAAAAAGTACCGAATGTTTAGAACTGTATAAACAAATATTTACAGTATAGAGGTACAGGTGCTTGTGTGAAAGGAATACACTTTTTAAACAGCGTTTTATTTGTATAAATGCTAACATTTGAAAATAACGTATCCCCTTCCTGCATGTCTGGAAGGCATTTAGACGGTTGAATACATTTTAAAATGATAGGTGAGCATACCTCTCAACTGTACAGTTTTCGCAAAATGTCGATTTTTGCATCATATTTTTATCTGTTCCTCGTATTTTTAACAGGCCATTGAGATTTGAAGTTACTAAATAATGACATTTGAGTTTCAGACTTCATGCCCTTCAGAAAATGTATGCTACTACTGCAAATTATGTTATTCTAGCAACTTTGAATTTACAAGAGCAATATTTAAAAATATTTTCCTACTTGTAGGCCTTTGTCCCTCCCCTTATGTAAGGCTTTGTCCAGATTTCATGCGCTCAATGTTGGAGAGGTGCGTAGGTGGGAGGTGTGCGCAACAGCGTTAGGTTTGAGTACAAAATGTAAATTTCATTCTGTGTACACCTTTAGTATGATTCATGTACATATTTGCACTTTGTTAAACAGGCGAAACTATTTTTTTTCTGCAATAGCCTTCTACTCAAAAACACAAAATACTTGCAAAATCGACTCGTCTTTAGAGACGCGATCAACATTAGGAGAAACTACAAGACCGCCTTTAAAAAAAAAATAAAAAAGCCACGCCCGAATTTTAGAAGCATCACTAATACTCAAAATTAGTAGCGTAAGAAGCAAGAGGCGGGGTTTTATGATATAAAACCTGCAAACGTAGACCCCTCTATACTTTGTGCCAGTTGTATTTCTCCAGTAGGTAACTATATATGGTTTCTTTTTTTTCTGTTTCTTCCTTACATTGTATTGTCCACGTAATTTCAAGAAAGCTATTGGTGTATAATTAGTGTAGTATTTATCTGAATAAATGTTTCGGTTTTGCTTAAATGAAAGTGCATAATTGTTCTGAAGTAAAGTAGCGGATCCGTTGTGTACATTTTTATAACTGTTGCCATGACTTGGTGTTTCACAAGTAGTTGGCTAGCACTAAAAAGGGGTGTGACATTGCAGATAAATCGTATGTACAAGCGATTTTATAATGGTACATTTAGGGGAATTATGTATCCGCAGTTGGAAGCCGTAGAAGAAACTTTTTAACTCGTGTCTATGTAGTAATCCCTTCCCGCACTTTGGTGTGTGGGGTATGGCTGAGTTCTCTGTTATAGCTTTTCTTTAGCGTCTACATTATAATTTTCTAGTCTGGTTAACTACATAATCCAGTGTAGTAAAATAGCTTTCGGTTTAAGAAAAAAAGCTTTTGTCTTTGAGCTGTTATTACTTCTAGTTTCAAATTGGGTCGTTCTGCTAGTGTTAAAGGTGTGAATGTTAAAGTTGCGAACAGCTTTAGAGACTTCAGTAATACAACACACCGTGTTTTTATGTTCCCTTAACTGGAGGGCAGTGCGTAATGAAAAAAATGGAGGAGATACGTTTCCTTAACTGGAGTGCAGTACGTAATGAAAAATGGAGGGGATAAATTATTGTAGTTGTCTTAATGTTTCTTTCCTCAAGTGTTTTCCCTCTTACTTTTTCTCTAAAAGTGTTTTATGTATTTAACTTGCCAGTGCCTACTCGCTTAAATATGGAGACCATCACCTTGTAAAAAGGACTTTAAGAGCCTGGGGACACGAAACTTGGCTGTAATGTAATACGCTAAGCGGAAAGCACGGAATTAAAATCAAATGTACTTGGGTCTTCAGCTGTTCCATTACTAGTCACTGGCTAAAGATTAGCGGAGGTTTATCCAGGGGTTGCATTATTACTCGGCTGCCCCTAATTTTGATCAAATTTAATTTTCTCTCCTGACTGAATTTTGAAGAAATGGAGGTGAACTACACTAATTTCGAAACAAAGTATATCCTTTCCCATTCTCCTGCTCTATCTAAAGTATCCCTTATTTTTGGATTTCACCCTGATACAGTTTAAAGTCTCCTTGCCGCATTAAATGAATACCAGCTTGAAAGTCTAATGAATGTAAACTGTTATACAAACTGCTTCCGAATTAGTTCCTCTATCTATACAATCTGTGCCAACTCTGTTTCCTCTTTTCTCAAAGGAAAATCTTTCGTTTAGTCCATGAGAAATTCAGACAATTATTTAAATTCTAAAACTTTTTAGATCTATAAAGTTTTCAGATGGCTAAAAAAAGTTATGAATCCGAATATGGGGTTTTATTCTTCTGATTTTGTTAATGAATTGGAATTAATAGACGTGGATATGGGTAGATGCATGGGGGGGGGGGGGCGCCAAGCCCACAGCCGCTGTGTAAACTGTTAGAGGGCGCAATTGACGTGTGCGCTAGCTAGTGCGGGGAGTTCCGTACAAGCTTCGTAAACCCAGTGCTGAAGTTGTGGTTACTGCAAAGTCAATGATTCAGTGTAGCAAGCTGTTTACTACCCAGCAGACAGTTATCTTTATAATTTAGTAGTCCGCGCGATTATTATGCCGATTAGCTGTGGCTTCATATGCAAATGAAGTGACACTCGGATTTGTGCGTGATATGCGTGCATCTGTTGTCTATTCAATTGACACCCATGGAAATGAGTCTTAATACTGTGTTTTAGTAAATTATTAAACGTTCGGTTGACACTTTTCCCCAGTAGTGCGGTCTTCCTTTTGCCAAGTAGACTTCTAGGTCCTCTAGTGAGATTAACCCTTCTGCTGTTGGAGTAGTCATTGTCCCAGAGTGCTCTGGCTGTTTTATAAGACACAAAGCAAAGCTCTCTGGAAAACGTTGGTAACATATCACTGTTCACTTCTAAACATTCAGTGTTTTAGCATTGTCTGTTTAGCATCCGTTATCCATTCCTCGTGTGTGTAGGGAGGAGGCGAGACCGAAGGTAGCAGACTTCACGCTAGCTCTCCAGTTCCGTTTCAAAAGATCAATAAATCAAACGTGGGAACGGCTAAAACTTCCAACTACGTGATGGTTAGACTGTATCAATTGGGTGGCGGGTAATGGGAGCCTCTATAGGCAGTTTTTGAAGGTGGAGCAGTTGAGTGTGCAGCAGAAGTACTAAAACTAGGTTTTAGAATCGGTACCGCGCTGTTTCGTGTGTTGTGTTTGGTTTTTTTTTTTTTTTTTCCCCGGAATCGGAGCGGGCCCTTGGGTCAGCTGGTGCCCTAGGCAAAAGGGTTCCATGGGACCTCCAGTTTTGTATTAGAATATTACCCCACCAGATGCGCAGTATCAAGGACCGCCCACTTGTGCGTTTCCCTGTAATGCTAGTCTTACTGTAAATAAACAGAAGATCAGCCCAACGATGAAAGTAAACTTCAAAGAACAAAAACAAATGGTCTTTCAGGCAAACGAATTCACAAACCACAAACTTTAATAAAGCGCTTTTCGTCATTCACAATGGAATAACTTCTTCAGAAGATACCCAACGTCACCAAATAGAATATGGAAAAGAAAGTAGTTGAGTCTATTCTATACAACATTTTGGTCTTTCAGCTGCTCCCGTTAGGGGTCGCCACAGCAGTTCAACTGTTTCCATTTCTTCCTGTCCTCCGCGTCTTGCTCTAGTCACACCAACCACGTGCATGTCCTCTCACCACATCCATAAACCTTATCTTAAGCCTTCCTCTTTTCCTGTTGCCTAGCATCTTTTTCACAATATACTGTGCATCCTTCCTCAGCACATGTCCAAACGTATGTAATCTTGCCTCTCTGGCTTTGTCTCCAAACCCCTGGGCTGACCCTCTAATATACTTATTCCTAATCCTGGCCACCCTCGTCACATCCAGTGCAAATCTTCAACTCTCCACGTCAAGCTCTGACTCCTGGCTTTTTGTCAATGCCACTGTCTCCAACCCATATAACATAGCTGGTCTCACTACCCTGTTCCCTACTTTTACTACAGATCACAATGTAATTTGCAAACATCCTAGTCCACGGGGACTCCTGTCTGATCTCGCCTGTCCATCACCATTGCAAATAAGAAAGGGCTCAGAGCTGATCCTTGATGTAACTCCACCTTAAATGCATCCATCACTCCCACCGCAGACCTCACTGCTGTCTCACTACACTTGTACATATCCTTATCCTGTACCACTCTTACATCTGACACTTCTGACTTCCTCATACAATAGCACAACTCCTCTCTAGGCACCCTGTCATATGCTTTCTCTAAATCCACAGACACAATGCAACTCCTTCTGACCTTCTCTGTACTTCTCTAACACTCTGAAACATCGCATTTGTAGTGCGTTTTCCTGGCATGAAACCATACTATTCATCACTTCCTTCTTAACCTAGCTTCCACTACTCTTTCCCATAACTTCATGCTGTGACTGATCGGTTTAATCCCTCTGTAGTTGCTACAGCCATGCACATCACCCTTATTCTTAAAAATTGATACGGAATCACTTTCTCCATTCCTCAGGCATCCTCACTTTCCAAGATTTCATTAAACAGTCTAGTTTAAAAACTCCACTGCCATTTCACGTAAATACCTCCATGCTTCCACGGGTATGTCATCTGGACCAACAGCCTTTCTATTCTTCATCCTCTTTATAGCTATCCTTACTTCCTCCTTGCTAATCCACTGCACTTCATGATTCACTGTCCACACATCAACCTTCTCTGTCTCATTCTCTTCATTCATCAACCCCTCAAAGTACTTTCCATCTGCTCAACACACTCCTTGCTTGTGTGTACGTTTCCCTCCTCCTTTATCACCCTTACCTGCTGCAAATCTTTACTAGCTGGCTAGACAAAGGGACCAAATCGGTTCAGGTCCTTTTCTCCCTCCTTGGTGTCCAACCTTTTATACAACTCTTCATATGCCTTATCCTTGGCCTTCGCCACCTCTTTGCCATGCACCTCATCTCCTTGTACTCTTGTCTACTTCATCTCTTTGACAATGCCACTTCTTCTTCGCCAACCTCTTTCTCTGTATACTCTCCTGTACTTTATTCCACCACCAGGTCTCCTTGTCGTCCTTCCTCTTTCCAGATGTGTCACACAGCACCTTTCTAGCCCTCTTACTAGCTCTGCTGTAGTTGCCCAGCTCTTCGGTAACTCTTCACTGCCACCCAGTGCTGGTCTTAACTCTTCACTGAACATCACTTCAGTTACCCTTTTTCAGTTTTCACTATTTGATCCTTGGTTCTGCCCTCACTCATCCTCTTCTTGATCAATGTCTTCCTACAAACCCCCATCCTGTGTTGCCTAACTACATGCCCATTGAAATCTGCTGCTCCAGTCACCAGTCTCTCACCCTTTGGTACAGTCATCACCACTTCATCCAACTCGCTCCAAAATTTTTCTTTCTCATCCATCGCACACAACTTGTGGAGCATATGCACTAACAACATTCATAATTACACCATCAATTTCCAGCTTCCTAAACATCACTCTATCCAACACTTTTCACCTCCAAAACACTCTTTAACATACTGTTCCTTCAGGATAATGCTTATGCCATTTCTCCTTCCATCCACACCATGATACCGCCTCCGATACACCTAGCCTTGCTCCCCTTCCCATCTGGTTTCTTGCACACACAATATACCAACCTTCCTTTGGTCCATCATATCGGCTAGCTCTCTCCCTATACCAGTCATACTGCCAACATTCAAAGTTAGACTATCACAGTCCTAGCCTTTACCTGCCTTCGAGCATGCCTTCCCCCTCTTCTCCTCCTTGGCCAACAGTAGCCCAATTTCTGCCAGCACCCTGTTGGCCAACAGTACTGGTGGTGGTTGTTAACCTGGACCTAGACTGATTCTGGTATGTATTTCTGTACTGTACTGTTGTCTGCATGTATGACTTGGCAAAATTTTATGCCAGATGCCATTCTTGACACAGCCCTCCCCATTTATCCGGGCTTTGGACCGGCACAAAAATGCACTGGCGTGTGCATCCCCAGTGGCTGTAGTCTGTACAACAGGCACCTAATCTACTTGTAGTCCTCTGTGCAAGAACACACATGGCAGGTAGATCTCTTTACTTGTATCTTTTAATTATTACTATTGCTTAGCTGTTTGACATCCAGTATTCATTTGTGGTGCCACGTCCTATATGCCAAAGAATTTTCCATGTCATTCTGTTGGTCTGCAGATATGTATTTTTCAAAATGTGATATATATTTTTTTTATTTGTAATGTCGGACTGCATTTATTTCTGGGTACAGTGCATTGCAGTAACAGGTGCAAACCTGGAACCGTAATGTTTAACGTGCAGTTCACATACCTCTCAACCTTTTAATGCTCAATCTGAACAAAGCCTAATAAAATGGGGGGGGGGACTACCAAATATAGGGAGAGAATTTAAGTAATGCGTTCAAAGTTGCTACCTTTTACAAGTTTTATATTGGCATGCATTTCAAAAGAATGCTAACTGTGAAACTAAAATGTGTGCCATTATTTACAGGCTTCCATGTTCAGTAAGAAAGGTGGGGGACATGGGGGGCTTGCCCCCTGAAAAAGCAATTTAAAGCACAACATTAGGATGGGGTGTAAAGTACTGCATATATACTGCCCTTCGGTCCCACTAATACTTGAACCTGTCCTTGCATCTCTTAAAGGACACTAGCTTGGAATGGCCGTATTTCAGGAATGGCAACACTGTGTATTCTGTATATCCAAAATTAAATTTGGGGTGAAAAACTGCAGCAAACTGTCACTGATGGAATATTCCAACAGGTTGCTGGATAATCTGCATGGCTCGTCACTCAGCTGTATCTTGCATGCAACCTCACATGGGCTTGCCCTGTCAGTCATGCTGGCCATGCCCATTCCTCCCCAAAAATCAATGGGGTAGTGTTCCAATACAAAGCCGTGCCTTCTACCACACCATCTGGTGCCCCCATCCTGGTCTGCCGACACCAAATACTGGAAAAGCACCCCTGTTACAGCAGCGCCGTAGGCAGTCGCCTAGTTGGCCTATTCCTAAGGCCGGCTAACACTTTTTTTTTTAGCTGCTTTTATGTATAGAAATACATTACTAAGCTTGTTTCCTGCAACTAGTCTATTCCAGATACAGAGTTGCTCTATCCAGGACTTTGTGGCTTTGTATTGGAATATTACCCAATGTGATTTTCATGCAGGAGTGGGTGTGGTGTACATGATTGACAGGGCAAGCCCATGTGAGGTTGCATGCAAAATATGGCTGAGTGACAAGCCATGCAGATTATCCAGCCACCCACAAAGTATTCATTTTGAAAATTCTATCTTAACAGCTTGTTTGTTGCTGTTCTTGAAATACAGCCGTTCCAAGATAATAATTTTGTGTATTGTCCTTTAAGGGATGTAAGGACAAGTTCAACTATTTGTGGGTCAGAAGGGCAGTATGTATGCAGTACTTTACACCCCACCTATTTTTGTGCTTTAAATTTCTTTTGCACCCCCACCTTTCTTAACTATACTGTTGTGCTTATGAAAAGAACACAATGTGTGTTTTTCTGGTAAATTACTGAACATGGAAGTCACTAAACACACTTGTGTCTGAAATGCACACTAACATAAAACCAGTCATGCTAGCAAGTGTACGTTATAAAGGCAGTACTTAAATTCTCTCCCTCCTTATATTTGGGAGTTTGCCCCATTTATATTAGGCTTTGCCCCATTTATATTGGGCTTTGCTCAGATTTTGTGCATTAACACATTGAGAGGGTGTGTCACTTAACTGCAACTGCACCTTAAATGTTACAGTTCTAGGTTTGTACATGTCTTAGCTTAGTTACCACAATCCAATGTCTCCTGAAAAGTAGCCTTTTGTATATATATAAAAAAAAAAAAAAAAAAAAAATCTTGCAGACCATGCGAAAGCATAACCTTAATTGAAATGAGGCATAACTATAGATATTCGCACCAAACCCCTTATCTTAAGAGCACTGTTCAACAGTAAGGACTCTTAACAGAATGACATGAAAAATTATTGGCATATAGGTTGTGGCACCACAAATGGATGTGAAACTGCAATTAAAACCAAATGCAAGTAAAGATCTACCATGTGCGTTCTGCAGAGGACTAGAAATAGTTTAGGTGTATGCTGCTGTATAGAATACATAATGCACACTTGGCAGCAGCACGCAGATTCAATTACACTGTTTTCCATATTGTATTTGGTGACGTTTAGTATGTCATATTTATTCAAAGTAAGGCTTTCAATTACAGGGAAACAGTAGTGGGCGGGTTTTGGGCAGTTAATGTTCTAATACAAAACCCTGCTTGTAAGCTGAGACCCCCAAGTCTTTCTGTGTTGGAGGGAAGCCTTCTAGCTTATTGGGTCTTACCACTCCACTGTCTACCACAAAAGGAGGGGCTTCTGACTCAAATTGTAGTTCATTGGCAGTTTTCCATTTTTTTCAACTTTCTGGTTTAACCACTCATGTTTGTTTCTCACCTTTCCTATAACTAGTCTAGTCCAGATACAGAGTTATATCCAGGACTGTTGTAAGCTGCCGAGTGGTGCCAAAGTCTGCTCTTATTTTTCCCTTGGATGTTAGTTCTCTCCTGCACTTTACCGTACTTGTAGCAATTGTTGTAGCACACGCAAGTGCTTCCAGCACTAAATGTTCTGAGGAAAATGGCTCCAGTACTACCCCTAAAGGTCAGTTCCCTGTGCTCTTTCCTATTAACTTGGTGAACTTGGGCATCCTAAGGCAATGTAACAACTGCCTCATGTATGCTGACATCCCTCTCCTCTTACCCCCCAACACTCAGGCTTGCGAGAGATACAATTGTATATTCAAACTGGAAGCCATGCACTCTCCAGCCAAGACCAGAATAGCTGGTCGAGAAGGTCAACACTGGCACCATACCACATGGAACACACACCAGCACTATCTTCATGTAAAAACACAAACCACACACCAACGTTCGGGGAGGCTCTCATTAGAACTCTTCCCAAACGGACCTCCAAGGCAGAAATGCATTCTACCACTAGAGCACAAGATAATCATAGGTTCATACTAGGCTATCTGCCCTAGGGCATTTATAAGCCTAGCCAGAGTATGTTTGGCTTTCGCCACCCATTTTAAATTAATTTTGCTATGCCCTTTTTCGAGGTTAGTATACTGTGCCTCTGTCTAACAGTGACACAGAAGTGATACCCGGGGTAAACCTACGATCTCCCATCCACTCATCAAGATTCCTCTTGAAAAGAGTCAATGAGGGACTCTGCCTAACCTGGACTGGGATTTTATTCCAGAGTGAAGGGAGCCTCTGGGTTATGAATCTGTCCCTCCAGCATGTCCTATTTATTTCAGTGCTGAGGTTAAAGTCTCTCGAGCGTGTAGTTTGAGGTACTTTTGGGGTCTTTCCAGTTGCTGCAGGTGTTTGGTAAGGTACATCCCAAAAGGGGCATTGTACTCAATTATGGGCCTGATGAGGGATGAGTAAAGAGGCACGATGACCTCCCCTAATCTAGATGTGAATCCCTTCATGATTAGGTGGGCTATATAAAATGTTTTTCTAACAACTTTGGCCACGTGGTTGTCAAATGAGAGATTGCTATCAACTTGGGTCCCCAGGTCCCTAATTACTACTTCTGTACTTAATGGATTACCACCTATGTGGTAATTTGTGGGCACTTTGTTTTTGCCAAAGGGGATGACTATACACTTTTTGGCGTTTAGCTTGAGGCCATGGCTCTGGCACCAGTTGTCTGTTTCTACGAGGCCCTTTTGGAGGATGCTTGTGTCGGCTGGAGAGTCTATTATGGCGCCCAGTTTGCAGTCATCTGCGAACTTGGTCAGCCACAGTCCTTCCATGTTGGCCTGTACCTCCGAGAAATATATACCAAACAAGAGAGGTCCCAGGACTGAGCCTTGTGGGACGCCACTTGTAACTGGTTTGGAGTCTGACATGGCTCCAGCAATTCTAACCATGTGGGTTCTGTCCTTGAGCCAGTTTGCAACCCATCTAGTGACATAGGGGTTTATATTTAAGCTGGTGAGCTTATCTATAATGCCCGAGTGGGGTATTGTATCGAAGGCTTTTGCGAGGTCCAGATAGGCTGTGTGGACCACCTTCCCAATGGCCTTGGTGACTGTTTCAAAGAAGTCAACCAGGTTTAAGAGGCAGGATCTGCCCTTAACAAAGCCAAACTGGGTAGGATCCAGTGTCTGTAGGTCCCCAATAACTTTATTTATGAGGTCCATGATGATCCTTTCCATAGCTTTGCAGACCAAGCTAGTCGGGCTTATGGGGCGATAGTTTCCAGGGTCCGTTGAGGCACCACCTTTGTGGAGAGGGACCACTGTTGCTGTACACCACTCTTTGGGTACATATCCTGTAGCAAGGCTGAGATTGAACAGTAGTTTTATGTTTGGGTTTAGCTCTTCTTGGAGTTCATGTAGGATGCAGCCTGGGACACCGTCTGGTCCCATTGATGCTGTGTTTTTTGCTTTGGAGAGGGCGGCTCCCACCTGAGCATCTGAGATGTCAGGGGGGCAGCACTCTGCTGGGATAGATATTTGCCCTTTTGGTGGGGAGGGGGGGTAGAAGTTTGCGCTGAACCTGTCAGCTAGGATGTTGGCAATGTCTGTGGGATCAGTGTATTTTTTGTCATTTTGGACTGAGACACTTGACTCTCCTAAACAGTGTGCCACTCAACCAAAGCCCCATAAGGCAAAACAGTGTGCCAAACACACTAGTCGTAGGTGACTTGATAGTGAGGCACACTGACGTCTCGCTCACTAGGCTGAATAAGGAGCAAGTCAGCTGCCGGTCAGGCACCAGGATCCACCACAATGCACACACTCTGGTCCCTCAAGTACAAATGACCGTCATTGTACATGTGGATGTGAATGACCTGAGATGTACCTCCCTGGACTGCATGAGACATGGAGGAGCTGTCATATTATGTAGCCCAGACAGGTATGACCCTAGCCCTGAGCAGCATCCTGCAATCACCCAGAATACCACAGTACAAGCAGAAAATGATTCGATTCTAACAATTGGCTAAGGTTCTAGTGTTATAAGGGGATGCAGAATCTGTCTGCCTGGGATGACATGATTGACAAACCTTGATGCTTTGCCAGAGATGGCCTGCATCTGTCACCTCTGGGCTTCTGGATACTGTCCGAGGCTTTTGCCACCCCTATAGTGCCTTTTTAACACCCTGAAGGATATTGGGGTCCAACCTAAGTCACTCATACTGGGTTAAACTATCCCTCCATTAATTGGGGAAAACTACTCTTGTACCAGTACACTTGCCAAATGTTTCCTGGAATTCATTAATTCCAATGCTGTGGACCAGCTCTTTCTTGCCCCCACTAGAGGTAGTGACATCCTTGACCTGGTCATTACTAACATGGTTGACCATTGCTCTAAACAAATGGTTGACTCCTCCCTGGTTAGATCAGACCACAAACTAATCACCTTGGAAATGCACATCCCTCCAAACAGAGGTGGTTAACTTCACAGTACCCATGCAAATGGAGAATAGTTGCATGACAACCATGCATCAATGCACTGTATGAACATGTTTGGGCAGTTTTTCCATCTTTCAACTTTCTGATTTTAAAAGCCCGCATTTGCACTTTTCCCCCCTTTCCTGTAACTAGTCTAGTCCAGATGAGTTGCTGTATCCAGGACTGTTTGTAAGCTTCTGAGCAGTGCCAGTCTGTTCAATTTTTTCCCTTGGATCTACTAGTTCTCTCCTCTCCTGCACTGGTACTAGCTTATTAGTCTAGCACATTACCAGATTTCATGTAGCAATTATTGGCACAAATGTGCTACCAGCACTAAACATTCTACAAGGAAACGGATCCAGTACTTAATCAATGCCCACCCTGCAGGCATGTCAGTTGGTTCCCTGTGCTTTTAACCTGGTGAAATTGGGCATCCTGAAGCAATGTAGCAGTTGCCTTGTGTACACAGACAACCCTCTCCTCTTACCTTCCAATATTTGGACTTGTGGGAGATGCACTTGTATATCCAAATTAGAAGCAAAGAACAGAATAGATCGAGCAGAAGGTCAACGCTTGTTTCACACCACATGGAACACACACCAGCACTGCCTTCACATAAAAACTCAAATCACACACACACCTTCTCGGAGGCTCTCAGTAAAAATCTACCCAAGCAGCAGAGGCCTCCAAGGCAGAAATGCACTATCACCACAACACTAATCGCAAGACACCAAACTCCTAAACAGTGTGTCACTCAACCAAAGCACCTAAAAACAGCATGGCCAACACACTACTCATAGGTGACTCAAGAGTGAGGCAAGGAGAAAGTCAGGTGCCAGGATCTGCCACAACACACGTGGGTCCCTCCACAACCAGTACAAGTATGACTCATTGTACATGTGGGTGTGAGTGACCTGAGATGTACCTCCCTGGACTATATGAAGAGACATGGGAGGAGCTATTGGGTTATGTTGCCTAGGTGGGCTTGCCCCTAGCTGTGAGCAGCCTCCTACCATCATCCAGAATGCCACAGTAAAAGCAGAAAATGATTTGCTGTTTCTGGTGTTATTCTAAGGGGATCCAGTATTTATCTGCCTGGGATGACATAATTGACAGACCTCTATGCTTTGCCAGAAGCTTACATCTGTCACCCCTGGGCTTCCAGATACTGGCCAAGGCTCTTGCCACTCCAATAGTGAGTTTTCTGTGTTCCAAAGACCAAATTACCACCATAACCACTACAAACAAATGCAATCTGAGGGTCATGCTGCTCAACACTTAAGTGTAGATCTCAAAATGCACTCTCTAAGCATCCATTTAAAATGGAGAACATGGACATTTGTGCTCTAACAGAGACCTGGTAGCACCCCTGCAGTACCAGGCTAGAACTCATTCCACACCTTTTGGCCCCAGAATTTGGACTGAAGCTCCAAAGGTGGTGGTTCCATATTCATAAAGGATGCGTACACCTCCAGACTGGTAGCCCAACATGTAATGCATCGGAGATATGTCGGGTGCAGCTAACATTTGCCAAGACTGCGAGCCTGCTATAGGTCCTTAACCATGTCTCAATCGCACTCCATGTTCCTAAGCACCCTGGAGAATATTAGGGTCCAGCCTAACACTCTTACTAGGTGACTTCAACTACCTCGCCATTAACTGGGTAAACTACTCTTGTACCAATACACTTGCCCAACATTTCCTGGAGATCATTAATTCCAATGCCCTGGACCAGCTTATTACCCCCACTAGAGGTAGCAACATCCTTGACATTGTCATTACTAACACAGGCAATCATTGCTCTATACCAATAGCCAGCTCCTACCTGGCTAGATCCGACCACAAACTAATCGCGTTGGAAATCCACACCCCCCTCACCCCACCCACAAAGAGGGCAACTACCATGAAAAACTTCTCCAAAGCTAACTTTGGGCTCCTAAGAACAGAGGTGGCTAACTTCACAGCACAGTACCTATGCAAATTGAGAATTGTAAGATTCTGCAGTCACGCTACATCAATGCACTGTACAAATGCATACACAAATGTATAGATCTCACCCTACCCAATAGAACAAAGACACTCTCTTCCAAAAAAAAAGTAAGCCAATCTGGGTCCCCTGCCATAAACCAACTCTACGACAGGAGGAGGAAACTGATGTGGTATAAGGTTAAGTCCAAAGATTGGAAAATATCCCTTGGCCTGAAAAAAAAGTGATTCCTCATCAAATCCTCTGCTGCAATTCTGTTATCCTAGCTAGCTTTAGATGGTAAAGACAACCACAAGGCCTTCTATAGTTATGTAAAATCTCCATGGCAATACCCAGATTTGCACTGAGGTACTGCACAATGGTACCTCCTCTACTGAGACAACATATATTGCTAATATACTGGCTGACAGATTCAGTACTAACTTTATCCCCCCCCCCCCCCAGGACCAGTCTCAATACCCGTAGATTACCAGGCACCCAGTATTACTGCTGCACATATTAAAATAGTATTATCCAAGGCCAAGAATACAGCTTCTATGGGACCTGACAATATCCCTGGCTGTATTCTATGTGAACTGGCTCCACCCCTGTGTGCCATGTTCGGTCACAACCTCACCTCAGGCTTTGTCCCTGCTGAGTAGCGCACTGCTACAGTCATCCTTCACAAAGGAGGGACTACAGACCCTGGGAACTATCGCCCCATTAGCTTGAGTTTGATATGCAAAGCTATGGAATGCATCATGGACCTAATAAGCAAGGATATAGGGAATCTCCAAACTCTGGATCCACCAGTTTGGTTTTGTGAAGGGTAGATCATGCCTGGTCAACTTCTTTTGAGTCTGTCACCGGAAGCTGTGGATGAAGGCAAGGTGGTTCATAGCCTACCTTGATCTGGCCAAGGCCTCTGATACCATTCCCCACTCGGGAATTGTAGAAGAACTCACTAAGCTAGGCATCACCCCTGTATCACTAGGTGGGTTGCAAACTGGCTCACGGGTAGAACCCACAGTGTGAAAGTAGCTGACTGTCAAGACTGCTGACAGTCACGAGTGGAGTCCTGCACAGTTCGGTCCTGGGTTCTCATGTTTGGTATGTACTTCTCTGAAGTCCAGGCCAACACGAAGGGACTCTGATAAAGTTTGTAGACTATTGCAAGTTGGGAGCTGTTCACTCCCAAAGTGATGACATTCTACAGAGAGGCCTCTCTGAGATCAACTGGTGTCAGAATTATGGCCTTAAGCTCAATGTCAAGTCGTCCTCCCCTTTGGGGAAAAACCCAGTCCCATGAATTACCACATATCTGTGTTCAGTGGACTACCATCTGACATAAGAAATCTGGGAACCCAGTTTGACAGCAACCTCTTGACTGCCACATTGCCACTGTGGTCAAAGTCCTATGTGGCACATGTTATTGTTTTCCATCCAGGAAGGAAGAGGTCATGGCCTCCCTCTACTCCTTCCTCATTAAACCAATTGTGTACAATCCCCTATTTGGCATGTACTTGCTAGACACCTGCAACAACTGGAGAGGCTGCAAAAGTGCCTCTCAAACAGGATTTTGTGGACAGACAAACACCAACTCTTCTCTCATATCACCTAGTCAGAGGGCATCTCTGTAACAAAACAATGTAACCCAGCTACATCTAAAGAAATCCCAATCCTTCCACGCCACATGCTGCAGAGACCTCAATCTCATTACCACAATCAACAGAACATGTAGGAGGGACAGGTTCATAACTCAGACTGCCCATGCTATGGAATAGACTTCCAGTACCAGTTGGAGCACCTCACTGGCCCTCCTCAAGCGAAATCATGAACTGGCCCTACTCTCGCAAACTCTTGTGTTTGGGGAAATATTCACTCATTGGCTTTACATGACAGAGGCACTGGCAACTAAGGTCTGGTGGTATGATGCCAGGGTAATCCTGTGGCCTAGGCTTATAAAGGCTCTGGGGCCATTAGCCTAGTACACGCCTATGAACCTATGTGAATGGTCCTGGAATGCATAAAATGGCCACTTAAGCTTTTACTCGTGTCTTCAGAAATATCCACCACTTGTTTAGGTGGTACTGATGTGCCAAAACATCTGAATATTCATAAGGCTGGTGAGTGGGTGGTGACTGAGATTTGGGTGAGCCTTGTTACTCTGCATCCATGAGGGGTACTAGGATACAATTACACCAGAACATCGTGCTAAATTCTGCACAGCTATGGGCATGTTGGTACAGATTGACAGGGGAAACTGGCGTGGAAACCACCAATAGCCAGCATGCAGCAGGAAATACAACTGTCAATCTGCCAATTTACAGTTCAGAATTATTTGCTAGTTGTAAAAGTTCGCACAGATGCTGTGTGCTATGCAACTTTCTTCTTACAAAACTTGCTGTCTTCTCTTTACAGTTGAATATACACTATCCATATCCCTTACAATTCCACATAAAAAGATCTGATGCATGTTCACAAAATTTGCTAGTGATTCGCCATTTAGATCACCATTGCCTATCCCTTGGGGAAACTTCTCTTGATTTTGCGCATTGGCTCTGGATAACTTCTAAATTTCCTCCTTAACCCTCTTCCTTTTCTCCTATCTTCCTTTGCTCTACTGGTCTTACTGTTTCTGCTTTACATGACTTCCCTTTCAGTTCACTGTTCTGCTTCCACTTATTTCTCCATAATATGCCTTCACTATCCATCACCAATTGAAAATTTTATCTAGTAATAATCCACTCAATCTTTGGCTTGTATAGAACAGTAGCATTATTACTATAACATGACTTGGATATCTGATTAGATTTATTTAAGGTTATATTTTTTACTCTTATTTAAATGCTTCCTATTTTGTTTACCACTGTCATTTAATTGTATTTAATGTTTGTTATGCTGTTTGATCTTGTAAATTTCTATGAACTATGTTTGGAGATTTTGTTCCCCGGGCCTCTGCTGCAAATGGGCAATCTTGCCCAGTTGGACTTGTCCCGGTGAACAAGTAAAATTCTTTTGTAGCTTATGTGCTTCTGGTAGCCCATTTGGAAATGTTGATTATAATTCGATAAATTTAAGAATGTTCATTGGGCTAGGCTTATAAATGCCTTAGGGCAGATAGCCTAGTATAAACCTATGAACCTATGCATTTTACTCTGGTACTTTGTCCAGCCCCTTCTCTTGTGTTAAGTCGATGCGACAGTCACTGTGGTATAAAATTATACATTTGCCTTCTGTGTCTTTGGCGCAGATATAGCCAGTATTCATTTCAGAACATAAGTGAATATTCAGCAGCTTCAGCAGGCCAGCACACATTACTGGGCTGGAGGTGTGCTACTGTGCATCCTGCGAGGTACTGTTCCAATATTATGCTGCCACCAGTACCCAGTGTTTATGCCAGGGCTACTAGTTACACTCCAACCCCCTGGACATGGTATTTGTCAGAGCTGATCATGGATCCTGGGGGTTCTGCTGATCTGTGTTTTGTCTTCGGGGATTTTGGGACCTACCCACTGCATTTCCCTGCTGCCATGCTTGTTTACCTCGAGTGCATCTTTGAAATGTACCTCACTAAAGAGAGTATCAACGAGCACTCTTCTACCTGGAAGGGGCACAACCATCCATTTCCTGCCGCTCCGTTGGTAATCTGAGCCACTAATCTAGCCCAGGTTGGCTAGGCCGTAGTTTACTTTTTTCCTGTGCCACTAGAGCAGCTAAAAACCTAGAAATTTTGATGCTGTGTGAAGTGGATTCTGGCATTGGGTGTGCAAAGGGCTATAGTTAATCCTTGTCCCCCCACCATCACTTTGTGGGTGTGGCTAGCTTAACACATGGCTGTGGTGTCGTATGAAAGATTGACAGCCTTGCAGGTTTATTTGATATCGCACCTGTTCCTTTCATTTGTATGCAAATGACCCCCTTATTGAGATCCAATAGCCAAATAAAGAACCTTCCACACAATTCTAAGCGCTACTGGTAAAGTTTAGTGCTTTCCTCTTTGCTATTCTAAGCAATGTAGAAAAGAAAGCTTAAGCTGTGGGCCATCACCTGATGCATTATGTTGTGACAAAATACCTCACCCCAAACAATCACGACATATGTCGATGTGGATCCCCCCCCCAAAAAAAAATTCTAGAGCATCCCCCAGCTTCCTGAAATGAGGCTTCTGCCTTTGGGCCATTCATTGACCACTAGCAACAGAGTCCTTTGTTCTCCATTATGCAAGAGTTTGGGAACCATATTGGAGGAAATAGAAGTCTGATTTAACACCTTTCGTGTCTGAGTAAGTCCGTTTTTGAAAGTATAGCTTCTCTCATTGCTGTTGGACATGAGAAGTTGGAACCAAATGCTATGATCCTCCATATTGAGGATGGCTTTGGCTTTGAAGTATATTTCCTCCTAAGGCTACAACTGGTATGGTGAATTTTGACTTTGGAGGTCAAATTGGTTAGAATGCATAGCCTGTCTTATAGACAATAGCCAGAGTATAGGATTTGCATCTGGATTGACTGAGTGGAATATGTTAATGGTTGACTGTCACTCTGGAGGATTATTCAGTTTGGGCTTTCATGGTTTGGTGTCTTGCCTTCCCTAGTTAACTTTAGAATTCACTCAAGTTTTGGATCTTTTGTACAGTGGGTGGGATATTACTGCTTCAGTGGCTTGAGACTCTTGTTTATTCTTATGCTGTGAAATGTTTTGAATTCTTGAGAAAGTGAGCATTTGTAGATTCTTGGGCTACATATCCTTTCAGTAGAAGGGCTAGTCTATCCCAGAGAATTTGTAGATACCCATCCAGTCCTTTAGGTTTAAGGAAGATGGTCGCACTGCTTATTCCAGAGGTTTGGGAGATGCTAGGTGTAAGATTTCTTCAACCATGTCTTACAATTTGTGTTCCTGGAGTATTTAAGATACTGTACTTTGGGGGTGGGGAGGTGGCAGGAGATTCCCAGGTCAGCTGGGTCTGTAATGGCTTGGTAAGAAAGGACATCTCCCATTAAGTGTAAGTAACGAGAGATCTTTGAATCTCTTGGTAGCTCAGACTTCACTGTTGGAGTGGCACCTTTTGTCTCTGGGTACTGATAGAGGAAAGATGGGCCACTTAACATGGAAAAATAAATTATAAAGGGTACTAAGGCATGATCTCAACTGAGACGTGCTGTATTTAATCCTTCCATCCCTCAATGCCTTCCCAACCCGAGTTAAGGACCTACCTCTTAAGAGTAGGTCTGTCCTACTTGGTGTTTGTGCATTGGGTTGACAAGGGTGGCTAGGCACCAGAAGGGTTGACACTAGAAAAGCAAGCTGCAAACACTGCTTTCTAGGTAAGTGATGGCATCAGCACTTGGGAGTGCTGGGCCTACTGTCACCTGAACAAGCATCAGCTTGCAGAAATTTGCACATACCTGTATTGTAATATCTAACAAGATGAGTGCTGGGTGTGGTGGTTCTTTTCACATGCCTGATAAGATGGCTTCCAGCCATAAGGTAGATGATGGCTTGCCTTAAATTCCCCATTACTACAGGGGTTCCCACTTGAACATAGAGTTTCACTGATACTTTGGAAGTAGATTATTCACAGTTTTCATTTTATTTAAGGGATTAAAACTGAACCATAGCTTTGGGTAGTTTGAAGCCTCGACAAAGTGTAAAGTCTACTTGAGATCACAATGAAATGGGCATGGTAACATTACTTTAGGTTTTAGAAATGGAAGTCTACTTTGGCACTACATTGGAAATTTAAAACTGAATTAACACCGTATAGGTTCATAGGTTGGTACTGGGCTATCTGCCCAAAGGCATATATTAGCCCAGCCACGTTGTGCAGTATTCACCGCCCCTTTAGTAGATCCCTAGACCCTTGTACTAGCAGCTAGTACCCTTGGCCCCTATCTGGTAGTGCTGTTGGTGTGATCCCCGGTGTGAACTTTGTTACCCATCCACTCATCAAGGTTCCTCTTGAAGAGTGATAGTGAGGGGCTCTGTCTTGTATAGATCAGGACCTTGTTCCATAGTAAGGGAAGTCTCTGCGAAGGAAATCTATCCCTCCATGTTCTATTCATTGTTGTGTTGAGGTTTCTATCCCTAGAGTGTGTAGCTCGAGTAGATTTGGTTTTGCTAAGATGGAGCATGTTCAACAATTCTGGGTTGGACATGGCTCTGTACATTGGACAGAGATCACCTCCCGAGAAAGCAGTATGCAACAGAACAGTCTTGGCTTTTTCAATCGTGCTGCATAGGGCAACTGTTTGAGGCCAGTAATCCTCTTGGTTAGGTACCTTTGTGGTCTAGCCAGGTACATTCCAATTGGTGCATTGTACTCAGAGGGTCTGAGGGAAGAGTAGAGGGGCACCATTACATACTTCGATCTTGATGCGAACCCTTTTGTGATCAGATGGGCCACATAGAAAGATTTTCTAACTACTTTGGCAACATGGTTATCAAAGGAAAGCTGACTATCTACTTGGGTCCCTAGATCCCTTATTTCTTCAGATTTCAGGGGATTACCTCCTATATTGTAGTTTGCAGGTACTCTGTTTTTTCCAAAGGGGATTACTATGCATTTTTTTGCATTTGGCTTGAGACTATGGCTTTGACACCATGCATCGGTCTCATTTAGGCCCTTCTGGAGGATCTCAATGTTAGCCGGAGACTATTATAGCACCCAGTTTGCAGTCGTCTGCAAACTTAGCCACAGCCCTTCTGTGTTTGCCTCTACTTCTGAGAAGTATATGCCAAACAGGAGGGGCCCCAGGACAGAGCCCTGAGGCACACCACTCATTACTGGTATTTTACCTAGTAAGTCTGCAGTCAAGGAATTTACTATAAACTTTCCTGGCTGCTAAAAAGGAGCTGGATTGTGCAGATGGTGTGCATTTTGGAAATGAGCTAGGGTTAGAGGCTGAGAGGTTTGAATGCTCTAACTACAGTGCTGGTCTTGACTGTTCAGAATCTATTTGTCTATTCTAGTAATTAGTCCTCAAATAGTCTGTGAGACTGCATACAGTGTTATTAAAGTAATTTTTAAAAAAGTCCTCTGCAATGAAAGCACCAAAACGTTCAGGTTCTGTATGCAGGGTGATGTTTTCAATATGGTGTATGGTGCTTTCTTTAAAATGCAGTGTTTTCAGATCTGTTTGGTAAGAGGGATGTATATTTTGGCTGTTTTTTTTGCGCAAGACATTTTCTTGCATGGTCTTGCCACAGTGATGCATTTTAATGAATAACTTTTTTTTTTTTTTTAAGCAGTCCTAACCTCCAGAATGGCTCTTCTTGGTGGCATATTTGATATTTTGGGTGCTTTCCACCATTATGCTGGAAAGGGAGGAGATCCGAAGAAACTGAACAAAAAGGAGGTCAAGGAGCTACTTGCGGAACAGTTGGGACTGGCTGAATGTGTAAGTAAACTGTATTTTACCTTTGAACCTATAAACAAAGTTCATCATTGGCACTCAAGAAAAATCTTGAGTGGATAGGAAATGCATCCTGGGGATCACTTCTGTGTCTGCTTGACAGGGGCACAGGAAAATAAACTTTTTTTGGGTGGTGTAAGCCAGGGAACCTTGTTGGCTAGGCTTACTTAGGCCCTTGCCTGATAGCTTGGTACCTACCTATGAACCTATTGTATTGCCACTGAAGTTCTCAGCCCAGGCTTTCTCCTGTATATAAGCTGCTGTTTAGTTAGTAATGGAGTTCAGCCGTATTTTATATTCTAATGTTTTTCTATTTTTACTTTCCAGGATTTTACCTATAACTGAAGTTTCTGCTCTCAAGGTTGTGTTGTGTAAATGGAAATTAATTTTGGATGCTTCTTTAATGCAAGCGTAAGTTAGATGCTTTTTTAATGCAAGCGTAGGTTCCTTTAAGCAGTTTAGTCCCACTAGGCTAGTAACATCTTTTCAGAGGAGGCCCAAGGTACCAGTTGTACTAGGGGGAAACTGGTCAGAGCATTGCAGAACTTGCCATAATCTTTTTCAGTAGTTGCTGTGGGCTCTTGTCCACCTGAGCTACTGCCACCTCTGGCAGATGGGGCCTCTGTTTAATCCTTTTTCTGAAGGACTGCACACCCAGGAGTGCAGCTCCCCTCTTGTACTGCATTGCAATGTAAGCAATCTCATTTACCTAGTCTGGAAAAGAACACACCACCTTTTGTACCAGAGGTGGAGTTGTTACCTGTTATAAAGACCTGACAGGCCTTAGACAATCTATAGGTCTGGTTGGTGCTACTGTGCAGACTAGTCTGCATTGCACTGTAGTTTTGCTGTATTGCAGCTGGTAGCAATTAAGGTCACTGAAGAGCAGCACAGTGCAAAATGTTTGTATCCACTGCTAGGTGTATCCTATAAATAACCTGCATTGTTCTTTCAGTGGAGAGCTATAATTTTCTGTACCATAGAAATTACTACAGAAAAGGACATGGTCCCCAGAAGGTCATCTTGCTGCATTCTTCACTTGATATCTGTACTAAACGTAGTTGCCACAGCTAGTGTAATTTGACTCTAAATTCTAGACGCTCTAGCTGACTGAGGATATTTTATTACTTCACTGAGCCCCATTGGCCAGCTGTTTTGGATCTTGGGGATTGGGCAGGGGCATTCATGCCAGGTTATGGATGTCTGGGCATTCTGCTGATAGCCACCTTGGCTACCCTGCACAAGTTGCTTTATACATTGTCATGCTACACCAAGCTGCATTTTTGCCAGCCACACAAACTGTGAACCACTGTAGATCAGTGCATTTAATGTGTGGGTGGTCATGATCATGAAACTTGGGAGTACTCCGTTTTCCAGCTACCCTACAGTAGCTGTTGAACTGCAGTGCTGCATATGACTACTCGCCAAGAAGTCTCTTGTTTAAGGCATTCCAGGAAATCTTGCTAGGGTAAAGTCTGTATTGTCTACTTGGCATTACTTGTTAGAAGCCCACTATTCTAACAGAACTTGATTCGGATGGATCAGCTAAATGATGTGGCATATCAGTGGGCTTCAAAACTGGCCATATAAAACCTCTAAAAATCTTGCTACTTGATTGGATTGCACTGGAGACCAAACACGATCACCATTTCTGAAACTGAAATCACTTGCAGGGCATGGTAGTGTATAGTCACATCCTGCACAAAGATACAGGTAGTTCTTTGTAATCTAATTGCCCCATAGTACAGAAAATCCTTGGACAAAATTGGTTTAGGAACTGGAAATTAAACAACCATGCCAGTTTCCCCAAGAACTATTTCATCTGGAAGATGGCACATTAGCAGGAGCTGTACACTTGGTGTAAGGTTATGCTGACTCGAGACACAATGCCCTCTTGTAATATGGAGTTGAAATTTAATTTGGGCAGGTTCTGTATGTATTAATGACCAGGTGATAAGTTTAAGGCTGGAACATTAAGTGCTGAGGTAGTAAGTTTTTTTTTTCACTTGTACCTTTCTGGATTATTTATTCCAGTTTGACTGGGAGGTCCACTGGGCTTGGGGGGGGGGGTGCAATTTCAGTTGAGGCCCGGGGAGAAAAGCTCCATAACAGTTTACTCTAGTTTCAGAAAACCAAGCCATTACAGTTTCTTTCCGGAGAAAGACTGGCATATAGCATAATAGCTAGATTTTTACTATTTTGTTATATATACAATCTACATTTTGAGAGCGAGGTTAGGAAGGTAAGAAGGTTGTCCAGGAGTAAAGGGGGAGGAGAGCTTGAGAGGTATGGGCTGAAGAGTGCAGTTGCATTTCCTGTTTAGATAGCGGTAGGAATGAAGTTGAGTTTTTAAAGTTAAGGTTGTCACAGGTCCTCCAGTGTGGAGGGTAGAGCATTCTATTTTTTAGCTAGGGAAAGGATAATAGAAGCTGACCAGCTGGACGCTTGGATTTTTGAAATGGTAATCTGGTTTTGGTGGGGTGGGTAGATCTAAGGGATCTGAGGGGGGGTATATGGTTGTATATTGGATAGTGCAGGGCAGTTAGTGGGTTGGAACAATTTGTGGGCCTGGTGATTTTGGAAAGTCAAGCTGATTGGGGAGTTCAAGCCAGTTTAATGAGTGAAGGGAGGTGCAGTAATGAGGATTTGGCATTTGTGACTAATCTGGAGATTTGTAACTTACTTCCAGTTTGGAAGTAAGTGTGGAAGATTAGTGAGCAGAGGAGTGCCATACAGTAGAGGGAAGGAGATAGGTTGTGGCAAGAGTTAGTCTAGTGATGGGAGAGAGGAAGTGGTTGTTTCTGTAAAGTAGGACAAGCTTTGTGTGTTCTGATTAGCTGGATAGGAGTGTCAAATTTTAGGTGATCATCAATGGTGACACCAAGAAGTTTGGTGGAGGGTACGATCTCGATAGTGGAGTTACTCGCTTCAAAATTACCAGCCTTATCAAGAGGGGAGGATTTTGAGGGAGAGAATACAAAGATCTTAGTTTTGTTGGCATTTAGTGAGGTGATTTTTGGAGCATCCAGTCTTCAGTGGTTGAGCAGGCAGTTTGTGTTAGAAATTGGAGCTGTGTTAGGTTAGTGGCACAGCAGATCAAAGTGGAATAGTCAGTGTATTCACAATTTTGGTATTGGGTATAGCTTTGTGGAAGTCATTTAATAGATATTTAATAGCAATGCCACAAGTATGGAACCTTGGGGTACTCCAGTGGGGGCAGGAAGGAAAGGTGGCCTGGCCCCATTTCACTGCTTGAGACCTGTCAAAAGATAGCTGGAGAAAGTTTTTGGGGAGAGGTTGAGATTAGAGAGATTGTTTAGTAGGTGGGTGGACTTCTCTATTCTGCTGCTATCAAAAGCTTTAGATACCGTATTACCAGAGTCATGGGCTAAATTGACAATGTAAGGAGAGAAGGGTGGAGTTGGTTCTGTCCTGGGCAGAAGCCATGTTTGGTAGGAGAAAGTAGCTGGTGTTTGGTAAGGAATGGCAAGAGCTGCAGGTGGATGCATCCCCCCCCCCCCCCCCCAAGAAGTTTGGAGATTGAGGAGAGGATTGCTATGGGGTGGAAATTGGAGATGTTAGTTTTTGCCACCCTTGTGGAGTGGAAAAATAAATGCAGTACACCATAGTTTGGGTGCATAGGATTCAAGTAGTGATCTAATCAGGATGCTGATGGGCAGAGCAATAATGTCTGAGGCTATTTTTAGGAAGGAGGAAGGAATGCTGTCAACTGCATTAGAGCAAGGCTTTAGTTTAGAGAAGTTTAGGTTGGTGGAGACTGGTTTGAATTCAAAAGGGAGGGGTGGAGGGTTATTGTTAAAGGTCTTGGTTAGCTCCACGATAAAGAGGTTAAGGCAATTTCAAGGTCAGATTTGCTGGTATCCGGACTGGGGTTGTTTATTGTTTTGGGGGGGTTTGCATGATTTGCATGTAGTTTGATGTAAGACTGTTTATCTTTGGGGTGCCATGGGGCAGTCTTGGTTTTAACTTTGTTCTTATTGGAGCTAGGGAGTTTGAGGACAGTTACGAATGTTGAATTGAATGGCTTGTGTCTAATGGTGGAGTGTTTAGGGGGTTCCGGTTTAATTAGTTTAAGGGAGTCAGAGAAAGTAGGGTTAAAGTTTAAGGGAGTCGGAGAAAGTAGGGTTAAAGTTAAAAGTATGAATGTACTGGTGAGTGTATGGGGAAGTGGGTGTAGCTCGAAGGGTGAATGCAGGGAGGTCTCCTCCTAATGGGTCAGGAATAACACCAGATTTTATGATTTTTGTTGGGATGAGATACTAGGATCCAGTCCAGTATGGAGCCGGGGGGGGTTGGTTTCATTACTTCTAGTAAGTTGAGAAGTTATAGGTTGGTTGTTATGGTGGGATTGGGGTTACATTTTTTTTTTTCCCCAGTCAGTATTTACATATCCCATAATGTAGGTTTCTAGCTTAATATTAGGAGGTCCAGGAGAGGATGTCTTCCAGGGTATTTGTGTTACCAGGAGGAATATAGAGGGAAATGATGCAGATGCTTTTATGGTTGTTTTTAGTAGGCCAGTTAAAAGTTCAACATTGAAAGAAGGGATGGGATTTGGGGTAAGGAGTGAGACTTGGTTGGAGTAGATTAAAGCTACACCACCTCTTCTACTTGGGCAGTCAGATCGGAGAGAATGAAATCCAGGGGGAAGGAATTCTGAGTCACTTATGAGGTTTTAGCCAGGTTTCAGAGATGGCTACAATGTCAGGTAAGTTGTGATTGAGCCAGGCATGAAAGAGGGTCAACTTATTTTTTTGCTTTGGGTGTTGATGGTGAGGAATTTACAGTATTTACTGGTGGTTTTATTGGTGCTGGGGTGGTTTGTTGGAGAAGTTTGGTCCTGGATTGGGGTGAATATCACCGGCTAAGCAAAGGTAAGTGAGATGGGGAATAAGTTTGTTAGGTTTGTACTTTGATAGGAGTGACTGGTAGTGAATGGGTGGGAGGGTGGCCTAATGGTTAATATGTTTGCCTTACAAACATAAGGTGGTGGGTTTGAGTCTCACAAGGGATAATTGGCTAGGCTTAAAATGGCCTGCAAGGGCAGTTAGCCTAGTACTAATCTATGAATTTCTACTAATCTCTGAATTTCTATGAATGGGTTTAGGTTTGTAGTATTTAGTAGTGCTTGGGGGGGGGGCTTTATCTTTCAAGAGAAGGATAGAGTGAAAGGGAACTAAACTGGCAGAGTTGTTGTGGAAGTGGGCTGTAAGGAGGGGGTGGGGAGGGAGGTGGAGGGTGTAAATGGAAATCTGTAAAGGAGCTGGCATGGTAGAGGTAGTAGGAGGCTGAGGATAGATGTAGGGGAGAGCATGGTGGTTTTTAGTTAGAAGTGGTGGAGAGGAGGGTAATGGGATATTAGATGGGGGGGTGATAGTGAGTCAGGCAGGTTGGAGGAAGGGGTGGGGGAAAGGTGTGTGAGGATTGGTTGGAGGAGAGGGATGGATATAATGTATACAGTGTGTGTATATCCACGCACAATATGTCTAAAGAAAAAATGTTACTGGTATAAATCTGTCAACAGTTTCTTGTATAGTGTACAATGAGACTTGCAAGGCTTTTTCAAAAACAAAACATGTCATGTGCATAATATAAGTTATCAAAGACCATCAATTTTATAAGGAATATTCACAATGTCCTAATTGCATACGTGTACATGAATTTTTCTACAAAATATGATTTGGGTATGTAAATAACACAACCAAAAAGGAGCCTTCTTATAAGCCAAACCAAATTGTCCAAGACACAAACAGGCCAAAAGCACTAAAGTGAATAAAGTGCTCACAAATTTAAGAGAAAATGGCTTCATCTGCCTGTAGCACACAACCGGCTAATTTACATTCCCAAAAATTGAACAATGTCTTCAATAATTGTAAAAGGAAAATGTTCCATGAAGCTGAAATCATATATGTACAAAATAGATTATCAACCTTCAGAATTGTAAAAAGCACGAACACAAACGAACCCTCTTGTAGGCCAACTGCCAAATAATAAAGAAACCGCTCCTTAGAAATGTTCAAAAACAGACCCAAACTGATTAACAACTCTCCAAATCAGATGTAACGCTCACAAATGTGAAAACACCTTCCTGTAAGCTGAACACCAAATTAGAAGTGGAAAACCACTCCATCCCTGCCAGTGCTCACAAAACGCTGTGATAAGCGATATAGATCCCAAAAATATGGTTACCCTTGTGTCTGTGGTTGAAGCAGCCCACTACAGGCATTTACAAATACACCACACAAAAAAAACTTCTGTATCTGAAACCAGGTGTAGTCACCAACTGTAGCAGCCCACTGCAGACACCAAATCTACCACAAAAGTATCTCTTTTTTTTTTTTTTTTTTTTTTTTTTTTTTTTTTTTTTTTTTTTTTTTGGCAGTGTTCTAAAAGACCAAATTTACCACTAACTGCTATAAATGTAATCCGAGTCATCTAGCTCAATGCTAGAAGTCTAAATCTCAAGATGCACTTGCTCAAAGCACTCCCAAAAATGGAGAACATTAACATTTGTGCTGTAATGGAGACTTTGCTTAGTGACAAAGCGCACCTGTGCTACCAGGCTTTAACTCATTCCACCCCTTTCTGCCCCAAAACGTGGACCGAAGGCGGTGGTGTCTTCATATTCATAAGATATGCACACCTCCAGACTAGTAGCCCAGCATAATGAATCTGAGATGCTACTTCAGGTACAACAAACATTGGGTAAGACAGTTATCCAGGTTATAGCCTACTAGGTCCCCAACCGTGTCCCTAGGCTCACCCCACGTTTCTAACACCCCAGAATATATTTAGGTCCAATCCAACACTCCTCTTACTAGACTTCAACTACCCCTCCAACTGCAAAAACTACTCTCCAATTCACTGGCCCAACACCCTGGAATTCATAAATTCCAATGCCCTGGGACCACCTCATTCTTACCCCGACTCAAGGAAGTGACCTCCTTTACCTGGTTATTACTAACCTGGGCAACTGTTGCTCTAAACAAATAGTAAATTCCTCCCTGGTTAGATCAGATCATAAACTTCTATACCATGGAAATCCACCTCCACAAAGGTATCACTGAAACTTCTCCAGAGCTGACTTTAGACTCCTAAAAACAGAGGTAGTTAATGTCACAGCACCCATGCCAATGGAAAATAGAGGCAAATACTGGCAAATCGTATACCAATGCGCACTGTACAAACACTTGCATAAGTACATGGAACTAGACATACCCAAACAGAACCAAGAAGCTCTCTTCCAAAAAAGGAAGCCAGTTTGGTGGCCACCGGCTATTAAACTCTACAATCGAAGGAAGAAACTGTTGCAGAAAAAGGTTAAGTCCCAAGACTGGAAACTTCCTTATTAACCAACAAAAAGTTGAGATCCCTCATCAGATCTTCTAAAGCCAGCTATGAAGGCAGAATTGTGGCAGACACTAAACATTCGCAAAGCCTTTAATAGTTGTATCAAGAACCTCCACAACAAATACCCACATTTGCTCTGAGTTGCTGCACAGTGGTACCTCCTATACTGAACCAAGATATTGCCAATATACTGGCTGATTCAGTGGCAGCTTTACCCCCCCCCCCCCCCCCCAGGATCAGTAGCAGTGCTGGAATAATGCCAGGTATCCAGCATTACTGCCTGTAGCCCAGGTTAAAGCCGCATTGTCCAAGGCAAGTATACAGCTTCATGGGACCAGATAATATCCCTGGCTGTGTTGTACATAACTACAAAGCAAACTGGTATCACATCCGTGTGCCCTATTCAGTCGCAGCTTCACTTGACTGTCAATACCAAATGGTGCCCTGCTACAGTAATCCCTCCATAAAGGGGGAACAATTGCAGACCCTGGGAATTGTCACCCCATTAGCCTGACTAGTCTCCATATGTAAAGCTATGGAGCACATTCATCATGGACCCGATTAACAGATATAGGAAATCTAACTCTGGACCCCATGCAGTTTGGCTTTGTGAAAGGGAGATCATGCCTGCTCAACCTGACTTTGAGTTGGTCACCAGGGCTGTGGATGAAAGTAAGGCAGTGCATATAGCTTGCCTCAATCTGGCAAAGGCCTTTGATACCATTCCTCACTCGGAATTATTGATACTTGCCAAACTAGGCATCAACCCCTATATCACTAGGTGGGTTGCAAACTGGCTCACAGAACACTGTGTGAAATGGCAAACTCCTGGTCAGACTGCCTGACGTCATAGTCCCACAGGGATCCAGTCCTAGGTCCTCTCCTGTTTGGCATCTACTTGGAAGTCTAGGCCAACACAAATGGACTCTAGCTGACCATGTTCAGGCTGGGAGCCATTGCAACTCCCCACATGATGCAGACATCCTACAGATTGGTCTCGCTTGAGACCAATGACTGGTGTCAAAACCATTAATGCCAAAATGTGTAAGTCATCCCCTTTGGTAAAAAAATATTTCCTATTAACTACCACATCAGTTGGAGCCCACTGAAGGTGTTATAAGATCTGGGGATGCAGGTCGACAGCAACCTCTCCACCACATTGCCACTGTGGTCAGTCCTATGTGGCACATTTCATTACAAAGGGTTTTGCATCCAGGAAGAACATCTTTACCCTTCCTCAGACCAGTCATAAGTACATGTCCCATTTGGCATGTACCTCACCTGCAACAGCTGGAGGCCACAAAGTAGCTCCCTAAGAGGATCCTAGGCATTAAACATGTCCTACATGGACAGACTCAAGACTCTAGATATTCTGTCTCATATCGCCTACTTGGAGGTGATATCTGTTTGACTTGCAAAGCAACGTCTGACACAGCTCTGTTAGAAATGTGACATCTAAAGAAATCCCAGTCCCTCCACACCACATGCTCCAGAGACCTCAACCTCATTACCACAATCGACGGAACATGCTGGAGGGACAGACTCTTCACCCAGACTGACCGTGCTCTGGAAGAGACTTCCCATACATGCCAGGCAGAGCACCTTGCTAAATAGAGTAGATTGGTAATAGAAAGCTCACTCTGGGGATCACTCCAGTGGCTGTACTTGATAGAGGCATTGGGAACTAACAGGCAGCACGATGCCAGGGCACTTCTATGAGCTAGGCTTGTAAAGGCTGCAGGGCCACTAGCCTACTACACACCTATGAACCTATGTAGGCAATGTAGATTACAGGAAGAGGTTTAACTGCTAATGGCACTAATGCAGAGTATCAAGTGCTAAACCTCATCTGCAGAATTACTCCTGCACATCTCCATATAAACGCCACACCAAGATCTAAATAAGTCTTCATTCCCTGACCTAACTGTGGTAAGTGGAGCCACTTGATTCTATTGTAAGACTGTAAAACTAAATGCAAGCCAACCTAGCAGACCTTCCTTCATCCTAGCAAAGTCCAGCCTGCTGTCCTGCTTCAAACTAGGTAGGTAAATTAACGTAAAATCCAGATAAGTCTAACAAGCTTCCCAGTGTGTGTGTTTTTTTTTTTAATGCAAGTATATGTTATAACTAGTAAGTGTCAAGTTGACCTTGCTCCACCTATAAGGACATTGTTCTCGTGTAAAGGTGGTATAGAAAGCAGTGCTACAAAGTACGGCTTTACTATCTTTCAAAAGTGGTTGGAAAAATTGCCCTAAACAATTGCACAGTCCTTCAGGCAGCATATGGAATAATCCAGAGGTAGATGTCACTGACTTCATATGTGTCAAAGGCATGATGGACACTGGTAGCGTAAGCCTTTAACTGGTTTAATCTGCATCCCCACCAGAGGGCAAAGCAAGTTATAGGTACTTGCATAGTCCTGTAGGTTTAATGTGGAGTATTGTGCCCCTCTTAAATTGTAGGGGAAGGTTGTTCAGAGGTGGGATATGCACTGGGTAAGGATGGTGTTTGTAGTGAAAAAGCACTTGCAAGAGTCTCTGAAGCAAAGTAAAGGGGTAGCTTCAAATTTCTGACTTCAGGTCAGAAGTCTTAATTGGAGAAAGTTGCATCCCAAAATGGATGTTGCCTACTGTGGCTTGGAATTTGGGTAGCAGACTTCAGTGTTTAGAAGTTACTGGTTATTCACAGTCTCAAGTTGCAAAGTCTGACCAAAGCCAACAAAAGTAAGATTCCTTCAAATAAAAACTTAGGTCTACGTTCCCATGTCAAACAAATTAAAAATTAGCAAATGGCTGGCTACTAGTAAAAGTTTAATGTTCCAAAACATGCCCAACAGCAAAAAGGCAGTACTGCAATGCATACGGTAAGTGAAGGGGACTAAAATTGCCCTATTCCCCACTGTTATTTGACCTTGGAGTTGGTATATAGTGTGTGGTGGGGGGGGGGGTGTTGGCTGCATTTGTGATGGCCAACTGGTCATTTAATTATTTATAAGCTTTTGGAGAGTGTTAAACTTTGCTGTAACATTCAGTTAGTAGACTTTCACTAACTTTTTTGATATGTGAATATAGACCCAAAAGTTTCTTTTGAAAGAGAAACTATTGTAGCTGTTACTTGCTGTCTCCCCAGGCACCTAATAGGGAAGTAAATACTGTGGGAAGAAATGGCCAGGGAATTATGGCTAGGCTTGTACAGGCCCTAGGGCCAAAAGCCTAGTACCAACATATGAATAACCTACAGTTGCCACTAACTTTCAAATGAGAATTTGCATGGAGCAGAATTTCATTACAGAAATAACCATTGCCTTTCACTTAACCTAGACTAGTGATTCATCTACTAAATTTGGGTGTGCATGGAGATGAAATTTTAAGCTGCGAGTCAAGCTTTGGAATTTTTTTAGTATTTATGATTCCTGTTGGCAACATCAGTGTTTCACTACATTGGGGAAATGTGATTGGTTGCATAGAAACCACAATCGGTGTGGTTGTGGTTGCATAGAATTTTATTTCTATGCTTAAATCCAATTTTCAATTTTTGATTGTCAGAATGGTTTAAAGATGTAGAATTGCCTGTTTCTTGGCATCTACCTGTTTAGTGTGTGCAGTGCTATGTGGTGTTTAGCTGGAAGCTTTATTGCCGCATACTTCATTGAAAATGGCACCAATGTGCCCATGGATGATGTGATGTATGGATTTGGATCTGTATTTATTTTTACATTTTGTTGACCGGGCTAGTCTAGCTGGATATGTCCATTTTCAGTAGAAGCCCAGGGAGAAAAGCTCCAAGGTAAACTGTGAAAAACTTTAATTTTAACATAGGACTAGAAGAAGAATAAGACTTATTAAGATATACAATAACTATGTAGCTGCATATTATGTACTATGCTTCTAGCAGGTTATAATGTAAAAATCGGAGAGTACTCACTATTTCAGAATAGTCTTGTTCTGACCTTGATTTAGTATGTAAAAGCATTGATAATTCATGGGGAAGCTGTGCAAAAAAAAAAATGGAACAATGGTAACCACCTCAGGTGGCAGCAGGGTGCTGTATTTACATTGTGGTCAGTACCTAATGGTGGTACCAGCTGGAGAGAGCTGTCTAGTTAAATGCCTTGTGGTACGGGATTTCTTTATCTGAAGGTATATTTTAAATGTTGGCAGTCATTCCCCTAGATGGCTAGCTAGGCTAATCCTACCAGACAGAACACCTTTTTTGAGGTGGCTTTTAATGGACCACAGATGTACACTTCACAGCACAACAATATTACACATCTATTATGAACTTTTCATAGGTTCATACTAGGCTATCTGCCCTAGGGCATTTATAAGCCTAGCCAGAATGTGTTTGGCTTTCGCCACCCATTTTAAACTTATTTTGCTATGCCCTTTTTCGAGGTTAGTATACTGTGCCTCTTAACAGTGGCACAGAAGTGATACCCGGGGTAACCTACGATCTCCCATCCACTCATCAAGATTCCTCTTGAAGAGAGTCAATGAGGGACTCTGCCTAACCTGGAATGAGATTTTATTCCAGAGTGAAGGGAGCCTCTGAGTTATGAATCTGTCCCTCCAGCATGTCCTATTTATTTCAGTGCAGTGGTTCAAGTCTCTAGCACGTAGCTCGATGGGATTTAGATTTTCTGAGGTGCAGCATGTCCATTAATTCCGGGTTGGACATGGCTTTATACGTCAGGCACAGATCGCCTCTGAACAGGTGGTATGCCACTGAGTAGAGCTGGAGTTTCTTTAACCAGGCAGCATATGGCATCTGTTTGAGCCCTTTGATCCTCTTGGTGAGGTACTTTTGGGGTCTTTCCAGTTGCTGCAGGTGTCTGGTAAGGTACATCCCAAAAGGGGCATTTTACTCCATTATGGGCCTGATCAGGGATGAGTAGAGGCACTATTACCTCCCCTGATCTAGATGTGAATCCTTCATGGTTAGGTGGGCTATATAAAATGTTTTTCTAACCACTTTGGCCATGTGGTTGTCAAATGAGAGATTGCTATCAACTTGGGTCCCCAATTACTTCTGTACTTAATGGATTACCACCTATGTGGTAATTTGTGGACACTTTGTTTTTGCCAAAGGGGATGACTATACACTTTTTGGCATTTAGCTTGAGGCCATGGCTCTGGCACCAGTTGTCCGTTTCTATGAGGCCCTTTTGGAGGATGCTTGTCAGCTGGAGAGTCTATTATGGCGCCCAGTTTGCAGTAATCTGCAAACTTCAGCCACAGTCCTTTGTGTTGGCCTGTACCTCAGAAATATATACTGAACAAGAGGTCCCAGGACAGCCTTGTGGGACACCACTTGTAACTGGTTTGGAGTCTGACATGGCTCTAGCAATTCTAACCATGTGGGTTCTGTCCTTGAGCCAGTTTGCAATCCATCTAGTGACATAGGGGGTTTATATTTAAGCTGGTGAGCTTATCTATAATGCCAGAGTGGGGTATTTGAGACAAAATTTTCCTCAAGGGTTGCTTTTCACTTCTCTTACCAAACTTAATGCCCCAACAGTGGCTCATGGTGCCTTGGACTGTACTGCCACAGTTTTCACTACATAGATTGTCAGTAAACCTGCTACTCAACCAGACCTTCACCCCAGTAGTACTCTGCTTATACCCTTGGCATTCCCATTTATCCTTCCACTCCTGTCTGCACCTGATCTAGGCCTCGCTTTCGCCATATTTCTACCTTTAATTACAGCAAATTGTTTCTCCAGACTACCCATCAAATGTGTACCTAGTAAAATTTCCCAAATTGTCTCCTTATTCTGATCTAGTACCTATTCTCCCACAGATGCTTAATTTGTTAGCAAAGCTGCTTCCACAACTCTAATTCATAAAGTAGGCCTAATGCACAAAGCCAAAACTAAGCTGCTTGTTCCTCTAGCATGGTGCTTCACTTGTACTATTGGGGACATTTTATTCCAGTTGGTGGTCCATCTCACAATAAATGTCTGCAAACCTACTGTTCTACATTTCTGCCCCTTGTAACAAGCTTGCTGTTTACTGAATTGCATGATTGTATAGCCCTCCAGATTCCTGTTAAGTCTCTCAGTTTGCTTGGGACTGAAAAACGATACAGAAATATTACTCCACTGAGACCGAGCAGGTTTTTGGGAAGTTTGTTCTAAGATGGTGGGGTGGCAGTAATTGATCCCAGCACACATGGCACTCTGTGCCTCTCCCTGTTCAGTAATCCTGAACTTGACTGCAACAGTGACATGTGGGGCTGGGTGTTTCCATCATGGAAACCTCCTCCTATTGAAGATGATCCTGTTTTGAATTAAAAAAAAAAAAAAAAAAATTCAGAGTACAGCTAGATTTCAAGATGCTGGTATTGGGCGGCCACAGTGGTGCAGCGGTTAGCGTTGCCACCTCACAGCAAGAGGTTCTCCGGTTCAATTCTCTGCTGGGGTGCCTTCTGTGTGGAGTCTGCATGTCCTCCCTGTGGTCGTGTGGGTTTCCTCCCACATCCCAAAGACATGCTGTAGGTGGATTGGACGCTCTAAATTGGCCATAGGCATGAGTGCATGTGTGCCTTCTGTGGAAGGTTGGGCACCCAGCTGGCAACTCTACAAACTTTACTGCCAATCATGAGCGGACAGGTAATCTGCTGTGTCAACCCCTAACTGGGAAAAGCCAGAAGTAGTATAACATAGTATTCTAGACTGTTTAAATCCCTACGGTTACCCTGTGATTGAAATATTCTCCCCTCTTCTAAAGGATCCCACATCTACAGTGTTAAAATATTCTAAATTAATAGATTCCAGTGAGGCAAGCCCAGTCTGGCCAGTCAGAATTTGGACAAAGCTTGGTACACTTAAGATTATTTAACCAACCACACTTGCAGCTGGTTCCTCTGCAGAGGATAGCAAAATCACTGCAAGTATTGTATTCCTAATTCTAGTTTGGTACACACACCAGAATTAGTTTGTCCCATTCCTGTCTCAAAAGTAACTTTCTAATGCTCTGTTCCACAAGAGTCCAACCTAGGTTCCATTCTGCAACATTTTACTGACCTCAAGTAAAGGTGGTTCAATATGCTGAATCTACTTGTGCACTACAGAACCGAACCTGGGTACAACAGCAGTCCTAAGAAGTATAGTCTTGGCAAGGTAGAGCTAGAGTGCCTTCAACTCTTGCATCTGACACTTAATTTCCTTGCCCAATAAAAACTAGTAAACCGTTTGACATCCAGTGAATGTGTTATGAAATTGCTTACTGTACGGGGCTACAGTTCTCTCCAGCACATCCAACTGTGTCTTTTAATATAGTAGCTAATGTTGGCAGTGTTGCAATAGATTTGCCATTAATCTAACCCAAAGATGTGTTCACTTCTTTGGAAAACCTTGATTCATCCCAGCACAATATTTGCAATCCACTACTGCTTGTACAAGAAAAATACCCTGTGTAGGAGTGTGGTCTCTAGACCTCTACAGCGACAAGGTTTTAAATGTTTAGTGCTCATCAGCTCGGTTGTCTGAAATCAGGAATTCTGATCATTTGAATATCACAGGAGAGAACCAGGGTATGTAACAGCAACATGCCCATAAACGAAGTGCAACTTGTTCTTCACACTTGACTTTATAAATAAGCATACAAATAGTGTTGTAACAGCCTGAAATTGGTTATAGGTCAGTGAAGCTGGCTAGTTTTGCCTCTGACTATCTTAACTTGTCTACTGTACTTAACTATTAATGGGGTTTAAATAATCCCAAGTTAATCTTGTACTAGACTGTATTGGGTGTAGTTAAAGGTAACTTCAGTGTTTTATTGTAATGCTAATGACACTTTCACTGAGACCCTTCTGAAAAAGGGTTTCATATCCAGTTAAAAATTGTCATACACCTACTTTGTTGGGATCATTAACTTTAAAATTGGGCAGCAGTTAACCTCACCATCGCACCCCAAAGTAGGTGGAAGTAACTACTTGGTGTTCCAGCTGTGTCCTATGAAAATCCAAGGATCCACATAGCTTTTTACTATCCTTCAGTTTTGAAGAAACTGGAGCTTCACTTGTGCTGTAAAGCAATCTACATAAAATGTGTTTAGGTTTAAGCTATTGTAAATGGATTATTCTTTGCTCTTTGCATTCTGTCACCAATTTACTTTACCGAAGTTGTTCCTTAACTACACTATTTCTTGGCCACTGTTAAATTACACGGATATCGACTTTTTATTTCTCACTATTGCTTAGTGTTTGGAGCTTTTCTCCCTGGGACTCTGAAAATGGGTAACAACCCATTTGGACTTTTCCTGGCCAAAAAGTCAACTGTTCCAATCAATGCAGTTAAGTTGCTTTTCAAGCAGGCATGCTTAACAGCAAGTTGTTATCCTATTAAGTTGAATCGATCCATTTTGCCACTTGCATAAGTATACACTTCAGAAGAATTGTCACTCTGTTTCTTGCATAGTATGTACAGCTTGAAAGGTACAGATGTTTGAGAGGAGGATGGGTCTTGCCCCTGCAAACCAATTTTAGTAACTCATTTTAAAACCTGCTGCAAATTAACTGTGATTGTGATTTGACAGGGCTGCAAGTCCCTACTTCCAGAGTCTTGGGCGAAAAGTGCTAAACAATTTTAAATGGTATACATCTACCAAGAGACTTAAGATGAAGGTTGTATATCTTGGGATTCAGACCTGTGGGATGTCTGTTAGCAGAAAAGTAAAAACACTTTTTCCAAGTTATTGCAAAAATGTGGAACTTGTCTATGCTGTATATAGGTACAAAAGCTTTTTTTCTGAAGATTTGTACTTAAAACAAACTATATAACATTTGTTAAAATCACAGTATTCCTGGGTAAAAACAGGAAACTTAACTTTTTTTTTTATATACTTTAGGAATGCCCAAGTGGACAAATGGATGAATGTTTGAAGAGTCTAGATGAGGATCAAGACGGAGAGGTGGATTTCTGCGAATTCATGCCCTTGCTGGCAGGTTTTACAATACTTATAGAGACTGAGAAGGAGTAAGTGATGCTATCTAATGTTTAGTGTTGGGATGGTCTTTATACATCTGACATAATGGGTCCCAAGGTAAAGCCTTTCCCCATCTTCACCACCTGGCAGCATCTGAAAGTGGTGGCCATTTGACTGCCCTCTTTTTCATGCATATCCCTAGTCTAATTGCCCTTTGGTGTGTGGTTTCCCTTCTAGGTCGCACTGAAATCCTCTCTGCTGCAAATCAAATTGCAGTCACTATCTACAAGTAATCCCTGCTGAAATTGCACTCTGCATTTCTTAATATAATTCTATACCTTTTCCTTAATACCTGCAAGGCCATACAGGTTTCGGGATATGGACAGCATGATAAAAGCTATTCCACCTATTACATATGGTTATCTTTTTGAATGTGTATTTCCAGCTTTTACGTTGCATGCATATACCAATTGGCAGGCTGATCTTTGTACAGTTTTCAAAACTCTTAACAATAACTAATATAAAAAACCTTGGAACAAACACTATATGAAATTGCTTGAGTTTCAGAAAACTACCTTTTAGCCCTAAAAGTACAGCCTTTAAAACTAAATTGTTTACTTTTCTATTGACCTGCATTATTAAGGCTGCTACAGAGGTTGTTGCCTCTTCACTTCCATAATTTCAAACTTTGATCTGCTTGCCAGTTGTGCCTTAAATTTTACATTTCTCTCATAACTGCTTTCTCCTCCAAACAGCTTATATCCGTGGAAATGTACTCCGCAATGAAGTCTTTGTAAAATCTTCTCAGAAAAGCATGCACAGCTGCAGACCTAAACAACTTAAGCCTAGCATTTCCATGGCTTTCACTTTTTTTGTCCTGAAAGCCTACATGCTTATAAAAGCACCGTTGTCTTAAGTTGTAAATGGGTAGTAGTCTAGACATTCATCCCATGTCCATACATGTCTCAATACTGTACCCATATATAGCTGGTGCATTTGTACACCCCACCCCGCAGCAGCAGCCCAAGATCACAGCATATGAACATTGTGCTTTCATTTTTATACTGTGAAAAACCTATTTCTTAAACAAAAGTACTTGTTTACTACACACTTGAGCGAGTACACATCTTACTGTATATAATGTAATTCATATTAATAGGCTAATAGGTGAATACTAGGCTAACTGACTTTTTTCCTACCAAAAACATTTTACAAATGTGAGATGCTTTATAGTATGAAATTCATTAATTTCAGTTGCTGGTTGCCTTCCTCCTGTTCAGCTACATCTCTCAACAGTACAATCTGGTTTAGTTCAAGGTACTGCTGATTCTTGACTCCTTTTGCTTTTTTGTCTCTGGCCTTTTTCCATTGGAAAAGGTTTCCCAGGCAAAGTAACCACAAACCTTATTGTCAGTCTCCTTCTGCTTGCTGACTCACTTTTGTTGGATACATTGTTTTCCTCAGCCTTTTCTGCATCAGATGACTGATCCTCCACTAAACACTTGGCTGGCTGGATACAGCAACTTGAATCTTGCATACCTCTACACTTTCTGATTTCTGGATAAATTTGCTTCTCTTATGCTTGACTTACAGTGAATAATTTTATACAAGTACTGTGTCCAGGTTTTTAATACTTTGCCCTCTGTCACAATTTTGTCAGGATCAACTTTCTACTGGTTGCACATTTACTAGTATAGGTTGGTTCATAGGTTGGTACTAGGCTATCAGCCCTAGGGCCTATACAAGCCTAGCCGTAACTATTCCCTGGCTTATTTCTTCCCACACTATTTACTTTCCTGGACCCCTGTCATGCAGGGTGACTGATCCCTGGGGTGAATTTCCTTTCTCCCATCTAATCAAGGTTACTTTTGAAGATGGCCAAAGAGGCACTCTGCTTGACATGTATGTGCAATCTATTCGAGTCTGGGGAGTGTCTGGGTCAGGAACCTATCCCTCCAGCATGTTTTGTTTATTGTGATAAGGTTTAGATCCCTGGAGCATGTGGCTCTGAGGGATTGGGATTTCTTTTAAGTGTAGCATGTCCAACAGCTCTGGTTTTGACGTGACCTTGTATGTTGAGCAGAGATCACCTGTGAGTAGACTAGATGCGACTTGAGTATAGCTGGAGTTTAAGGCAGCCAGCGTAGGGCATCTGCTTTAGGCCTGTGATTCTTTTAGTGAGGTATTTTTGCAGCCTTTCCAGTTGTTGCAGATGTCTTGAGGTACATATCAAACTGGGCGTTTTATTCTATAATGCCTCTGAGGGATGAGTACAGTGGGACAATTACCTTTATTTTTTCTGGATGAAAAGCCCTTGGTGATGAGGTGTGCCACAGAAGGATTTCCAGACTGTTGTGGCGATATGGTTATCAAAGGTGAGACCACTGTCCACCTGTGTCCCTAAGTCTTAATAAACTTTCGGTGTTTAGTGTACGGTCACCTATATGGTAATTCACAGATGCATGTTTTTTCCCAAAGGGATAATTATACATTTCTTGGCATTGAGCTTGAGCCCATGGTTCTGGCACCAAGCATCTGTTTCTATAAGGCCCTTTTGTAGAGTATCCACATAATTTGGGGATTCAGTAATGGCTCCCAGTTTGCTGTCATCTGCAAACTGTTAGCCAGACTCCCTTAGTGTTGGCCTCTACTTCAGAGAAGTAGATGCCAAAACAAGAGCGGTCCCATGACTGAACCCTGAGGTACTCCACTTGTCACTTGTTTGGAGTCGGCTACTTTTACAATGTGGGTTCCATCAGTAAGCCAGTTAGCAACCCATTGGGTGACGTAGGGATTAATGCCCAGCTTAGTAAGTTTATCTATGATTCCAGAGTGGGGGATGGTGTCAAAGGCCTTGGAAAGGTCCAGATAGACTGTGTGGACCACCTTACCCTTGTCCATGGCTCTGGAGACTGATTTGAAGAAGTCAATCAGGTTCAGGAGACAAGATTGGCCCTTCATGAACCCAAACTGGGTGGGGTCCAGTGTTTGAAGGTTGCCATTGTCTTTGGTTATAAGTTCCATGATACGCTCCATGGCCTTACAGATGAGGCTTGTCAGACTGATGGGACTAAGTTTCTGGGATCCAAGGTAGATCCCCCCCCCCCTTGTGGAATGGGATAACTGTAGCTCTATGCTACTCAGTGGGCATGAAACCTAAGGTGAGGCTATGATTAAACATGACACTTGGGGTGAGGTGCCAGTTCATGTTGTAGTACACAGCCCAGGATGTCATCTGGTCCGATGGATGCTGCATTCTTCACTTTGGAGAGTGCATTTTTTACCTGTCTGGCCGTTACCAGAATTTGGCAATCTTCCAGTATTGAAATGGGCCATTTAGGGGGGGTGAAAGGGGGGTGAAGTTAGCACTGAATTGATCTGCCAGGATATTGGCAATATCCTTGATCAGTATATTTAATGCCATTCTGTTTCAGCTCTGAGCATTACCATTTAGATTCTTGGCATAGTTATAGAATGCCTTGTGGTTTGTCTTTGGAATCTTTGGCAATTTTCGTAACTAGCTTTGGAGGATTTTGAGGGATCTCTGTTTCTTACTGAGGCTGGTATGGGAGTTATTTGCATCCTGGGATTTTCCTCTTCTGCAACAGTTTCTTCCTTTTTTGTTATAAAGTTTGTTTATGGCAGGGGCCACCAGATTGGCTTACTTTTTTTTTTTTTTTTTTGAATGAGGGCATCTTCCATCTATTTGGGATGGCACAATTCATGCACGAGTGGATGTGCTCATACAGTGCCTTAGTGTAGGATTCAGCAGTTGAACTTTCATTTCCCATCTGCATGGGTGTCATGAAGTTTGCTACTTCTGACTTATGAAGTTGGCTTTTTTTTTTTTTTAATGGACGTTTCCTTACTGTATGTGGATAAAGTGATTAGCATATGGTCAGACTAACAAGGGGGTGACCATAGGTGTGGAGCATTGATTTCCCGTGTTGGTAATGACCAGGTCTAGGATATTGGAGCCCCTGGTGGGACTGGATTAGTTGATCCAGAGTGTTGGAATTTATGAATTCCAAGAACCGTTGGGCAAAGGTGTTGGTACATGAGTAGTTTTCCCAGTTAATCCACAAGTCCTGTCTTGGCTGATTTCTCATGGCCAGGTTTGGAGTGCAATTTCAATTTAAATTCTTCTGTGGAACTGGTCCACTTGCTGATCTGTGCTTTCATAAAATTTAAGTCTTCCTTCCAATTTCTCCTAGTACAGTAGAAACGTTTTCTCTGCACTACTATTTTTTTGTTCTTGAGAAACTTGATTCAGCCAGCCTTTTTTTCTTTGTGCCCTCTTCTGACTTCAGTTCATCTGAATAGCTAAAGGTGTTTGTTTTTTTTCTTTAGCCTTTTGTTTGAATTAAGATATCCTTTCAATGTTTTATTTATTTTAATCCCCTCTTGAGTACATTGACTTTCCTCCATTCCTAGAATCCATCTGTTGAACCAAAGCTGAAACTTGGAAGGATTATGCATCTAGTCATCAAAAGAAAGACTGTTTACCTTTTCAGGTTGACTTTTTTTTTTTTTCAGGCTTTCCAAATGTCTTTGGTAGCATCCAGGCAGTGTAGTTAGTCTGCAACATTTTTTTTTTTTTTTTTAACTAAAAAAAAAAAAAAACACTGTTTTCACACGGGAGAGTTGGTTATGCTGTTCAGCTGGCAGTGGGGCATTCCTAGACTAGGAGAATGTAAGAGCCCAAGAAAGCTGATTTGAGAAATCCTGCAGTGGTTCAAAGTCCAAGAAATTGTAGAAATCAAATTACTCTAGTATGAACCATGTTTGTACTCCATGGACTAAATTAGCAAACCAGTCAGAGGGGACATCAGATGCTGCAAGCAAGAACTTCAGTTTTGCAATCCATTCCCCTATTCTTTGCTGAAGGCACACAATGAAACTAGTACAAATAAGGCTGTTGTGATGACAGAAAATAAAAAATTGGAAAAGGGTGAGAATTGAGCTAGAAGGGGAAGTGGTTTAAATAGTTTCAGGCTCGAGTTTGTTGAGAAGGAAGTCCGTAAGTGAGGTCTAAGGTAGAATCGGGCTGCAGCCAACTGCCACAGTAGTGTTAAAGTAAGGTAACCAGAACAGTCGTGATAAAAATACTAGTGCAGAAACCTGGGCAGTAAAGGCAGAGCAGTTGAAGCTGGAGGTGAAATGCCCGAGATGGGTGGCAAGATGACACTGGGGCAGACTGAAAATGAGGATATCCAACCCTTTTGTAATTGGAATTACTTTGCCATCTGGTCTGAACAGATAATGGAGGTTTTGCCACATGTGCAAAAGACTAGTGAAGATTTGGGTCAGACAGGAAGGAGGAAACAATGTTGCCCAAAGATGTATGAACTGTGTGCAAGATCTGCAACCGTTCTACATGACAGTGATACTGAATCAAAAGAAATGTCAAAAGTTCTACATGACACCCTGAGCCCATGTAGAAAATGGGGGGTGGGATGAATGGGTCTAGCTTTTGGAATCACTTGTGGGGCCAGTGATTTCACCATCTGTTTAGGTTTCACATAAAGATTTTTAACTTTGCTCAGTCATTGTTTTTGCTTCTGTGTCTCTGACATCCCTTGTCAAAGTGACCTTTTGACTTGTCCATTTGGTTTCCATGAGTTCTCCCTTAATCCTCAGTTTGTTGGGGATTGCCAAGCGGTTTGCCAAGTGCCACAAGTCTAGTATATGCAGACTTATTCTGAATCCCTTTATCTGGCTAAGGAGCAGCCATGGTGCTTAAGATCTTCATAGGCTTGCAATAGCACAAGTGTGTTCTCTCTGTCTGTCTCTCTCTGTCTCTCTCTCTGTCTCTCTCTCTGTCTCTCTCTCTCTGTCTCTCTCTCTGTGTCTCTCTCTGTCTCTCTCTCTGTCTCTCTCTCTCTGTGTCTCTCTCTGTCTCTCTCTCTGTCTCTCTCTCTGTCTCTCTCTCTGTCTCTCTGTCTCTCTCTGTCTGTCTCTCTGTCTGTCTCTCTGTCTGTCTCTCTGTCTCTCTCTCTGTCTCTCTCTCTGTCTCTCTCTCTGTCTCTCTCTCTGTCTCTCTCTCTGTCTCTCTCTGTCTCTCTCTCTGTCTCTCTCTCTGTCTCTCTCTCTCTCTCTCTGTCTCTCTCTCTGTCTCTCTGTCTCTCTGTCTGTCTCTCTCTGTCTCTCTGTCTGTCTCTCTGTCTGTCTCTCTGTCTGTCTCTCTGTCTGTCTCTCTGTCTGTCTCTCTGTCTGTCTCTCTGTCTGTCTCTCTGTCTGGTGTCTTTCAATGTTGCATCAATTAAAAATTAACCTGATTGGGTTGCATTCATGGAGAAATGGGCTGGATGGGAACTCTTGCTTTATTTAATCAGACCTCCCATTTTGGAACCCAGCCTAACAGAAAAATGGCAAGAATGGGTGTGGCAGTTTAACCAGCTGGGCTGGGATATATATATATATATATATATATATATATATATATATATATATATATATATATATATATATATATATATATATATATATATATATATATATATATATATATATATGGTTCTAATAGTACTGTTTCACATTCTGATCAGTTTTCCCCCTTTGGTGTCTAGCTCATCAGAAACCATTGTTTGAGTATAAGGATGTCAGTTGGGAGTGGCAATTTAAGTACCACCTGACAGCTTACCATCTGGTGTCCTTTGTACCAGATGGCAAACTAGGAAGTCCTCATTTGCAATTAATGAGGTTGTTGCTTTGAACTGTCCAGCCTGTCTTGGATAGCAGTCAGGCTCTTGGTCATTGTTTAGTGCAATACAGATTTATCTTTGCACAAACCTTCTCTTGGGTAATTCCTAAATATTAATTCCTAAATATTCATCATAGTGCTATGTGCCACTTGTGCACTGGATCCCAGACTACTCAGTTAAAAACTGATCAGTATTTGATCCTTTGCTTCAAAAGGTCTGTATCTTGGTGCTCACTGGAGAGCTGTGTTCTGTTTTGCTCCTACTTGGTCTCAGGCTTTTGATATGGTTTGTACATTTAACTGTGTAGGAGTTTGCCTATTGTCTGCCACAACTTATCTCTAAGATTTTTTTTTTTTTTTTTTTGCCTTTGTATACATGCTGCTGTGAGGAGTGTTGTAGCTTGGGAATTTGCCATTTTTCCTCCATGGGGAAACTACCAGTCTGTCCTAATCACTGATGGGTCTGGTTCCAGTTCCAAGCCCTTGGAACTGAGTCAGCCTTGTACCAAGCTTGTGTGCACCAAAAACCTGAGCTAAGCTGCTACCCACAATGCCTTTTACTCTGTTACCTCAGATCTCTTGCTACACAGTCTCTTATAGCAGCATTTCACTGAGCTCTCCAGCAAAGTGATTTTTTATCTTGCACATTTACAAGTTTTTGTAAATTTTTTTCCTGTTTAGTCTGTTCTCTCTTGGCTCTGCCCATAGGTATCTTTCTTACCATTGTTTTTGGTATTTTCTAACTTTCTACCCTTGTGGTATCTTTTTACCATTGTTGGTATTTCCTCTACTTCTCATTTCCACCACTTTGTCACTTTTTCCCTTTCGTGTGTGTGTTCTGTTATGTCTGAAAAGAAGGGAACTATGGGGTTTTGCACTGGTAAACTTCTAATAGTGACTGCCATGGAGTGTACTGTTTGGGGGTTCCACACTTCTCCACAAACCCCCCTTGTGATGTGCTAGCTTGTCAGCAGGTCTGAATGAACGTCTGAATAAACTGACTGAAGGACCTGCTTGCTTCACCTTTTTTGGAGGCTCTTTCTGCGACCTGAGGCATCTTCCCCCCCTCCTGTGGACAAACGTTCTCACTCTAATCTTCACTGGCTGGTGACCTGAGGTAAAAGCCATAAACACAAGGCCCAAAAGTCTTCCTCGGAGCACCGTTCTGCCTCCTCGGTTCTGACAACTACATTGGTTCCAAGCTCTGCTCTCCATCGGTGCCTACCCCAGCACCAACTACTATGGGGCAGTCTACTGGCTCAGTTCTGATCAGCTTTATCTGTTTCTGTGTCTGATACAGACAGCCTCAGAACTGTTTTTGTTATCCACCCCTGTTGTGACCTCTGCTCCAGCCATACTGTTGCCAGTTTCTAAATTGGAATAGTCTGTGCCATTCTGAGATGCACCACAGACCGATACTAGTCGCCTGTGGACCAGTTTGCCAGACAAGCTTGCACCCCATATTTGGATCTACCTGATTTCCCCCCTCAGGGGGCATCAATGAGATCCACCAGGAGCCTTTCAGAATTGGCTGTAGTGTGCCTTTTTTGACCAGCTGCTGACCACCAGGGGAACTTCAAATCCGCCTAGACCCTATCCCACTCAGGCTTTAGATCTGCTTGGGTTGGGAGTACCTTCTGTGGGGGAGTCTGCATGTCCTCCTTGCAGTAGAGTATGCATTGGAAAGACATGCGTTGAATGGGCATCGGGCTGGCAACTTGTCCAATTTCCAATCATTAGTGGACTGGAGTTCCGCTGTGGCAACCCCTAACCAGGAAAAGCCGAAAGACAACTCCAGCGACCCCCTACTTACTCTCCTCCCTTGGATCCTTCTGTTCCAAGGCTCATCTTATCCAACATTTTCTAGAGGACCCCCTTCGGTGCAGACAATAAGTGTCTGAGGCCCCTTTGGTTGTCTGTTCCATTGGAACCCTCCCCTCACTCTCTCATGCTTTGGGGGGGGGGGTTGGAACCTCCAGTTCCATTATCTGTTCCGATGGTGGTGGTCCCAACTTCAGGTCAGAGACTACAGTTTGCTTGAGGCTCCGTCCCTGGGGGCAGACTGTGTGGAGTGGGGTGTGACTCCGGTTCGATTTTTGCCTTCAGTTCCAGGCTCCCACTCCCCTTCTGGCAGGCGTGCTTGCTTCTAGCAATCCTCCTCCTACGTTGATTTATTCTCCCAGTTCCTTCTGAGCTGCAGCTGTCAAAGGCCACTCCCCAGGACTCCAAGAGCACAAGACCCAGGAAACCCCTTCCCAGGGTATTTTCCTTTCTGAAAATTTGGATGCACTCTCTCAAATGGGTGTCTAAGGAAATGCATGGACTCCCCAGAGGAGTCCCTCATGGAAGATGGACTATGATGGGGAAGGGTCCTCAGCCTCCCCCTGACTATCTCCGGAGACGTCATAGAAATCTTGAAATGGAGGGATGACTGGAAGCCCTCCAACCCTTTGAAGGAGTCCATATTCCTGCAGGCCTTTCCCTCTTGGCCCTCTACTTGGGTGACCCCCTCCAGCCGATGAGTTGGTTAAGCTCCTCATGCAACAGGCTTGGAAGAACCCAGACTCCATTGAGTCCATTCCCAGGAGAGGAGGCAAGGTCCTGTCCCCTTCAGAGGATAAAAACCATTGGTCTAGGTTTGCCAGTGGATGCTATGCTGGTGGCAGCCTTGAGAAAGGACCTTGCTGAAGAGTCCTGCTGTTCACCCACCCAACAGAGTCCCAGGCAGTGGACAGGTTAGGGAAGTGAGGTTTTTGCGTCCGCGACCTTTGCAGTTAGGTCTCTGAACTTTTTTGGCACACTGAGGCTCCAGAGATCTTCTCCCACTCTGTGGGACCCTCGCAGGCCAAGTGTTGGCTGAAGCATGAGAAAGTTGTTTCCCCAACTTGCCACCCTAGAGCCAATTCATAAATGAGGTTGCTGTCACACACCACCAATGGAGCGGCTAGAGCTGCGGGTGCAGCAGGCGTAGTCATGATATCATGCCCGGATGTTCATTTATGACCTCACGGGCTCCCAAGTCTTTTTTTTTAAATGCCCTTCGAGCCATCAGCTCTGTTCATTGCCAAGGTCAAGGATACACTGGCCAGGAGTGAGCAAGACTGGAAGACCTGGTCTGCCATAGGCCTACACTTTTTTTTTTTTCTCCAAACCTCAGTGTTCCTTCTCCAGGAATCTGGGAAGATGTGGCACAAGTCTCTGGGTCCTTTCAGAGACTCGTGTGGTGAATACTGCAGAGGGGGTTCCAATAATGGAAGACATCCCCTTCAGGGCAGAGGGGGTCCCCAGAATCAGGGCACCAGAGATTCTACCTCGGGTAGACCGTATCAATGCTCCTGAGGCACTGCCAGATTGCTTTCCTCTGGAAGCAGTCTGGGTGCACTTTTCCTTCCCTGCACCAAGCTGCCTGGCTCTCCATTACAAATTATCAGTGGGTGCAGAGAATCATTTACCAGAGGCTACCATATTCCCCTAATAGCTTATCCAGGACTTCTGAAATCCCTTCCTGATCTTCCACCCAGTCAAAGGGAGGAGGCAGCTTCTGAAATACAAAAGCTGTCAACAATGCCATCCAACAGCCCCCCCCAAGATCAGTGCAGATCAGGGTTCTATTTTTGTGCCAAAGAAAACTGGACTGGAGGCCCATTCTGGATTGCGACCAACTAAAATCAGTAGTTCACACCAAATTCTGCATGGTCACAATTCAAACCATCCTCTACTTTGAGGGAGGGTGTGTTGATGTGCTCATTAGATCTCTGGTATGCATATTACCATATCAAGATGGATGAGCGATCCAGGAGCCTCCTTCACTTCCAGTTGGGAGCCAATCATTACCAATTCAGAGTCCTGCCTTTTGGTCTTGACCACCCCCCAGAGTGTTCATGAAATGCTTTGCAGTGGTAACTGCTCATCTGAGACTTCAGGGATTCCAGGTGTTTCCGTACCAAGACTATTGGCTCCTCTCCGCCCCCACCAAGTGTCTTTGGTCAGGGCCCTCCACTACACACCAGATCTAGTGGAGTCATTAGCCATCACCATAGATTGGGAGAAATCCAACCTTCAACCCTCAACTGGAATTCATAGGGACAATATTCAACACCCAGTCGAGGCTGACCTCACTTCCTCTCCACAGGCTTCAAAGACTTAAGGGCACAAATTCACGTGATACTCTGTCGGAAAAAGGTGTCTGCAAAGGAAGTTCTCCAAGCCTTGGGATCTATGGCTGCAGCCATCCCTATTCCTTAACCAGACTACACATGAGATTACTACAATGGCTCCTTCAGGCCCAGTGGATACCCAATCTTCACCCCACCCCCAAGCTCAGGTTCTCATCACCAACATTTGCAAACAAGATATCCTCCGGTGGAGAAGTACAGATTAAAATCTTTGTTGCCCCTTCCAGGTTTCACAGCCCAGTGCCACAGTGACCATGGATGCTTCCCTGATGGGGTGGGGGGGGCCACTTCCAGGGAAATTCAGTCCAAGGCACATGGTCCCATGTAAAGGTCAGATTGCATATCAATGTCCTGGAGTTGAGTGGTGCTATTGGTGTTGCAAGTTTCATCCACTCCTTCCATCTGGAACAGTTGCTGTCCAGTCGGACAACATGTCTGTGGTCTAGTACATAAACAGGGAGGGACTAAATCCTACCCCCTATGTCTCAAAGCCATAAGAATCTGGCAGTGGGCAATAGCTTCCAACTGCTTTCTGATCCCAGGAAGCTCCAACATGATTGCGGACAGGCTGAGCAGATGCATTCTCCATCCTCAAGAGTGGTCTCAGTGTGGCAGTGGAAATTTTCAGCTGTTGGGGCCAGCCATGTTGCTACCTTTTTGCCTTCCCCCTCAAACACAAAATGCAGCAGCTACTTTGCTCTCTCCCCCTCTGAGTTGCCGAGAGATGTTTTGCTTCACGATTGGCCCACGGGTCTCCTTTATACTTTCCTCTCCCACTTGTTCTAAGAAAGCAATTCAGTTGAGAAGCAAAATGATCCTCATTACCCCATTCTGGCCTCGTCAAGTATGGTTTCCCTTCCTCTGACCTAATCTGTTTAACCTCCTTGGATCCTAGACACTTATCTCTCCCACAAGGGTGGACTCTCCCAAATCTGTCCACTCAAGCTGACAGCTTTGTTTCTCCATTTTCCATTAGTTGCCAGGCAGGAAACCATCTTCACCTGTACATGATATCTTGGCCTCTCATAAACAATCCACCAGAAAACTTTAGTGACAAATGGAAAAGATTCTCTGTTTGGTCACATAATCAGAAGCCAGACCTGTTCTCGGCCCCTGTAGCCACTATTTATCTGGCTGAATTGAGACAATGGGGCCTCTGCTTCCACCATTCAAGTCAATCTAGCAGCTGTTTCCAACTTCTATAATTGGTCAGGTGTTGGTCAGATGGGAGTCCCACTTTATTTCCTCTCACCTCTGCACCTTCCTCAATGGTATTTTTCCACAGCAGGCCTCCATCAGACAGCTGGTGGAGGCATGGAATCTGTCCTGGGTTCTGCAGTCTGTCCCCTTTTGAGCCAGCTACGACATGTGATCTAAATGTCCCGTCTTGGAAATCCTTATTTCTGGTAGCTATAACTTCAGCCAGAAGAATTTCTGAATTACAAGCTTTATGTATCAAGAGCCCTTATCTGATCTTTCATAAGGACAGAGGATGGGTTTGTATGAAATGATACTTTCTCCCCAAAGTAGCTTCTGATTTTTTGATAGCTCCCTGTGTTCTTTCCAAATCCCTCTAACAAGGGAGAATACTGCCTACATTCCTTGGATGTTCATAGATCTGGGCAGAACTAAATCCTTTCTCAAGTATGACTAGCTTTTCATCTTCCTTTGCAGGTCTTAGAAGGGGAGGTGCAGTATCACATGGCTCAGATTGCATTGCCTAGGAGGGATCTAAGCGTGGTAAAATCAAAGCTCATTCAACTAGGGCTGTTGCAGCATCTGTTGCCTTCTACTCTAGGGCCTCCATGGATGACATTTGTGTAGCTGCCATTTGGGTTAAGCCCCACACCTTTTTATCAAGCATTACAAATTTGGATCTCCTCTCCAGGGGAAGAGTGGCCTTTGGTTCAATGGTTCTCAGGAATGTTCCCCAACAGCCACCCAGGTTCTCAAAGTAGCTGGGGACTCTGTCCCATCAGTGATTAATAGGAAGAAGATTAACAACTTCAGATGAAGTTGCCTTACCATAACATTCAATCTGGGTTGTGGTGGTTTTGTTCCACCAGGAACCTTTGTAGGGAGGGATGACTGGATCTTCTGGGCCTTTGTGGTTTATTAGGGTTTCTGCGCAGAGATGGCCTCTGACTTGTTTCTTCATGTTGCATGCAAACTTTATCGGAGGTAACAGAGTAAAGGGCACTGCTTGGATCAAGTTTTTGGTGCACACAAGCTTTGTATAAGGCAGACTCGGTTCCGAAGGCTCTGAACTGGACCCATCCGTGATTGGAAGGTCAACTCTGGAACGTTAAAAGACACACACACACACACACACACACACACACACACACACACACACACACACACACACCTCTAATCAGTTTTTGTTTGACCAGCTAAATCTAAGTCCAAGATTTTCTAGACACCTGATCCATTCTGGTTACCCTGTCCTACAGATGGTCATTTTGATCTGGCTTGACAATTGGATAAGGATGGTATCCTTAAGACTTTATGGCCAAAAATGAGCATTTTTGGGGACTGTTAAGGCATGCTCTTTTGTCGTACAACTTGACTGCAGTTAAATTCCACCATCGGATAATTTGTACTCTGGGAATGAAAGCTCTTGTGTACCTTGCACTGGCTGCCTGTTGCAGTACATCTTAAACTTATTCTGGCATTAATTGCTCTAAATTCTCATCTTTTAACACTAAAGACCCAGGCAAACGTATAAAAATAAAACCAACCATACAGTTATACATACGTTATATATATGTGTGTGTGTGTGTGTGTGTGTGTATAAAAAAAAATAAATAAAAAAATGTATAAAATCGGTCCATTATATCCATTGCTCTCCCTGCCTTTAAAACCGCATTCCTTTTCTCATGAGCTCTGTTTGTTTCTGTACAGTTTGTTCCTTCCCTTTTCAAAGAATTCTCACTAATTTTTCTGCTACAATATTCTATAATTCAAATCCTGCAATCCAAATGCCTTCTTGGCCTCTTCCCATTCTATTACTTTTCCTTCTAGTTATTAGCTCCCAGTACCTTGGATCCTTTGCCAGTTTTCTCTAAATTCCAACCCGCCTATTTTCTATACTCAGTCCGTCATCCCCATCTTTGCTCATTGGCTTGGTTCTTATGTTTCTGCTACTTTAGCTGTTAAGGATCTGCATCATAAATCCCACCCCACTTTCCACTGAGTTATAATTTTCTGCTTGTCTTATGAGCTTTAATTGTGTAGCTCTAAAATCCCTTCAAATAAGGTTGTTCTAGTAGGACAAGGTGGTGGTTGTCCACTGTACTTTTTATCCTCTTCTCCCTTCCAGATAAACTTTAGTCCAGTTTCTCTTCAGTTTAACACTACTTCTATAGTTGTGTAAAAGGTACCACAAAGATTTCTTCACTGTTGCAGTATTGACATAAGGATGTCCATCCTGTATACCAAAGACTTGCTACCCAAGGTACACTGTACAAACCACATGCTCATGTCTAGGGCATAAAAGTGATGTCTGAACGTACTATCCTCAGAACTGAATGCCCCAGTTGGAACGCCAGCCTAAGAAAAGAGGTAAATGGTACATCCAGAAGACACGAGTACCCAGGGGTAGGAGGGGAGGGATTGAATACTGCAACAGTGAGGGAGGGATTGAGTACTGCAACAGTGAGGAGTACCTCTATCATTATGGTAGGACTTTACATAACTATACTATGTCCTTCTATTCTACTGTTTGCAGTATCCTTAACGTAAGGGAGTGCCAAAGCTCAGGAGGGAACTTGGGTGGAGGAAGGACCAGTAGAGCTCTCTAGAAAGCTATGAATGGTCCTAGCAAAACAACTTGTAGCTCTGGAAAATTCCATCCAACTTGTTTGAAGATATGCACAGAAGTCCAGGTAGCTGCCTTGAGTGGAATTGGGTGTCCAAACCCTCAAAGCACCAGAAGAAGCCACAGCCTTAGTGGAATGAGCCTCAACAAGAAGGAAGGGTCTTTCCATGAGAAACCTAAAAAGAAATGTCTTGCAAGAAATTGTCTGCTTGGAAACTGCTAATCCCAAAGACCTGAGATGAAAAAGCTGATTGGATTTACTGATGGCCTTATTTTTATCCAAATTGTCTCTATACATCCAGGGTGTCTTGTACTTTCTCACTAGCAGATTGGGGGGGGGGGGTAGGCAAATGATTTTTTCTTCCAAAACAAAATATTTAAGATCCCAGAGGGGGAACAGGCTTTCTGGGAGGTCCATGTGAAGGATGCCTTTTAGAAATTTTGCCTCAAATCTAGAAGTTAAAGGAGGTGATAAAGGCAGACTAGCAGAGATACCGGACTCGTGAGACTCTACATATAAATAAGCTACCCCAGCATTCAGCAGTTCACACAAGTAGGAAAGAACCACAAACATCCACCAAGAGTGGATCCAGGTTATGTGAAAGATTCCAGGCAGAAAACCTCTTCATTTGGATATGTAGGATTTCCTAGTATTGGGTTTCCTGGCCTCCTGCAGAACCCCAAGCACCTTCTCTAAGGGATTAGGATTCCTTAGACACTGTCACCCAGCATCAGTTGAGTGGACAGGTGGGATTGGGGATCTTTTGTCTTGTGTGAGTAGGTCTATCCTGTGTGGTAACTTGTGATTGTCCTTGGCTAAATGCAGAAGGAGCCAATGCTGACTTGGACAAAAGGGAGCTACTGTAAAGACTTGGTTTGTCCTATTGAGGATTCAACCGTGAGATGGGTACATGAAATGTCCCCCTCCAATAAAATGAGCAGCCACCTTCCAAACCAGAGGACCTGAGACTCTTGGCCCAAAATTGTAGAACTTGTCTGTTCAGAGGGGAACCAATTTGAGGGGAGTACTCCACTTATGGATAGTGTCCATAAACACATCCCTGTGGAGCATCCCTTAACGTGATTGAGTTAAGGATCAGCTCAGTGTGTTCCCCACAAAATTTTGACCTGAGGGGAATATAAATTGCTTGGGGTTGCATGATGCTGAACCACAGGTGCAAACCTGCAAAGACAGAGGTTTGTCTCCTCCCCCCCAGTTTGTTCACCTACCATACAACTGTGGTGGTGGTTGTAAACACTTTAGACCCTGGGGAGAAGAGGATGGAAGGTCTGAAGTACCAGCAGAAACTTTTCATATTTGTCCTCCTGCTGAAGTGAGCAGACCCCCTGCACTTTCATTGTGCCAAAGGCTGCTTCCCAACCTCTGAGGTGTCTGAACAGCTCTTTGAGATTGACTAGGTGAATGGAAGGAAAGGCCTGGAATTTCTAAGGTATGCACATGTTGCCAGACTTTTTTTCAGGAACCACTGAAACTTCCTGTTGTACAGTTTGACTAGAAGTAATATGAGAATAGTGCAAGCCATGAGTCTCAAATCTCTGGCTGCAATGCAAGTCAGAGGAAGTGTTTTGAAAGGAAATTAAGTCTAGGCCTTTGGCAGAGACTTGGATGCCAGCAAAGGCACAGTCTGAATCCTGCACCCTAAGAAAATATGAAAGTAGTCTTTAACCCCTTTTCAAGTTTATTGTGAACTCCAGACTTTGCAAGAGTAAAGGCAAAGTGAAGATTTTGCTGTAATGTGTCTGGAGAGGATGCTTGAAAGAGGAGCTTCTCCAGGTAATGAAATACTTGGATGCCTTGCCTTCAGAAAGCAATCACAGGAGCTAACTCCCTTAGAGTAGTAGAGAGGCCAGAGGGCAAAGCAAAGAATTGAATGTCCGGAAGCGACAAATGTAAACATTTCCTGAAAAGTATATGAATAGTCATACAAAGGTAGGCATCCTTGATATCCAGAGAAGCTAGGTAGGTAAGCCGGAGGAAGAATTGAAGGAAACCAGGTCTGAAGAAAGCATGTGAAAGGAAGGTTTTTTCAAAAAGGTCTTCAGGTGTGAAAGATCCAGAATAGGTCTCAAAGGAGCCTCCTTTCTGGGCACCAGAAGCCTCCTTTAATAGAATGCATTTCCCCTCTTGATCCTGTGGAACCTGATTATTGAATAGTTCCCATTTTTGCTTTTAGTACCTCTGAGAAGAAATGCAACTGTTCCTGAGGTGGCTGAGGAATCCCCATGAAGGGATTTCCAAACTATGAAATACCCTTGCTGAATTATGGAAGGCCCCCAATAGTCCAGACTTTTGTCCCAAAGTGGAAGAGACTGAGAGGAATGAAGCTGTAAGGAATGTGATGTGTGACCTGGCTTGTCAGGAAAGGGCAGCTTCTGATTAAGCCAGAGAAGATTTAGGCAGAGGAGCCCTCCTACCAGTTTTCCTACTTTAGGAGGATGGGCATGTCTATGAAAAAATGCTGGTTTGGAAGGATAATTTAACTTTGGCACAGGTGAAACCAAAAGATGTTTAGAGTCCTGTAACTAAAATAAATGCCTTTCTGTTGCAAGAACTTGGACATCAGCAGCTGTAACAACCTGTTGTCATCCAGGGGAGTATCCATTGACTTGTCTGGCAGAGGTTGAAGCCTTGGCTAGGAATACCTAAAATCAGATCTTGAAGCAGCAGCCCTAGCTGAAGCTTCTGCTGAATCATAGCTGTGCTTGATAGAATGGCAAGCCTAAGAGGAAGCCCCCAGAGAACCTAGGCTGACCTTCTGAGAATTTGGAAGGTCAGAAGCATCTCTAGCAGCCTGGGAAAGGAGAGCCAAAATGTAGCATAGAGTCACGAATTTAATAGCAAAGGCAAGGGTGGCAGAAGTGTAGATGTTTCTGGTCTTTTCCCTTGTACTGCTTTCCTTATCTAAGTTTAGTGGTGGGCAATAATTTGGAAGGTGTGGTGCCACAAACCAAAGGATCCGCGGTTGGACACTTGCAAATTTCTTTAGTCTTCAGACACTTGTCAGGTTTCTTAGGTGTGGTGGGCTGAATCCTGAACAGAGATGCTGAAGAAAAAACATCCAGTAAAATAGGCAACAGTCTCCTTCCCCATCTGCTGGTGTTCAGTATTCCACTGCTGCAGTCATTACACTTGGGTTATCCTGTCATCTGGCGGTCCTGCAGTTGGCCAGAGTACCAAAGTCTTGGTCCGGCATTGGTTGCTGTCGCTTCTTCCCTGACGACCGGGGTATACAAGATGCATCCGATGCAGTTTTTTTCAGTCTTTCTTGCCACACGGTGCCTGAAGCAGAAGCAGTTTGCAAGTGCTGGTCGGCAGACTCCTGAGATTTTCGAAATCTTCAATAAAGCTAAGTACCCCGTTGGGGAAATCTTTTTCTTGCCTCTGACCAATGTCAGAAAAAGTTAATTGTATTTCTTGTGGGAAGCAAATGCCTCGTAAGGACTTCACTCTTACTGTATTCCATGCCTATGCCCTGATCACGACGTCACTAGTTCTGTTTTGTGCTAGATTTAACAAACTCACTATAAAACTTGCATTGCACTACTTTGGCCGAAGGTTCAATTATACTATGCCGTCAGATCAACAGACTACCGCAATTCCGAAAAACGCAAATACAAGGCTAGACAGGCATCCGAGTTCCAAAACAGACAAAACTTCTTCTAGGCCAGTTGCCGGTTCTCTGAGGTGCTTTTGCAGCCCCTGACACCTGCTACCTCAGAGCCACAGGCTGCCTCCAACTCCCACGTGGAGACAACTAGGCCTCTGGAAACTCAAGGTATTGGGCCTACGGAAACTAATACCTCAGATGGGTCCGGAGCTGCTGAGCAGGCATCTGCTTCTGAGGGTGTTTTCAGACCTTCACAACTTACCATTAAAGCAAAGACAAAAGTACCATTAAAGACCAAGAAGCAAGTACAGCATTCTCCTGGACAGTCCTCCATGCCTAAGAAACAGATTCTTAAAATGGCTGAAGACCTCATTACTCTAATCAGGGGTTCCCATTCCCCCCTCCTGAGAAGGCCTAGGCAGGATAGACTAAGATTCCTCTGATCAGGTTTCCATTTCCTCTGATTCCTCTTCAGATCCGGGATGCTGTCTACCCCCCTATGAGGACTCTGATGCTGAAGAATCTATCCCTTCAGCCTCTCGTCCTGAAGATTATTCTTTTGGGGAAACTTTACATACCATGAGGGAGCATTTCCATTGGGGAAAGTCAGGATTCAGAATCTAAGAAAAGGCTCAGGGATTTCCTTTTATTGCCTCAGCACAGGCCCCTGGCTATTCCGCCTGTGCTAGATATTGTGGATGATGTGTTCTCTGAATCCAGCTTATCTCCTGATTCTTTGCCCCCTGCACCAGCCAAGCCAGGTGGGTATTGAAGTCCCTGACTCAAAGTTTCTTTATAAAAACCCTTCTGCTGCTGATGGAAACCATTTCCCAGGGTCCAAAAGGGGTTAAGGCTTCCATTGCAAAAAATCCAGTACCCTCTTGACAGATTCCAGAGCTTTGGATAGATGGGGGAAGAAAGCTTACACTTCTGCAACTTAAGCATGTGAAACTAGTAATTTAAAGCCCTTACTGCTGCTGAAGTACCAACAATATTTAATGGCTCAATTAAAACAGAAAATGCTTGCAAGCTCAGAAGCTCCTAACTGTAAAGAAATGCAGGATTTATTGCATGCAGTTGAATAGGTGGGAAAACGTACTCTGCAATGTGGTTTTGATTCTTTAGAGGCCTCTTGTAGAGCTGCAGTTACAGGTTCTGTGATTCTAAGACATGCTTGGTTAAAAGAACAGAGTTTACCTGATCATGTTAAGGCAAAACTATTGGATGCTCCTGTACAGCATAATACCTTGTTTGGTGTTGAGGCAGAAGAGGTGTTAAAGAAAATGGAGGATAAAGCTAAATCTATGCGAACAATCAAGGATTTCTTGGGTACAGCCACCTCTATTTAGCAGAAATTGGCCAGCAAAGAATTGGTCTTTTCCAGTGTCAGGCCACAGAGAGGCAGACTCCCAAGAGGCAGGTCTCAACCCAAAGGCTCTAACAGACTACAGTGGGGCACCTCAACCCCAAAAGGAGGTGAGGACAAGTCTCATCCTTGCAGGAAATGGTCCCAATGATTTCCCTCTTCATACACCAAACTTCCCTATTGGAAGCCCCCTTAGGGGGAAAACTAGCACTTTTTTCACAACTGGCAATCATCCAAGAAAAATGGGTTCTGAATATTGTCTCAAGGTTACAGGTTCCACTTCCTTACTTTACCAAGGCTAAAAGGAATGCCAGACCTGCCACAAAATCAATGGGCAGAGGCACAAACAGATTTCGGCCCTCATGGACATGAGCTATTCAAAGTACCACAACAGGAACAAGGACAAGGACTTTACTCTGGACTCTTCCTGGTCCCCAGAAAGGACAAGGCCTGGAAGGCCCATACTAGACCTTTCAATTCTAAATACTTACCTGGATATTCCGAAATTAAAATGTTGACATTACAGCAGCTTCTACCCATGCTGGGCAAGAAGGCTTGGCTTGTTACTCTGGACCTCAGAGGCATACCTGCATGTCCCTATCGGACAAAATTGCAGAAGATACCTATGATTCAAAGCTGGTACAATGCACTACCAATTCTCTGCTCTACCCTGTCCTTTGGCTTATCTACTGTGCCCAGGGTCTTGTACAAAGTGCCTGGCACCAGTAATTGCATTTTGCAGACAAAAAGGAATTGAAATATACCCATACCTGGATGACTGCCTCATTCAAGCAGAGACAATATTTTCTTCTACAGCATCTGGTGTTTGTAAAAAGGTTGTTTTCATTTACTGTGTACCCTAGAGAAATTAAGTCAAAACTAGTGCCCTCACAACATATTACTTTCCTGGGTGCCAGCTTAAATACAACGGCCCAGATGGCTTATCTCACGCCAGACAGACCAGTTCAACTAACTCAATATTGTCAATTACTGGCAAAATTAAGTCCAATCTCCCTGCAAGGAAAAATTCTGCAGGCCCTGAGATTCGTGGCATCCTGCATACTACTAACCTATGCCAGACTGCATATGAGGAAATTACAGTGGTACCTAAAGTGTTTGGACTCAACACTCCCAGTTCTGAAGCAGTAATACCAAAGATTCCCTACCTACAACAGGAGTTTCGATGGTTGGTACAGGCATGTCACTTGAACAAGGGTCAGCCTTTTACCCTACCCACAGCCAGGCAGACTCTAACTGATGCTTTGGATTATGCCTGGGGAGCACACATGGCAGGAAAATGCATTCAGGGCAAGTGGACCACAGACCAGATGCATCTTGTCAATCAAACAGATGTTGGCTGTTCAAAATGCCCTGACAGCTTTCAAGGACCTTCTGCATCCAGGACAATTATAAAGACAGACAACACCACAGTAATGTGTTACATAAGCAAGGGGGCACTCATTCTTATCCCCTATGCAGGCAAGCCATGACCTTGTGGAAGACTGCTCTTAATGTATCAAGTTGATCTACAAGCACAATTCCTGCCAGGAAAGAAAAATACTCTGGCAGACTATCTAAGCAAATATCCTAGACCTTCACGAATGGAAATTGAATCCACAAATCTTCAGCATGGTAACGCAAATATGGGGATGCCCAGTCATAGATCTTTTTGCCTCCTCACTGAATTGCCAACTACAAAAATTCTGCACAAGGACTTATCACACACAAGCATGGAAAGTAGATGCTCTATCGTTCAGCTGGAAAAGCCTAAAGGTTTATGCCTTCCCACCACTGCATCTCCTTTCAAAGGTGCTCCTAAAGGCCAGACAAGAAAAAACACAGATCCTGGTTGCTCCAGACTGGCCACGCCAGCACTGGTACCCAAGAACTTGGCTCGAGGCCCACCATGGATTTTTGCCTCCAATTCCACACAGTTTGTAGCATATGCTGCAGGATCACAGTTTGTAGCATATGCTGCAGGATCACAGGGCAAGGCTAAAGCAGACTATATCCAAATGGATAGGACACTGTATTTGTTACTGCTACACACAGCATGGAAAATCAGTCCCTAATAACATTAGGCCACATTCCAGCAGGGCAACAGCCTTTCTCAGAGGAGTACCTACCAAGGAAAAATTTTGGAGGCTGCAACTTTGAGTTCAGTACACACCTTTACCAAGCATTACCACTTGCGCCTCTCTACTGTAAATCCAGAGCAGGATTTGCCACTGCAGTTCTGCAGGGCCTCCTAGCCAATCCTAACTCTTTATATAGACCAGCCACCCAACCTTGGCTTTGGGATTCTACCCAAGTGTAATGACTGCAGCAGTTTAACACTATGAACATAGTGCAGTTTTGTACCTACCATAAATGTAGGTGTTGGTGTTCACACTGCTGCAGTCCAGGTTACCCTCCCTCCATCCCCTCTGAACTAGCTAGACTTGTCTATACCTTTTTATCCCGTACAACCTTTGTGGTGTATTTGCGTGTAACTGAAGGTATTTTATATGTATATTTTTTATTAGCAATATGTATTGCCTACCTACTTGGGGGCACCTGACATCTGGGGCAAGAAACTGAAGAAAATGGCATCGGATGCATCTTGTATACCCCTGTCGCACTGACGTCAGGGAAGAAGTGACGGCAGCCGACGCCGGACCAAGACTTTGGAACTCTGGCAACTGCGGGACCACCTGATTGCAGGATAACCCAAGTGTAATGACTGCAACAGTGTGAACACTCTAACATCTACATTTATAGTAGGTACAAAACTGTACTTTCCTCTTATTTGCTGTTATTCCTCCATTTGTAGGAGCTAGTCTCTTACACATTTAGAAACATGAGCAATCCCAAGTACTCCTTTGTAATTGCATCTCCAAAAGTGTCTCCTCTGTAGTAGATTTCTTCTTCAGGTGATCCGTACTCTAAAGGGGAAGGAATCTGTGGAATAGACCAAGGAAACCTCAGATGAATCCTGGTCCTGAAACATCTTGAGGGGAAGATGTCCAAGGAGTAACGGGGACAGACACCTGAAGGAGGCTTCAAAGCCAGAGGGGCATTAAATGAGCAAAATCTTGGTTCCACCTGACAATACAAAACTAACATCTGCAGTGCCTCCAAGGATGTGCCTGTCATTTGATCCATGGTGGCCTTCCCACTTCAGTTCTTGCCTTGTATATATCCTCCTAATTTCAGTTCTTGTCTCTTGTATATCCTCCTAATTTCCCTTATTGCATCAGCAAATGCAAATTCTCCCATTGCCGTATTCCAGTGTACTTTGCTCTGCAGAGACCAACCAATAGTTGTATTCTCAACATTCTGATTCCCATTATTCTATTAATGTTGAATGTTTGCCTGCCTTCCACAAAACAGCATTGATCAATGTCTGTCAGTTCTGGCAAACACTTAGTCATGGTTTAAAATTGAAATGAGTGTATATGAAGCTGATATGGGCCTTTTACCATCTTTAGGTATTGGTCACCACAGCTTTCTTCCAGTTTTGGTGCTTCCCTTTTTAAAATACTACAACAAAATCTTCATGATGGTATTCCTGAAGTTTGGAGGGAAGTGACATCTGTTACTTTTACATTAACAGTTAAATGAGAACAGAAATGAGCCTCATCTGTGTCTCCTTAAGTTTTTTCCATAAGTATTTCCACTTATGCTCTTTATTTCTATTTCTCTGTGTACAAACTTTCATTTCTGAAATCTCTAATACCTGTACTGGATCTGTGGCTATATTCCTCATAATAGGCTTGGCAAGTTTGGTGATGGCACTTTTTTGTTTTGTTGCACAAGTCCATTGTGTTAAAACTTAGTTGGCAAAAACAGTTGCTTAACAGCAGTTTTCCTAAATTCATGCATATTATCCAGATACTCCCTTATTTTCTCTACTGTTCTGAGACTTCCCTTATTCTGTAATAGTTTAACCTTTGTCAGTCCCTCATCTCTTACTAAAACATAACTTTTTGTCCTATTTTTAAACTCCATTTTCACTCTTACTAGCTAGAGCTTCTGAAGAAATTTCCAGCTTTCTTAACTCATAATTTCCACTACCTGTTCCTTAAATTTAATAAGTAGGTGGGGAAAATGCCATTGTCCATTTTTATTGGTGCATAATTCAGAGTTTTCACGTAAATGCAGATGATGTTCGTGTGAAGTACAATTTCTGTCTAGTCTAGCCCAGTTAGTGTACCTTGGAGAATGTGAATTCTGAGTTCTTACTACTGAATTTGCATCTTGCATAACAAATATTTTCATAACTGTATTTGCAAATCTACCCTCTTAGGCTGTATCTAGGGATCTAGAAGCACAACTGCTGTGACTAGTTCCAGTCCCCACCCTGCTGAAAGCTCATTTTATTCCTGCCAAAATTGTTTCATAATTTCAAATTCACATTTCTTAATATAATTCGATCGATTTTTTCTATACCTGTAAAGCTGTTTACAATGGCCACACTATCCATATTTTGGAATGTAATCTATTCTTCCCACCTATTGTACATGATGGCTTTATTTTGAATGTGTATTTCCAAGTTGTTACATGCACACGCGCAGTTTAGCAGGTTGATCTTTTATACAGTTCTTGTAATCTTTGATCCTCACATTAAAGACCTATTTTTTTAATGACCCCCCCCCCAGAACACCTCCATAACCTATGTAAATGTTCAAAATGCGAAGTTTAACACAGGAACAATCGACAGATGCACTTGTACTCATTAAGATAAGTAACCTTAATTTTAGGTTAGGTAAAGTGCATGTTTGAGCCTGTGCTCCCACTTGCACTGATTACTCTGTCCTTATCTATTCCCTTCCAGATATTGAAAAACATGCTTGTATGCTTTCAGAAAACCTTTTTTAGCTTTAAATGCATGGGCTGTCTTAAATTGTACACTGTTCTATGATGCATTGCTGTATTAAGGGTGCTAGCGAAGCTGCAGTAGTATTCACTTCAGTAACTGCAAATTTTATTTACTGAACTGCCTGCTTGGGGAAATCTAAACTTTATAGATACAAGTGCAAACGGTGCTGAACTCTCATAAATTACCTGCACCTGCATATAGCATATTTCCATGGAAACTAGCCACTGATGGCAAGTTTTACATTTGTTCTCATGTGCCACTGAACATTTACCAAATGTGGGGAGCTAACATGCAGGAAACTTGGAGCTTCTCTTGGCATTCATATTTTTCAAGCCTAATTATAGAAAACTCCTTGGCTAATTCTAAAAAAAAAAAAAAAAAAAAAAAAAAGTTAATCCAGACGTAATGTATCCAAAATAAGGGAACGTCTCAACTCTGCATGTAGTCGGTGCATTTTATTCCCCCACCCCAGCCGTCCCAAGATTACAGAATATTAATTTTAAACTTGCTTTGGTAAACACTGTTTTTACATTGTAATACCTATTTTTAGATGTTAAAGTAAACCTGATACTTCACTCTGTCACCTTTAAACACAAGTCACTAAAGACTCACCCTAACTACAGACTACACAAATTACTATACAACATGCAGTTTATATCATTTTGACTTTGTCCCCCCATCTGTATCCTAAACGTTGACAGTTGGGGTATATGCTTTACAGAGCACCACTAAGTATAATGGGTAAAGTCTAATCCTGCAAGGTCATTTCCCAAATGTGATTTTTATGCTTTAATCTCACACTTATTCACTAATTTTCAGAGTTGCTGGTCTTTATCTCCCAGCACCACACTCGTGTGCCAACAATTTATTTCAACCAGTGTGCTTTCTCACTGAGCTTTGTCGCAAGAATGCAGATGGATATAGCAGCTTGAATCTCACCTGCCTCTTGACCATTCTCTGATTGCTGGGATAAAATTTACATATTTTCTGCCTGATGTACAGTGAATCACTTTCCACAAACTTGTCTCCAATTTTAATACTTTGCCCTTCCGTCAGTTTTGTCAGGATCCACTTTCTGCTGGTATGATTGCATTTTCACAGGTCTTGGCTACTTTTCTCATGGCCAGGTTCAGAGCATACACACTGCCATTTCAGTTATCCAATCCTGTTGTGGAATACCAGACATGTTAATTTGTGCTTTCGTGAAATTGATGCTCTTTCACTTTCTCTGCTACAGCAGAAAGTCTGTGTGCTAGATCTTCTAGTGCTACCACTTTAACTGCTATTGTCTTCTCATCCACCTCAGATTTTATTTGGTTCTAACAATTCATCTGAATAGCTAGTTAAAGCTTGCTTTTTTGAGTTGATAGAGCTGAACAAAACAAACACTTGTGTGTGATTTTATTTTTTCCTCCAAGTTACTAGAAGCCAGAGTTTGAACCTTTTGCTAAACAGTTCTAGGTATCTTCCTAGATGGTGTCCTCTACCTTTTTCTAACTTATTTCAGGTTCTCTAAATTTCTTTGGCATCCAAACAGTATACTTTCTAGCCAGTAACTGATTTTTACTCGCCATCAGGATTGCTAGCATTTATTTTTCAATTGCAGCTCTCCCCAGTAATCCATTGTTTGGGTCGTAAGAGTTGTGCTCCTGTGTCGCAGCCCAGCTAGTAGTCTCGTATAAAGACTTGGTAGCTATGCAAAGGACTCTACCTGTCAGTGTGAGGTCTCCTTTATACAAGATCCCTTTTGTGCTATTGTAGGAGTTTTCCTCTCCTGTTAAATGTTTAGTATTTAACTTTACTGATGTTTAAATAGCCTGTTTGCTTCAGTATTGGACTGTTCCTGTCTACTTGCAGTGCCTGGGTAAAACGTCCTAAATGCAATGGGGTTACTGCAACAAATGAGTGTCCCATTTTTGCATAATGCATGCTGCAAATCCCCAGCACTTGCTTGACTAACTTTTAGTTAAAGCAGTTAATGGCTGAGTAGGACAGCCTTTCATTAGAAGTTCTTGCTGTAAAAAAAATCCTCCATACAAGAATATAAGGGTTGCATAACTTGTGCTGCAGGTTCCTGTTCATTATAAAATGCAAATGAAACAAAGGTGACTGTTCTTTGTATAGTATATTGAGAGGGGTGATTATTTTTATTTTAAATTTAACCAGGAAAGTCCAACTGGATACATATCAATTTTCAGCGGAGGCCCGGGGAGAAAAGATCCAAGTAAACATTTAAAATGCAGGTTACAGTGATTTAGCAATTTAACAAAGATCAAAAGACTGACAAAATAAGTTGCATATTTAAGAAAAAGTTCAAAGTAAGGTCTCTACTACAACAGGGGGAGATGGAAAGAAATATAAAGGGAAAAATAAACCTACAAGAGTAATGTGGGTATAGGGAAAGGATGATTAAGAAAGGAAGAATGAAATAAGAAGGGTAGGTTGGGTAGGAAACAGCAGAGGCTGAAAAGGAGGTTATAGTCCTGATGATGGAAGCTAGAGAGATAAAGGGGTAAAATTTTAATTGAAGGAGGGTAAGGAGAGAATAAAGGAATTTAAATTTGAGAGCTAAGATGGATTAATAGATTCTTTGAGTAAAGTTGGGTTTGATGGGGACTAGAGTGAGACTACTGTCTGAATATTGTGTGGGTTAGTCAGGGTTTAGACATGGACATAACCAGTCATTGTGCATGTGTGTCTTTAGAGATATTTTGAAATGAGGCAAGGAGCAATTGGTGGCTAGTTCAGCAGGAAGGGAGTGTTTTTCCAGCAGAGCTGGAGAACAGGGAATCTTTGTTGGCTTTGGTAGTTTGTACTAGCATTCTGCTGGATGAGCGGAGGGATGCTAGGTTGCAATATGGGGTAATATTGGCTAGACTGGGGGTGTGGGTAGATTGGTGGAGGATTTTATGAATTACTATGAGTTGGTTATAGTATATTTGGTTGGGTAGTTCTAGCCAGCCTAATTTGTGAAGATTATGACAGTGGTGGGTTCTGTATGCTGAGCCTGTGGCGAATCTTGCTATATTGTTGTAACAGCTAGTGATTTTGTTGAGATTTGATTTGTATGGGTGAGACGTACAGAATGGATGACAGATGTGAGCTATGGCTGTTCTGGCAGTTGGGGTTAGAACTTTCTTAATCCTTACATGGAGCCTATTTTTTGTTTACTGTTTTAATGGTTTTGTCTATATGGGCATTGTAGTTTTGATTTATCAGTGATTTATACATAGCAGTTTAGTGCATGGATGGTTCTGGAGAAATTATGGTGCCAGGTGCCATTATGAGGAGAGACTGAAAATATTGGTATTAGCTTACAGGTGGGGGAGAAGTAGTTTGGTTTTGTTTGGGTTCAATAAGAGCTGACTAAGCCAGTTCTCTATGTTGAAGGTGGTTTTTGATAGGGTTTGTAATTCTGTGGGAGTTGCAGCAATGCAGATTAGTGTAGAGTCCTCTGTGTATTGTATAGAAGTAGCATGAGGGATAACTTTGGGCAAGTCATTGAAAACGGAGAAAAGGAGGGGACCCAGAATAGAACCTTGGGGTACTCCTAGGGTGACATGTAAAAGGGGTGATGGATGCTCTTTCCACAGGACTGCTTGTTTACTGTGCAGGGAGGAGTGGAACCAGTTGATTTCTGGGTTTTCTATGGACAGAGATTTGAGAGTCTGAGTAGGTTGTGGTTTACCATGTCTTAAAGCTTTTGACAAATCAAGGAAGACAAATGTCAACTGACATGTTCAAGGTTTTAAAATGGTAGTGGAGTTAGATATGACCACACCAGTACTAGTCATCTTAATGGACCACCGAAGGGAATTCCTTTCGGTGTGACCTAGTCCAAGCTCTCTCCAGTGTTAAAGTGGAAGACAAGTTGGTATGAACTTGTTTTGGTTTTTTGTAAATGCATACCTACTCATGGGTGTAGATTTTGGAATAGATACCAGTATTAACTGCTGGTGAAACTACTCTTACTTCAAACTTAAGTCACCTTTGCAACACACTTGGACAACTTTCTCCATCTTGCATTAAACTGTAAATTGTATACCTAACTGCAAATGAACTAACCAAATACTCAGCGACTGAAGAAAAAAAGTAACCACACAGCCAGATAATTTTAGCGCTTTCTTTCACTTTAATGTTATCGTGAACTTCCTCAGAAAAAACAGGAAGCCTCCCTGCATCCTGGTTTTATAATCACAAACAGGAAATTATGTTATTCTATTGTTACAATAGTGATCAACTTTTGAATGTAGAGTGTAACGTATAATTTTACACACATCCAAAAAGTGTCAGGATGTATTTCTTACCGAACATTTCAGTTTTTTTAACAACTTGTGTACATACAATTCAATATAACATTATACTATAAATTCAAAAATGTTAAAACAATAACTAATATACAAAAATTGTATTGTATAGTGATAATTGCTGTACTAAAAAATCTCAACTTAACCATTTGAACAGATGATGGATAATAGTGGAAGACTAATTGTTAAATAAGTGTATTTATTTGATCTATTAAATAGATTCTCATTTTGGTTGATTCATCCCTCCACTTTCTGTACCCCAAAAAAATGCATGTGTGTACACACACTCGCGCACACACCCCGCACACCCCGCACACACCACACACCCACCCTCTCACACAGAAAAAAATTATCTGGCTGTGTGGTTACTTTTTTCTTCAGTCGCTGAGTATTTGGTTAGTTCAAGAGTTATTTTTGGGTTACCGAAGTTGTTTTTTCTGTCTAACTGCAAATGGTTAATATGTTCTTGTACCTCTGTTCAAAACTTCTGTTATACTCAGTTTTAAATTCTCCAATTTCACTATGGATGTTCTATCGTGCATACAGCTGCAGTCATAACAGATGGGTTATCCTGCAGTCAGGTGGATCCTCAGTCGGCCAAATTCCAAAGTCTAGGTCTGGCGTCAGTTGTTGTCGCTTCCTCCCTGACGTCAGTGTGGCAGGGGTATAAGAGGCAGCTGATGCCATTTTCTTCAGTCTTCTTGCCGCGCAGTGCCCGAAGCAGAAGCAGTTCGCAAGTGCCAGTCGGCTAGCTCCTGAGATTTACAAAAGTATTTCAGCCGAAGTAGTCTTGAAAGACAAGTACCCCGTTGGGGAAACTTTTCTTGCCTCTGACCGATGTCAGACAAAGCTAATAATTGCATTTCATGTGGGAAGCAAATACCACATAAGCAAGGAATACAGTAAGAGTGGAAATCTTTATGTCCAGACCACGTCTCGGCCTGCCGTTTTTGTGCTAGATTCAACAAACTCACTAAGCATTGGGCGGAGTTCGCCCTTCACTTTTTTGGCAAAATATTTAATTATGTCGTCAGATACGCAGACTCCAGTTTTGAGCAAAAAACGCAAAGATAAGGACAGACATACGAGGTCCGCACCACCTGCTGATACCACGCCAAGGCCAACTACTGGTTCTCCGGTACTCAGCAAGGTGCCTCCACAGCCCCATGAGTACCGATGACAATGCATTACCGGTGTCCAGTACCTGAGGTCGCAGGCTCCTCGGCCCCCATTCCTACTACAGATACCGATGCCACTCCTGGCAGGAAAACTCAGAATTGACAGGCCTGCCATTTCTCAAGGGGTCTTCAGGCCTTCCTCCTTTTCTATTAAAGCCTTCACTAAATCTAAAACTGCCATGAAAACCAAAAACAGGTTCCTCAGACACCCTCTCAAGGCACCATGCCTAAAAAAACAGATGCTTAAAATGGCTGAGGATTTGATCACTCTTATCAGGGGTTCTCAACCCCCCTCTGACAAGGCCCAGATTAGAGGAAGACTACCCTTCCTCAGATCAAGCTTCTATTACCTCAGAACTATCTGAGGACCAGGATTGTGCCTATTCTCCATTCGAAGACTCTGATGCAGAGGAGTCTATTCCCTCAGTCCCACCCCCCTGAGGACTTCACTTTTGGGGAAACCCTGCATACATCGAGGGAACACTTTCACTGGGAAGGCCAAGATTACTCAGATTCCAAGAAAAGGCTCTGGGAATTTCTTCTGCTCCCCCAGCATAGGCCTCTGGCTATCCTTCCTGTTTTAGATATATTGGATGATGTGTATACAGAAGCCAGCCTTAATCCTGATTCTTTGCCTCCAGCTCCTGTTAAACCAGACTGGTATTACCGGGTTCCTGATTCTTGCCAGTTCCTATATAAAAGCCATACTGCTGACCCAAACTTATTTCACAGGGTCCTAAGGGAATTAGGCCTCTACTGCTAAAAACCCATTACCTTCAGAGAGATTCTAGATCTTTAGAAAGGTGGGGGGAAAAAGGTGTACACCTCTGCCACTTTAACCATGAGGGCATTAAACAGTTCCATATGTTAAAGTATCAACAGTTTTTGATATCTCCGCTGAAAAGCAAGATGACACAACCAGATTTAAGAGTTGCAGGATTTGTTGCATGCTGCAGAGCAAGTGGATAAACATACCTTGCAGTGTGGTTTTTGATGCTTTAGAGGCCTCGTGTAGAGCTGCTGTTACGGGGTCTGTTATACATAGGCATGCTTGGCTCGGAGCAGACCTTACCAGATCATGTCAAAGCTAAATTATTAGATGCACCTCTTCTAAAAGCTGTATTGTTTGGTGTTAAAGCAGAGGAGGTGCTAAAGAAAATGGAGGAAAAAGCGAAATCAATGCAAACTGAGATTTCCTGCAGGTACAGCCTCCACGTTTCGGCAGAAACTGGCCTTCAAAAAATGGGTCCTTTTCAGCCATGGACAGACCTCAAAGGGGCAAATACAGGTGTCCAAGGGGTAGAGGGCAACCTCAAGGATCTTTCAGAGCCAGGCAGTGGCAAGCACCAACCCCAAGAGGTGGAGAAGATAGATCTGTCTTTTAGAAAACAGACACTATGACTTCCCCCTACACCTGCCAAGAAAAGCTTTAATGGCAGCACCGTCTGGTGGAAAACTGACATTATTCTCAAAAAATTGGCATATTGCTACAAAAGACAAATGGATTCTGGACATTATAGACAGAGGCTACAGGTTCCACTTTCACACCCTTCCAAAAATGAGAGGCGTGCCAAACCTGCCACAAAATCAAAGGGCAGAGGCACAAAAACAAATTTCAGCTCTCGTGGACATGAAAGCAATTCAAGAGGTACCTGCAAAAGAACAAGGTCAAGGGTTTTATTCCAGACTATTCCTGGTACCAGGGAAAGAGAGTAGAGACCTATCCATCCTAAACACATCTACAGGTGCCAAAATTCAAGATGCTCACATTACAGCAGCTTCTTCCCATGCTGGGCAAGGAGTCTTGGCTGGTTACATTGGACTTCAAGGAGGCATACCTGCATGTCCCTATCAGACAAGATTGCAGAAGATACCTCAGATTTCTTGCAGGTTCAACCCATTACCAATTCTCTTCATTGCCCTTTGGCTTATCTACTGCGCCCAGAGTGTTTACGAAATGCCTAGCATCAGTAATCGCCTTCTGCAGACTACAAGGGATACAAATCTACCCATATCTGGACGACTGCCTGATCCAAGCGGACAGCAAGGACATACTACTGCAGCACCTGGCGTTTGTAATAAAACTGAACTTCCTGGGATACAGTCAACAAAAAGAAATCAAAACTAATACCCTCTCAAATTTTCCTGGGTGCCAACTTGGATACAACCACCCAGATGGCCTACCTCACACCAGACTAGCAAGGGCAACTGTCTCAATACTTCAGAAAAATGGCAACTTACACCAGGCTAACTGCAAGGAAAGTCCTGCAGGCTCTGGGATTCATGGCATCTTGCATCCTACTAATCCCATGTGCAAAGCTGCATATGAGGAAACTCCATTGGTACCTAAACTTATGGTCTCAAACAGCCACAGCTTGGAAGCAATTATACCACTCATTCCATCCCTTCAAAAGGAATTTGTGGTGGGCTCAGGCTTGCCAAAAACGCAGGTCTTCCTTTGCGTACTTCAAGCAACTCAAATCATCACAACAGACACCTCAGACTATGCCTGGGGAGCACACATGACAGATCAGTGCATTCAGGGAAAATGGGCACGAAAAGAGAAGCTCCTTCACATCAACCAAAAGGAAATGCTAGCTGTGCAAAAGGCTGTTATGACCTTCCGACCTACTGCATCCAGGCCAGCTATTAAGGACAAACAACACCACAGTGATGTGGTACATAAACAAACAGGGGGGAACTCATTGATACCCCCTGTGCAGGCAAGCCATGAGCCTATGGAACACAGCACTGGAATTGAAAATTCAACTACAGGCACAATTCCTGCCAGGGAAGGAAGACACACTGGCAGACTACCTAAGCAGAAATGTGACAGATCCACACGAATGGAAGTTGCATCCTCAAATTTTCACAATTAACTCCGGCATGGGGACAGCCAGACATCAATCTCACAAATTGCCAGTTGAAAAAGTTTTGTTCAAGGACCTATCATCCACAGGCCTGGAAAGTGGACGCACTTTCCTTCAATTGGGCAACATTGACAGTCTATGCCTTCCCACCTCTTCCTCTCCTGCCCAAAGTTCTATTAAAAGCCAGAGCAGAGAGGCCGAAAATGTTTCTCATTGCTCCAGACTGGCCAAGGCAACACTGGTATCCGCTACTAAAGAGCCTGACACATTCCCCATCATGGATCCTACCTCTAGTCCCTCTTCTGTTGTCCCAGCACAACTACAAAACTCTAAATCTAGCTGCATGGAGAATTCCTTTATTTCCCAACAGTTTCTCCTCTCAAAGGAGGTGCAGGATGTCATCTTGGAGGCCAGAAGACCTTCTACTAGAAAGGCCTACTCCACCAAATGGAAACTATTTTGTGCCTGGAATCAAAAGAAGGGACAGAATCCTTGGGTAATAAATATACCTCAAATTCTCAGTACCTAGCTGAGATGTTAAACAATGGACTTTCCTTCTCCAAGATCCACGCTTCAGCCATTTCTGCACAATACAACGCAGATCCTCCTTTATTCTCATACTCTCAAGGCAGTTCCTCAGAGGGGCAAAGAATATAAAACCCCCAAGGAAACTACCAGTCCCTGCTTGGGACCTCAACTTTGTATTGGAAAAGCTGACCCTTCCTCCCTTCAAGCCAGCTTCTTCATCAGTTACAGTACTTGTCATGGAAAACTGCCTTTCTTCTGGCTATCGCCTCAGCTTGCAGGGTTTCGGAGCTACAGGCCCTCATGGCTGTGCAGCCATTTATCATTTTCCATCAGGACAGTTTCCTTACGAACCAACCCTACCTTTATGCCAAAGGTAGTATCCAGTGTAGCTTTGAATCAGACTATCCACTTGCCTACCTTTTATCCTAATCCACAAAACAAAGGGGAAAGACTACTACATTCCTTGGACATTCACAGACAACTTCGTTATTTGGACAGGACAAAGCCACTCAGCAAATCTGAGCAACTCTTTGTCCTATGCTGCAGGTGCTCAAGGAATGCTGCAGGTGCTCAAGGAAAGGCCATTTCCAAACAGACAATTTCAAAATGGATAGCCCACTGCATACATTTTTGTTACTCATTTCATGGAAAAACTGTGCCTGCATGCATCGGATCCCACTCCACCAGAGCCACAGCTACCTCTGCAGCCTTCCTCAGGGGGGTCCCTACCAAGGATATTTTGGAAGCAGCCACCTGGAGTTCAGTGCACACTTTTTTTCTCAAAGCACTATCACCTCCCACTATACTCTAAATCTAGAATGGGCTTTACCACAGCAGTCCTGCAGGGCATCCTAGCCCCTCCTAGTTCCACTTGGTGCCTACCACCCTTACTTAGCTTTGGGATTCTACCAATCTGTTATGACTGCAGCTGTATGCACAATGAACATAGTACAGTTATCTACCTACCATAAATGTAGATGTTAGAGTGCTCATACAGCTGCAGTCCAGGTTTCCCTCCCTCCAACCCCTCTTAGGACAGGCCTTATGACAAACCCTTTTCATAATACCTTTTGGGGTATTCATTTATGGTGCATTTGCTTGCAACTACTGTTTTTGATTTATTAACATTGCACTTTTGCATAACATTATTTGCCTTCCATCTGGGGCAAGAAAAACTGAAGAAAATGGCTTTTTAATACCCCTGCCGCACTGACGTCGGGGAGGAAGCGACTACAACCGACACCAGACCTAGATTTTGGATTTCGGCCGACCGAGGACCCGCCTGACAGCAGGATAACCCATCTGTTATGACTGCAGCTGTATGAGCACTCTAACATCTACTTTTATGGTAGGTACAAAACTGTACTTTGTATTTTGTTTAATTACTCTGCTGGAGCCTTCTCAGGTCTTCACCGAAAATGGTCTCCTGGCCCAGCGTCTGACAATACCCAGTTAACAAATGTTAATAAATGCATCGGAGTAAACAAATGTAATGTAGCCTGAAAACACTGATAAGAATGATCTCCCCACTCCTTTTAAGAGGGGGGTTTATGACTGCAAACTTTCCAGATTAAGCAGACAGTAGCCCAGATGTTGCAGATGGAAAATTGCTAAACTGGGGGGGGGGGGGGGAATCAGTAGCATTTAATAGGCTGCTGTTGGTGCCTGTAATCAACAGTGTCCATAGATCAAAATGGTGTCCTGATATCTGATCTTATGCATTTCAGAGCTGCAGTGCTGAAATGAGCAAGCAAAGTTAAATACAGTTTAAGTATTGGTATGCCAGTGTCTGGCATTTGACTTCAAATGGTCTTGATGCACTACAACACCAAACTAAAATAAAAGGCCAAAACTGCACTGGTTTACAGATCTGCTAATACCTCTGTACTTGGTGTTGGGGTGGGGACTGCTTTGTAGTGTTTTAAGTGGCTCACTTAGAACTCTTCACTAAAGTGACAGATTAATCGCACCATAGAATGCTACCAGTTGTGAAGCAAGCAAACTTGCACCTAACCTTCCCAAAGTCAGTCTCTGAGGGGAGAAAAAAGTGAAGACTGTCTGATCTCTGGTTTGGTTGCTGTGCTGGTCCACACTGTGGTCTGTTTTCCTTGGAGTAGTGTCCCCGAACTTTAAGTTGAAAAACTCTGCACTGAAAATTACTTAAGGCAATGAAACATGAGGGGCTGAGGGTGCTGTCTAGCCAGTTGGTCAGGCATATACCCAGTTCTCCTGTTGGCCTCCCCTGATGGATTATGGGGCAGTATTCTGAGAATTTCATATGGTAGCTTTGACTGCTGCCTGGGGGGGGGGGGGGGTTTGCTGCTCTGTGTGCACCTTGAGGCCAGGATGCTACAGTTAATCTGTAACTTGACCTTCCTTCAAATTCAGTACTTGGAAGACTGTCCTAGCAGCAATTTGTCTTCAGCTATCCAAAAAAAAAAACAATGCCATGTAAGACTGTTATGGCCACCCCTAAGCTTTTGCCTTTGGCTGGAGCTTGCATCCCTGGGGAGCCACTGCAGACATCCCTTCACACCACATGATAGCAGCTTCTCAAGAAGGAACCATGCAAAGCCATAATCTGCAACAAAACTGTTCTTGCCTTAGAGAATCATTCCATAAGATTGGTTGAATATAGGTACTTCCATGTACTAGTGTAAACATACAAATCTGATGGCTCTTGACAGCACTTTTTTGTGCTGGCTGTCAATTGATCACCTGTACTTTACCAAAGATTCCATCCTAATGCAACCAACATAGTGTCGTAGAGGGGTGAGGTAGTGGCAGGGGAAAATGATGGGTGTCCTGGGGGTGGGTGTGGGTTGTACCTCCTATTTATACCCCTTCACCCGATGGAGACTGGGGAAAACCAATCTACTACCTGAAGGTGGGCAGAACTTCAAGGGCGCTAGCATCAGGATGAAGTGAGGGATGGCTGAGTGTTCACACCCATTGCATGCCCTACAAGAGTAAAACTCTGCCACAGGCCATTGTCTAATGGCTCCAGAGTTGGAAATCCAATTCCAGAGCAGCCATCCAGAAAGTTTCACCAGATGTACATTTCAGTAACTACTGTAAAGTTGCCTCAAAATCTGTATCTGGATATGAAGTGTATCCCACAAGTAGCTGAACATTGGTGCCCACAAAATTTATTTGTTGAGACCAATCACAAATGTGCACGAATGTCTCGTGTTGCTTCAGAATGTGTAGACTAAACTGTCCCAAGTCCTCTACATGAGAATTCTTTCCAGTTCTTGGTTGATTAGCGCTTTTGGGCTGTACAGAGCCTGGGTTTGATCAAATCACCAACTGAGCAGATAGTCCATATCCTCTTATTGTCTGACCAGTTTTCTCAACCACCACTCCAGGAGTTTGTCGATGCAGAATTTGCCTAGATCGTGGATTCTGCACCTTCATTTCTAAGCTTTCCCCTGACTTTGCCTCTACTTCTAGAAGCGGACAAGGGCTCTTACTCCTAGTAAGTAGTGCTTGTATGAGGACTAGCAAACTCTAGTATGGACCATGTTAAAGACCAAATGCAGGCAGTGTAGCTAAAGTCTTTCCTCATTTGTAATTCTGATTTGAGGGCTGTTTTGAGATGCCCCAAAGTAGAATAATGCCAAGGATCTTTAAACTGGTTATTAGCTTCAAGCTATAGTTCAATTTCAGCCTTCCCCTGTACATGGCCTACTAGTGCATAGACATAAAGCATGTTTTTTCTCTACTTTTGAGTCCCATATGCCTACTTAAGACCATAAGATGTACATTTCTCTGCAGCAAGTGCAAGGATTCCAGATTGTGATTTGATTTTGGAGATATGCCTGAAGGGGAGGTGGCCCTCGGATCACTAACATTTTGGCCCACCTCAGCCTAGTCTAAGGCATTTTGGTCCCCACAATTTTGTGGAAGTTTCTAGTTGAATATTGCAAGGGTGTTTTCCTGATACCATCAAAATCAGAGACTCGCATTAATACAAAACTATTTTAACATTGTTGGTTATCTATTAAACGCTAGCATCAGTGTTGCTTGGGATCCTGATGGTGCAACACCAGCTCCATAGGTGGTCCCTCACAGGGACTTTTGTCAAGAATTGTAAGCTAGATTTGCTTATTTCTAAAGCCTTGGAAGCCCTGGAGTCATGTAATCTGTCTGCATTGATGTTTTTTTTTACTGGTACTTTCATACTCTACCTCTGGTAGAGGTGTCCATGTTTCTCCACTATAAGGTGCCATCACATGGGATGGGACGAGAAGCTTGATCTAATTCTTGAAGGTGTTGCCAACCTAGTTAAGCATCTGGCTTTTAATGCAGCAAATAGTTCATCCAGGCTGGCAGCTAAGGCACTATAGCACATTGCCATGCCTGGCTGTCTTTGTCTTCAAATGCCAAAGAGAACTCTGATCAATTTTCATGGTCCTGCTCTTTGACCTGTAAGTTAAGGCTGTGATGCTGAGGAATGAGTCGGGAGTGGCAACTTCTGAAGCAGTTAAAAATTTTCTTCCCTGCAGCAGTCCTTCAGAACTAAAGCTTTTTTTATGCTGAGCAAAACAATTTTGGGGCTGTCCTTTCAGAGAAACTGCTGTTAACTGAAACACTCCTGATCAGCTCTGTAGTTGGTTGTCCACTGGGTGACAGCTGGTCAGCATTGGCTTGAGGGTGGACTCATTGGGATTGAACCTTTGCTTTGGGGGGGTCAAAGCAAAAAGGTGACAACTTGAGGTTGAGCCAAGGAAATCTTGCCTGATGAGGACTAGAATTTTTACAAAGGTGCTTTTGCACCAAAAGACTTGCCATTGGACCAATTTGTGAGATAAGCAGCCCAAATACTTCCTTGGTCCTGAGTTCTTGTGCCTAGTGAGATAATGGAAATCCTGCTCCTTTTTGATCTCCAGGTCACTTGTTTTTACCTCCCACAAATAATCCACCAAGATTCTTGCACCTCAGTTTTGGTCACTAACAGTTCCAGACACTGTGTTCCAAGCTCGTGTCATGTAGCTGTGCACTTTCTGCAGGGATCAAGGTGCTCCTTACAATGGACAGTTGTCCTGGGTGTCTTCTTATTTGAGCTTAGTCTAGAAAGGGTGTCCCTGGCTATCCCTTATATTCCAGAGTGTTGCAGCCAGTGACTAAGACATGGGCACATCAACTTGAAGGCTGATCAGGTTTTGATATCTGCTCTAACTTGCCCATAATTTTCTGCCTATTAGTATCTCAAGGTGCTGAAGTTGTACAGCTATTTCATGATTCCCCTAGCCAGATCCACATTACAGTTGACCCCTTAAATTACAGGATGTGGACTTGGAGCATGGGATGCAAGCATGCATATGATTGCTATCATAGTGACTAGATGCCACCAGTCTTGGTGGCAGTAACCATGGACATGCCTGAAGCTTCCTTTGTTACTGGTCATCTAAGGAACATTCTTGCCCACATACTAGACAAGGGCAGACACCTTTAGGATTCCTTCAGGTGTCATGTCCATACAAAGTCGTATGGTATCAGTAGAAATAGGGGAGCTATTTTAGTCTAAACATGCAGCCACATAGCATTTTTAGTGGCAGTCTGCATTCCTGGTTCCACTAAGCTGGAATGAAATTGTAGTTATTGGTGGTTTGGGCAATCTCTTCCATCTCCCTCAACTTTCTGATTTGAAAGCCTGCATTTGCACTTGTTTCTGTCCTGTAGCTTGTCTAGTGCAGGTACAGATTCTTAGTTTTAGCACTTAAATTTGCTTGTTTATGCTCAGCACTTGTTCAGAACTTGTAAGCACTAAAGCTACTAATTACTATAGCACTCTTCCTCATTACCTATGGTGTGAATGCCCTGAGACGTACCTCCCTAGACTACATGGAAGAGCTCTCCGATCTTGTAACCCAGGCAGGTTTGACCCTAGCCCAGAGTAGTATTCTGCCATCGCCCAGAATGATGCTGCAGTACAAGGACAAAATGATTGACTTCAACAATTGGTTAAGCTTCTGGTGTCATTCTAAGGGGATCCAGTATCTGTCTGCTTGGGATGACACGGTCGACGGACCATAATGCTTTGCCACAGATGGCCTGCACCTGTCGCTCCTGGGATTCCAGATACTGGCTAAGGCTCTTGCTGCCCCTATAGTGCTTTTTTAGGCAGGGTTCAAATAAATTCACCATAACAGGAACAGGCAATCAAAAACTGAAGGTAATGCTACTCAATGCTAGAAGTCTAAATCTCAAAATGCACTCACTCAAGGCACTCCTTAAAATGGAGAACATCTATCTGTGCAGTGACTGGTTCAAGGCTCCAGAGAGCACTCCTACTCTACCAGGCTGAAACTCGTACCACACTTTTCGGCCATGTAACCTGGACCGAAACACCGAAGGCGGAGGTGTCTATATTCTTTAAGGATATCCACACTTCCAGGCTAGTTACTCAGCATAATGCATCCTAGGTTATCCAAGTGCAACTAACTCTGGGCAAAACTGCAATCCAAATTGTAGCTTGCTACAGATCCCCCACCATGCCCCAGGATTCCCACTCTTCTTTATGTACTGGAAAAATTAGGGTTCAACCAAACACCCTAATGGGCAACTTCAACTACCCCACCATTAACTGGGAAAACTACTAGTGTACCAACTCCTTAGCTCAACGCTTTCTGGAATTCATAAACTCCAGTGCCCTAGATCAACTTATCCACACCCCCACCAGGGGTAACAATATCCTAGACCTAGTCATTACCAGCATGAGTGACCAGTGTTCCACACCTGAAGTCAACTCCTCGCTGGTCCAATCCGACCATAAGCTTATCACCCTTGATATCCACAGCCCACCCCCCATTAAGGAAACCACAGTAAAATTTGTCCAAAGCCAACTTCATGCTTAAGACAGACGTGATTAACTTCATGCACCTAAGCAGATGGACAATACAGTTACAACTGTTGAATCCTACACAAATGCACTCTAAGCACTTGTGAGTGTATGGATCATGCTATCCCAAACAGAACCAAGATGCTGTCCTCCAAAAAAAAGAAGCCAGTCTGGTGGTCCCCCTGCCATAAACTGTACAACAGAAGGAAGAAACTGTTGCAAAGAGTAAAATCCCTTGAGTGGAGGAGCTCCCTGGTCAGCCTCTGTAAGAAGCTGAGATCCCTTACAGGATCCTCCAAAGCTAGCTGTGAAAACAAAATCACTAAATCCAAGGACCACCACAAAGCATTCTGTAGCTGTCAAGAATTTAGATGGCAACACCCAGATCTGCTCTGTGTTGCAGCACAAAGGCACGAAAATTACAGAACCAACTGATATTGCCAACATCCTGTCAGATCGGTTCAGTGTTAACTTTAACCCCCATCTCACCCCCCTAAAGGGCCCATATCTATACAGGAAGAATGCAGAGTCCCTTTCACAACTACACCGGTAAAAGCTGCACTCTAAAGCCAAAAACACAGTATCCATGGGACCAGACAAAATCCCAGGCTGCATTTTACACTAACTTCAGAAACTAACTGGCTCCCCACTTAAGTACCATGTTCAATAGCAGCCTCTCATCAGGCTTTGCCCACTGAATGGTGCACAGCAAGAGTTATCCCACCCCACAAAGGGGGAGCCACCACTGATCCCGGGAACTATCTACCTATTAGCCTGACGAGCCTGGTCTGCTAGGCCATGGAATGTATAATCATGGAACTCCTAAACAAATATATGGGCAACCTCCAAACTCTGGATCCCACCCAGTTTGCGTTTGTGAAAGGCAGATCATGCCTCCTGAGTGATAGACTTGAGGCAGTCACCAAAGCCGTAGATGAGGGTAAGGTGGTTCACACAGCCTGTCTTGACCTCACCAAGGCTTTCAACAACATTCCCCATTCTGGAATTGTAGCTAAACTCACTAAACTAGGTATAAATCCTTGCATCACAAGATGGGTTGCCAACTGTCTCACTGACAGAACCCACACCTGTAAAAGTTGCATACTCCAAATCTGACCTCAAGGCAGTGACAAGTGAAGTGCTGCCACAGGGTTCTGTCCTGGGACCTCTCCTGTTAGCCTGTACTTCAGAGAAGTAGATACCAACACACAGAAGGCCTCTGGCTGACTAAGTTAGAGGACTGCAAACTAGGAGCCATAGTAAAGTCCCCAAATGATGTGGACATCTTACAGAAGGTCCTCACTGAGACAGATGCATGGTGTCGGAGCTATGGTCTCAAGCTCCGTGCCAAAGTGCAGTGTCATCACCTTTGGTAAAAACTCTGTACCCATCAACTACCACATATGCATTCGGTGTTCAGTAGAATGCTGCCTAAGACCTTGGGACCCAGGTGGACAGTAGTCTCCTTTGATGGGACTTCCTGACTACTGTGGCACACCATCATAAAAGGGTTCTCATCCAGGAAAAAGTCATTGTTCCCCTCCTGTCACTCATTAGACCCATAGACTACAATGCCCCTTTTGAAATGCAACTCACAAGACATCTGCAGCAGCTGGAAAGGCCACAGAAGTACCTCAGAGGATTACTGGCCTCAAACAAATGCCCTACACTGACCGCCTCAAACTCCAGCTTTACTCCGTAGCATGTCGCCTACTCAGAGGTGATCTCTGCTGAACATATAAAGCTGTCAAACCCGGAGCTGTTGGGAGACCTGCTACACCTAAAGAAATCCCAGTCCCTCCAAGCTACATGCTCTAGGGACCTAAACCTTGTCACCACAATAAACAGGACATGCTGGAGGGATAGATTCCTGTCCCAGAGACCTCTATACTCTGGAACAAGCTACCCATCTATGTCAAGCAAAGTTCTTGGCACTCATCAAGAAAAATCTTGGGAAATAGGAAATGCACCCAAGGGATCACTTCTGTCTCTGCTGGACAGTAGCACAGGGAAATGACTTTCTATGGTGCCTTGCTGGCTAGACTTGCGTAGGCCCTTGGGCCAATAGCCTAGTACCTATGATTTATGAAAGTCACAGCTACAGGGCAAATTGGTGGAAGCTGGTAGACTACATTCCTGAACAGAGTTGGTGGGTGTCTGCTCATAATGGGAGCATCCACCCTAATCGTTAAACGGGGACGTTTTGTATCTAATGCAAGGATGTCTCCCACATCCTCTCTATTGCAAATTTCCTAAGTGAAATGGCCTTACTTGAACCACAGGGCTCCTCTGTGTTCTGGTCTAGCCAGCACAACTCTTCAGCCTTGGATTCCCTTGTCTCCTTACCCTCGCATCATGTAAAAGGCTGTGGGCACAACTGGCGTATCTGCTTTAGAATGACACTACCTGTTTATTCTGCCAACAACTTCATATCCTGAGCAACCTGTTCACAAAAATGCTGATGTGTACTTCTGCCTTAAGTTTTCATTTTGAGAACACTTTGCTGTGTGAAGTTTTATCGTTCACCAGTTTCTTGTCCTGTGGAGTAATTGTGACACTAACCATCCTAACAAGAATTCATGAGCCAGTTTGTCTTTAGAGGTGGCATTTACTTTTTTCTGACTTGAGTGTATTCTTTCAGTTGCAATATTTAACTGATCCACCCTGGTAGTTCTCCATTCCAAACCCATCAGTCTGAACAGCGTCTCTGAAGCAGTTCATGGTTTTGACTAACAAAAGGAAATGGAAGTCTCTGTGCAGCTTTACCAAAAGGTAAGATCACACAGGCAAACAATTCAGAAAAACTCAACACTGCAAGAAAGAGTAGCCAAGATGGAGTCTTCATTGTATCCACCACCTTGATTTTTTTTTTGTAGTGGAAGCCCATTGGTCATCTTGGATAAACTATCCAGCTTTAAAACTGAGCTTAATTTTTCTAACTTGGCAGCATAGCCTTGACTGGTGTAATGTACAAAGGTAATTTGCTCTTGAAATGGTGGACCCCCCTCAGTTGTATGAAGTGAATGTTGCTATCTTCATAGCTTTACAATTAAGCATTTGGATTTCTACAAATGGAGTTTTGTAGTGGATTTTAAAAATGTATATGGCTTCAGTAGGCCTGAGTGAAGCTCTGCAGTAATGTACTGCCCAGTATTGTATGCAGATGGCCTGAAACATGAAAAAGTATGAAATTCATTGAATTCTAGTGTAGAATTAATAAGGTATGCATTTATTTCACATTTGTTAACTGGGTAAGATATTACCCATTTTCAGTGGAGACCCAAGGGGAAAGACCCAAACAAAACCTACAAATAGACACGTTAACAATATAAAGAGCAAAACAAACTTATGGATACAATGGATAAGAAAAATAAGTGTAATCCAAAGAATAGTACATAACTTTATACAAGGTCGGAAGAAGGAAAGTGCAAAAGATAGGAGTAGAGGAGGAATGAAGTGATCTAGAGGGGAGGAGAAAAAAATAGGATAAAGTAAATTGTATAAAGAGGGAGGGTATAGAAAAGAGCAGATTATCAAGAAAAGGTCTTTATGATAAGTCTAGTGAAAAAATTGGAATATGGAAAGGGGAAGTTAAGTAGGATGGTTACAGGTCCATGTAGGGTAAAAATAAGGTCATGTTTGAAGTTAGGAAGAGATGTATGACTTCTAATATGGAGTGCAAGATTATCCCAAATAAGGGAGATGGGAGTACTATTAATATTAGGTTTATAGATTTGTAGAAAGTTATCAGAACTGCGCAGGATTGGGGAGGGGTATACCAAGAGATCAGGCTGGACAGATGGACAGTCCGAATGAAGAATTCGGAAAGCTAGCATCAACTGACACTTGGTCAGAAGGTGTGGAAATTCAAGCCAATTTAGTTTGAGAGCTGAACAGTGATGGGATTTATAGGGGCTGCTGGTGACAAAATCTAGCAATTTTGTTAAGTTTGGTAAAGTTTTTCCAGCAGGCTGTATTGTAAATTGGAAAATAGAGGGGAGCCATAGAGGAGGGTGGGGAGGAGATGAGATTGGGCTAGCAGAAGTTTAAAGATGGAGGTCAGGAATTTGCTGTTTCTATAGAACATGGCCAGTGTGTTTTCTTTATAGAATGAAATATGTGGATGTCTAGTTTGAGCTGGTCAATGACACCTAGGAGTTTAGCGTGTAAATCTGGTGATTTATGATGGTGCCATTTAGTGAGTATATGAGAGGTGGATTTGTGATGGACTAGAGCTCTAGGTAGGAATAGTAAGAGCTTAGTTTTAGAGGGGTTTGGGATAAATTGGGGAGCCACTTCTCAGAGTGAAATGAAGACTGGGTGATATGGTGGAGGTTGTCTGAAATGGAAATCTTGAGTTGAATCCTCTGCATACTGTATGATGGGGGGAGATTGCTGACAGTGTGTAGGCCATTGGTGAGGAGGATGAAAAGGAGGGAATTTCACCTTTAACACCGGTCTGAACTGGCAAGGTGAGAAGGAATTTTGCCATTTAATTGCTTGTAAGCGACTGGACAGGTAACTAGAGAACCAATTTAGTGGGGATAGAAATATTCAGCTGAGAGTTTTTGAAGTAGAAGCTTGTGAGAAACTGTCAAAAGCCTTGACAGATCTAAAATGGCAAGACCAGTTTTATAGTCTCTGGCCTCTGCTACTATGAGAGAAGGAGTGCTGTTGGTACTGTTTGGGCCTAAAACCATGCTGGGCTGGTGTTGGTTAAGAGATTGAGTAAGGTGGGAAAGCAGTTGAGAATTACTACACTTTTCTAAAATTTTGGAGAGGGGAGAGAATAGCAATGGGACAGAAGTTTAGATGGTTCTGGGGAGTTTCCACCCTTATGTAGTGGGATAGTATAGTATTCCTTCCAAATGGAGGGAAAAATAGATTCTTGGATTGAGCGGTTTATTAGAATGGAGACGGGAAGGGCCACAGTTAGCAGCAATTCTTAGGAATTGGGAAGGTAGGTTATCTGGGTGGGGGAACAAGATTTGAGTTTACCAAGTTTTAATATAACAGATACAGGTTTAAGCAAGAAGGGGTTGGAGGAGTCTGGGTGTATGGAGAAAGTGGGTGTGGTAACAGAAGTGATGGTACTGAAAGTGTAATTAGAGGTGGGGTTGGGAATATTTGAGGAGTTGAGGACAAGTTTAGAAATGGTATCAAAGTAGTGATTAAAAATGAATGACCATATCTGAGGGAGATTGATTGGGAAAAGACTTGGGGGGGTTGTGGGTGTGCCAGGGTTGAGAAGAGTATGGTTGACCAGAACTTCTGGGGGTTAGTAGGTTTCTGAGATTGATCAGATGTAAACTTTTTTTTTTTTTTTTTTGTAATCTTTCCAAGTAAAGATTGAAGGAAGACATTTTAAGACTAATGTAGACATTATCTGCTGGGGCAAAAGGTTAGCTTGAGTAGGAATTTTAGATTAAAGATTCTCCTAGTGAGAATGGCCACCATCAGTCAAGTGTTGCCTGAATACTTGGACACTTTGCTCAACAGTTTTGTGGCTGGTAGTCTTGGACTACTTGCAAACTGCATTCTCCATTCTAGCAGTCGCTGTAGTGACTTCCATGTGCATCTTCAGTGGTGCCTGTATGGGGGATGGTTTAGTCCTACCTAAGAATCATTCCTTTGAGAAACTTTCAGAGGAGTAACACTGGTTGGGTTCCAGGGAGGTTTGCAGATGTAAAAATTAAACATTTTTCAGCAGTTTAGAACTGCCCACAGTCTGGGTATACCTAGACCCAGTCTATGGGTGGGACTGAGGATTTGGTGAAAGATGGCTTGAAGCAGAGACTTGGCATTCTGTTAACTGGCAGTCTTAATCCACATCCTGCTAAAATACTTGTGCCTAATTTTGCATTGGACCTTTCAGTTGGCTTGCTCAATTTGTGGTCTTTAGAATTTGGCAATTGTATACAACACAGCTGTTTTCCCCCTCTGTCCAGTTTGTGCCTGGTAAGTGGCATTAACACTGTTCTTGGTGTCCTGTGCATGGCATGGTGCTGTGCAAGATCTATTTAGTTCTGTTAAATCTGGCTTTCTGTAGTTGTAGTTTTACTTGGCAAATGTCACTTTTCATACCTTTGTAACTCGCTGAGATTGCAAGGCAAAGAAATATTGGACAGCACACTGAATTTGGGTTTTTCAAGATTATTCCTACCCAACCTTCAGTGTGCTGTTGGCCAGTGTCTGTGCACAAGTCTTTGTAGCGCTGAGTCTTAAGTCTCCTGTTGTATTTGCATGAAATCTGCCCATTGTTTGCCTTTATCTTTCAGTTTGAATTTGCTTGGGGGGGCTAAATTAATATCCTCATTGAAAGAAGTCACTGTAGTATTCCCCATGCTTAGTATCACCTTTTAGTTAGTGGCGCTGCATAGTGAGCAAATGAGTTCTGTTCACTCTAAATCTGGTTTCCTTTACAAACTGTTACAGGGCACCCAGTACTCTGCTTAAGGGTATTCAGACCATCAAGAAGGTATTTGTGGACTATGCATCAAAGGAAGGTGACCCAAGTACACTGAGCAAACATGAAGTGAAACTACTTCTGCAGGAGCAGCTCTATGGGGAAGAGGTAAGTGGTTCTGTTCCAAATCTATTGCATATGAGATCTTGAGTATAGAACTTGAGTAATGCGGAATACAAGACTTTAAAGATGGTCATGACTCCTAATGTTGGTCGAGATTTATTGGAATTGTGCATATTCCTCAACTGTTGGCTTCTGTTAGTCTAGTCCCAAGTTTGTATGTCCTTTACCGGTGAAAAGTCAAGGTTATATGTGTAGTACTGCAGTATGTACGTACAGGTGCTAGTCGGAACTTGCTGCACAAGTTGGTGCCTTTAGATTGAGGGCTTTGTTTTCCCAGCACAGTAGCTGAAGTTTTGTGCATACTGTACCCCAGCATTGATTTGCTAGCCTGTCTTAGTCTAACAGTTGGGGTTCAAAGGGCACTTTAGCCTGCGTTACCCCACACACAAACTCCTATCTGTAGCAGTGTATGAAATTGGAACCTGAAGCATCATTTCCTACCCTTTTCCCTAAACTTCAGTGCAAGTGGTTGAGAGTCTTCTTTTAAATTGCCTTTTTTTTCTGTTTAGCTTGGTAACTCATTTGACTAGGAAATCGAAATTTTTAATAAAGGACTAGAATGTTTGAAACTTTTAATAAAGGACTAGAATGTTGGAGCATATATTAGACCCTGCCAATTTTTTTTGTATTCTGTATGGTCCATGTGCATACAGCCAAGGGAATACAAGCAGCCTTGTGAAATTTCTCATGTCTTGCTCAGTGCATAATGTCTCATTGGGGCATTTTGTGTAGTAACTCTGCTTTTGTAGAATAGTGTTGCTGTTGAGTGTAATCTCCTTTCTTTCAGGTTGTCATTCTGACTTTCACTGGTCACTTCACTTCCTGGTGTTGAGAGCATTGTCATGGAATCAAAATACCCTGTGCTTAATGTGCAGGCTTTCCTTGCTCATTCTGTCCAAAGACCATGTGTACTGCTTGGGTTGATCTGTATACACTAGTCATGGATTTGCAATCTCAAGGGGTTCTATAAACCCACAGGAAATGTGGGGGGTTATTGCATCACAATGGTATTAAGTCCACATGTGGTATACAGGCACAATTACTTTAACCTGTAGCTACTTTGAAAGGTTTTTGGACAGATGCATTGCCTTTTTATGGAACAATTTGGCATTTCAGGACTGACTCCATTATACCCACCTCCACTCATTGTTCACTATAATGCAACAAAAGGGTAGATATTTTTATTTTTTTTTTTTTTTGTTCCCTCATTTGGTGGGCCAACAACTTGCTTCAAGAACTGAGAAATGAACAAACTACTTTGCTTTTATTGATTTAAACTTTATGTAACTCACCTAAAGTACAAAGCAAGTCTTATTTGGCCAGGCTTTCAATGATCCTTTGAGGATGTAAGGGTGGTGCTCCTTGCTTATTTGCCTCAAAATTGAGAAATGGCAATGCATCTATCTTCAAATCTGTCAAAGCACTGTAATCTTAATGACAGAACGGAGCACAAGATTAATCCGTTGTGCTTGGTAGGATTTCCAAAGTGATGCTACATGGTGCTTAAGTGAGGAAGATCAACCAGTTTGGACTTGGGTCTTGCAAGGAAGCTTTAGGTGTCTGTGTGTGTGTCTGTGTGTGTCTGTGTCACTTGGACATCCAGCAGTCTACTGCTACATTTTGATCAGATTAGTCCTTTAGGAGTAAAAGGCTCTCCACGGTAGCATTAGCATATAGCTTTGCTAGTAATTTGCATATTTCCTTTTATAGAACTTTGTAGGTCTGGAGTTTGCACTCAACTGGACTGCTGGTGGTTTTGATCATTCTGCAGTTAACTGTTCTGTAAAGGCATTGCAATACACTTTTTTTTTTTTTTAAGCTAATGTATGGTCATTGAAATGCCTACTGAAAATCTAAAGGGACACAACTCATGGTCTCTTTCAGGCCAAGACCACATTGGTTTTCCAGCTGTCCAAGGAACACTACTGGAAAATTCCAATTAAGACCGACTTAATAACAATGTAAAAGCAGACCGGTTTTCTGTCTCACTCTGGATGGGGTTCTGATCTGTAAAACACCTCTGTTCTCATAGGAAGTGGTACATTTATTTCCAAGAAGCCAGGAAACCTACCAGAAAATTCCACACCAAGTGGAAAAGATTTTAATTTGGTGTCTCATACGGACTGGAGCTGCTATCTGAGATCCCCCACTACTTCAGTTGCTCTGAATGTCTGGGTTGGCGTAGTCCAGTAAAACCCATTTGTCAGCCATCAATGCCAGTTTGCCTCTTGATCCTCATGTGTCCAAGGCATCTGCCTTCTGCAGAAAATGGGCTGCCTTGGCTAGATCTGTCCTTTTTTTTTTTTTTTTTTTTTCCTTCAGCTGGGGGAATCCCCCAGCTGTTATGAATACTGCAGCAGTGACTTTTCAGTTGGGAGACTACAGTTTTGTTTAAGAACCTACCTTGACAGATCTCCTATACACCATTTTGGGAGTTTCTTGTCTTATGGCTACATCCTCCTAGCTGATTCTTCTCCAAGCCAAAGGCCTGAAGATAACAGGAGTTAGATAACAGGAGTTTGAGGAACTTGTGCATATCCATTATACCATCTGTTATGTATACTTTAACAGTAAGCAGTAAAAAATCTACTGTTGTGGTAAGTGCTTATAAAACTGGTAGTATGTATGATTTACCAGGATGCGACAGTTTTTCTTCGCAGCTTAACATGCCCTGTTTGGGGTGTGGTTCTCTGTTTTCAAGAACAGTACATGTAAAGGTAACAGATTTTTGCTTCATCTGTAGCAGTTGGCCAGGAAAGTGAAACTGAATACCAGTAAATGATCATCTTTTTTTCAGACTGCAAGCAAAAAAATGTTTTCTGAGACACTGGCAAAGAGTGGAATCCGTTGTGCACTTGGAATGACGTGGCCATGATACTCCAAAGCATTCAGCACAAAGGTGCAACTTGCATTCTGTACACTGGTACTGCAGCTTTGGCCTTTATACCCTCTGCAGAATAGTTCCACATCCACTCCAAACTTGTATTGGCCCTCTGGTATTTGCCATGGCAGCACCTGACATACCAGGTCAGCTCAAGATTTTCAAAAAATTTACAAGCTAGTTCATAAGGGCATTCCTGAATAACTGCCTTTATACATGTCATTCACTCACTGCCTGACGCCGCATGGTTTGCATACACTAAGTGCTTGAACTGCCAAGTCCACTGTTTGGCTTTCCTCACTGAATAATGTGACTGCAGCTAGTCTACACTATGTATATTGGTACTACTGAAGGATTTGAATGACCACTTGACAAATGTGCATAACTGCAGTTTTTTAGCATGGCGGGGTCTACATTGGACAGTACAAACAACTTGTGTGGTAATTTAGGCTCACTGCAGCTGCTTGTGCTTGCTGCCCATATGGGCTAGCCAGTCCTGTTTGTCCATGCTATGCCACAGCAGTAAAGCCTTTTCTCTAAAATGTTGACTAGTAATATCCAAGCAAATATGCTGTCCACCCTTAACGCCTTTTGTGAGGTTCATGACAGCTTTGTGCCAGACTACATTCTGAGGTTACCACCTTCATTAGACAAGTCCACATTGTGTGTGCATCTGCTAGTATGCATACTTTTATCCATACTGATGGAAACATTGCCTACCACCATGTAGGTGGTGGTTTGTACAGTATCCATAAAGCATCGCATCAATTGAATGAGCATGTAGTTTCATGTTCAGGCTGGCATTTGGATGCAGCAATGAATCTTATTGCAGTGAATTACTGAGTCTTTTGAACAGATTGTGGCATCTGCTGTAATCCACAACTGAGGTAGATTGGTATCCCAGCACAACTTGCTAAAATCTTGCATTAGTTATCTCCTCATTAACTAGGTTTGTAGTGGGAGGCATTGATTAACATGGTACATGTGTAGATAGAATCGGAGTGTTAAATAGCTTTAAAATGCAAAGGTTTGTTTTGAATAAAATCATGGTTGAGCATTAACTTCAAAATACCGCCTCTCCATCCAAAGAAAATTAGATTACCATTGGCTTCTTTAGCTTCTGACGCTCTGACACTTTTTGAAATTTCTACAAAACTAGGATTTCCGCAGCATGTGGGGAAGTTTCAATGAAATCCCACTGCATGGAACAAAATGGTTCTAGAGGCTTTAGTGTTTGCTTAAAGCTAACGCCCAGTTACAAAATGTTGAGTGACCTCTGAAAGATGAGGGGCATACCAGTCATGTGAAAAGATTTTTACCCAAACGAAAAGGTAAATGGTAGGCTTTGACCAACTGAGTTGAACCGTGGGGCTACTAGCCCATTCATCTGGTGGCACCACAAAGGCCAATTTGATTCTGAAAAGAACTCCCATAAAGAATTTTTTCACTTTACTGTTTTAAAAAAAGCCTGAAAAGGATAACACATGCTGCTCATCTTGCCAATGTAACTGCAAAAATATTTCCCTTAATGGAATCCTTAACCACAGCTATTTTTTGGCAATAAGGCATCTACTCATTTAACTGCTTTTTTAGTGATTGTTTCTGCTAAAGTAACCTCACTCTGTCCAGAGTGTAAGTATTGCGCAAACGTAATGTGAATCTGAAACCGGTTACTGATCTTTGCCAATTTACAAGCTTTTGTAATGGCTACAAGCTCTAAGTGAGCAAACCCACTTCTATTTAATTGTCCAGGTAACCTGATTCTGTTGGATACAAATGGAAAAGCTAAGTTCACCATTATCTGAACACAGGTGCAATCGACTAAAAATTTAATCTGGGTTCTATAATGGGACCTCTTGTAAACTACACACTTTTGTGATCTTTGCAGTAGGAATTAAGAATTAAAGCAGGATTAAGTGGGTGGACATCTTTAAAGGGTGGAGTAAAAACTCCTTTAGACAGTCTTGCTGCAGATGAGTATTGTGTTGTAGTCTTCAGTAACTATGCTTCTATGGAAAGTGGAACTGCCACGCAAGTCTTTTGCTTAAGAATTGGAGTAACCTCCATTTCCATTGTGTGCTATCAGCCTTCCCCTTGTTGCATTGGGGGTGGGCTGCTGCTATGGGATCAGGCTTTGTAGTGAAATAAGTGATTAGCTCTAACCATTTCTATGTTGTGCAATAACCCTAATGCTACTTTATTCTAAAAATTTTGTTTAGTCAAAAAAAAAAAAAATGACAACCTGTGTAGGCAGGAGTAAGCTTTTCAGTTGTACAAAAGCTTGTTCATAATCCTACCAGGGTAAAGGTTCGGGGGCATTTTTCACTTTTCCCAAACCTTTATTGAATTATCCCTTGTGATATAGGCAAATTTTACATTCATATAAAAGTAATAAAGCTTTTAACATAATAAACCTACTTCACAGATATATTGCTATATATCTAATCCAAGCAATATTGCATAAATTAATTTCCTGCCAAACAGCAAGTATTTAAACCACTTTCTACATGAAAGAAACCACACAAACAACAATCCTAGTTGCAAATATTTGATCACAAACCATACTGACACTCCCAGTTGCAAATGTACATAACTTGTCTACCCAATTTTTCTCACTCTAGCATGGCATAGCTCATTAAGTCCTGCCACCTTTCAAACCTCCATTCCTCCCTTGTATGTATAGTTCCCACAATTCACATGTAGTTTGCTCCTTCCCCTTTTCTAAATATCTCCATTACATAGTCACTACTTCCAGTATAGTTTAGATCTAGATTTCCATTTTCTAGTAATTGTTGTTTTGGCAACAATCAGACACAGCAAGGCCTTGCCATCTCTAGGCAATTCAGATGGTGTATCATGGCTCAAAAATCCATCTCCCTTGTCAAACATCTGCCCACTCGGCAACTCTACAGTGCATCCTGCAGGGAATCCTTAAGTCCACCAACCCACCAAACTCCCAGAAAATGTTCCCAATTGGATCTTTCTTCCCCTTCACATAGCATTTGCTGTCTCCCTGAGGAAAACCTCTAAGTCTACTCATGTAAACATTTCCAGGCAAAAATCTAGATTTTTGTTGCATATTTGGGAGACTGTATCCTCCCACTTTTTTTTTTTTTTTTTTTTCATGAATTGCTTATTCAATCTCTTCTCAATCCTTTCTAACCTCCTCTGATTTGGTTCTTGGTCATCCTGCAATATTTTATATGCTCTATTAAATATACCTTTTTTTTTTTTTTTTAATTGCAGCTTCTGTTCTAGATTCTAAATCTACCAGTCCTGGTCTTTCGTTTAGAACCCCTCTTTTTCTTTGCCTATACTGACATCAGTCCCCGATACAGAAGGTATTCTAACCTGCAGTCCAAATAGAATGGGAAGACACCAAAGATTTCTCTTCCTCTTTGCTCCCAATACCTTTGTTCCTTTGCCAGTTTTATCCAATAAATTTCAGCCCCCTCTTGTCTATGTCTGTATTCTTAATTGCAGTTATCCCTATCGGCAGAATTTCTAAATTGCTACCCACAACTTCTGATTAAAACTTGCCTGACCTGTGTGTAAGACTAAAGGGACCAAAAACATTGCTCATCTCAGTTTTTGTATTTAGTCTCTTCCCACATATCCTTGGCTGTCACACTAGAATAGTTTTTAATCCACACTCCTAAATACTTTTATCATGTTCTCATAAATATGGGTATTCCTGAACCATTTCATGTGTGGATACATAATTTACCACTGTTGCCTTTGTTTTAGCTTCATTAATTTTGTATCCTAAAACTGTCTCAAATGTTCCACAACACTGTAATGTTAATCTGGTATAAAATATCTGCAAATAAAGCCATCTTTTTTGACTAATACCAATTATATTCTTGAATGAGTCCCTTATTTTCTTTGCCAGTGGTTCCAAATGTAATGCAAATATAGGGGAAAGAGGACACCTCTGCCTGGTTCCGCTGCTCAGACAAATTGAGGACTCCACCCACTTTAATTTTTGCCTCGGTCCCTCTTGTATCATCCCCTTTAAGCAGGGCAATGGAAGCCTCTGCATTTCCTGAAACTGTCAAATGCTTTCTCTGCATAAAGACCCACCAACAACAATGGTATCTTCTTGCATTCTGCTCCCACCAGAACCAATGTTCTGTTAATGTCATGTTTACCTCCCCTCCACAAAACCACATTGATCCATGTGTCAGTTTTGGCTTTACTTTGCCGTTTTAGCCATTATGGATATTGAAATGGGCCTGTGTGAAATTGGATCTTTACCCTCTAGGTATTGCAGCTACCACTGCATTCTTCCAAGGATGGTGGTACTTCTGTTAAGATACTGTTTAAAAGTCTTCCAGATCTTTTTTCCTCCTAGCTTCCAAACGTTAACCTTGGCATATTTAATTCTTCCATAGACATTTTCCATTTGTATCTCCTATTTTCATATTTCTCTGCTCTATAGAGAGACTCGTAGAATTTCAGAAATGTCTATCGCTACAGGATCGGTTACCTTCCTTGTTATAGGCCTCCTAAGTTTGGCGAGTGTTTCTACTTTCTGTTGCCAGAGTCCTTGAGCTAAAAGTTTGTGCTCTAGAGTTGTCACAGTTGCTTAACAGCAGTCATTCTAAGCTCGTGCATATTATCAAGGTAATCCCTTATTTTCTGCCTAGCATACTGCAGTTTATCCTTTCCTGTGAGATTTCCCCCTATTCTGCAATACTTGAAACATTTCAGTCCCTCCTAAATTACTAATTTGACCATAGCTACTTATTTCCACCCTATTTTTTAAGCTCTACCTTAATTTTATCTCACTCCCTAGCTATATTGAGAAATTTCTGTCCTAACCACACTTAAATCTGTACTACCCATTCCTTAAACTTATTTCTTTTCTAATGATAGGTGGGAAAGCACTGTCTCACTTCATTACCTGGTGCTTTTATTTTGGCTATTGGCAAATGATCTGAAATAGTTATTGGGCAAGTATAAAGACCTTCAGTTAAATGCACATTTTCTGTAAAATATAAATGGTCTTGGAAAATATAAATTCACTAAACTTTCTATTACTGAATTTTCCATGCCAAATATTTTCATAAATTTCTTAAAAAATCTGCCCTCCCTTTTAGGCCCCCAGACACACCTTCACTGCTGCAAAGCAAATATTCCTTGCTAAAAACTGATTTTTTTTCTCCCATAATTTTGTTTTGAGCTCCATTATAGCAGTTTTAGGTAGAATGTAAATACATGCCAGTGTAATCCTCTTCCCTTGCCAGTAGCTGCTTAGCACTACAAATCTGATCATCTTTCACTGTTGATGCTCCTCTTGCAGTTAAGTACACCTCTGTTTTTTGTTCCAGGTATTCCTCTGAATAACCTTCCTGAAACTTTATCAAATTCACATGTTCAGTTTGAAGTGTCTCATGTAACATAGCTATTTGCACTCTACATTTTTTTTAAATATAGTTCACTACTTTCTGGTTTTGTATTCATCAGTGAGGCCATTTTCATTTAAAGACATAAAGCATTATTGTAGTAAAGTGTTTTAAACCTTGGTTAAATGTACACTGGCAGGTTGAACTAAAGCCTTCAAAAAACAAACGCCCCAATACCCCCTAAAATCATGTCCACCTTCAAATAGTGAAGTCTTACCCTAATAAGTACAAAAGTCCCAAACTAATAGCCACACTCGGGCGTGAGGTAAAGAAAGGTTATCCATGCTAAGACGCATGGTGCAGTAAGTGCCGACTGGGTTTCTTAGCTTTATAGCACTCCCAGCTGGGCAAACCCCTGAATGCTTTCTTTGCAAGAAAAACCCTCAATGTTTTTTTACTTGCAGTCTTAAAAACCTGCTACTAAATCAGTCTCTCTAGTCCAAGTCATGCCCCTCCCCCCATGCAAGAATGAGCACATTTTTCACTGTTAACCAGGCTTTTTTTACATTGCAACGTCTACATTTCTTTGAACAAGGAGAGAAGGGAAAGAACAGCAGCACCTGTTTACATTCCCCATTACACTTGCAACTGAATAAATACTTTATAGCATGTAAAGAGAACCACATGCCACAACTGGTACTATTTAAGAAACTTTTACAATTTCTCCCTCTGTTCCCTAAAGCACTTTTCCAAACTATGACATGAGGTAGGGCATATGCTCTAGTCCCCCATAAGTCCAGCAAATTCTGTCAAATATTTCCAGATATTTTGTCATATTTAAATATAATTATTGCATTGTAGTCTCATATTAAGTTACTGGTTTTATTATGGTTTCTCTGAAATCCTGTCTCTGCTTAGTTTCCAATGTACTCTAGATTCTTTCTAGTCTACTCTTGTGCTCCCTTCTCTCCAACATTTTCCATTGAAAAATTCCCAAGTATAGTATCTGTCCTTTTGCTTCCTGTTCTTTTAATACAATCTCCTGTTTTACAGCTCGCGTTTTGTTGGACATTTATTTCCTCCTTAGCATGTACTTAATCAAAAAATTATTCCCTTCAGGGAAAAATACCTTTTAAGACTGCTGGGTACAGCACTTTGAATCTTTCACCTGCATCTCAACATTCCCTAAATAGCAGAATAAATTTGCTCCTCTTCTGTCTGGTGTACAATGAGTAGTCATTTTCCATTCTCCCACTTTTGGTACTTTGTCCTGCTGGTAGGATTGCAGCTTTACTATTAAAGGTCTAGGTTGCTGAATTATAGCTGTGTTTGGAGCATACACTATGTTCCCCTTTCAGTTGTGCTGTGGAATACTAGTCCGCTTGCTTATTTGTGCTTTCATAAAATTTAATGCAGTATGTTCCTTCCAGCTTCTCTGGTATAGCTGAAAATTTTGTTCCCTGTGTGCTGTCTTCTAATTCTATTTTGAAACCTCTTGTCCTGAGCAGTCTTTCAGCCAGCCTTTTCTTCATTTAGACCTCTGATTTTGCAGCTTTCTCATCTGAATAGCTTAAGCTTCCATTTTTTCCAGCCTTTTGTTTGTATTCTGTATGCTGTTGTCTTGTAACTTCCTGTAGGTTAGTGGTAATGTGTGAAGGTTGCATTGTTTTTTGCTGAGCAGCTGCAGAACTTTCCCTAGTCGGGGTTTCTTCCTCACTTTTTTTGTAGCTGACTTTTTTTCCAGGTCTCCTGTATTTCTTTATTCCTGGCATGTAGATAGGGCACCTAGCTAGTTACTGAAATTTACCCACAAATAAGTCTACTGGCCGCCTCTTGAGTTTTTCAAACAGACTGAGAAACAAGTTGTTGCTCAAAGCACAGCTGTCTTGGAAGTGGCAGGTTCAGGGTGTGTCATAATTGAAGGTTTCACCACTAGTACATAATCTATTGATTTACTTGTTGGTCCCAAGAAAGCTCACAATGTTTTAATGCAATAGGACATGGCACAGTTTGTAGTAATGCATGAAGGCAGGTTTTATCTTGCACCTTCTGAAATGTGTCTAGTATTGAACCTGTAATGACCAAAACTGCAATTTGTCTTTACCCTAAACCCAACTTCAACTTTGTCAAAAGAAAAATAGTATCTTTGCAGTCATTTGGGGGTTTTTGAAGCAACGTAAATCACCTACGTAGGAGTAGAACCACACAAATATTAATCTTGTCCGACTGTTTGTATTTCTCTAGAGAAGAGTGGCTGATTCTACTAGTCCACATATACGGTTGCCCTCCTGTGTAAAGTTAGATATTTACTATCTGGATATACAAGAATAGAAAAGGCAGATGAAATGTCCATAACTTTTTGAAGGTACTTGCATCTGAAATAGAACTTGGGTGTCATTCCAGGATTGGGAACTACCAGAACTGATGGTGGTACTGCTACATTTAATGCTCAAATCTTGTACAAATCTATATTCTGTGGTTTATTCACTGTGAAGTCCCTGTTAACACTATTTTAAGACTTGGGACAATGATACCTTGTAATGAGGCAAAAAAACTGCTTTGATTCCTTTTTTTTCCCATTTCCACCGACAAAAGTTACTGCGCTACCATAGGCAGGTGATCACTACGTTTTTTTAATGTTATCACTATTTCTGATGAGCCCTTCCTCACTTATTGGCAGTCCAGAGCTGTGGAGGGGCTACTTCAAGCCAGCATTTTCTTCATCTTGTTCTGATAGAACAGCAAAATAGTATCTTCACTTGTACAGTTTGAATAGAATCCCAAGGATTTGCTATGGATATTACACCACCTGATGTGCAGTACATGGTGTATTGTAATCTTGCATATCTACCTAACCGATTTTAGAGTGGCAGAATTTGCTACAGTAAAAATACTGTTCTAGTGGGCCAATTTAGACTATCCAGAAAAACCTGTTCCCATTTAAAGTGACTGGCCACTCACACCCTGAATCTTGTGCTCTGAGAAGTGGAAGGTGTTCAGCAGTTGCTGAAGTAAACATTGACCTAGTAGCTCCTGTGTCTGAGAAATGGAATCAATCAATTTTGCACACTTATTGACAAAGGACCGCTCTGGTCAGTTGATACTGAAGGAAATAACCATTGACATGAGTAGGACCCACAGTTTCTATGCTAGTGGCTGCCAAGCTGTAATCCATACAGCAAGATTTTTCATCTTGCTGTGGTGACTGAACAGTAGTGAATCAATTTGCTGTACGGACTTCATATTCATTTTAACAATGTCCAGACTGACCATAGTTAAAACAAGTATTTAAATGTGTTGCATAAGTCTGTGTCTGATGCAGAATGTTCAGTGGTTTCTAAGTTTGCAAATGAGTGCCTCTTTTATTCATGCACCCACAGCAATTCCCAGCCCACTACAAACAGCAAGTAAACAGTAATGGTCATAGTGCATTTTTTCTGAAAACTGTTAAGTAATTGCATACAGATGCACAATAGTTCTAAGCTAGATTTGTTATGTTCCTAAAATTAGCAAATGACATTACGTTCACCAATGGATAGCTCCAAGGCTGTCTAGCAGTAAAACAGTAAGGCAAGTTTATCCATACAGATAGTCCCATGAATTACAACCTCTTCTATGTACACGAGCTAAACAGTCAAATTTGTAACTAATCTGCTCACTTTAAGAAAATCTTGTGGTAAAAACATGTGCTGCTGAAAATATTCTAGTAGAGGTTTCGATTTGGTAAACTAAACAGTGGTAAATTGTGACCAAGCAAGATAAGTCTGGCAAAATGTACATAAACTGCTGCTGCTCCTAATGGTGTAATCCAGAACATACAGATTAATCATTGGGTACCCATCCTGCATTTACAACTTTGAACTGCATTTTCACATTTGCCTCTCCGTAAACAGATGGTGTTCTCATTCTCGGACATTGTCATCATATTTATCACTGTTACAGTAGCCTTGGCTATAGTCTTCCAAAGCTTGACCTTCCGCATGCACAAACTAAATGGCAGCTCTATCTGACAAGTTCACTACTGCCAAAAAAGTATGCTTCTCTGATGCTTTTGAAGATTGTCTGTTTATGCTTTTCCTTTGCTGGGCAGATAACTAGTTTGGGGATAAACCTTCCATTCAATGTTACTCTTCAGGAAGGTTGCAGACTGTCATGAAACTGTAAATTAAGTGAGCTTTTCCCCGTCACTCTAGATGTTTAACTGAAACCTTTTTCTTGTGGAGAAATTTTACTTTGTGGGGCTGTCAAATTGCTAAAGTGTACAGCAGGCAAACAACTCGTCTCTGCCACAGGTGGGTGACTGCTGTGGCCATTTGCACCTCGAACCACTCCTCTGCCCTGGATCTCTTCATATCTACAGCCACTATGGCTCGGGGGTTGGCCACATCCACTGTGGTGGTTTCCCTTCAGGGGGAAGGTTGAACCTCTCTTGGCCCAGAGTAGGTGAATAGAGGGTTTCCCTGTTTTGCCAGGATATTGTGCCCTTCCCTGTGGAACTTGCTACTGCCATAAAACATTGACACCATTTTTTTTCTGTCCTCCAAAGAACAAAGTTAACTATTTACTTCTCAAATTCCCTTAGACAGGAGTAGTTTCCTAGGTCTGGCTTGGGGGTTTTAGTCAGACTTTTGATCCTCCATTACTTTTTGCTAAAAAGGATGACTTGTTTCTGGGGATTCCAGAGTCAGAATTTAGACTAGAAGATAAAGGGACAAATGCAGGTTCTCAATTGGATGCCCCTCTCGGAGGGAGTCTTTGATTTGCCCTTTCTAGAAATCGTTTCAAAGCAGCTGCAAAGTCTGTTAAGTTTGGCTAGAGATTTCAGTCCCGTAAAATTTCATAAGCTGTTTCAGAAAAGTTCCCAAACCTTCATTTCTCCATCTTGGTCAGCTTTGGAGGATGTACCTGCTTCCCAATAGCCAGTCTACTGCCCCAAAAAGGCAGTTGGAATGAAAGTTCCTCGGTCTCAAGTCTACACACTGTTCATGTTTCACTGTTGCAGTCCTAACGGCTGGGTTACCCAGCTCCCAGTAGCTTTCAGTCAGCCAGAATACCAAAGGTAAGTAAAAAAAAATGCCATTTGTTGTGAAGGATGGCAGGGTGTCCGACGGAGGTGGCTGACATCACTTCCTCTGTCTTCCTTGCCTTGGAGCCCAAAGCAGAAGCTTTTCATGCACGAGTGCCGGTCAGCAGTTTACCTTTCTGCTTCAGACTACAGAGAAGTCTACTACAGTTAAATACCCCATTGGGATCCTCTTTCTTGCCTTAAATGTCAGAAAAAGTTAATTGCCTTACTGTGGAAAGAGATTCCCCATAGAGAGTTTCATTCCTATTGCGTTATCTATTCAGGCCTTTATCACTACGTTCTCAATTGTAATCTTTGTGCCTCCTTTAATCCACCTACTGTCCACAGTCTAAGCATTTTGGAGTTTGGCCTAAATTTGTTGGTATGGTGTCCACCAGTTTTCAGGCTTTGGATTTCAGAAGGACAAGGACTGAGAGAGGTCTCAGAAAACTAAGTCCTCCTGAGGTTAAGTTGGTGGTCTGGCAGGAGCCAGTGAGATGCTTTTGCAGTCCCTGCCATCTGCAGATGTACAGCCGCAGGCCTTGAGTCAGAGTCCCTTAGACCTTCGGCCTCCAGTTTCTCCTGACCTGTCTCCTCTTGCTGGAGCTGGTACTGCTAAGCTGACTCCAGGGTCAGAGGCCTCAGCTTTGCTCAGACAGCAAACTTCTTCCACTCCTGCTGCTCCTTCAGCAGTTGCCAGGCATCCAGAATCCTTCAGGCTTACAGGTAAGCCTTCAGGCTTACAGGTAAGCCTTCTGTTCGTAAGCCTGTGAAAAGGCAGGCTCCAGTTCCTTCTAGTTCCCCCTCAATCCCAAATGGTTAAAATAGCTAATTTTGTTGACTCTTATTAGGGGTTCTCAGCCTCATCCTCCTAAAAGGAGTAGGGATGTTTCTCTGGTTTTGTCCTGTTCAGAATCTGAATCTTCCAGCATTTCTGCTGATGAGGAATTCTCAGGCTTTTTCTCCCTTTGAGGATTCCGATGTGGAGGAGTCCATTCCTTTGGCCTCTCCTGAGGATTTCTGTTTTGGTGACAACCTTTTTAAAATTCCTTTAGGGAACATTTTAAATGGGAAAGCCAGGATTATCCCCAATCTAAAACTGGAGTTTTTGATGCATAAGCATTTGGCTATTCCCCCTGCTATTAGGGCTACCAATTGCCTTTCATATGCTGAAGTACCAACAGCACACCTTGGAGGCTATTTGGTCTGAGATTGCAAGTGTACCTCTTTTGGCAGAGTAAAGACATGCAGGATTTGTTGAATTCAGCCACTCTGGTCGAGCATTCCTTGCATTGTGGTTTTGACATCCTTGAGGCCTCCAGTAGGGCTACAGCTACTGGATTTGTTATTGGAAGGCACGCTTGGCTCGGAACAGCCTCTTCCAGAACTTGTCAAGGCTAAGCTTTTGGATGTACCTTTGCATAAAGACTACAGTCTTTTTGGCAGCAAAGCTGAGGAGGTGCTTAAGATGGAGGATAAGGCCAAGTCCATGCAAACTGTTAGATTTTTCTGCAAGTTCAAACTCCTCATTTAACAGGAATTACCTTCCAAGAGTTGGACCTTTCCTGATACCAGTAGACAGAACTGTTCCAGGACTAGGTTACAAGTCTTTTTAGGGGACAGATGGCTACCCCTCAAAGGTCTAGGCAGTGGCAGGCTTCCACTTCTAAGGTGGGAAGCTCCAAGCCTGCATCTCAATCAAAGCACTCTATGACCTTTTACATCTTCTGCCTGTTCTTGCTTGCCTGGAGAGTCCTGTAGGGGGAAGGTTGGCCCTTTTTTCAGATGTCTGGACCTCTATCACAAATAACAAATGGTGCAAAACAGTGTCAAAGGCGCATGTTTTCTTTCCGCACCTTTCCAGCTCCCAAGGGATTCCCAGATGTTCCTCCAAACCAAAAGGCAGAAGTAGAGAAACAAATTAATCTGGGAGCAATAGAAGCAGTTCCTGCTCAGCAGGTAGGCCAGGCTTTTATTCCAGGTGCTTCGTAGTTCCAAAAAACGGCACCTGGCATCCTATCCTAGAGCTTTCCTTTCTAAACTCCTTTCTAGTGATGCCAAAGTTCAAAATGCTCACTCTGCAGCAGTTGCTACCAATGCTAGAAAAGGATTCCCGGCTGGTAACCTCAGATTATCTGCACATCCCTATCGGGCAAAGTTGCAGGCCGTATCTTTGAGTGGGTAAGCAACATTATCAGTTCTCTGTGCTGCCCTTTGGCTTATCTACTGCACAGTCTTCACAAAGTGCCTGGCCCCGGTCATTGCTTTTTGCAGGCTGAAGAAAATTCAGATTTACTCATACTTGGACAACAGTCTGACTCAAGTTCTAAGGAACAGTCTGACAAGTTCTAAGGAGCAGCTACTAAAGGATCTGGAATTCGTAAAGACTTCTCTCTTCCCTGGGTTGCACTCTTAATGAGGAAAAAACAAAAATGGTACCATCCAAGGAGATGATAATCTTGGGAGAGTCTGAACACAGCCGCCCAGATGCAACTCGCCCAGGAGAACTCCTTTTAGTTTATTTCAAGGACTTGGCAAGCCTGTCCAAGCTCCCTGCAAGCTCTGGGATTCATGGCATCTTGTATTCTTGTGATTCCATATGCAAGACTGCATATGAGGAAATTGTAATGGTATTTCAAGAACATTGTGTGTCAACACACAAGGACCTGGAGATGATGATCCCTCTGCTTCCATCTCTGCAGACAGTTTCTATGGTGGGCAACTGCCCATCTATAGAAGGGCATGCCCTTTCGGACACCTCCTGCCACTAGTTCTGACTATGCCTGGGGAGCATACTTGGATGACAGATGCATACAGGGATGGTTGAACACCCAGCAGATGCACCTGCACATAAATCTGAAGGAGATGATTGCAGTTCAACAGGCCTTATTAGCCTTCAAGCAGTGAGGGACTTGCCCTTATCCCCTGTGCAAGCGGTGAGGGACTTGCTCTTATCCCCTGTGCAGACAGCATGAATCTTTGGTTCATGGCAGCATCCTTAGACCGGCATCTCCTCCTAGGTCCGTTCCTTCCAGGAAGGCTCAATGTTTTGGCAGACAATTTTAAGCAGGCGAACCCTGGATCACCAAGTGGCAGCTGAAGAGCAGTTTTTTTACAACATCCTTCAACATTGGGGCATTCCTCAGGTGTATCTTCTCCCCAGACAATCCTCTTCTACCTCTTTTGCACCAGACAGCATCACAGCAGAGCTTGGAGTGGATGCTGTCCTTCCCTTGGACATTGCTATCAATTTACACCTTCCTCTTCTACCCAGAGTGTTTAAGATCATGGATGAACGACCAAGGACTATTCTCATAACTCCGGACTGGTCCAGACAGCATTGGTATCCACTGCTTTGCAGTCTCTCCCAATTTCCTCCTTGGCATCTTCCTCTGAAGCCAGATCTTTTGCTTCAGGAAGGTGGAATCATTCTGCATCCTCATGTTCAATCCCTTCATTTTTGGCAGCATGGCTCATAGTATTGACTCCTATAGCTTCCCTTTCCCAGCAGGTGGTTGATGTGCTGAGGGAGGCCAGGAGGCCTAGCACTAGGAAGTCCTATGCTAGCAAATGGGGAAATGTTCTCTTATTGGATGCAGGCTAGAGGAGAATCTTCTCTGCCTACCCTTCCTCTGGTCTTGGGAGTACCTGGCTGAATTGCTTCAGGGTGGTCTTTTCTATCAAGCACCATGCTTCAGCCATTTCTGCTCATTGTTCTCTCGAACAACCCATTTTCTCTCATCCCCTGATGAAAAATGAATCTTGGAGGTGCTTGCAACTTAAACCCTCCCAGAAGGGCACCTACTCCAGCCTGGTATCTTAATTTTGTTCTAGAGAAGCTCTCTTCCTCCTTTTGAGCCAGCTACCACTGCAGATTCCAAGTTTCTCTTGGAAGACTGCCTTCCTTTTGGCTATAACTTCAGCAAGGAGGGTTTCTGAGCTGCAGACTTTGGCTGTGGAGCCTTTTATTATTTTCCATACAGACAGGGCTTCTTTGAGAACCAATCCCTCCTTTATGCCTAAGGTGGTTTCTAGCTTGACTCTTAATCAGTCCGTACACCTTCCTACCTCTTTTCCTAGCCTCAAAATAAAGGTGAAAGGATCCTGCATTCTCTTGATGTGCACACAGCTCCAGTTTTACCTGGACAGTTGTTGGTCATTTTTGCCCCTGGAGCTCAGGGCAAGGCTATTTCTAAGCATCCAATTTCCAACTGGATTGCACATTGAATCAACTTTTATTCCTTTCATGGTAAGGGTCCCCCTCGAGGGTTAGAACCCACTCAACTAGGGCAGCTTCCACTTCTGCAGCTTTAAGGGGTGTCCCTACTAAAGATATATTGGAGGCTGCCACATGGTCTTCTGTTCACACTTTCACAAAAATTTGCGCCTCTTCCAGAGCCGGGGCAGGGTTTGCCACTGCTGTGTTGCAGGGCATTATCTCCAACCCTTGATTCTGTTGGTTCCTACTCAGTTTTCACTGGGCTTTGGCAATCGACCCATTTGTTAGGGCTGCAACAGTGAAACTACAAACCTAGTACAGTTGTGTACACTTACCATAAATGTAGATGTTAGTGTATTCACTGTTTCAGTCCTGGTTTCCCTCCCTCCTTCCCCCTTTGATCCTCTTTCCTGAGGTACAGGCTGAATTGGATATTTGCCAAATTGGCATTTGGCTTGGCCTTTTTTCTGGGGGCGTCTATTACGGCAGGAGACTGAGGAAGTGACTTCTGCCTCCTTTTGTATCTGATGCCTTGACGCAACTGACTGCAACAGACGTCCTTTTTACTTGCCTTTGCTATTCTGGCTGGCTGACAGGGCTGCCAGGAGCTAGATAACCCATTTCTTAGGACTGCAACAGTGAATACACTCAACATCTACATTTATGGTAAGTGTACACAACCATATTTTCTCAATCCCGACAGCAGCTATAGCTTTAGTTAATTCCTATCCTAACTTCTGATAAAGATGAGAAGGTTATCAATGGCTTTAAGAAATGAGTGTATGCTTCAACTTTTTTTCAGCATTTTGAATCTGGCTCTTATCCCCCCTTACTTTCACAATTCATGATGTCTCGTTTCTTGAGGAAAAATCTACTTTAAATTCTGTTTGTCATTGCCTTCTTTATAGTGTGACTTGATTCTTCAGTGCTGTGGCTTCTGGTACTGTTGAAGTTTTCTGCCTGCATTCCTATTCTCCCAAGAGGATGTGAAATGAGATTTTTATTCTCTCCTTTGGGTAGAGATTTACTGTTTGGCTCCTTTGTTGCAAAGGAGATGAAAATGGTAAGTTAGACCAGAGAATTTCAGGATTTTCCTTTTCAAAAATTAAGGGATTCTCTAACCCCTCCTCCAGTTTTACTAAAATGACGGGAGTGGTCCGAAAAGAATAACTCCAAAACCAAACATTCCAGATGGTCAATTTTAAGGGACCTTGTTCCCTCCACCCGCCCTGAAAGTCTTTCTCCACCTTGCTGTCTGGCAAATGATAGTTTTAAAATATATTCTGAAGAGGTTGTAGATGGCAGAGGGCAGAATCACCCATGCCTGAGGATTATTCACCAGATCAGCCTCCCTTCCACCTGCCCTTAATTGCATGCTATTCTGTGGAGTGATAGAAGCAGTTCTCCTTCCCCAAGTGTGGCAAATTTGTAAGGAATTTTTAATGCCGGAGAAAGATGATGCTTTGAGACCAGTTTGGTCTTTCCTCGGGCACTTTCACAAACTTCTAACAATGTTGCTTCATAATAGGTTACCTCTTCCTTAGTAGAAACACGTTTACAAGCATTTTTTTTTTTACTGTTTGTTTAACCCCCCCCCCATTTTCTTTAATCTTAAAAATGAGGGAGAAGGAAGGATACTCCTTACCTTGGATATCCCGACTCTGGAACTTTCAGAACAAAGTCTCAGATCTTTGGATAGCTCCTTTCTTGTGAAGACTACGTGTCTGTACTATTTCAAAAGTACTTGTCTAAGGTTAAGTTGTATTCATCACAACAAAACTGTTCCAGGTAGGGTCCAGGGCCTTGGAGTCCTCCAACTTTTTGGAAAAGGTTGGATTCTAGAAGTATTCTAGAAGCAGTAACTTGGTCCTCTGTATATACATTTAAGCTTGTTAGGACAATTTTCCAGGGCATCCTTGATTCTACCTCCCAAATGCAAGTTAGGGTAATCTAGCTATATAGTGAAGGCCTCAACAGCTGGTCTCATTCGCGTTTTTTACAAGTGAATTGTTTTTTATGTAGCCAAGTCTACTGTGACCCATATTTATTTTTACTACACTTGTTGACCGGGTAATGTCTGGCTGGAACAGAAGCCCATTTTCAGCAGAGACCAGGGGAGAAACGCTCCAGTAATACAGCCGATACTACAGAAAGCTCAAGTTATATAGTTATGCTACAGAAACTAATATTGACCATGCTTATATTTTCAAAACTAATTCTTCTTGAACTGGTAAAACTCCAGTTGGGCAGTTTAATGCTAGAGAAAAGATTACTAGTGTAATGCAAGTAACATTGGCACTATTGGAGAAAAAAGTTTGCATAGTAACACTGTAATTATAATGACAATATAAATTACTGTTGAGCAGGACAGCAGCAAGTAACCGTATGCATGGACATAATGTCCTGTATAAGGTCTCCTTATCACTGTTAAGTGGCAGGTGTGGTTACAAGTATAAGAACAGTAATTTTAATGGTGGAAAGTGTGGTTACAAATATAAGGACAGTAAGATTGCCTAGAACTGCTGTCCAGATCTAGCTGCTGACAGAAAACTAAAAATAGTCAGGTGGCAAGAACAGAATCTTGGGTTGAGAGCTAGAGATTAGGAGCAGGACAAGGATGTAGTTGGGGAATGGGTAGACTTGGCCAGGAGTATGGCAGGTGCACAGCTAGTGATTTGCTAGGTATGAGTTTGAACTCTTAGATTGTTTCCTATATGTTGAGTGTACCACAGCTTGGAATTTTTGTGGGTGCAGAGGGAGTTGCCGTAAGAGTTGTGGGGTTCTATTACCTTTAGCATTAGTTTGCTTGAAGATCTAAGTAATCTGAGATTTACATTAGGTTAGAAAGTGCAGGGCAATCATTAGGAAGGTGGATTTTTTAGTGAGCTATAGTTGGCTGAGTGAGGTTGGGGAGCTCTAGCCAGTTGAGTTGGGGAAGTACAGTACACTACACTGGTTCTGTATGGGTGCCCTGTTGCAAACTTGGCAATTTTTGTTGTAGCAGGTTACTAGGTTATTTAGGTCAGTTTTTTGCGGGTTAGTAAATATTTGGGATCCATAAAGGATGGAGAGCAATTGAGTGAGCAGTGGCTAGCCTGACTCCTAGAAGTTTTTTGTTTTGGTCTGTGGGTTCTTGGTTCTGTTGGAGGGGACTGACGTCTTATTTTGTTTGGGTTTAAGACGTTTCAGTGAGGTATTTTTTTTCTATATCTTGGAAAAAGGTTTGTATTGGGAGTTCTGGGGGGGCTGAGCATGTAAGTGGAATTATCAGCATACTGGACAATGGTGGCTAGTGTTGCAGAGCTGAGGTTTCTTAAATATTGTAAAGAGGATATGGCCTAGTGTGGAACCTTGTACACCAAAGAGATGGGGAGTAAGGGGGAAATGTTTCCCCATTTAGTAGCTTGTCTGGAAAGATGGCTATGGAACCAGGACAGGGCTAATGAATTGAGGCCATAGGATGAGAGTTTGAAGTATTTGGTGGGGAAACTGAAGGCTTTTGACATACCAAGGAAAATGGATGAGACCAGTTGGCCTAAAGGGCAGTAGCAGTGTTATGTCTTTGTCTAAAGACCTGTTGAGGAAAGGAGGCTGTGATTTGAGGAAATGGTTGGTTGTGAATGCAGCTTTCTAAGATTTTAGCAAGAGGTGGGTTATGGGGCAGTAGTTGGTTAGTTCTTTAGAGGGTCTACCTTTGTGGAGGGGGATATATTTTCCATAGACTTATTCTGTAATGGAGCGGTTGATCAGAACAGATGTGGAGTAGGCAATTTGTGGGGGTGGCAGTTTAAGATGTTCATTGGATAGTTGTCTGCTGCTAGATAGCAGGGTTTAAGCTTGGAAAGGAGTGCTTTTATGTAGCTAGCTTGTATGGAAGTAAATGTGAATGGGTTGGGGGGAGTCTGAGGAGGATGTGGGGATAGAGGTTGATTTGGCTTGTTGCCCAGCAGTGAGGTAATTGTATTAAAGTGAGTTTTTGCTGCAATAGGGTCAGTTACATTTCGGGTGACTGGGGGGTTGGTATAGCCAGGGTTTATGGGGATTGATGTTTTCCCAGAATTTGTGGGGGTTGTGTAAGATTTTTGTTGGCTTGTTTGGAGGTAGTTTTGTCTTTTTTTTATTTATTTATTTATTTTTTTTCTTGGCTAGGTTTCAGTGTTGGGAGGCTTGCTTTCTTTGGTGTGATAAGCTAGCCAAGCCCCCTCTAGTAAAGCTCCTCTAGTAATTTGGTGTCTTGTTAGCCAGGGTAGGTGCTTGGGTTTGGTCTTTTTGTATTGGATGCAAGATTTAGTATTTTAATAACAGTATTGTTGAAATACTGAACTGCCAGGTCCAGTGGGAGGTTTCAAAGTGGTGACCAGTCGCTGCTTTGAGGTAGTAGGTTAAAAGTGGAGGGGTAGAAGTTCTACAGATGAATTTGTATATGATGTTGGTTTGGGTGTGGACTCCTTTCTATACAGGAAGGTTGGGGAGTGGTCACTGAGGGAATCTGGAAGGTGGCTAGCTAGATAACTTGGGTTGGGTTTGGTTGGTCAGTATAGTCTAATGTTAACTGCAGTTTGGAATGTTTGTCCATCTGTGTAGGGCAGGATATAGTTGAGTGAAAAGGTTTAGGGTATGAGAGGGGCTGTTTGAGCAGCAATGCCAATATAGGTTTAAATCACCTAGGATTAGTTTCTTGGTTGAAATTAGATGCCCAAGAATGTAGGTTTTTCAGTAGTGGGTAGGTTGTTGCCAGGGGTTTTGTTTTTGGTTCATTTCAAGGAGTGTTAGGATTTCCGAGTTGGGTAGGTCAGGAGGAGTACTACAATTTTTGAGGGGGTCTTTGAACAAAAGAGGTGGTGGAGTTACCATTATATTTAATCTGTCTAGTCTTGTGATGTTATAGCTGGTAGTAATGTCTTTAATGTGGGGATTTAACCAGGCTTCAGTCATTACAGCAATGTCCAGTGAGTAGATGTTTAGTGTAGCATGGAATTCGGTAAGCTACATAGTATGCTGCAGAGATTGAAATTGATAGAGCAGGTCTGTATTGCAGGTTTTTGGAGGGGGGGCAGTGAGTAGTATACAGACTGGGTTTTGAATGAGGGCTAGGTGGGGAGCCTATGGGTGGTGTCAGGAGTTTTTGTGGTCCTAGGTTGGGGTGGATGTCAGCCTGGAGTTTTATTTGTGCTATACAGTGTAGTAGTCAGAGCTTGTTGGTTAGATTGAGCTATGAGAGTTGAGGGATTAGAGCAGTGTGTGTTTGAAGGTAAGAGATGGGAGGTTTTGTTTAGCTGAGGGCTGATGTCTGCATATGTGTGGATGTGTTTGTAGAGAGGACAGTTGGGAGAGTAGGTGAGTGTGGTTGACTTGGAGATGGTATACATGGAGTAGAATGTGAAGTAAGAGCATTGGTTAGGAGGAGGAAAGAAACTAGACATGGTGGAAGAGGAGGGGTGGTGATTTGGAAAAGTGCGTTTGGTTGACAGGAGGGAAGAGTGGTTTGGTTGGATATAATGCAAGGAAAGTGGGGGTTGGTGGGAATGGGGGCAGGGGAGCAGAGTGAACCAGAGTACACTATAAAGAACAACTTGCCCAAGACTTGCTACAGAGTATCTGAAATCCAGCCCTAGGGTCAGTGTCTGGTGTGCTTCACCACCTTTAAAATGGCTTAAATTGCATGAGCTTTAGGGTGTATAAAAGTAGGTTAGAGGAGATGCAGGTAGGAATAATTACAATGTGTTGCACAAGGGGCTAAGAAGGGGTGTATGGTACCAGATTAAGTTTTGAGGCAGGCCTGGGGAGGCTGACTAGATATGAATTTCTACAGTCTAGTCTATTGGCAATGATAGCAAAAGTATAAAACATGCACTTTGAATGCTCAGGTGGCTGCTCAGATGGCTGCAAGCTAGTAGTAGTGTTTGGATCCATGAGGATGTGTAGTCCATATCCACAATGTCCAAAATAAATGAGGACTGTTTACTGCGGAAAAAAGAAATAATGTAACGGGGGGGGGGGTGCAAAAATGTTATCTTTATAGGTGCTGCAGATAGTTTCTAGTCAGCAGTGACATAGACCTTGGAATATACAAAGTAAGAGTGTAACTCGTTTAGTGAGCCAGCATTCTAACATCTACCAAGCCTTACTAAGACAGCTAGTGATTACAATTAAAGGACTCCTGCATGACCTCTCTTGAGCTATACAGCTGTATAAAATATACACAAGAACAGCAGTCTTGTGCTCTAAACTTAGTTTTTTTTTTTAACATATACTATAGCAGCAGTCTTGTATGCACTACAAAACTGTATACACCAATAGCAGTGATTAGTTTGTACACTACTCATGTAGTGATTTGCTGCTCCTATATACATTCCAGGTTTACATCCCTGCAATAGTTCTTGAATGAGACTAGCCTGTAACAGACTAGAGTTGAATACTCTGCACCATAATTGCTGCTAAAGTGCAGTTAACATTTCTGTCCCTTTAAATTGGTTTACTTGCAAATGAAACGTTCTGTCACAAGGATTGGGCCTCTGATATGAACATAGTACTTCTAACAGTAGTAGCCACTCCTGCCATCCACACCCTTTATTTTTGTGTCCAGCATTCTCGTTATGGCTTGGCCTCCTTTACCTTTTAAAGCAATTTGCTTAGTTTATTGTGATGTGCCTCTACACCTAGTGTTGCTTTAGTAACCCATTTTTCTGTTTGCTGTTTCATCCCAGTTCTACATGGGATATTTCAGGACAATTTTAAATATTCTTAGCAAGTACTGGCACAATTTGCTTCAGATTTGTCTCATTCAGTGTGAAATGAATAACCCAGCATCCTGGTACTAAAGTTGGAATGCTTTGGGGAACCCAGATATAAGGAAAACTGCCTTAATTATGCATAACCATTTAGGTACTTAATCGTTTCTGATTAGAATTACTGTTTAAGAAATGTTTACCCCATTGCCAATGCTCTTAAATGAAGCCATCTCTAAGTTTGGAGGTAGTAGCACTTTTTTTTCAGTAAAACCCCAGCCCTTCTCCAAATCGCCCAGATTTAACAAATACTGGATGTAAGCACTGGCATTTTCCAGACAACCAAACAGCAGTGGCTGCACTGGATGACTTGCCATGCCTTATTTACAGAAAGTCCAGAATGCTTACGCCTGGTGTCTGGACATGGATGCATGTTTCTACTGCCAAGATATCTGAATAGAAAACTACAGCAGAGGATAAACTGAAAGTTTCAAGTCTGTTATTGACTCTGGATAGTCTCTTTACAGCATGCCTGCATAGGACAGCCTGCTTTTAACAATTTTTTATAGTAAAAAAATAAAATTTTGCACTTTTGCCGCATATCCATGTTTGCTTACAAACCTCCATTTATAAAGTATTGTAGTAATTCATCATTTAGTAATTTACCTTTATCATACAAAAGATACTCTTATGATGCCTAATAATGACTGGAAAGCAAGACTACAGCTTTTACCTTGAAGGTAAAGAACTCTCCTTGCAAACTGACTTCTGAGCTTCTTTTGTAGAAAGGTTACACCCTTTACCCACCCATCCTGATCTGCGTTCTCTATACTTTGGCTAAGCTGTCAGCAGCTTTTATATGGTAGTTCAGCAGCTTTATTTTGTGGTAGCCCACCTGCATTGCAGTGTCCATTGCCATGCAGTTCTCTTCCCTTCACTAAAACTCAATGGGTTACTAAAAATTACATGGGACCGGGTAAAAAGGGGGGTACATTCTGCAGCATTTGCTCATGTCGGTGCAACTTCATATGTACAGTCATACAAAAATGTAGTCCTGACCAAAGTAACAATTCAGAACAGACTATGACCATCTTGAAAGTCTTCAGGAACTGTTTGCTCTGCAGCAGTCTTCCATCTTTTTTTTATTTTAAGCAGCCTCCTGTGGACAAAATGTCCCACCTTGTCTATAAATAAGTGGACCTTGTTAGGCACAAATAAAATCCCTGCTTTATCTGCATGTATTGGCATAGGGCACTGGAAAGCAGGTCTGATTAGCTGAAGAGGCTTAGCATTTGGGCGGCAGCTGAATTTTGAATGGGGCTGATTTTATGAATGCTGTAAATGATTTAGTATGTTTTACAAAATTTACGTAATTGAATAAGTGACACTAATTGCAGAAGCTAGACTTGAGATTTCTAGCTGCTCAAAGGATCAGCAGGGTAGGTTAGGTGAGTTTACTGTGATCCCCTTAGCCCCCATGTAAACGTGCAGCTTTTCTTTTCTGCACTTAGAGCTCCCACAAGTTATATTTAGCCTGGCATGATTTGTGATGTGAAAGTGCAATATTTTACAAGATTTAAAAAGTTAAATTAACTGACTAGCATACTCTCTCAGGAGTACAGAGAACACCCCTTTTTGAGTTCTATTTTAATAGACTACATGGCAATTCACACTTGCCTCATGGTATGCCAGTGTTGGAAACAAATGTTTTAACAAGCACTCGGATACATGGCCAGCACACCACTATCTGCAAAAAAAAGTAATTTGCAATTTTTTAGTAAAATATTGGTGTGTACTGTCTTCTGACCTACTTTGACAGTTGACACTTGTGTACTAAACTGGCATGTAACATTTGAATTACAGTAAATCCCCTTCATTTGTCTGTGCTGTTAAAAGGCAAAATAAAATTAGGAATTCCATTCTGGGCTTTAAACAGAACAGGTTTGGTAGAAGTGTTACTCTGGTGTTCAGTGACAGTTGGAGTGTGCAGGGTCAGTCCATGAGACCATACCTCAAGTGTACCTCATTACCCAGAATGAGGAACATTCCTCTAGTCCATGTTCAAAGTTCCACACTGAAAAGGTCTGTCATAATATCCATGTTAACTACTGAATCATTCAATTCATCCAAAGAACTTGCTGCTTGTAAAGTAACACATTAACCGTTCTGTGACCTTTCTAGTTGAACTTATTAGTAAGCTAAGTGTTCTATATTTCCCCATTTGTTATACATTATAGGAGGCAATGGTCCTTATTTTGAATATGGAAGACTGAGTGCTATGCATGGGACTGGTTGTGATGCACAACAGTGCACTATAGATTGTACTAGCATTGTGAATGAAGATGTAGGGTGGATTCCCCATGGATGCAAGTTCTGGCTTGCAAGCAGCACAGTGGAATCCCCTCTAGGGGACCGATCAATTCTGAATTTTTTTTTTTTTTTTTTGTCAAGGTAGCTTAACAGATGTTGGTTCAAATGAATGAAGTATATAATCAGCATCTCAAATTTTTGTGAAGACATTGGTCACTATAGCACCATAAAATGCAAACTTCCCTGATTGGAGTTCTTGGCTCCTGTAACTTTTCCTTTTCCATGGTTTCAATATTTTAGCTGTGCCATTGCTTCATTTCCGGATTAGCTGGAGCAGTGTTTCACACTAGTGTCACATGGTTGAAAGTCATTGAAGTCCCAGTATAGAGCTTGGGATCATTTTAATGTGCTTAACTGGTTGGTCTCTGGGTGAAGGTATGGTTATCATGCAGCTTGGACAAGGCACAGTGCAGTTCAATTCTGATTCTTTCAGCACCAGAATACAATTGGCTCTCTGTTTATTGGCTGTTTTTATACCCAACTAAACTTAACCATTGGTCATGCAGTAATGTCCACCAGGCTATAGTGTATACACCAAACATATCCACACTTCCCATTTTCCCCTGGGAGGGGGTGCCATTCAGCCTCAAGATGATTGCTGGCCTTAATTTGCCCTAGCTCTATTACCACTTTAACAAATTTTGTCTGGTTTCATATCCTGATTTCTCCTTAAATTTCTTGTTACCTATCCCCAGGAACCCTGTTGGATGCACTAGTTTGCAACCACTGTAGTTGACCAAAGGCAATATTACTGATGGTAGACTTACCCATTTCAGACTGATTCTTTTTTTTGCACATTTTAGACTGCCTTATAGCATACCAGAGGATCTGATGGCTGCCCTTCATGTAAGGGAAATGAAAGTACCTGCTGGTTTGAAATAATTTGAATTATAACCCTTGCACTGCTGGAAGCAGCTCTTCAGGTTGGCCATGAAAAGCCCCAGCCATACCAGTGCATGAAAGACTTTGATCTGCATGCATAACTGGAACCAAACAATTGGAATGCTTAGGATAACGAAGACATGTAACTGGTGGGAACTGGCTGCCCTTGATCCCCATAAAATTTGTTGTGCATCCCAGTTTCCTTTATACTGCCCAATAGATCTCTGCCTATGGGAGTTGACTTTCAACTTTTGTCTTCCACTTTGGCTGTTATCGCACATAACTGTACCTAACTGAAAATGGTGGCTAGCAGTTGTACCACCAATAGGGATGAAATCACAAAGCCATTTTTCATGCGGGTTTGTGGGTAGTTTAAAAGCTGCAAGAAGAAATAACTTGCACAGAGATGTTTTGACACCCAGAATTAAATGCTCTAGAGGACTTTGCTTCCCCTCTTTAAACAGGTCAATTTCCATTTTTAGCTCCAAAGTGTGTGCATAGCAGCCTGGGCAGCATGTACCTTAAACATTACCACTGCAATATCTTCCCTGCCAGCCAAGGGAAGATCACCTTTTAACTCCTTTTTACCTAAAATCCTTGGCTCCCCAACTCCTGCAGCTGAGAGGAGGGGGGGCATACAAGGTTGGAATTTAACTTTAGACTTTTAAAACCGGAGGTCAAGACCCTTTAATCCCATTGAGCTTTCCTCCCACTAGAGCTTATACTGTGGGCAGAAAACTTAAGAACCTATGGCAAAATAGTTATTGGGGCTCACCTCTTGCTGTAGTCTACATGAGATTGTGTATATTCAGCAGGTGTTAAACAACCTTGTATGGAACTACTTTTGTAGCTACTGAGATTCCTCCATCTCGATCCCTACAAGGAAGCTGACTGGATGACACTGATTTCAGCCTCATTACTGAAAGTTGCCCTAGAATCAACAGTTGCAGTTCTGGGAAATTTTGAGCAATAACCTCTGTGCACAGAATGTCTTGATATACTGCCTTCCACAGTGTATGATGAGGGTTACTTGTCTGTCTAGCACCAAAATGGATTGTCGTTTTAAAGGTGTAAATGGGGATCTTTTTCTAGAGGATGAGACTTTTTTTCCATTTGCCAAAAAAAAAAGCTTTTGGAGTTGGTTCTAGACCTTGTAAACTGAAAGGCTGCATTTTGTGTGATTTTTAGACCTGAGCAGTTGGGAGGACTATCTGATTACATCTAGTTTTGCAAGGGGGGCAAGCCCCTTGCCCTCTGGGATACTTTCCCTGGTGTGCCAGTATTTTAATTGATCACCGCATCTGGAGGAGTACATACCTTGTGTCCCAAGCTGTCGTATTTCCACTTGGAGCACTTGTTCATAATCATTGTTTGCAATATTCACAATAGGGATCTCCTGCCAAGGATAGCCCAACATCTGGTCAGTATACCAAAGCCTTTAGATCTTGAATGTGCCATATGTCATGCTCCTACAGGATGCAAGGCATAAAGGTGATATAGGGACACAGTTGCCCAGGACTTTGCCAGTACAAACACCATTAGTCTTTTTCTTCCAACAAGGATCTGTCTTGGGGCCTTTACTGCTTGAGATATACTTTTCTAAGGTGCAAGCCAAAACCAGTGGTCTGTGGCTGACCAGGTTTGCAGATGACTGCAAGCTGGGCACTGTCATAAATTTCCGTAGTGATGTGAACATCCTCCAAGATGGCCTTAACCAAACTGGTGCTAGAAGCATGGCTTCAACCTGAATGCCAAGAAATGCATCATTATCCCCTTTGGGGGAAATGGTATCCTCAATAAATATCGCATTAATAAAAACTTACTAAGCATGCAATCCATTGAGGGACTTGGGCACCCTGCTTGATAGCAGCCTGACCTTTGACCATGTCTCCATTGTATGGAAGGCTTTCTACTTGGCCCACCTCATAAGTGAAGGTATTTCATCCAGGAACAAGGAGGTCCTAACATCCCTGTACTCCTCCCTTATCGGACCCATTATGGAGTACAATGCTGTCTTCAGCATGTACCTTGCCAAGCACATGCAGCAGTTTGAGAGACTGCAGAGGTTTGACCAGGAAAATCCAGGGTCTCAAACACCTATCCTACACAGGCTTAAAGCCCTGTCTGTTTACTCAGTTTTGTATGGACTGCTCAGAGGTCACCTGTGTCTGGCAAACAAGGCTATCCCAGACTTGGCCTTGATGGAGTTGCTGCATATCCTTAAGTCAAACTCCACTTGTGCAGCCTGCATGCAAGGTCTCAACCTGGTCTGTGACATTAATAGAATTTGTTGTGGGATAGATTTGTGTCCCAGAGACTTCCCCCATCTGTGGAACAGACTTCCTCTCCATGACTAGCAGAGTACTTCATTAGCCCTCTTTGAGGAACTTTGATTCTGGATGGGAAACTGAAAATATACCCCTGGGATACCACCTGTTTCCCTGCTGGACAGGGAAAACAGGTGTTGACTTTGTGGGAACCAATAAATTCTTGGCTAGGCTTATAAGGGCCTCCAGGCCAATAGCCTAGTATCGTCCTATGAACAACCCTATGAACTTCCCGGTCTGAAAGCCCTTTAGCTGTGCTGAGTACCTAGCTGTCACATCAGTACCACATTGGGGTATTTCTTTGGCCTTTTTCTTTGGTTTAGAGGAGTCCTCCAAAAAGGGGAAAAAATGGGAGGCCTTCCCCATAAGGATTCAGTGTCTCTGCTTCCCACGACAATATCTTATAGCATTTGTACTTGGACTCTCTCGGAAGTTGGTTGTCTTCCATGGTAATCTGTCTTGAGAACCAGAGGCTTAAACTGTTAACCCAAGGTAGCATGGCAGAGTCTTTTAACCCCAGGATCTTTTGCAAAAAGGCTAAGAAATCTCTGCAAGAGGCAATGGCTGTCCAGCCTCCACCTGATGTCATGTTGGTGAAAGCTCTATAGGCCATCCAGTGTTGGACTCCTCTGCCATGACCCCATTGTAAACCATGTATCCTTCCTTTAGCACAACCTGAGGTTTTTCAAGCATTTCCTCCAGATGTCAGGGGAACTGTAGCTTCTCAGAACCCCAGAAGGATTCTGCAGATTCTGGTCAGGAAGGAGGTTCCAGGTACTCTAAATCTCAAGGGTTGGAACCTCCAATGTTTGGGCTGATGTCCCTGCTAAGAAAGTTTAAGCATACTTATATGCCCTAAGGATCCTCAAAGGGAATGGTAAGAGTTTAATTGGGGCCTGATTTAATGCCTAAATGGTCCTGAAGCCTCCGAGGGATTTCTGTGCCTACCCCCTTAGAATTCTACTCCCAAGTGGGCTAGGGAACCTGATTCCTCAGATTTAGTCTGAAGAGTCTGTCCTTATCTTACCAGATGCCTCTGGCTTATAGCTTGGGAGTCTGAGCCCCAAGTCTCCTTGGGAATTTGTCTTGGAGACGGTAGTTAGAATGATGAAATACTTGGTGGGATTCTTTTTGATATCCAGAAAAGATGGTATGAACTGCTTAGGTGGACACTCCTAAACCTTCTGCAATACCTCTGGTGTTAACTGCAAGGTACCTTTAACTGCCTTTGTCTCTCCCCCCCCATCCTCCTGCTCCAAATAAACCTGACACCTTCTACAGAAGGTTCCTGAGGAATCTTATTTAAATGTCCTTCTGGCCTTCCTGTGATGTTTCCTAACGAGCCTTCTAAACGTTTGCAGGCAGAAGCTTGGAAAAAGCAGTGCAGTGGAGAGAATCCAAGGTTTATACTGCTGCTACATTGGCCTTTCAGGCCATCTTATCAAACCTACATGACAAGATATGCTGTGGCCTCTATTACCCAGGGTGGTTTATTTCTGATCTTTATTTTGAAGCAAAAATCTTCTGCTCTATTTTAGGTTCTAACTTTTGCATGGCTCATCACTGAAATGTAGTTATGATGCTGCCAATGCATCTTTCAGTGCTGCTGCCTTTTGGGGTCTGTCATGAGGCAGTCTTGGCTTTGCCTGCAGTCTTTAACCTGAAGACCATTAAGTTGCTGGGTGTTCCTTTTGGATAATAAAAATTCTCTTCTGCAGATGTTTACGTTTTTTTCCTGAAGAAAGACTTGGACCTTTACAGGATCTTAAACTTATTTTTGTATCCCCAAGTTCAAGATTATCCTACTAGGCCTGGTTTTGTTTGCAGGCAGACTTATCAGGCCTACAAAGGTAGGAAGAGTGGTGGGCAAGCTCCTACTGCCAAGTCTTGGGCTCCTGTGGCTTGGAAGCCTTTTCTGTCACACACCTGCTTCTTTGACTTTTGCCCTCCTGCTCCTCGGCTAGGTTCCTTTGGCTATCCCTTGGTCTTCCAAACTGGCATATCATTGCCAGGTCTCTCCCTCCTTTTTCCGGGATTCCCCAACCTCATTTCTTTGAGGTCCTTGGGTCCCTGTTGGACCAAGGAAATGTTTATCTTGTCTCTAGTAGGAAAGGGATTTTTCCACCAGGATGTTCCTGGTCCCTTGAAAGGAGGCCACTTCCAGACCTATTCTGGATCTCTCCTTGCTCAACACCTTTTCAAGGCTCCTTTTCAGATATTTGCTCTTCAAACCCTGTTTTTCTTGTTCTACCCCAAGCTTTTGTGGTGTCCTTGGATATGAGATGCTTACCTTCATATTTATATTAATTTGAGAGTTTTTCATTTTCAGTTCTCTGTTTTGCCCTTTGGCCTCTACATCCCCAAAGGTATTCCTTAAATGCCTAGCTCCTGTGGTTGCCTTTTTTCAGGATGCACAGTATTCAGATTTTCTTATCTAGATAACCTGTTCAGGTGCCTTCTCCCAGTTGCCTGTTACAGGATCTGGAGTGTACCATGTCACTCCAAAGTCTTGCTCACTATACAGTTTCAAATGTCTGTCCTGACTCTCAGGACCGCAAGTATCTGGGTTGTGGGATTCACCTTGCCAATGTTCAGCTCTTCACCTCCAGAAGGTCCGTACTTGACTGCTTTCAGTTTTTCCTGTAGCTGATATTCCCAACAGTTTCTTAGAGTGCTAGGGTTCGTTGCCTCTTCTATTCTAGTGTTCCCTGTTGTCTGACTGCACATGTGGAAGCTTCAGTAATGCCTAAAGTCAGTTTGGCTTTAGCATTGCCACCCTCTAAATTTCAGTGTGTACCTCCTTCCTTGTGGAATTAGTCGTGGATTCTGCAACTTTCCCTTAACCCAGGCCTGCCCTTTCAGCCTCTGGTTCCTTAAGAAATCTTCACTGATGCTTCAGACATGAGGTAGGAAGGGTTCCTGTGGCTATCTGAAAGTTCAGCCCCCCCCCCCCCATATCAGAGGTCAGACCATATTAACATCAGGGATGAGCACGCAGATTATGGCCCTTTAAGCTGCTATCTCCACGCCCTCTGAAGGTTTACACCGACTACACCACACTGATGGTATGTCAGCAAATGGGGGGGGGGGCAAAGTCTTTCCTCCTCTAGGTTGGCTCTTCAAGCTTGGGATCTGGCTTTGTTGTACACTGCCTGAAGAGTTGACTGATTCTCTGAGCAATTTAGTGATAGACGCCTACAGCAGATGCAAAACTCAGGCTTATGACTGGATGCTTCAGAGAAGTTTCTGGACGGTCCAATGGGTTATTCCTTGGGTAGTTCTTTTTGCCTCCCCTTTTAACAGGCAGCTCCCTCTTCTATTTGAGTGACATACTGTCTTTGTATGGAAGACTGATGCCCTTTTCCTTGGAAGGGGATGTTTGTCTGACCTCCCCCTCCTCTGAGTCCTGCAGAAGTTTCAGTTGGACTGCCCTAAAGATCTTGTTGGCAACTCCCTTTTGGCCAAGACTGCACTGGTGCCCTCTCAATGCATCTGGTCAGGGGCAATCAAGTTACCTCACACAGGAAAAGGTTTAGCTTGTCCATCCTCACTTGTCCAATCTCTAGTTGACACTGGGTGATGAGTTTGATCCTCGGAAAGGAGGTGCCTAAAAGGGAAGTGCTCAGGGTTTTACAGGAGGCAAGCAAACCTGCAACCAGAAAGATTTTCTGTCTGGTGCCATGCTAGTAATTTGGATACTTTTTTTTTTTTCAGTGGGGGTCTCTGATTCTGTCAGAGTTGCTCCAGTGTGGGTTGGCCTATTTCTATAAAGGCCATTTGTCACTTCTGCCTGGCTGCCCTTGTATCCTCCTTTAGCTTCTTGCTTGGAGGTATTTTTCTTAAGCATCCTACATCTTGGGCCCTCAAGCCTATTCCTCCTCCTTGGGACCTTAATTTTGCTTTAGAAAAAAATTGCCCAGGCTCCTTTTGAGCCTGCAGGTAGTTCTCTAGAACATTATACCTGGAAGATTGTCTTATTACTTGCTCTCTTGCTCTGAGATTTTTGAGCTCAGTTCCTTATGGCCATCCCTCTTTGGTTTTACAGGGACAGTGTCCCCCTTCATAGTAATACTCTTGTCCAGCATGGTCAAGTTGTCTGAATCTAGCAGTTCAACTCCCATTTCTGGGTTTTTCCTTCTGCTAGAGAGAAGGTCCTACATACCTTGGATTTGCACAGACCACTCTGGTATTTGGATAAAACCGAGGCAATTCATAAATCTGACCAGCTTTTGTTTTTCATCCCAGGACATTGGGTTTGGCTGTTTCTAAGCAAACCATCTCCTCCTGAATTTCTAAGGCCATTTCTTTTCATGGCAAATGTCTAACAAAAGCTCTTGCTGTGAATAATGCAACATGGATATAGGAAGTAGTACAGTTTAAAACTGTAGACATTTTGACTTACAGTATTCACTGCCTCCCTCCAACCCCCTTTTTTCCTTTGGATTTTTTTTCTCCTCCTGGACAAGGGTCTCACTTTTCCATCTGCATCTTCTCCTATATGTGCATGCCCTTTTGCCCTATGGAGACTACTCTCTCTTATGGGAGACCACTCTCTCTTGTGGGGCATTTCAGTTCTGGGTAACTGTCCGTCACCGTATGCATCCCCCCCCCCCAATTTCCAGGCCTACCTTGGATTATATTTGTAGATTGGGAATGCTAGGCATGTGTCTTGGTGTACAAGATGCTACTGCTTGGTCTCAACGTCAGGTGGCACCTATGTCTCTAATGGACACAGGCAGCCTGTAAAATGGTTAATCTCCCAAATCTCTGTTTACATTTCAGAACTTGTCAGATTTGGGGTATATGGCTAGGCTTAAAAGACCCTTGTAGTTAGCCTAGTAAACACCTGTGGACCTATATTGGAGAGCAGGGCTGAAGTTCTAAAAAGCATGGCTATATAGGTAGGCAGCCATCCATGCTTCCATGTGTAAAGCCTAGTGCATCAGTATTGCCTGTATTCACAGATTACACAAATTTAGAGGTTGTGGGTGAGTTGAGCCTGGAGATGCTGTACTACATAAGGTGGCTATAGATCGTATTCAAATGGGATGCACTATTGGTCTCTGTGGGTTATAATCTAGACTTCTTTCCAGTAGTTGTTGGGCAGTGTGTTACAGATTTTTCAGTCTGCAGCTATATCGAAGGGAAATCCCCTTTTCAAAAATATAGTGGAAGTAGTTCCCCAGAGCAATGCCAGTCATCCAGGACACTTTCCCAGCTCATTTTGCAAGAGGTAGCTGCATTCTGTATAACAGAGGTTGTTGCTTGAGAATTGCCTTCAATTTCTACTTAATTCAGCAAGACCAGGGGTAATTCTCTTGAAATTGAGAGAATTTCCTGTGTCTTAAGTTATGCACCATTTATTAGCAGAGGAGAACACAAAGATGCATTGTTTTCAGCTGGTACCTAAAAAGGTTGACGTCAGGCTTTTTCAGTCCCTACAGTACAGGAAATGGAGATGCCAAAAAAACTGTTAATGCAATTCACAGGAATACCGTTCAGCTAGAGAGTCTACCCCATCTTGGACATCTGCATCTCTCCATGGCCGTGGTGCAAGTTTCTGCAGTCTTTGCTTTATTTGGAATGCACCTCTGCCTTATATAGGGCAAAACTGTGACCCAGCCCAATGTGACTTGTGTAGCATATTTGTCTTCCTGGAATGTGTGACCCTCCCCCTTCTCACTTACCCCCACTTGTGTTGCCATGCTTATTCCCAATTTTCTCGCCATCTGGGGCCACTGGCCATGCAAGGAGAGTTTGGATTATGACAGTTGTACAGCAGGACATGCATGTTAATATGCTTTCAATTCACCATAAGGGATGGTGAGCTCAGTTTTTGACTAGTGGGAGGTGTTGGTCGGAGTTTATGCCCAAAGTTCTGGCCATAACGTGGTGCACCAATGCATTCAAATAGTACATGTACTACACCCCATGATGTAGTCAAATGCTCTCTGGCGACCCTTCTTGGTAGGCCTCGGTGGCTGGTCGACTGCTAGTTTTGTGGGTTCCCTAGACTGTAGTTCATGCCCAGTTTGCACCATGGGAGGAAGTCTGGAGTAGCTCTGTAGCTGTGCCATGGAAACTGGCTTGTTCAGTGGTGGAGTTGTATTTGACTTTCCACTATTTTCTAGGACTAACATCTCAAGCTTTTCTGTAGGATTTCATTTGGACAGATCATTTTATTGTAGAAATGTGTATCTTAAATTTCCATTTAACTGTTAATCCAGTCTTTCATATCCTTCATCCTGGGACAGTATCCAGTGGATAGTCCTGCATAGGATTATAATAGGCTAACACCAGGTCCTTTTTGTAAACCTAGCTGTGCAACCAAACTAGTTTGTCCTTGTGTATCATGGGTGTTTATTAGGAGGGGGGGGGGATGTTAGAAATTTTCTAGAGGTTGTGTGGGGTAGGTTGGACACTACTACCTGCCTCTATTAGACATGGGGCCAAACCTGGGGTGAATTTCCACCTATCCATTGGTCAGTGTTGCATTTAAGTAGTTTTTGGGATAGACTCTGCTTCACATGGATGGGAGCCTGTTCCAAAGCATGGAGATCTGAGACTTGTCAGTCTTTCCAGCATACCTATGTCACAAGCAAAATTTAAATTTGTGGATCTAGTGGTTCTGATGCTGTTTTTTGTGGGTGTGCAAAGGTCCATCAGAGCTGGATCTGAAGAAGCCTTTTATGCCAAGTATAAATAGCCTGTCAATAACTGGTAGAGTACAGAGAGGGCTTTTAAGGCACTCAATGTAAGACCATGTTTGTACCCTGGATTTTCTTGGTAAGGAATCTTTGTGGGCACACCACCTGTTCTGGTCATGTGCATATTGAAGGGGCATTTATACTGTGGGTCTGATAAGTGCCTCCTTTACTTCCTTGGACCTGGATGCCATTTCCTTACAAATAGGGCAATATAGAGTGACTTTCTTACTACCTTGACCACATGTTGGTCAAATGCCAGGTAATTCCTAGAGGTGTCTAATCTATGGAGTAATTGACCTACGTGGCAGTTTTCCCATGGCTTTGCATATTAGACTAGTCGGTCTAGGTCTAGTTTCCGGAGTCTGTTGATGGTCCATCCTTGTGAAGCCTGTTCAGTGTCTATGTTTCTCCTGACCGAGGCCATAATTGAGTCAAATTGTCCTAATGGGTAATGTTCCTAACTTTATTTAGGAGGCATCCCAGAATGTTGTCTGGGCCTACGGAGTCTGTTTTTGGCCTTGGCAGTGTCGGGACCTGCTCCCTGTTACTGCCATACCCCCCTCTGTTGGGTATTTCATGGCAGGGAGTTGAGTGAAGTTTAAACTGAATTTGTCACAACCAGCAAATTCACTGTTCTGCTGTTCTTTGTCATGATGGCACAATTGACCACCACTGTACACAGCTGTAGAAGGCCTTGTGGTCACCTTTAGCATGTGAGGTGATCTTTACCTAGTAACCGGTACTTTTCATTTCTTTACTATGGAGAGCTCCTATCATTATGGAAGTTGCCATTCCTGATTTTTTTTAGCCATGTCTTGTTTTTCTTTTGTATATCCTGTTAAGGTTAAGATTCCACCACTAGTATATACAGCAGCCTCTAGAGCCATTTTATGTTGTATGGGGTCCATGAAAAATTCAACATGGGTTGCTGTGAACTCTGGTTGGGAGAGGCATCTAATGTCGATCCTGTTTAATAGGATGGCTGTGGTGTGCTTTGGAATAGTTGTTACAGGATTTGCTGGGATGAGTCTCCTTTTTTTGAAAGACTGCTGTAACAGTCTGCTCAGATACTGCTGAAGGTCAAGATGAGACTAGTCTTTTTTTTTTTTTTTTGGCAGGGTCAGCTTGGCAAAGCATCCACTGTACAAGTGGATTGCCTGCTGTTTATAGGGTGAACCACCTATTGGGGGGGGGGGGGGGCTGCACTTCACCAGGTATGTGGCTGCTTGGTCTGTTCAAACCTTAATTGGACAATGATTCCATGAAATCTGTTAGCATCTGGTACTTGGATAGTGAGCAAAGAATTGGAGGTCTTCCATCAGATTTCTGAGCAGTATGCTTAAAGTAAACTGTCCCACTAAAGAAGACTTGCAATGTCTGCATCTTTATGGGTAAGGAGGCCATTTACACTGGATGCTTAGCATGTTCCTACATACCTGCAAATAGCTTCTCTGCTCTCCTTGGATGGAGAGATTAATGGTCTCAGTAGAAGGTATTGCTGGAAAGGTTACTCAACCTGCCACTGAAATGACAATGTTTATACATAACTGCTACCTGCTCAATCCACTGAGTTACTTGTGTGCTTTCTCTACCTTCTCTGTAAACTGTTGGAACAGTAACATTTTTACATTCCATGTAAATGTAGATAGAAATGTAACTACTGTGTTTAACTGGAACTTTGTGTAATGCAATATAAACAAATGGAGTTCTTCTCCCTTGGCCTTTGCTGAAAATGGGTATTGCCCATTTGGGCTTTCCTGGTAAACAAGTGCTGGGTATGCCTTTAATCGCATGCCATCCTATGCTGGGATGTCTGAGAATCCCTGCTTTTATTCAGCAGAGGGACTTGTTTCATTTTCTAAATGCTTTGAGTGTGGTGTAGAATTAGCTGCAGTGTATCTTTAGGTTAAAAGACTGATTCAGTAAATTCTTTGGACTGTTTGGTATGTAATATTGCCAAGTGCTACCCAGCAGTGTACACAGTTTTAAATGCACTGTAGTTTTCATGTGAGTATACTGTAATGAATGGCTTTGATTTAAAACTGTACTTAAATCATGTTATGCGTGTAAATTTTGCTAAAGCTTTTCATAAGCTTGATGGGGTATTCATGTGTGGAGGTCTTGGGGGAAGATGGTAATCTTACAATGTGGCGAGTTTGGGGGAGTTGGTGTGCAGTTTCATCATGTTGTGTTATCTGGTGTGCATCTTGATATGTGGTGTGGGAGAACCATCAGAAAATAGTCTAACCATCTTTTTTTTTTCTTGTAGAAACTTGACAAGGCGAAGGCAGATGAACATTTTAAGGAGCTTGACTTGGATGGCGATGCACAAGTGGACATTGTTGAATATTTTGTATTTCTGGCAACATTGTGTACTTGTATAAATGACCTCCTCTAGGATGGATACAATTAACAAACGTTTCCTAAATTAATTCAGTAAAATAACTTTTGCAGTTCTTGTATTAGTATTAATGTAGTTTTCTAAATGGGGGATGTGTGCATACTTGTATGAAAACGTACATAAAGACCATTTTGAAAGGATGCCTAGTTTTTGTGTTTTCAAACCAGTGTTTGCGCTCACCATAACTTAAAAATGGCACGTTGGATAAATGCTAGAATATAGCTTGCTTGTGATCCTGTTTGAAATGCCAGTGCTTTTCTGAGAACACTGGAGAATCCCTTGGCTAAAAGGTGAAAATGTAAATTCTGAGGAAGTATGAAGGAAAGAATATTTCCCATATACACTACACTTGAAAATCAACTGCATGCCTAGAAGGGTGTAAACAGGTGTATACTAGGCTTGGAATTAACCCAATGAACCAATGTCCTAACTACCACTGGAGCCTTGCCTAGCATACCTAAAATTGCCTAGCATACCTAAAATGTATCCCACATGTGCCAGATGTGGTTTTATGGGGTGTATGCCAAGGCATGATTTAATGGCTACCTCTGTAAGACACCATACCAAGGGTACATTTCTATCCTCCACTGTTCCAGATTGTTGAAGTACAATTAGAGAAAGGGTTCTAAATAGCATGGATGGGGAAGCCTATGCCAGAGAATGAGACTTCACTGATACATACTTGTTCCTCCAATATATCGTGTTTGTCTGAAGCAAACAGTTTAAATACTTGGATTTAGTAGTTCTGGTGCTGTTCATGTGAATATCTATAAGGTCCGTTAGAGTGGTATTGGAGGCATTTTATGCCTGCCATAAATTCCTCCTAAACAGTCTGTAGGAAAACTGAGGGCTTTGAGGCGATCTACACAAGTGCTAGCACCCTGTATTTTTTGAGGAACCTCTGGACGTTCCAGTTGATCATGATCAGGTACATTCCAAAGGGGGTATTACTCTGCCCTCAGACTCATTATTGAGCATATAGTGGCATAACTCTACTGGACCCATGTGTGTTGAGTGACATAGAATGGTTTGTGTTGTGGGGTTTTTTGGGGGGGGGCCTTCCGTGTTGGTCAAAAGCTAGGATACTATCTACAGGAGTAACCGGTACTAAGTAGGTTTCATCAATGGGGTAGTTTCCCTGTGTGGCCTATTTTCCAAAAGGCACATGCATTTCTTGGCATTGAGTTTAAGATGCGACTGACACCAGTCATTTGTCAGACCTTGTAAGATATTTGCATCTTTTTTTTGGGGGGGGGGTCTTGATATTTCTAGCTGGCAAACATGGTAAGCCAAAGGCCCTTGATATTGGCCTTCTATTCTGAAAAATAGATGTCGAGAGTGGACCCAGCACAGAGCAATTGGGGACTCCACTAATGACTGGCTTCTCTTTGGACATAGAATATCCAGGCCTAACTTCCTGGGTCCTGCTCTGATCCAGCTGGCTATCCAGTGAGTTAAAAGGGGATTTTGCCCCCAGTTCATTGGTTCGTTTACAATGCCCAGTTTTGGTGTGTTTTTATCAAATGCCTTGGCTCGGTCAGGGTAAGCATTATGTGCTGTCTTGTGCTCATCTATTGCCTTGGAGACCTTAAGTCCACCAGGTTCAATAGACATGACCTACCTTTGACAACCAAATTGGGTTTGGTCCAATGTCTGAAGTTTCCTAGGTCACTAACATTTCACAGATTCTTTCCATGGCTTTGCACATTAGACTAGTCCAGTGTAATAGATCTGTAGTTCCTGGGATACATTAGTCTGCCCTTGTGCATAAGGTTGACAGTTGCAGTCCTCCATTCACGTGGTGTGTATCCTGTGTGGAGGATATGGTTGAATAGCGACTCCAGTGGCCTGGAAAGGTTGTATTTCAGGCTACTTAAAAGGCATCGTGGGGTATTTGGGCCCATCAAAGCTTTGCCTTGGAGAGTACCCTTGACTTTGACCTGCTCCCTACTGGTATTTGAGGTTGTTCGGTGGCATTTCTGGGGGGGGGGGTTGGAGCTGAATTTCAGCCATATTCTTTCTCCCTGTCCTTTGAACGTGGCTGCATTTACCAGTAGTTCAGTACACTTTATACTGCCTTTGAGGTTTTGGACATGGCTAAACAGTGCCAAGCAATCAAGTGCTTTGTATTGAATCACAAAATTAAGTGCTTTAGTCTGTACTATTCATCAGAATACTCAACTATTACAAACACCACTTTTTATATTTATCCCACCCCAAATTACAGCGTTAAACTTAAACACTTGCAAGACACTGTTCTAAAAAAAAAACTATGTCCGCTGTAATATATTACAAATAAAACCTGGGATATTTATTTTTTAAAAAACTGATTATAGGGAAGACTAAAAAAATGTCATAGCCTCTCTGACATAACCAATGCATAACCAATGTTATTAAGCCCCAGATACTAGGTGGCATTTAATCTAATTTGATGCAGTTCCCTTTTCTGCAAGTAAGATTCCCAGTCTCCCCTAATATTTTAGGGAGTTTACAATACAAAAATTAAAATTCCTACATCCTATGAGGTAAGTGTGTATGCTATTTTTCATAGCGTTCATATATTTCAGTGCTCTGTCTTCCAGCATAGAATGCTTCACAGGTTATACATTGTGCCATTTAAACCACACCCAGTGTTGCATGTAAAATTACAATTTCCATTTAAAACTCTAGGATAAGAAGCGAACGGGACCCTCAAATTAAACAGCATTGTGCAGACACCACATTCAGACATCCTAGCAACTTCCCCACTACTACTATTCCCTTCAAATATATTCTTCAAATTCCTTCCCCTTTTTTGTATAGAAACTTAGGCTCTTCCCTAAATGTATCCAACTTAGAGTAACCAAACACCCATCCAGTTCCTACTAATTCTTAACACTGCCCAGCACCTTGACCATAGGACAGCAGCATAGCCATAATTAAGTCGCGCCTATTTTTCTTGTTGCACACAATCACCTTCCCTTAAAATTGGTCTAAACACTCTCCTTTCCCCACTTGCCATATTTCATCAGCTAGACTTGCTGGATATGCTCTATCCAGGAGCATTTTATTCCTGTCTGAATCTGGTTTCACCAGAAACCATCCTTGACATACCTCTCAACTGTCTAGATTTTTGCTTCTTATTTTAGGTCTGTTCCTCAATTTTGTGGTTTTGTGGTAAATCTTTGTGGATGGACTTTGCTAAATACTGTGACTGGCATTTGAGTTTCAGACTTCATATCCTTCAGAAAATTATAATAGTAAAGTCATTCTAGCAATTTTAAGTTCATTGGAATAATTTTAAAATCTGTCCCTATTTTTGAGCTTTTGTCCCACCATTATTTTTGGCTTAGTCCAGATTTCTTGCACTGACTGAGAGGTATGATTCTTGATAAGTGGACAAAACTGTCTCTTGACAAAGTTAAGTTTTTGCCAGGGGGCAGTAAAATGCAAACTACTATTAAAGTTTCCTTCTGGACTATATTAAAACCCTTTTATGCATATTTACTGTACATAAAATCTAAATTACTATGGATTTTATAAGTAAAGCCTCTCTAGATCCCTTTAAATAATCTGTCTAAAATGCAGCACTATGTACTAATAAAATTTGCAGTTAAATGCTCCATATCCTAAACCCATTTGTAAAAATTGTTGCTGCTGCACCCATAGCATCACCCCTAATTTGCTTGTCAAATTACACCATTAATGCAGTACAGTTTCTATTAAATTCACAAAATTCTACTGTGGTCTGATCCATTTGTGTTCCACTGTATAAGGTCTCCCTAAACCAACTCAAACCTAAATCATGAGGTAACAAATCCTTTACATCTATAGTAACCAGGACAAACTCTTCACACTAACAAATTCAGTTAAGCAAAGCCACAAGTCCTTTAATACATGCTTCTAGCTTCAAAAAAGCTTTTATCCACTTGTCCACAAACTTTAAACTTTGTTTTTCCCCCCTCCCCCATTTTGTGTACCTTTGAAATACTGAATATTGAGGGGATAACTGGCTTCTTGACACTCAAAATTCAGTAATACCTCAAATTTCTTTAATAAAACCATCGTATACGCTAGCAATTGATACATTTCTCACGGGTCATTATTTAAATACTGATACATCAGTAATAAACATTCATCAAAACGTCCCCACCCCTTTTATCAGGCTTCATGATCCTCTGCTTTTTTTTTTTTTCACCAATTCATCCAACAATTCTTTGCTTATAAAGTTGATTTTTCTCCGAATCTGCTCAGCCCCTAACGCACCTTCTCAAATACCATAATTTGGGGAGACAAAGGGGGGTTAAACTTGTCCACCTAATGTCAGTGTCCTAAGCGTTCACTTTATCCGTATAGGACTTCAAATTTCTTACTATTTTTTGTAGAATTAGTCATGTGTATCCATCATGTTACAAGAATGGCGTACAAAAGTAAGCCCCTTCCAAAAAATATCAAAATGCTAAAGTAATTTGTACATAATTTTAAAAATCTTACATTTATAAAAAAAGATGGGTTCAACAACCCAGTCAAAATCATTCCATTCTAGGCTTTCCTGCATTCTTTCCCCTTCCCCAAAGAATAGTAATTCTCAAATTTCCCCCATACAACTTCCTCCCTGCTCTCCCACAAGTTGTGCAACTCAGGGGACCTCCTTGGTAATGGGGGGTAGTCTTGCAGAGTTAGAGGCAAATCCCAAAAAAATCCCCATTAACACTATTACCCACATTCACCATTCAAACCCTTTCATTGTTTTCCAAAAGTATTCCCTTCAATTAGTATTGTAAAAATGGGGATTGTATTTTGAAGTCCAGTGGTACAGGGATGAGAGCTTCGTTTTGTGATGTACTTGCAATTTTCCTTATGCTGTGGTGGAATCTTGTGATTTATGGCAAAGGATGCTATCGTTACTTCAAAATCTGCTTTGTTGGAATTTTGTCCTTGTTCGGTTTGAAAACTCTTATTTTACTCTTCCTAATTTTCGCTATGACTGGTTTTCCTTTATACAACCTGTAATTTTGGATTCCAGCAGGGTAGCTTGAGTTAGTGTTGGGCTTTCTTCCAATAGGCACAGCAGTGTCTGTGCAACCACTGCCATGATTGTACAGAATTTCTATGAATAATTCTACATAGTCTGCTGTATTGTCTAGGGTTTGGAGAGGCTTGAAATTTTTTTCACTTAAAAAGGTAGTTTGCCTTGGCAGTTGTAGGGTTTGCTGAAGTTACAGAATTTCTCCACTTTGAAGAAGACTGCTTTGTAGTCTAAAGGACATGATGCTTGGGAATGTTGCTTCTCCCATATTTGAATACTGGTTCCAGTTTGTACCTTTTAGTAGGGGTATGTAGTAAGTGGACCAGGTTTTGTTTACAAAGTCAATCTGTGCCTGCAGTTTTGTGGTAGTGTAAGATTCCTAGTTTTATAGCAGGATAATTCAAGTCCCCTTTAAGCATGCTTGGTTGAAGGAGTGTCCAGTATGAGCCATGGGTTTCATGGGACATGAAGGGTAACGTAGCTTGCTAGGTTATGGTACGGGACTTATCTAGCCATGAAGGAATTTGTGTATCCTACTTAGCAGTATGCTTTTAGATGGGACACCACCACCTTTTGGTCCCGGTCTGTGCAGTTGCTGGTCTGTGTGGAAGGCACTGAAGCCCTGCACTGCTAGGGTACTTCAAACAGTCTCTAAATGCACAGATATCTGCATCCTCTACAGTGAGGAGAGCTTTGTATTTATTTCTCACTGAAAATAAAAATGCAAGAACCACACAAACATTTTACTATTGGTAGACCTTGTATTTGCCAAGCAGTAAATGTGATTGCTCTCCTGTGCAAGATGCCTCTACATAACTTCCCAAAAGTGGCCACCATTTGTGCATATCTCATGATGAGGAAGGTGAAAGAAACTGATTTTAAACAGTACCCCTTGGCATGGGTGCACACTGACTATATCTAGTTTACACCCTTATAAACACCCCCTTCCCCAAACAAGGTAACCACTTTCATTGCACATTTAGGCTTTATAGCATCGGTCATTTTAACTTTTTCATGGGTGCACCTGTCCCCCCAGATAAACACCTTTAGGTAATCTAACAAGTCTCAACAAATGAGAAAATGGTACTTGTAGTCTGGAATACTGCACAAACACAATCTCCAATTTGCTGGTTACTCTAACTGCCCTTTGTCCACAGCCTGTCTGCCTTAACAGATAACCACTTATCACTACCTATGACTTGCAAAAGCTCTCAATATCTTGCATCTGGGGAAAATCCAGAAGTCAAACTTTAAAATAGTACTATTTACTGAAAGTTAACTGTAAGCGGGGTTAGGAGCATATTTGACTTAATTATTGGCAAAGCCAAAGTGGGGGATGGCTATAATCACTTATTACATCCACATGCATTTTCTGAACAAGGAAGCATGAAACTCTAGCATAGATTTTTAATTGCCATTTACCAGAAAACCAAAAATTGCAGGGCTGGGTAAAATTGGGGACATTCTGAACAAGTCCTATTCAGCCTGCAAACTGTCCTTAAACAGCAAAACCTCTGTACTTGGTTCCAATCTCATGCATCACAAATGCAAGCTGAGTTTGTACTGTGGTTCAAGCTGACTGTTGCCTATCCCTGCTCACAGCTATCTGAGTTCAGATGCTATTTGGTGGGTCTCTGTTAAATCAGCGAATGCAGACTTATCGACCCCATGTAAGCAAAAGCTTACAATCCCAAACACTTAGAACAGCAAGTTTTTCCCCCAGGGAAATTGCTGTTCAAAAAAAAACTTAGTGGGAGGCTGTACCCCCACTTAAATATACCAACTCTTGAGATCACACTACAGTTATGAAAACTGCAAAATAACGAAAGTGGCCAAGCAATTTCTTTCCTAGGGAAAGAATTTGCTTGTATACCATTCAGTATTTTGCTATTTCACACTTTCTTTCGAATGAGTCTTATCTAACTTGAGTCTTTTATCATATAATAGGGAACCTGTTTGTCAATGGTAAGCGCGTCTGAGGTAATGTGTAACTTGCATACTGTTTTTTTTTTTTTTTTTTTTTTCCCAGAACTGTTTAGCTCTCGTTTACAAGGAATATTAATTTGTGGAAAGTCCTTTTAGCCTTGGCCTTCCTAACTCATGATGTTCTTCATCTCGCATTGCTGCAGTCCTTATATGGGTAGTCCGCTGTCCTCGGTCGGCCTGAATACCAAAGTATTAGGCTGACGTCGGTCATGGGTGCTCAGAACTGACATCAGAGCGTCAGGGTACAAAAGTGCATGACCGTCATATCCTCAGTCTTTTTTGCCGCATGGTCCGATGCAGAAGCAGCATTGCAAGTGCCGTTCGGCGTTCTGAAATTTTTCGAGTTTGAAATTTCAGACCGAATCCAAGTTGGGCTAAGTACCCCGTTGGGGAGTATTTTGGTTTTTTCTTGCCTCAGTTATTTACCGGATGTCAGAAAAAGTGAATAATTGTATTTCTTGTGGGGAAACAGATACCGCATAGGGATTATCATTCTTTGTGTATTCCTTGTTTGGGACCTGAGCACGACGTAGTCGGGTGTCGCTGTTGTGCTAGGTTTAATAAGCGCACCATTAAACGAAGGTTAGATTGCGCTAGGCTGGTCTTCGGTAAGCGGTGTAAGTATAATATGCCGTTGGATCCTCCGCCCGCTACCGCGAAGAAGTGCAAAGACAAAGCTGTAAAACCCAGACAGGATGAGTTGTCCGTTCCGGACGCCGGTTCTTTAGAGGCTTCAGTGGAACCGGTGGTTCCGACGGAGGCTTCTCTGGAGTTTCAGGGGGAGACTTTGATTGCAAGATGTGGCGCCTCAGGAGGCAGGTCAGGCTGAGGGGGCTTCTCAGGTTACTGTTCTCCCCTCCCTTCCCAGGGTTGTTAGGCCTTCTCCTTCTGTTTCTAAGGCTTCTTCCAAAGGCAGGCCTGGTTTGTCTTCTGCTGGTGTCAGTCCTAGTTCAGCAGGGTCTGTGCCTAAGAAGCACATGCTTAAAATGGCAGAAGATTTAATTACTCTGATTAGAGGTTCTATGCCCCCTCCTGATAAGAGGCCTAGGGTGGAGCCAGAGTTGGAAAGTTTGGATCAGGCTTCAGATGATTCAGAGTCTTCGGCCGAAGACATGCAGGAATTCACTCCTTATTCTGATTCTGATGCAGAGGATTCCACTCCTTCTGCTTCTCCTCCAGAGGATTTTTCTTTTTCAGAAACACTTCATTCTATGAGGGAACATTTTAAGTGGGAAGGTCAGGATTTCTCTGATTCACGGAAAAGGCTAAGGGAATTTTTGTTTTTACCCCAGCATAGACCCTTGGCTATACCCCCTGTTCTGGATGTTGTTCAAGATGTGTTTTCAGAGGCTTCCCTTAATCCTGATTCTCTGCCTCCTGCGCCAGTTAAACCGGATGGGTATTACAGGGTGCCTGAAGCTCATAAATATCTCTGAGTCCTAGGGCAGACCCAGAAACTATTAGCCAGGGACCTAAGGGTGTCAGGGCCTCTGTTGTAAAAAATCCAGTTCCTCTAGATAAAGAGGCTAGAGCTTTGGATAGATGGGGTAAAAAGGTGTATACCTCTTCTACTTTAGCAATGAGGGCTTTGAATTGCCAGTTTCATATGTTGAAGTATCAGAATTTCCTCCTTTCTCAATTAAAATCTAAGGTGGATGCTTTGGCAGAGGGCATTGAGTGTAAAGAATTACAAGATTTGGTACATGTCTCTGAACAGGTGGGTAAGCATTCTTTGCAGTGTGGTTTTGATGCTTTACAGGCCTCTTCCAGGGTGGCTGCCACTGGTTCAGTTCTTCGCAGGCATGCCTGGCTTAAGGATCAGAATTTATCAGAGCATGTTAAGACCAGTCTGAAGTGTTGTTTGGTCCACCTGTGGAGTCAGTCTTGAAGAAAATGGAAGACATGGCTAAGTCTATGCAGACTGTTAAGATTTTTTGCAGGTACAGCCTCCAAAGTTTAGCAGAAATTGGCCTACTAAAGGGTGGACGTATCCTTCCCCTGATTCTCAGTCTAGGGGTAGATCTAGGCGTGGTAGGGGCAGAGCTTAGAGTACCTTCAGGCCTAGAACATGGAGTTCACCTGCACAATCTTCGGGTGAGGGCAGGGGCCAGTCCTTTCATAAACAGGCCCAGTGACCTACATTTTCAGCTGCCAGATTCTTCTTGCCTGGCAGCACCTTTGGGAGGAAGGTTGGCACTCTTCAAGAAAAATTGGCTTTTAATTACCCAGGACAAATGGGTATTGGACATTATAAACCAAGGTTACAAGTTTTATTTCCATACCTTGCCTCCTTTCAAAGGCATGCCAGACGTTCCTCCTCAGCAAAGGCTAGAGGCTCACAAGCAAATTTCTTTACTTCTTCAAATGGGAGCTGTACAACCGGTCCCTCTGTCAGAAGTGAGCCTAGGATTTTATTCTCGCCTGTTTCTAGTACCAAAGAAAGGGAACACGTGGAGACCGATTTTGGGATTTATCTATCCTAAACACATCTGGACATTCCAAAGTTCAAAATGTTGACGTTACAACAGCTTTTACCTCTGCTGGGCAAAGATCACTGGATGGTAACTCTGGATCTGAGGCTTACCTTCATGTTCCTATCAGGCCCAGTTGCAGAAAGTACCTGCGTTTTCGGGCTGGGACTTTTCATTATCAGTTCTCTGCATTGCCCTTTGGCTTATCTACTGCGCCCAGAGTGTTCACAAAGGTTCTGGCTCCAGTGATAGCTTTCTTCATGCCAAGAGTAATACAAATTTATCCTTATTTGGACGATTGCCTGATTCTGGCTCAAGACAAGGACGAACTTCTTCATCTACAGTATGTGATGGCAGTGTTAAGATGCCTAGGGTATTCTGTGAACGAAATAAAGTCCAGTCTAGTACCCTCTCAGGACATGTGCTTTCTGGGTGTGAGACTGAATACAGCATCCCAGATGGCCTTTTTGACCCCGGACAAGCAAAAGAATATTTCTCTTTACTTCCATCAATTGTCTCTTCGGTCCAGGCTGACTGCAAGGACAGTCCTACAAGCCTTGGGGTTCATGGCATCTTGTATTCTGGTACTTCCCAATGCCAAACTGCATATGAGGAAGCTTCAATGGTATCTCAAAAATGTATGGACACAACACTGCCAAGATCTGGACCCTGTCATTCAAATAATACCTTGCATTCAAAAGGAATTTTTGTGGTGGGCTCAGGAATGTCACCTTAACAAGGGACTCTCTGTGACCCGACCAGAGGAGAGTCAGATTCTAACGACAGATGCCTCAGACAAGGCTTGGGGAGCTCATCTAAATGGAAAATGGGTACAAGACACGTGGCCTGCCAGACTTCAACATTTGCATATCAACTTGAAGGAGATGTTAGCAGTCCAATTTGCATTGATGCCTTTTAAGGATTTACTTCTCCCAGGACAGGTGTTGATTCAAACAGACAACACAACTGTCATGTGGTACATCAACAAGCAAGGGGGAACACATTCATACCCTCTTTGCAGGCAAGCAATGATTTTGTGGGAGACTGCTCTCAGTTTACAGCTAAATCTTCAGGCAAGGTTTCTACCAGGAGCACAGAACTCCTTAGCAGATGTGTTGAGCAGACAGATAATGGATCCCCACGAGTGGAAATTGGATCCTCATGTATTTCAAAAGTTGACAGTGTTATGGGGAACTCCAGACATAGATCTGTTCGCTTCTCCACTAAATTACCAGTTGCCAAAGTTTTGCACAAAAAGGTTTCATCCCACAGCTTGGAAGGTGGATGCTCTATCATTCAGTTGGAGCAATCTTCACGTCTATGCCTTTCCACCACTGCCTCCTCCCAAAGGTACTCTTGAAGGTCAGACAGGACAGGCCATCCATGATTTTAATAGCTCCAGATTGGCCTCGACAACACTGGTACCCACTACTGAGAAGTTTGGTACGGGAGCCTCCTTGGCCTTTGCCTTCGATTCCACACCTTTTGTCTCAGGAGAACAATCAATTACTCAATGTCAAAATTCAGTCTCTGCATCTAACAGCCTGGCATATTCTGTTCTAGACCCTGGAGGGTCTCTGCTTCCACAACAAGTTTTGAATGTTATTTTGGAGGCCAGAAGGCCTAGTACAAGGAAAGTTTATGCTGATAAATGGAGGGTATTTTTTATTTGGAGCAAAGCAAAGGACTTTGATGTTTCCAAGCCTGATTTTAAGTGTTTCTCTTCCAATCTTACTGAGTTATTGGACAAGGGTTTGTCCTTCTCCTCTATAAAGGTTCATGCTGCAGCCATTTCTGCTCCCTATGACTGTGACCCTCCATTATTCTCTCATCCTTTGTTTAAGCAATTTCTTAGAGGGGCAAAGAACACAAGACCCCCACGTAGAGCTCCTACTCCTGCTTGGGATCTCAATTTTGTGTTGGAGAAACTCACTCTAACCTTTTGAGCCTGCAGCTACTGCTGAGTTAAAGTTTTTATCATGGAAGACTGCTTTTTTTGTTGGCCATTACCTCTGCGAGAAGGGTTTCTGAATTACAGGCCCTTATGGCAGTTGAGCCTTTCCTAATTTTCCATAAGGTTAGGGTATCTTTGCGTACTAATCCTACCTTTATGCCTAAAGTGGTTTCTAGTGTGGCTTTAAACCAAACTATTCATTTGCCTACTTTTTATGCAAACCCCCAAAATAAAGGGGAAAAGATTTTGCACACTTTGGATATTCACAGGCAGTTGCGTTATTTGAGCAGAACTACAGGGTTCAGGCAGTCTCGGCAGTTGTTTGTTTCTTTTGCTTTGGGTTCTCAGGGAAAACCTGTTTCAAAACAAACTATTTCTAAGTGGATTGGTTTTTGTATTGCTTTCTGTTATTCCCATCATGGTAAGGAGGTTCCGGCTGGAATCAGGCCTCATTCCACTAGGGCTACTGCCACTTCTACAGCCTTTTTAAGGGGGGTAGCTACTAAAGATATTTTGGAAGCAGCTACTTGGAGTTCAGTGCATACTTTCTCTAAACATTACCACCTTCCACTTTATTCTAAATCTAGGGCTGGATTTGCCACTGCAATTTTACAGGGCATTTTGGCAGCTCCCAATGCTTTATGATTTTGCCAACCTCCCTTTCCTCTGCTTTGGGATTCTACCCATATGTAAGGACTGCAGCAATGTGAGATGAAGAACATAGTAGTTTTGTACCTACCATAAATGTAGATGTTCGAAGATCCACATTGCTGCAGTCCAATTTACCCTCCCTCCTTCCCCACTGTAGTTTGGGGTTGTTGTTTGGTTTGGGTTGTAAATACTGGTTGCACTTAGGTGGTTAGATGTTTGTTTGTTTTTTGGTTATGGCCTTTGTTTTTAGGGCCTTCTGACATCTGGGGCAAGAAAAGACTGAGGATATGACATCGGTCATGCGCTTTTGTACCCTGACGCTCTGTCAGTTCTCTGAGCGCCCATGACCGACATCAGCCTAATACTTTGGTATTCGGGCCGACCGAGGACAGCGGACTACCCATATGTAAGGACTGCAGCAATGTGGATCTTCGAACATCTACATTTATGGTAGGTACAAAACTGTACTTTTTTCCAAACCTGGCTAACGTATTGGCACCATTTTCTGCTTTTTCTTTGTCATTCATTTTACTAACCTTGTTTTTGCATTAATGTGCAGTTTTGCACTAGAAAGATGTAATGGCAATTGACATAACTTTTATGACTGGGAACAGAGCCAAGTTTAGAGTGCTGTTTTTGCATGTGACTGGCCGGCTACATTTTGGAATACTTTCTAAAATTACTTCAGGTGGTATGAAGGGACAATATTGCTTCCCTGATGTGGGTTCACTTCCCTCCTTTGAAGCTAGCAAAAAGTCTAAAGCATACCTCTCCACTGTCCAGACTTAATATTTTTGGTCTAGTTTTCATAAAATTGTTTTTTCTGTAAAACTTTGACAAACTGTAGATTCATCATAAAATGGCAGACATTTTAGTTTACTTCATACCCTTCAGAAAATTCATGTTAAAGCAAAACCAGTTTCAACTTTCTAAGATTGTAATAGTATTATATTCATCCCTGTTTTTTCAGCCTTTGTACCCCCCATTATTTATGTCCTTGTCTGGATTTCTTGCTCTAACAGATTGCAGGTTTTCGTGTAAACCCATCCAACTTTGCAATACTACCATACACAGGAATTTTGTGGTGGACTTGAGTTGCATAACAACATCCATGGCTTGGGACAGTTTCCCCTAGTTCCCACAAGATTTTTGCAACCTGTAAGTTGGTAACATGCCTGCTTGAAAAGACCTCGGACAAGTCCATATGTAAAGTCCCTTGCCAGTTTATGCTAAAATCATGTGGTTCATGAGGCATCTGGCTTTGTTTGATTTTAGCAGTCTGAATTTCCCTTGCATCATGTATTCTGTTTCCAAGTGGTTTGGTACAGTAGACCCAAGCAAGAAAGCGCCTACTAATCCAGTCCTTAAGTAACTATTTGTAAGACTTGTTTTACACACAGTGGGTGCCAAATTGGAAAGTAGCACTATACCTGATGAGAATGCCAAACTTTTTTTGCACTACTGGACCGAGTGGATGGTCTACTGGCAAAGTTGCTACAAGCAGTTTTGATTTGCTTGTCATCTTTAAACAGGAAGTGCTGTAGCAAAATTAATATTAACAAATGGTAGAGCTGCGGTGGCTTAAATCTCATGTGGATTTACTGCCCTTTTGTGACTCTTAAATTATTCACAGGTTTGAGTGATTCTTATGAGTAGCAGCTGCTGGTTGCTTGACTTGCATGGTGAATCAACAACCAGTGTTCACTGGACTCTTTAATCAAGGTTGGCACTAGGTAAGTTCTTCAGGTGGCAGTAAGTTGGGCCGTGTTTTGGGTTTTTGGTGGTTCCACGGTTTGCTATTTGTATATAACTGGTCATTGCCCACTTACAGTGGTGGTAGCTCTGAATGATGCAGGTACTGTGATTTAGTTGTATCTCAATCTATGGAGTTTCCATGTGCAAAATATGGGTCCAGCTAGGTATTCACATGCAGAAGACTGGACACTAAACTGTTCATTGGTGTACATGTGGTATGAAGAAAAACAAGGCAAGGCTAGCCCTGTGGCACTTGAACACAGTCCACATTGTGTGACACCCTGACCCTGCTCTGAAAATGGTAACGGAGCTGCGGGTGGATAGTGCACTTCTAGAAGTGCTTATTGCAATATGAATGTGAAAGTGTCTTTCCATTTAAGGTAAGTTTCTTCAATTTTGCCAGTTTGCTTGTGCCTGTTCAGTATTGTCCACACCATGCAGTTAATACTTTTGCTGCATCATTCTTTGAACACTGATATTGTAGACCTTTTTCTTGTGGCTAGAGGCTCAAGTTTTTGACATTGTGGCAGTTAATAAAACTAGCTGCATACAACAGATGGTTCCTAGGGCTTTGGTAGTGATGAATGGGAAACAGTGTACACCTACAAAGTTACGATGTGCCAAGAGACTCCGGAAACCAAGGGATATGTCAGTAAACTGCTTAATGGCCATCTTGCCCATATGAGAAGTATTGGACCAACTGAGTTAAAAAAATATATGTATTGACACACCACTGGGGTGGTGCCAAAGCAAGTCTGTATAGCAGCTATTTCCAATATCTACCTTCCTGGGCCTGAGTTTTTTTTTTTCCAAAAACTTACTGATTCGCTGTTGCAGTAATCACATTTGGGTTATCCCTGCCAGGGTAGCCCTTGGCTGGCCTGAATACCAGGCTTGGTATTTCTGCATCTGTTGCTGTCTCAGGACTGATGTAAAGTTATCAGTAGTATAAAGTAAGGCAGCCAACACCATTCAGTCTTCTGCTTCGGGGTCCACTGCAAGAGTTTGCATGAGTGCCGGTCTGCTGCTACCTGAGTTTTGTCTACCAATTTGAAGATGAAATCTTCTAAAGCTAAATACCCCATTGGGGATCCTTTTTTTTCTTGCACTAACCGATGTTAAAGTTTAGGCCCAGACCATGACGTCCCACACTGTTGCTTCTGTGCTTTGTTCAACCCCAGAACGGTCATCAGGCCCTTATTGTACCTAGATATTTTCCCTTGCAGTCCTCACTCTGATACGGCTTCAGTAAGCCATCTGACAGCAGATCTGAAAAAAACATAGACTGCACAGGTTCAAACCTACCGATTTGATGCTTCCGTTAAGCTAGTCCGTTCTCCGGTTCTCAGGGAGGCCCTTTCACAGCCCCTGATACCCTGCTTCTGTGGATTTGCCAGCCTCAACAGACCCTTTTGGAGTCCGGTATGCCACAAAACTCTTCTACTAGGGATCCTGTAGTCTCTAGCTTGGATGGGTCTGGAGCGGCTGAGTGGGCACTGGCTTCTGAAGTCCTGCACACTACTGATTTTTTTGACAAACCAACATCTTTTGTGACAGCTGTTCTGTCAAACTTTTTTTTCTTAAGCCCAGGGTATGAACCACATCCAAGAAACCGACCCAATCTCAGGCACCTGCTTCCTTGCCTGAGTCTCAAAATGCTTAAAATGGCAGAAGACCTTGTGCTGATCAGGGGAAGCCAAGCTACCCTCTCCAAAAGGAAGAGATCTGTCCCCTGTAGTTTTGTCTGAACTAGTCTGACTCCATCTGAATAGGAACACTTTGAAACCCCTCTACTTATGAGGATTCTGATGCAGAGGATTCTATCCCTTCTGCCTCTTCCCCAGAGGCTTTTTCCTTTGGGGAAACCCTTCATACCTTAAGGGAGCATCAGGTCAGTCTAAAAGACTCTAATCTTCCACAGCATAGACCCTTGTACCACCCCCCACCCCCCAGTTCTGGATGTTGTGGAGGATGTTTTCCTGGAATCCAGCTTGACTCATGACACCCTCTCTCCTGCACCCAGAAAACCACATGGGTGCTAGAGTCCCTAACTCTCAAACTTCTTAAAATCCTACTGCAGACCCAGAGGTAATTTCTCAAGGGCCTAAAAAAATTAAAGCAACCTCTACGAAGAATCCCACCCCCTTAGAATAGGGATTCCAGGGAGCTAGACAGATGGGGTAAAAAAAAAAAAAGTATACACTTCTCTGCTACTCCTGCTATCTGGGGACTAAATTGTCAGTTCCATATACTAAAAGTTCAGCAACCTACCCTGGAACTTCTCAGTGTCTTCCTGCTTGTGCAGAATCTGCATTTACAAGAGTTAATGCATTCTGCAAGTCAAGTAACTAAACACCTTTCACTGTGGATGTTGATGCTCTAGAAGCTTTTTGCAGGGCAGCAATCGCCAGAAGGCATGCATGACTTGAGGAACAGCCCTTGCCAAACCATGCATGATCTAAATTGTTGGATGCCCCCTTGCATAAAGACAAAGCAAAATCTATGCAGACGGTTAAGGATTTCCTACAGGTCCAGTCACCCAGGTTCAGCAGGCATTGTCCAAGCACTGTTCCTTTCCTGCTCCCACTAAGCCTGTCCAGCCCAGATCCTGGAGAACCAGACTTCCCCCCCCCCCCAGGCAGCAGCCACAGGGAATGCAGAGATCTAAGTAGTGGACTAACTCCACTTCAAAACCAGGGAGTTCTAAGCCACCCCCTTATGGTAAGAACTCACAAGGACACCTCCCTCTGCCCACCTTCACTTGGCACAAGGAGAAAAACTCTCCTTTCACACAAGCACCTGGACCACCATTACCAACAACTGCTGGGTTCTCAACATAGTCCCAGGGGTACAGATTTTCTTTACACACCCTTCCTATCCCAAAAAGGTTCCTAGATCTACCTCCAAACCAATGGGCCGAGGTGCAAAAGCAAGTCTTTTCCCTGCCCTCTCTCTGAGGGCAGTAGAGCATATTCCTGCATAAGAGACCAAGGTTTCTACTCCAGACTTTTTCTGGTACCCGAAAAAGATGGCATCTGGTGCCCCATCCTCCATCTAACCATTCTAAACACCTTCCTGCTGATCCCAAAATTCACCCATGCTCTCCAAGGATGCTTGGCTAGACACCCTAGATCCAAGAGGCCTACCTTCATATTCTTGTCAGGGAATTCTGCAGGATCTCTGCTTCAGGGAAGGATCTCTGCACTTTCAGTTCTCTACACTTCCCTTTGGCTTATCTACTGCTCCCAGAGTTTTCAATGTCTGGTTCCAGCCATTGCCTTTTGCAGACAAAGGAATATCCAGATTTACCCATACTTGGGACGACTGCCTAATTCAGGCGAATGGCCAGGAAAAGCGGCTCAAGCACCTGGCCTTTGTAAAGTCCCTACTAACCACCCTAGGGTACACAATGAAAAATCCAAAGGATTATATTCGTTGGAGCAATTCTCGACACAGCATCCCAGATGGCATTCCTTACACCAGAAAAGCAAAATTTCCTGCCAGCCTACTTCTCTCAACTAGCCACCAGACCCCAGCTATATGTAGGGAAGATCTGCAAGCTCTGGGGTTCATGGCATCTTGCATGCTGCTCATTCGATATGCCAGACTGCATACAAGGAAACTTCAGTGGTACATAAAAAGCCTTTGATGTAACGCTCAAGACCTGCAGACCTATACCTATAATTCCTTTCATCAGAAAAGATGTTCTTTGGTGGGCAACAGCATGCTCCCACAACAAGGGATTCTCTCGCCACCACCCACGCCCTTGCCATGGATGGATCAGACTATGCCTGGGGTGTACAACTGGATGGCAGGTGCATACAGGGCCAATGGGAGCCCACAGCAAATCTCTCTGCACATCAACCAAAAAGATGATGGCTGTCCAGCATGTCTTAATAGCTTTCAAGCCCTTCTCTCCCCAGGGTCTCTCCTGATCAAAATAGATACCACTGTAATATGGTATATCAATACGCAGGGAGGGACTCGTTCCTACCCTCTATGCAGGCTGGCTAAGACCCTTTGGCACACAGCCTCTGCCATAACTCCACCTGTTGGCACAATTCCTACTAGGTTCTCTCAACTGTGGCAGACAAACAAATTTTCTGGACCCATATTGGTAGCAGCTCAACAGAAGAACCTTCACCCTAATAACTCAGAAATGGGGCACCCCAAAGGTCAACCTCCTTTGCCTCCCACACCAACCATCAGCTCAGCACCATGGAGCATCACTGCATGGCTTGGAAAGTGGATGCCCTGTCCTTCTGGGTCAATCTTATCTGCTTTTCCTCCTACCTCTCATCCCTAGGGTACTGCTAAAAATAAAGGAGGAAAAAACAAAGGACATTTCTTGTAGCTCCAGAGTGGCCTTGCCAGCACTAGTCCTCCTTGCTGTGCCTGCCCCCATAGCATCCTCCTGCCCCAGAGGGAAGGGGAATTCATGCATTCCCAATTGCAGATGCTCAGTTTGGCAGCTTGGCTTATTCCGTAACCCTCTATCAATTTGCCAATCTCAAAACAGGTTCTAGGTGTATGTGAGGCCATACACCCTAGCATTGGAAAGTTTTGTGCTGACAAATAAATGGAAAAGGTTCTGGACCTGGATTCAGGTTAGTGGAACCAATATGGCACAGCCCTGCCCTCCTCCTGGATTTAACTGACCTACACAGTAGCCCCTTTCCTCTATCTGCTTTTCCCTCTGAGCAACTCCTTTTTTTCACACCCCTTGATCAGTTCCTTAGAGGGGCTAGCAACTTGAGGCCACCCAAAAGACCAACTCCAGCTTTCCAACCTGTGTGTTGGAAAAGCTCACCCTGCCCCTCTTCGAACCAGCGTCTTATAGGTTCCTACGTTGACTAGGCTATCTGTCTAAGGCCTATACAAGCCTAGCCATAATTCCATAGCTATTTCTTCCCACACTATTTACTTCCCTGGACGCCTGTATAGCAGGGTGATTGATGTGATCCCTGGGGTGAATTTCCTTTCTCCCATCCAATCAAGGTTCCTTTTGAAGAGGGCCAAAGAGGTGGTCTGCTTGACATGTATGGGCAGTCTATTCCAGAGTCCAGGGAGTCTCTGGGTCAGGAACCTATTCTTCCAGCATGTTTTGTTTAGTGTGATGAGATTTAGATCCCTGGAATGTGTGGCTGTGAGAGATTGGGATTTCTTTAAGTGTAGCATGTCCAACAGCTCTGGGTTTGACGTCTGCTTGTATGTTAAGCAGAGATTGCCTCAGAGTAGACTATATGCGCCAGAGTATAGCTGGAGGTTAAGGCGGTCAGCATGGGGAATATGCTTTAGGCCTGTGATTCTTAGTGAGGTATTTCTGCAGCCTTTCCAGTTGTTGCAGATGTCTTTAGGTACATATCAAATGGGGCGTTGTATTCTATAATGGCTCTGAGGGATGAGTACAGTGGGACAATGGCCTTCTTTTTTTCTGGATGAAAAGCCCTTGGTGATGTGCCACAGGATTTCCTGACTGTTGTGGTTATTGAAGGTGAGACCACTGTCCACCTGTGTCAAAAAGTCTTATCACACTTTTATTTAGTGTACTGCCACCTATGTGGTAATTCACGGGTACATGCTTTTTCCCCAAAGGGGATAACTATACATTTCTTGGAATTGAGCTTGAGCCCATGGCTCTGGCACCAAGCATCTGTTTCTGTAAGGCCCTTTTTGTAGAGTATCCAGATTTGGGGATTCAATAATGGCTCCCAGTTTGCAGTCATCTGAACTTTTAGTCAGTCTCTTAGTGTTGGCCTGTACTTAGAGAAGTAGATGCCACACGAGGTCCCAGGACTGAACCCTGAGGTACTTCACTTGTCTGGAGCTGGATTTGGAGTCTGCTACTTTCACAGTGTGGGTTCTGTCAGTAAGCTAGTTGGCAACCCATCGAGTGACTTGGGGATTAATGCTCGGCTTAGTTTGACTCCAGAGTGGGGGGGGATGGTGCCAAATGCCTTGGTGAGGTCCAGATAGGCTGTGTGGACTGCCTTACTCTCATCCATGGCTCTGGAGACTGATTTGAAGTCAAGGTTCAGGAGACTAGATCGGCTCTTCACAAACACTAACTGGGTGGGGTTAGTGTTTTTAAGTTGCCAATTTCCTTGTTTGGAAGTTCAATGATCATATTCTTGCAGAATTTCTCTCCTGGAAGACTGCTTTCCTTCTGGCAATCACTTCAGCCAGAAGAGTCTCTGAGCTGCAAGCACTCATGGCTGTGGAACCCTTTCATCTTCCATGCTGACAAGGTATCCCTCAGGACTAACCCATCCTTCATGCAAAAGGATGTGTCCAGTGTGGCTCAACAAATTTGTTCATTTGCTCACTTTTTTTCCTGTAATCCCCAGAGCAAGTGGAAAGAATCCTGCCTTCTTGATGTGCATACAGCTCAGATTATATATAGACAGGACTAAATCCTTCATATCTGGTCAGTTGCTGGTTGGCTTTGCTACAGGGCAGAAGGCAAAGCCATTTCCAAATGGATAGCACACTGCATCCATTTTTGCTACAAACATGGAAATCCCCCCCCCCCCCAAGGGGGTTGGCACTCACTACCAGAGCAGCCTCCACCTCTGCAGCTTTCCTTGTCCCCACCAGGGACATCCTGGAGGCTGCCACCTGGACATCTGTTCACACTCTTGCCAAACATTACCACATACCTCCTCTGCAGTTTTGCAGGGCATCCTACCCAGCCCCTAGTTTCCTTGACTGCCTCCACCCATTTCTTCAGCTTTGGGGAATCGACCCAAATGTGACTGCAACAGTGAAACTAACCTAGTACAGTTGTGTACACTTGCCATAAATGTAGATGTTTGAGTGTATTCACTGTTGCAGTCCTGGTTTCCCTCCCTCCATCCCCCTTTTCTTTTTCCTTACAAGGGACATATTGGTATTTACTTTCTGCTGGTGGGGTTCTTCCACCAGAACCTGGCTCCCACTTGTGGGCTCCTGACAGGTTAGGGCAAGAAAAACTGATTTAATGGCATTGGCTGCCTATATACTACTGCTGACCTCAAGTTGGTTCTGCTGTGACAGCAACTGAAGCAGCAATACTAAATCTCTAATATTCAGGCTGGCTGAAGGCTACCCTGGCAGGGATAACCCAAATATGATGACTGCAACAGTGAATACACTAACATCTGCGATCATGGTAAGTGTACACAACTGTACTTTCCCTATTATAGGCATTGGCTGTCAGAAGCAGCATAACATGAATGTACAGTGCAAGCCTGTTTAGCCTCAAGGTCAGCAAATGTTTCCTCTGAATATGCAAGAATCAGTTTTGTGAGCAGTGCCTTAAAGCTATTAAGAGCCAGGAGAGAATCCAATAGCTGAACAGCGTGCATTTTCTCACAGAACTTGCCAAATCCCTGCTCCCTTAGTCATGCACAGCCAGATATGCATAGCTAGAGTTTGAAAGTAACTTAAACTTGGGTTTAGAAATTTGAAATGTCTGCTCCAGTTAATAAAATTTGAACAGTAGAACACACTGGCCTTAGTATACTGTGTCTGTCCACAAAGAGAAGCATATCTGGATTTTGTAGACTATCTTGATCAGGTCTAAGAGTACATTAAGACTTCTGTCTTTAGAGACCAGGTTTAATGGTGGACACTTAATAAATGGGTTTTAGTAATAAGTTCATGGTTTTAATACTTGGCAGTAAGGCCTCTGCAAAAGCTTCATGACGTGTAAATGCAGATGCCATGTTTAATCTAGCAGCAGCCTTTCTTCACTGCTTTAAGGTGGTAACAGACACTGGATCAAAACTGCTGAAATAGGTGACTGGCTCAACAGTTCTATGTTGGGCTAATATTAATGCTACATTGTTGCATTTAGGACATAATAGTCTAATCTCTAGCCAGAGTAGTTAAGCATCAAAAATGTCTGAGTTGCTGCATGCTTCTGGAGTATTTCTAAGTAATTCTAATCAATCAAAACTTTTAACACTGATACAGTGGTCTGTAGGAACTGAGGAAAAAACTTCAAAGACATTGAGTGGTATGATCAATTCTGAATGGGGCTCTAGTGTAAAGGTTTAGCTTATGAATACTGATCTATGCCCATATCAGAGTTGTAATGGCAGGGGAAAGTGTGTTCAGACAGAAGATGCAGAACCTAGACCCTACTTGATAAAGCAGTACAACATTAGTTGGGGTAGCCCTGAATGCTTATCTGTACAATTGGAATAGAATGAGAATCTTGTACCTACATGAGTGTAGGAGTAAAGATACCTTCCCAGAAATTAGTCTGGCAAATGACTTGACGAGGGCCAGCTCGTGTCTTGCCAAGAGACTTGCAATTTCACGAAGCCACATGCAGCTCTGCATTATTGCTTATTGACTGCAAAGTCTTTACCAGTGAAACGGTCTACAATATAAGCCACTGGTGGCTGCAGTCTGTTTCAAGTAGTGGTCAGAAAAGGCTCTTCAGATCAGCCTAGACTGAAGACCTGGAAGTTGACTGATGGGTGAAAGCAAAAGATCAAGGAAATGTGCAGTGCTCTAGTGCTTGAATAAATGAGCGATCTGGAAGAATGTATGGTCTCGGGCATGAGAGAAGAATAGAACAGATGTGGCAGAGATGGTATGGAAAAGTACACACAGCTGCTGGCTTAATGCAGAAGTTCAGGGAGATGATAAAGTGGGGGACTCTTGCCCAGACAGTTGTAGCAAAGAACAAGGCAGAGGTACTCTGCAAGCTTCTGGAAAGCGATTGTAGATGGATACTTGTGTACTACCCCTAGCTGTGGGTAAACTACTGCCACTCCATGAAATGGAGTGATGAAAATGTACACTAGCTGAAAGGATGGGAGATGCAGTTCAAATCAGCTTACAGCACAACTGACCCGATTTTTTGCAGTCAGTGGAGTAGGCAAGAGTTGTACTCAGCATTTCTATACAAAGTTTATGACAAGGTCCTAAAGAAAAGCTAACTTGGATAGTCCTCTTATGGTTTGAAGGCCTGGAAACATTGATAGGATTGAGTTTTATTCAGATATTCTACGTGTTTCACTGTTGCAGTCATATTGGGTTATCTGCCTGCAGGTAGCCCTCGGCTGGCCTGAATACCAGAATATTGGATTCCTGTGTCAGATGCTTTTTCCATGTCATCAGGGGTATAAAACAGGCAGCTGGCGCCATTACATCAGTCTTTCTTGCCGTGTGGTGTCAGAATCAGAATCTGTTCACAAGTGCTGGTCTGCCAGCTCCTGAAATTTTCATTTTAGAGTTTCGGAACCAAAGTCTTCAAAAAGATAAGTACCCTGTTGGATCTTTTTTTCTTGCTCCAACTGATGTCTGTAAAAGTTAACAATTGTCTTACCTGTGGAAAGCAAATGCCTCAAAGATTTTCATTTGTACTGCATTCCCTGCTTGGGCCCAGATCACTACGTCCCTTGCTGTCAAGTTTTGTGCCTTGTTCAACCCCCCCAAACTATTCATTGTTGGGCCATCTTTGCAGCAGATTATTTTGGTACTCTATTTGTACTCTGAAATGGCTTTAAGCCATCCAACTACTGATCTTTGAAAACGTAAGGATAAAGACAGACCACATAGGTCCAAAACTTCCAATGATGCTTCTGTTAAGCTAGTTGCCAGTCTGCCGGTACACAGCCCCTGATACCCGCTACTTCAGCTTCGCAGGCCTCTACTGAGACCCATTCTGAGTCCAGTATGCCATGAGATGCTTCTTTGACTATGAAACCTGCAGGGGTGTCTACCTTGGATGGGTTTGGAGATGCTGTGCAGGCACCAGCTTCTGAGGGTGTATTCAGGCTTACAGACTTGCATTTTAAACACTTCTCTTCATCCAGGCCTAAAACTTGCACCACGCCTTAAAAATCTACGTCCAAACTGCATCCTCAGGCCTATATGCCTAAAAAAAAATGCTTGGAATGGCTGAAAGACCTTGTCCCCTTAATTAGGGGAAGCCAGCCTTCCCCATCTAAGACCTAGAACTGATTTTCCTTCTGATCATGAATCTGATATTTCTGTTCATTCTGATTACCAGGAATTTGCCCTTATCTACCTCTGGGGATTCTGATGCAGAGAATTCCATTCCCTCTACTTCCCCTCCAGAAAATGTTTCTTTTGGTGAAATCTTGCACAGTCCTGGGGAGCATTTCTGCTGGGAAAGCCAGGATTACTCTGACTCCAAAAAGAGGCTTGAGGAATTCTTACTCCTTCCTCAACACAGGCCTTTAGCTATCCCTCCTGTTCCGGACATTGTAGATGGTTCTTTCTTGGAAGCTAGCCTTTCCCCAGATAACGTATCTCCAGCTCCCAGAAAACCTGAATGGTATTGGAGTACTTAACTCAAGTTCCTCTTCAAGAATGCTACTGCGGATCCAGAGACCATTCCCCAAGGACCAAAAGGTATTAAGGCTACTGCTGCCAAAAATCCTACCCCTTCTGATAAGAGATTCTAGAGCCTTGGACAGATGGAGTAAGAAGGTATACACTTTTGCTACTTGGGCCATTAGGGCTTTAAATTGCCAGTTTCATATGTTAAAGTACCAGCAGCATATTATGGGACTGCTTAAACAGAAAATGATTCCAGACTCTGCTGAACACAGAATTACAGGATTAATGCATTCTGCAGAACAAGTTGGTAAACATACTTTGCAATGTGGTTTTGACTCTTTAGAAGCATCTTGCAGGGCTGCTGTCACTGGGTCTGTACTTGGAAGGCATGCTTGGCTTAAGGATCAAAACTTGCCAGATCATGTTAGAGCTAAATTACTGGATGCTCCCTTAAACCAAGACCGCCTGTTTGGCAACAAAGCAGAAGTCCTCAAAAGTATGGAGATTTCCTACAAGTACAGCCTCCCAGATTTAGTAGGCATTGGCCTTCAAAGAATTGTTTTCCAGTCACTTCCAGGCCTTTTCAGTCCAAACCCAGAAACAGCAGACCACCTAGGTTAGTCTCTGGCTATGCACAGGCCTAAGCAGGGGGGGGGCTCCCCACTTCCAAAGCAGGGAGTAGTAAGCCAACCCCCCTATGGAAAAATGGCACAATGACTTAACCTTAACCCTTCCAAACCCTGCTCAACTGCCTGCTCCCTTAGGAGGAAAGCTCGCCATGCATGCAAAAAACTGGGAACTCATTACCCAGGACAAATGAGTTTTGAATATAGTTTCCCAAGGATACAGATTCCACTTCCACACCTTACCAACCCCAAATGGTTGGCCAGACCTACCCCCCCCCCCAATCAGTGGGTGGAGGCCCAACAGCAGGTGTAAGTATCAGGGTTATTCAACCTGTCCCAGCAGAACAAAGGGGACAAGAATTTTATTCAAGACTTTTTCTGGTTCCCAGAAAAGACAGCTCCTGGCATCCTATCCTGGACCTCTCTATTCTAAACACCTTCCTGGTGATTATTCTAATACCAACAGCTGCTTCCTATGCTAGGCAAAGATGCCTGGTTGACAGCCTTAGACTTGAAGGAAGCTTACCTGCACATTCCAATAAGGGAATCTTGCAGAAAATGCCTACGCTTCAGGGCAGGCTCCCAAGTACTATCATATGTTCTTCATGTTTCACTGTTGCAGTCATTACATTTGGGTAGTCTGCTGGCAGGTTGCCCTCAGTCGGCCTGAATAAAGTCTTGGGTCCTGTGTCAGTTGCTGTCTCCTCTTCCATGACATCTGCTCATCAGGGGTATAAAACATGCAGCAGACCCCATTTTAATCTGTCTTTCTTGCCACGTGGTGCCAGAAGCAGTCCAAGTGCCGGTCGGCAGACTCCTGAAATTTTCGTTTTCGAGTTTCAGAACCGAAGTCTTCAAACTAAACCGAAGTACCCCATTGGGGAAACTTTCTTGCTCCTTACCGATGTCAGTAAGTTAATAATTGCATTACTTGTGGGAAGCAAATACCTCAAGGATTTTCATTTGTACTGTATTCCTTGCCTCGTCCCTGATCACATGTCTCGCTGTCTGTTTTGTGCTAAACTTGACCAACACAATAAGCGTCTGTATTTTTGCTTCTAAATATTTTGGTTCAAGATTTAACTACCCTGAAATGTAGTCTGTTAGCAGTCAGACTACCAGAGTTCACAAAAAAACACAAGGAAAAAGAATGTCTACATCCAAAACTGACGACTAAGCTTCTAAGCCAGTCGCTGGTGCTCAGTGAGGTGCTTTCACAGCCACTGATCCCCACTACTGGAGTCGCAGGCCTCTACCAAGACCTATTTGGAGTCTGGTATGCTGTGAGATTTTCAAAGTATTGGACCTGTGGATGTCTCTCCCTTGGATGGGTCTGGAGCCGCTGAGCAGGCACTGGCTTCTGTGGGTGTTTTCAGGCCTCAACATTTTTATATTAAACAGACACCATCAACAAAAATAAGGTCAAAACTGACTTCTATGTCTAAAAAACTGATGCATGAGCCATGTGCTTAGGCCCCTGTGCCTAAAAAAAACAAATGGTCAAAATGGCTGAGGATTTAATTACCTTGATCAGGGGTCCCCACCTCCTGCTAAGAGACCTAGGCAAGGCACTGATTATGACTCTTCAGATCAGGTTTCTGTTTCTTCTGATTCCTTGTCTGATCAGGAATTTTTCTATTCCACCTTATGAGGATTCTGATGCAGAGAATCCACCCCATCTGCATCTCCTGAGGATCTCTCTTTTGGAGAGACTTTGCATACTTTAAGGGAACATTTTCAATGGGAGGGTCAGGACTTCTCTGAAGAGGCTAAGGGATTTTCTTCCTCGGCATAGACCTTTGGCAATACCTCCTGTATTGGACATTGATGTGTTCTAGGAATCTAGCATGGCTCCTGATTCCCTGCCTCCGGCTCCTAGTTACCCAGACAGATATTACAGGGTTCCTGACTCCCACAAATTTATTTTCAAAAATCCTGCTGCTGATCCTGAGACTATTTCTCAGGGTCCCAAGGGTGTTAAGGCTTCTACAGCCAACAATGCTACCCCTTCTGATAGAGATTCCAGCATGCTGGATAGATGGGGTAAGAAGGTTTAAGGGCTTTAAACTTCCAGTTTCATATGCTTAAATTTCAACAGCATGTTATAGGCTTACTGAAGCAGAAAATTATTTCTGATTGTGTGGAAAATAGTTACAGGATTTATTGCATTCAGCAGAACAGTTTGGAAAGCATACTTTGCAATGTGGTTTTTATTCCTTGGAGGCCTCTTCTAGGGCTGCCATAACTGGATCTGTGATAAGGCATGCCTGGCTCAAGGAACAAAATCTGTCTGATCATGTTAAATTGTTGGATGCCCCTTTACAGCATGATGGTCTGTTTGGTAAGGCAGAAGAGGTTTTAAAGAAAATTGAAGACAAAGCTAAATCTGTGCAAACTGTTTTAAAATGTTTTAAACCAAGAAAAGAAGTATGCAGAGGTAACTTTATTTATTTTTCATTTATGATTTATTTATTTTTATTTTTTGTTTTACTTTTTCATTTTTAATTGGTTCTATTTATTATGTTTCGTTTTTCTTGGTTCTAAACATTTTATGTTTAGACACATTTTATTGATATTTTATTTGGTCAGTTTGATTTTAAAACAGAATCTGTAAAGATCTGATTTTTGTATGTAGTATCTCTTTAAGAAGCTTTGAGATCAGCTTTTTCCCACATTGATGTCAGCAAGTTTTAACCAGTTGGTTGGTCCATTCAAATGTATCATGTGTTGTCAATTGTGTATTTAAGGAGTTTTTTTATACTTGTTACCTTTTGACGTTTGTCTGAAGAAGTTCAGTTTTCTTGAACGAAAAGTGGATGTTAATAAAACACTTAATATTGGATTCTTTGCTGCTGGTTCTGCTGATGTGGATTTTGTTTTATTCATTTTAGTTTTTCAACTTCTGTTGCTTCAATTAGTTTGTTTTGCATCCATTGCCAGTAGTTTCAACCGGTAGCATTCAACTGGTAGCATTTATGGAATTGGAAGAAGGTGCTTGTTTGGACAAATCTGCACTGGTTTCTTTCACTAACATGGTTAAACTCAATGAAAGGATTGATGTGCTTTCCCAATGTTTGGATGGGCTAGTAGCAGTCTAGGGAAATGCTGACAATTTGGCGGAAGACGTTCTCTGAGTTGGTTTGGCTTCTGATGCGACAGCTGACACCAGTGATGGGTCGAACGACCATGAGGACAGTGGAAGTTCCACCTCAACTGTTTCAAGGGTTCCTGTACATCCTAGACCTACCGGTGAATGTCCCAGGACCAGTTAATCTCGGAGCCAAACTGGAGACTCACTGAATGTTACATCTTGGTTGAATGAGCAACTCCCAGTTTTTGAGAACAGGAACGGGTTTGTGTCTTGACACAGGGACATCAGAAGCTCCTTTAGTGGACTTTTTGAAGACCTTGGACCACAAATCTTTAAAGGTAAAGAAGCTTCAGTTAAAGATTTCCTATTTTAATGAATGTAAAAAAGTGGGGGTTGTGCCAAAGGGCTTGTGCTCTTGGCAGTACCCCACTGGACTTGACAGCTGGTTCAGAGTTCCATAGTGAGCGGATTAGTTTGTTTGATAGACATGGACATGGGTTAATGGACTTAATGGCCAAATTTTATCAGAAATTTATAGACCAGTTGAGTGCTGAAATTGAAATTTTGGATACCAATATCAAGTCACATGTAGACTTTAACAGGTATAATTGAGTATAAACAAATGTTTTCGACCATAGACCAACAGATATCTCGTAATATGGAGATGAAAATGAAAAAACTGAAAAGCAATATAGATGCATATCCCCCCCCCCCCATTCTCAGAGTGTTGGCGACAGTCTAGGTGCTCCTGTCAACCTGACTCATGGGGTTATGAGGCAGATAACTAGACCTAGTAGGCCGGCCACTGGAGAGGATGTTCCTACAGAAAATTTTGTAACTGATGGTGGCAGGGATGAGGAGGTTTCTCGTTCTACACAGTCTTTCCTCGAACCAGGGACAGAACCATCAGAGGTTTTACAACACTAGGAGCTATCACAGGAACAACAGCAAGAAGCCTTTTCAGAAGTAATGAGACAAAACCTGACATTATTAGTAAGTTTTGGAGATTTTTTTGTTTACAACTATTCGAGTTTTACAATCACTGTGGAGATGTCAGATTTATTTTCAGAAGGTCTCACTTTTGTTCCATGGAGACATTTTAATCTAGCACACACATTGCTTGATTTAAAGTTGTTTATATGTAAGTTGAATTTATTGTTAATTTTTGGTAACACTGTTTTAGACAAAAAAAACAGTTCCAAGTACATTTAACCCCCCTATCCACCCTTTACTTTTTTTATTTGAACACTTGTGTGAAACCGAAATTAGAAATTTAGTCAACTGTTGTAGGACACTTACGAACAAAAACTTGACTGGTGACGAAGTTGACTTGTTGGACACTTTAAAAAGTTTACCTACCAGGATTCTCAAACCTGACAAGGGGGGGGGGGTGGTTTAGTACTAATGGACACTTGTCATTATGAAAACGGTCTTACCCATATGTTATTGCAGGATGCTTATACACTGTCTAGCATTAACAAATTGAATGCAGCGTATAGGTGCTTCCATGTTTTCTTGAATGATTTGTCTTTAGAAAATGTTATAGAACAAGATGTGTTGAAATATTTGACTGTTTCGTTTCCCAAGATTCCAACAGTTTTCGGATTACCCAAGATACATAAAGATGTTATAACCCTCCCATGAGGCTATTGGTTAATGCTAGGGGTTCAATCACTTACCCGATGGCCAAATACGTGGACAATATATTGAAAAAATACGTTGAAAAGGAAACGCACATCTCTAAAGACTCTTGGGCTTTTTTAAAAGCCATGGGTGTGTTAGAATTCGAGAGGTCATAGATTTTTGACAATAGACGTAAGACCTTTATATGTCGATCCCTCATGCTACAGGGATCGACTGGGTCACTGACCATTTATTGCATCATAACGCAAGCAGTGTAGAAATCAGATTGGTGCAGGAATTGTTAGATGTCATCTTGAAGTTCAACTTTGTAACCTTTGGGGGAGAGATATATTTACAGAAGACTGGTGTAGCCATGGGCTCACCAGTAGGGGCCAGTTTTGCAAACATCGTAATGGCTGAATGGGAACACATATGTCCTTGGTAATCGCAACGGTCAGTTCAAAATCGATTTTTACACCAGATTTTTGGACAACATCTTTATATTGACAGAAGGTTCAATTAATGATGTGGGGATTTTGATGGACCATCTCAATTCCAGCACGTCTTTTTTGAATTTTACATTTGTAGAGTCTGATTCTAGAATTTATCTGGATGTAGACTTATACAAAGACATTTCTGCTGGTAGCTTTAAGGCCAAAATATTTCGTAAGAGTTCCTATTCTAACACCATGTTACACTTTACTGGTGCCCACCCTGGGTACCAAAAAAGAGGGGTAGTCAAGGGGCAACTTGTGCACACTGCTCGAATGGTAACTGACGATGAACCCTTTTTAGAAGAATGTGAGTTTATTAAGGGATTGTTTCTACTCAGAGGTTAGCCAGACAAGTTTATTCACGACCTGGTTACTGAGGTCCAGACTAAAAGGTATGGGGGTGTTTACAAACCTATTTTACAAAGCAGTTTGTTCACAAGTTGTCCACTAGAATATTCACCTCCAGTTATGCCTGAAGTCTTTGTAGACAACAAGAAAGTAGACACTTCTATTTCATTCATCACTATCAAGAACTGGAGTATTTTCTGGTGTGATGATGCCTTACAAGCCAGGTTTGGTACTTTGCCTAGTTTTATATACAGGAGGGGTGATAACCTCAAACTGATACTAGAAACTGAAAAGGACACTCTGGTTAGAGTAGGAGGGTACTTTCAAATGTGAGTTGCAACATGTGCAGGCACATTGCCACTGGTTCGAGATTTAAAATTGCTGTGTCTTTTCTCCACTGTTGGTAGATTCAACTGTAAATCTCGATCGGTTGTTTATTTAGCTTACTGCCAGTCTTGCCCAGCGTTTTATGTGGGCAAGACTGACAGGTTTTAACGAAAGAATCTATGAGCATTTATATTGTATTAGGAAAAATAAGTGTGAAAACGCTTTGGCGAAACGTGTTAATGACCACCCTCAGCACAGTTTTACTTTTAGGGTGTTAGGACAGGTTCCCTTTGACATCGGGGGGGTCCTTTTCAACTATGATTAGAGCGCCTAGAAGTGATTTGGCAGCTGAAACTCTGTTCATATAGACCTCCTGGTCTTAATGACAGAGTAAGTTTAGCTTGCATTTTGAAACTTAGAATTATGCAGAGGTAACTTTATTATTTTTTATTTTTCATTTATTTTTGTTTTACTTATTTTTCATTTTTAAATTAGTTCTATTATGTTCCGTTTTTCTTGGTTTAAAACATTTTATGTTTAGACACATTTTATTGATATTTTTTATTTGGTCAGTTTGATTTTAAAACACAATCTGTAAAGATCTGATTTTTGTATGTAGTAGCTCTTTAAGAAGCTTTGAGATCAGCTTTTTCCCACATATTGATGTCAGCGAGTTTTAACCAGTTGGTTGGTCCATTCAATTGCATCATGTGTTGTCAGTTGTGTATTTAAGGAGTTTTTTTATATTTGTTACCTTTTGACGTTTGTCTGAAGAAGTTTAGTTTTCTTGAATGAAAAGTGGATGTTAATAAAACACTTAATATTGGATTCTTTGCTGCTGGTTCTGCTGACGTGGATTTTTTTATTCATTTTACTTTAGGTACTTTATTTTTTTTTTTTTTTTTTACTGGTAACGTTTCCTGTCCAGCTCCTATTGCATAAAAGTTTTCTCTGACAATTCTTGGTGACTATTTGCATTTTCCCAACAGAATATCTGATCTGCAGGCATTAACAGCACTAGACCAAACAATTAGTGAAAAGAAAATCAAGACCATTGATTCAGACCCAATTGGGTCTGAACCAATGGTCTTGATAAACAGCACTAGAGAATTGTACTGCCTTCTACCAGGTCAGCATGCCTTTAGGATCTAGTTTACCCTTATGGCAGAAGTGTTGTAGATGCTAAAGCTGTTCAGCTGCTAGTTTTTTTCTCAAAATAAAAGGAAGATGGTCCTCTTTCCCTAAATGTGCAGTGGCAGTTCTAGTTGCTAGATGGACAGAAGTAGAGGTTTAAGGAATTCAAACCAACAATTTTCTATTAAGCTAGGGAAGTGAGGCAGATCGGTGTCAAAGCAAATTCTAAATGGCTAGCTTTGTCATATGCTATGGTGACCACGGAAAGTTATTGCTGCTTTAGTTGGGACTGTAACATTTAATATTTGGGACAGCTACTAGGACTTCCACCCTAACCATTTAAAGATGTTACAAACTGACCCTTTCATCCAGAATTTTGGATAGATTTCCTACCACAACCCTGGAGTGGCATACTGACTTCCCTAGGGCTTGAACTGTTTGTGCTCTTCTGTGTACACTGGTTCCTAATTATCATGGTTTAACAAACACACAATAGTAAATGTTCACATTCGTAGCATTGCTCAGACTCTACACGCTTAAATATGCAACCACCCCCTAAGGGTTTCTGCAATTTCCCTGATTTGATTTTTATATTAGGATGGTCAATTTCCCCTCAAGCACTGCAGAACTGGTACACTTGTTTAGGATTTAGGTCTCCCTATTCTTTGAACTACTTTTGATGCCATTGGTGTGGAAGTGTATCCAGATGGCTTCAAAGTTAATGTGGGCCAGATAGTCTGCCTGCACCTAATTCCCATCTGTGAATAGTACTAACTGTACTTGAACATACTCTGTTGTACTGAGCTATTCACACTAATAGTTTTTGAAAAATACTATGCAGGATGTCAACATATGGACCCCTAAAAGTATTTGCAAGACCACACTTACCCTACTGAGCTTAAATTTTTGCTCAGTGTTTTTAGGTGTTTAGTGCCAAGATAGCTTGAGTCAGTTTGGCTGCACAGAAGACAGCAAATACCTGATGACTGGCACAGTCTACAGAAATTAGGTTAGGCACTGCTAAAGACAACGTTGAACACATTTTATTGCTAACTGTTTTGGCCTAGTTTTTATTTTGATAGGTGCTAAACGAACTGATTTGTATGAGTATTTCTTGTTTGTAAGTGAAGGAATGTAATTGGGGGGCTGTTATAGTAGTCTTCACTAAAGGGTATGATGTGATGTTCCACATGACTGCCAGTTACCCACTTTTACAAAACAGTCTGATCAGAGAGTGGTAGGATTTGTATATTTCTCTAACCAACTTTTTCTGTAGAAAATATGACATTGACTGTGAAGTTTAGTATATCTGCATATTTAATAAGGTTGAAGTTGTGATGCTTTTGTACCTACTTGTAAAGAATCTTAAATATACAGACAAGCCCTGAAATCAATTGAAATTCTTCAACTGGAAAAATTATCCATGGAGAGGTGAGGGAAAGGAACATTCTTGTGGTAGAAAAAGTATAGCGAAGCTTAATTTCTGGCAGAGAAGGCAGTTTAAGGAACAGGCCAACAGAAAATTAAATTAATATTTGGGAACAGATCTAGAGCATTTAATAGCCCAGATTAAGTGAAATGAGCTAACATTGAGACCCTCTCCTCATTCCTGTGCTTAATTTTTTTCTTCGACTAAATTCCTGCTTCTTGGCATGACAAACACTGGGTTCGGTGATGCATTGCATGCAGTATTCAAGTGCTCCTTTTTTTGCTCCCACTAGATCATTGTGTCGTCTTTAGTTGAGACTTTCTTTTTTTTTTTTTTTTTATTATTGAAGTTCTGCATTGACAGTCATGTTTCTGGTGGTGTATTTTCCAAATTGAGAACAAAATGATATGCGTGGAAAAAGCAAAACTATAACTAAAAAGTACGATCAAGAGTGTACATCAAAGGGAACTGTATACAAACTTTTAAGCATACGCACTATTTTTATGCTTTTCATCCAACAGAACTTTTGCAGTAACAATTGCCCACCAAAGGGAAACATTTTTTACCTCTTGAGGCAAACCTGATTTTAAGTCATCCGGGTATAAGCCTAGTAGATCTGATGTTATCATAGTCAATATTCCTCACATTAGGGACTTGGATCAGATATCAGATCCAAGCTGGCATACTCAAACAGCTTAGCTCAAGCTGCTCCCCCTCCCATGATGATCTGCTGCCCTCTAACCCCCTCAGATCTCATTTGCTGCTTGATCTGGACAGATTCAGATTGCTCAGCTCCTCGTGGGTAGTAAGTAGGTTCTCTGTTTTTTTGGGGTTTCCCTCTTATTTAGGTTTTTTGAATTGAGTTTTTTGTTGTGGTAGTTACTCCCCTTCCCATCCCCTCTTGTTCGATGTTTAGTCTTTTATTTTTGGCACCCTTTTTTGGGGGAGTTTAGCTGTTGCTTTAACCTTTGTAAAGGTAGCTTGGTGTGTTTAGAGTTTCAACAGCAGACATCACCCTAGGGGCAGAGGAGGCTCACAGAATCAGGGTTCCAGGGAGCCCTTCTCTGAGAAACCCTTTCAGCATTCCTGAGACATTGCCCAACTGCCCTTTCCTGGAGGCAGTTTGTGGGTCTGTTATCTTTGTTGTCATTGGCCTGGGCAAGTGTTACAGATCAGTGGGTGCTAACCATTGTATCTAGGGGCTGTTACATAACCTTTTCGGAAGTCCCCCCGAAAACCAGAACTCTTCCAGATGTGCCACCCACCCAGGAAGAGCTGGGCCAACAGGAGGTTGCGAACCTTCTTAAAAAAAAAAAAAAAAAAGCCATCCAAGATGTCCCCGCAGGGCAGAGAGGATCCAGAACTTATTCCCGCTTCTTTTTAGTTCCAAAGAGCACAGGGGACCTATGTCCTATTCCGGACCTCAGTTGCATGAACTTGTTCATACAGAAGTCAAAGTTTTGGATGGTTACTGTGTAGTCTATTGTTCCCCTCCTGCACAGCAATGACTGGATGTGCTTAGTGGATTTTCGGGACACGGAATACCATGTAAAGATGGATTGTTCCAGGAGGTTTCTCCGCTTTCACTTGGGATCCGATCACTTTCAGTTCAGGGCCCTGCCCTTTGGCTCACCTCAGCCCCCCAGGTGTTCAAATGCATGGCAGTTCTGGCAGCTCATTGTCGGCTGCAGGGAATCCAGGTGTTTCCCTGTTTGGATGATTGGCTCCTAACAGCCCCTACAAAGCGTCAACTGTTGGACTACATTCATACCTTACTCTTCCTGTTCCATCAGTTGGGAATTATGGTGAACATGGCCAAGTCCTCCTTAATTCCTACTCGCCACCATGCAGATCAGCCCTCCCTCTTTGCTGGGTGTTTCTAATTCGTGCCCATGTTCAAGTTCTGCTGGAGCAAACATGCCCTCTGGCTTCACACATTCTCAGGGCTCTAAGGTCTATGGCAGCTGCCATTTACTTGGTACTGATGGCTCAGTAACACACGAGTTCTACAGCTGACCTTTGCAGTTCAATGGTCAGCCAGTCTGCATCCCCTGTCGTTCGCCATTCACCTCACCTCAGTGTGTTGAAAGCATCTTTTGTGGTGGATTCCCTCACTGGACCTCTTGGCAGACAGGTCCTTTTCTCCACTGATTGCCACTGTCACCACAGCTGCTTCCCTCCTCGGGGGGGGGGGGGACATTTCTGGGGAAAGATGGTCTAAGGGACGTGGTCCCCCTCAGAGACCAAGCTGCACATCAACATTCTGGAGATGAGGGCAGTCCTATCGTTGCAAGCTTTTCAGGATTGCCTCCCTTGGAGAATGATTGCTGTTTTTTATCAGACAACATGGCGGTTGTCTGGTATAGGAACGTGTGCCCCCTTGCTTGTTTATAGCTGCTGTGTTGAGGCCATGAGGGTTTGGAAATGGACAATGTCCACAAGGCACTTTCTCATTGCAACACACGCATCCAACGTGTTGGCAGACAAATTGAGCAGGGCTATTCTGACCTCTCACAAGAGTGGTCCCTGAATCCAGTGGTGGTGCAACAAATTTTCCGTTGGTGGGGTTATCCAAGCTGCAATCTGTTTGCATCTCCTCAACCACAAATGCAGCAAATTCTTTGTGTTGATCCCCCAGAGGGGGGAGACCCCCCAAGGATGCACTCGCTTACAATTGGCCTCCAGGTCTCCTGTATGCTTTCCCCCAGTGCTACTAATTCCCAGAGTACTTCAGAAAGCTAGATGCCTCAAGACACAATTAATCCTCATTGCCCCCTTCTGGCCTCAGCAGGTGTGGTTGCCCCTTCTACGGTCTCATTTGAGGCACCCACCTTGGGTGCTTGATCCAAATCTGAATCTTTTATCTCGTCCAGGGGGAGGGTGGCCTAATGGTTAAGGTGTTTGCCTTACAAACACAAGGTGCAGGGTTCGAGTCTCACAAGGGATAATTGGCTAGGCTTAAAATGGCTCGCAAGGGCAGTTAGCTTAGTACTACTCTATGAACCTAATCCATATCTGCTTCCGCTCCCGAATCTTCAGATCCTGCGTCTGACAGTGTGGTACGTCCACTTCCAGTGGTTTTGGCTAAGTCCAGGCTAGCCTCACAACGTGAAGGATATCCTTGCTTCCAGAGGTTTTCCACTAGGAAGGTGTATATCGGTAAATGGAAGAGATTTTCTATCTGGACATAGATTAAGAATCTGGACCCCTTTTCAGCTTCCATTCTTGACATCTCTCTCCATAAAGACAGATTCTCTGAAACCAGATCCATCTTTTATGCCAAAGGTAGCTTCAACAGTTAATCTTAATCAATGTATTCATCTTCTGGTATTTTTCCCTAACTATGCTAATAAGGGGGAATACATTCTACACACCTTGGATGTTTATCGCCAACTTCATTTCTATCTGCATAGGACTTAAGGAATTTAGACATTCAGACCAGTTGATTCTAGCCTTTTCTATGAATAGAAAGGGCAGAGGAATTTCAAAAGTTATGCTCTCCTGCTGGATTTCGCAATGTATCTCCTTCATTTATTCTTCAGAAGGTGTCAATTTATCTGCACCAGTAAGGGCTTATTCCATAAGGGAGGTGTCTACTTCAACTGCATTTGCAGACAGTCAATCTTTAGATGACATTTGTGCAGCATCAACATGGTCTTCTCCTTGCATGTTAATTTCCCACTAAGTTGGATTTGGTTTCTAGAGGAAGGGCTTGCTTTAGTTCCACAGCTCTTCGGCATGTCCTTCCTTGAGGCCTCCCAGGATTTAGGTAGCTGGGGACTCTGACCTTAATATGAGGAATGGTGACTAAGATAACATCAGATTTATAGTCATGTACTTACAATAACTTGGCGTCTGTTATCTGTAGTCACCATTCATCAGAGTCCCACCCTCCAGCCCCCTTCCTGAGAGATTAGCTGGATTATGGTGGTCCTGTATTGCTGGTAGTTTTGGTCTGTCTTCTTTCCTTATGCAAACTTGATCTGAGGGGTTAGAAGGCAGCAGACCATCATGGGAGGGGAGGAGATTGAGCTCACTTGTTTGAGTATGCCGGCTCTGATCTGATATTGAATCCAAGACCCTAACGTGATGAATGGTGACTACAGATAAGTTATGGTAAGTACATAACTATAATTTAGTTTGTAATTTAGAAATGTCAGTTGGTAGTTATGCTATAAGGAATATTAGCAATTGGTGTATTATAAAGGGAAATGTTGACTTGGTAAAATCTTTAGGGGGAGAAGCCCATTTTCATTTACAAAAGAAATAACTGTTTAAAAACTTTATTAAATAGTATGTTTAAAATAATGCATACAGAAACAATAAAGGACTTATAAATGTGTTTTTTGTACATCATGTATGTTTATTTACGAAGGGTCATATTAACATTTGAATTTAACTTAGTACAGGGAGATTTGATTGTAACAGTACAGGAGTTGTTTATGTAAGCATTGTTCAGGGTGTCTAGTGTTTTATTTTGGAATGACCACAAGGGCACTACACATGAGAATAAAGGAGCATGTTCGGGCCATTAAAAATAAGGATTTTGACAATGCCCTTTTTAGGCATAGTCTTGTCAACATAAGAAATTTTTGTTTTGTGCTTGAACAGCTACCTATGGATATGAAAGGGGGTGATTACAAGAATGAAGAGAAATACCCTGGCAAGTCAAATTGAGTACTTGCTCCAATACCTGCTGGAAAGCACTAGGAAGCCTTAAACTGATACAAGCACTCAACTTTATTAATAAGAAATTATAATTAATTGAGGAGAAATTAATCATAGGCACTAAACAGCCTATAATTGCAAAGTACCTTGCTAAGGGAAGGGAAAACAGCTCCTGTACTTTTCAAAAAAAAAGCACCAAACCAGGCATGTCCAAGGGTCAGCGTCTGGTGATTTCTCCTGTCCACCTGGTGAATCTAGGCATACTGGGGCAATGCAGCAATTGCCTCATGTACACGGACAACCCTCTCCTCCTACCACCCAACACTACAACCTGTGAGAGATGCACTTACATAGCCAAACTGGAAGCAAAGCTCTCCACCCAAGATTGTGCTACAGTCAAGAGGAGGAGGTCAACACCCGCACTACACTTCAAGCAACACATAGCCCTTCTAAATTCACACCACCAACACCCACTGATAGCAACACTAAATCCACATATGCGGAGGCCCTTAACTGTAACCTGCCCAAGCGACAAGGACCTCTGAAACTGAAACACAAACAAACACCAATCACAACCAAAGTGTAACATAGCTCACAACACCAGTGTGCCAACCAACAACAACCCCTAAGGTAAGACAACGTACCTAACACTTTAGTCATAGGTGACTCTATAGTCAGGTACACTGATGTCCCACTCACAAGGCTGAACAAGGAAAAAATTAGTCAGCTGCCTGCCTGGTGCCAGGATCTGCCACATAACGCATGCACTCAAGTTACTCTACAACAAGTACAAATATGACTCTGTCATTGTCCATGTAGGAGTGAATGACTTGAGATGTACCTGCCTGTACTACCTGGAGAGAGACATAGAAGAGCTCTCTGATCATGTGGCCCAGGCAGGTATGACCCTAGCCCTGAGTAGCATCCTCCCTTTGCCCAGAATGATACCACAATACAAGGACAAAATGATTGACTTCAACAATTGGCTATTCAAAGGGGATCCAGTATCTATCTGCCTGAGATGAAATGATCGACAGACCACGATGCTTTGCCAGTGATGTTCTGCACCTGTTGCCCCTTGGATTCAGGTTACTGGCTAAGGCTCTTGCCACTCCTATAGTGCCTTTTTTAGGTAAAGGACAAAACCACCACTGTAACAGGTACAAGCATGCGAAATCTGAAGGTAATGCTACTCAGTGCTAGAAGTCTAAACCTCAAATGCATACTCTCGAGGCACTCCTAAAAATGGAGAACATCGATATCTGTGCAGTAACTGAAACCTGGTTCAAGGCTCCAGAGAGCACCCCTGCAATACCAGGCTACAACTCTTACCACACTTTTTGGCCACCAAACCAGGATCAAAACACTAAAGGTTGGAGGAGTGTCCATATTCACCAAGGATATTCACACCACCAGGCTAGTTGCCTAACACAATGCATCTGAAATTCTCCAGGTGCAACTAACACTAGGTAAGACTGCAATCCAGATTGTAGCTTGCTACACATCCCCCAAGATTCTCACTACACCTTTCTAAACATACTGGAAAATATTAAGATACAACCAAACACCCTAATACTGGGTGATTTCAACTACCCTGCCATTAACTGGAAAAACTACTGGTGTACCAACACTTTTGCCCAACGGTTCTTGGAATTCATAAATTCCAACGCCCTGGATCAACTAATCCATAGTCCCACCAGGGGCTCCAATATCCTAGACCTGATAATTGCCAACATGGGAAATCGATGCTCCACACCTATGGTCACCCCCTCGGTCAGGCCAGACCATAAGCTAATCACCCTAAACATCCACATCCCCCCCACAGTAAGGAAACCTCCACTTCATGCTACTGAAGCCAGAAGTGACAAACTTCATGACACCCATGCAGAGGGGAACTGAAAGTTCGACTGCTTGAGTCCTACACTAAGGCACTGTACGAGCACATCCACTCATGCATGAATCTTGCCATCCCAAATAGAACCAAGATGCTCTCCTCCAAAAAAAGGAAGCCAATCTGATGGTCCCCTGCCATAAACAAACTTTACAACAAAAGGAAGAAACTGTTGCAGAAAAGGGGAAAATCCCCCGATGCAAATAAATTCCCTTACCAGCCTCAGTAAGAAGCTGAGATCCCTTGTAAAATCCTCCAAAGCTAGTTACGAAAATAAAATTGCCAAAGATACCAAAGACAACCACGAGGCTTTCTATAACTATGTCAAGAATCTTAATGGCAATGCTCAGATCTGATCTGAGCTACAACAGAATGGCATTCAATATACTGATCCCAAGTATATTTCCAATATCCTGGCAGATTGATTCAGTGCCAACTTCACCCCCTAAATGGCCCATCTAAATACCAAAAGATTGCCAAATTCTGGTAACAATGGCCACACAGGTAAAAACGCACTCTCCAACTCTAAGAATACAGCATCCATAGGACCAGATGACATCCCGGGCTGTGTACTACATGAACTGGCACCTCACCCAAGTGTCATGTTTAATCATACCCTCAACTCAGGCTTCGTGCCCACTGAGTGGCGCACAGCTGCAGTTATCCCACTCCACAAGGAGGTATCCACCTTGGATCCTGGGAACTACCACCCCATCAGTCTGATGAGCCTGATCTGCAAGGCCATGGAACTTATAAACAAAGATATTGGCAACCGTCAAACACTGGACCCCACCCAGTTTGGGTTCATGAAGGGCTGATCTTGTCTTCTGAAACTGATTGACTTTGACTCTATCTCCAGAGCCGTGGATGAGGGTAAGGCAGTCCACACAGCCTATCTGCACCTCGCAAAGGCCTTTGAAACCATCCCCCACTCTGGAATCATAGATAAACTTACTAAGCTGGGCATTAATCCCTACGTCACTCGATGGGTTGCCAACTGGCTTACTGACAGACCCCACACTGTAAAAGTAACTGACTCCAAATCCAGCTCCAGACAGTTTGAGTACCTCCGGGTTCAGTCCTGGGACCGCTCTTGTTTGGCATCTACTTCTCTGAAGTAAAGGCCAACACTAAGGGACTCTGGCTAACAAAGTTTGCAGAAGACTGCAAACTGGGAGTCATTATTGAATCCCCAAATTATGTGGATATTCTACAAAAGGGCCATACAGAAACAGATGCTTGGTGCCAGAGCCATAGGATCAAGCTCAATGCCAAGCAATGTATAGTTATCCCGTTTGGGGAAAAAAACATGTACCCATGTATTACCACATAGGTGGCAGTACACTAAACACCAAAAGTGTGATAAGAGACTTAGGGACACAGGTGGACAGTGGTCTCACCTTCAATAACCACATTGCCACAACAGTCAGGAAATCCTTCTATGTGGCACACTATTACTAAGGGCTTTTCATCCAGAAAAATGGAGGTCATTGTTCCACTGTACTCATCCCTCATTAGACCCATTATAGAATACAACGACCCATTTGGTATGTACCTCTCAAGACATCTGCAACAACTGGAAAGGCCACAGAAATACCTTGCTAAAAGAATTGCAGGCCTAAAGCAGATGCCCTATGCTGACCGCCTTAAAAAACTCCAGCTATACTCTGTCACATATAGTCTACTCGGAGGCGATCTATACAAGGCCATGTCAAACCCAGAGCTGTTGAACATGCTACACTTCAAAAAATCCCAATCCCTCAGAGCCACACACTCCAGGGATCTAAACCTTATCACAATAAACAAAACATGCTGAAGGGATAGGTTCCTGACCCAGACTCTCCAAAGACTCTGGAATAAGCTGCCCATACATGTCAAGCAGAGCACCTCCTTGGCCCTCTTCAAAAGGAACCTTGATTGGATGGGAGAAAGGAAATTCACCCCGGGGATCATGACAGTCACTCTGCTAGACAGGGGTCCAGAGAAGTAAATAGTATCAGAAGAAATGGCCAGGGAATTGTTATGGCTAGGCTTGTATAAGCCCTAGGGCCGATAGCCTAGTACCAACTTATGATAGCTGATGAATATCCAGGTTTAAATGAGGCTATTAATATAAAATGTTTTTTTTAAAAGATCATAGAAGTAAAGTCCAATCTGATGATCTCAATAGTAGTTAGCTATGCTTTTAAAATTTAGGTTGCAAATTGATTATTCTATGAATTACTAATTTCATTAGTTGTTGTAAATTGTTATTGAATGGTTTTAAAAGGAGTGTATTTGTGGTTAATTGTTTCTGAAGAAGTCCTGTTGGATGAAAAGTGGATAAATAATGTGTCCTGTTAAATCTGAATACATTTCCTTTGGTGTTCACTTTTGTTGGTGTTTTTTTAGTTATATTTTACAAATTGGCTTCCCAGTGTACATTAGGTATGTCAGGAGGAGGTGGTATTGGTGCCTGATGGTTGGGCCTGAAATATTTGGTTGTTTAGGGATTAAACCTCCCTAAGGTAGATATGCATTGTTTGTGGATCTGGGGGAATGGGATTTGCCAAATTACTCAGGACTACTATTCTAGATGTCAGTTGCTGAGAGTATTTGAAGCTTGGGAGAGGTATTAGAGTGGTAATGACACTCTACAAAGTCAGCCTTGTGGTCACTGAGTTGCAAATCAGATGTGTTAAGGGTCAGGTTTGTGTTGAATTCTACCCCAGTCAGTCGGAACTGGCTTGTGCAATTTGAGGAGCTGCCACTGGGTGGACAGCGCCAAGCTCCTCAGCTCAGGTTGTAAAAAGATAAGATGCTTGTTTTGAGACTCTGTGGGGGCTAGAGCTGAAGTTCAAGATTTCAACCTTGAAAATCTGTTAAGACTATGTTTGGCTCAACTTTCTGTGCACAGGTGAGCAAACCTTAGCATGGTTTCTCTGGGGTTGGAGGCACCTTTTTTTTGGGGGGGGGTGAAGTCTATATTGCTTCTGGAGCTTTTCTTGAGATGGTATCTCCATTATGAAGGCTGTGTGAACTTTCAGGCCCTTGCCCTCAGTTGTATTCAGAATGTATAGCCATTGGGCTCCCTAGTTATCCCCAAAGCCAGTCTTTCTTTTCTGGATTTCCTGTTTTTCCATACGAGTAATCTGCTTCTGGTTGATTGTCGTTCTGTTCAACTGTAATGGCAATTTCTGCATGGTGTCTTGAGAGGCTTCTTGGTTAATAGTATGGCTCCAAGAAAGAAACGGGTCAGGCAAGGTACATTCATCTACCATATTGAGTTTTATGACCCCCTCAGCTGCATCTTAAGTGTCAAAAGTGAATTTCACTTTTGTTGAAGCTGATATTGTAAATGCTGAAGGCCCTACCAGAGTATGTCACCAGGGAGGCTCATTCCTTTACTCTTCATAGGTTACTATGGTTAAGTCTGACTTGGTCCACTATATGAGATAGGGTGGATATGGAACATGATGGGTGACTGGTTTAGCAGTGTGTTGCACATTATGGTTTTAACCAAGCTTATCCCTTTTTGGATGAGTCAAAAAAAACTTGCTAGATTGCACTTTCTATCAGTACAGATTTGTAGGCACATTAGTCTGTGATACCATCCTTTTTTAGAAGGCAGATTCTATCCCTGTTAGTGTTCTTGCAAGCTTGTGGATCAAAAGAAAGATTGGGTCACAGCCACCCTAACCACAAGGTAAAGCACCCCCTGTTTATCTCTTGTATACAGGAAATTTTAAGGGTTTTCAGGTGTATTAAAGGTTGAGGTCTAGGATGAATCATCTTGGGGAGGATCAGCTCCCCTTGTTTTTGTTTAGAAGAGATACTATGACATTGGAGTTTAGTCCAGTTCTGTCACTCCAATGTGCCTTTTTTGGACTTGCCAGAGGAAGCCTAGATTTATTTTGCCTAATGAGTGGAGGTAAGCACCTTTTCTTTTTCCTGCTTAAGTCAGCCCTTAGCTGTAGACTCCCACTTCTGAGATCTTTAGGGAAAACAGTGATGGTAATTTTGTCCTTATTTCTAGTGGGAGTTCATGGTGCTGCCTTCATTTACTGCCTGGCTTGCTTTGGTTGTCATCTTTACCTGGTCCTTTCTAGGTATTCATTAATGCTGAAACTTGGAAGAAAGGGAATTCCCTTTGCATCCTTTTACTCAGGATATGCAACCTACACTCCTAATATTTAGTGGAACTCCAGTTTTCTCCTGGATGCAGGTCCATCTGGGCTGTTACTGGGGGTAGACTGTTTTTGACTGGGAACTGGTGTTTTCCATGCTAGCTAGTTGTCACTGATCTTCTCTTAAACATCAGCTTTGCTTAAGCTTCAAGGCCTGGAGTGTATGCTATACAGGGTTCCCTGGAGATCTAGACTGATCGTCATGGGTCACTGTTGCAGTCATTACCTGTGGGTTATCCCTACTGTGGTAGCCCTCGGCCAGCCTGAATACCAGAGTCAATGTTTTTCTGCATAGGCTGCCATCACCTCTAGTTTGACATCAGGTTATCAGTGCTGTAAAGCAAGGCAGCCAACATATGAGTCTTTCTTGCCATGGAGCCTGTAGCAGAAGCAGTTCGCAAGAGTGCCAGTCAGTTGCTACCAGAGTTTGAATTTCAGCTGAAAACATCTAAAGCTAAGTACCCCTTTGGGGACCCTTTTTTCTTGCACTAGCCAATGTCCGAAAAAGTTAATTGTCTCTCCTGTGGAAAGCAGATCCCACACTGAGACTTTCATTCTTACTGGATCACTTGATTAGGCCCAGACCATGATGTCCCCCCATTGCCAGTTCTGTGCCCTCTTTAACACAAGAACCATTCGCCGTAGAGCTCTTATTGTAGACGGGTATTTTCATGTTCAGTCTTCACATTCTGAAATGGCATCCATCAGCCAACAATCCGTGGACATTCTGAAAAAACGCAGAGGTGGAGACAGATCATACAAGGCTAAGCCTTCCAATGACTACTGCTAAGCAGGTAGTCAGTTCTCTGGAGTTCAGTGAGGTGCTTTCGCAGCCCCTGATCCCCAATTCGATATCTATGCAAGCCTCTACAGAGACCCTTTCGGAGTCCAGTATGCTGCAGAAATCTTAGTCTTCTGAGCTTTTCACTATCTCAGCCTCTGTTGGGCCCAGAGCCATGACTCAGACACCAGCTTCCAAGGAGGCCTTTCGCACTACCGAATCTAGACAAAAAAACTACATCTTCTCATCTGACTACAGTTTCTCTCAGACCGATGGATACTGTTAGGGCTAGAAGCCAGGCCATTCCTAGAAAATCTGCTTCTAGCCACCATCTTGCCCCTGCTCCACCACCCCAAGCACAAATGCTTAAAATGGTGGCGGATCTAATTTCCCTTATCAGGGGTAGCCAGGCCACAACTTCTAAAAGGAAAAGACACCCTCCTCCAGAAACTGACAGAACAGGATTCTGGGGAATCTTCCTATTCAGATTTTGAAGAGGAACAACCTCTAACTACTTATGAGGATTCAGATGCAGAGGAATCCATCCCTTCTGCCTCCCCTCCAGAAGACCTTTCCTTTGGGGAAACCCTTCACACCCTCAGGGAACATTTCCAATGGAAATCTCAGGATTTCCCCCAGTCCAAGAAAAGAAGAGTTTCTGGACTTGCCCCAGCACAGGCCCCTGGCCACCGCCCAATTTTAGAAGTGGTGGATGATGTTTTCCATGGATCCTGCTTAGCCTCTGATGCCCTCCCACCTGCTCCCAGTAAACCTGACCGGTATTACAGGGTACCAAATTCTCTCGAATACCTGTACAGAAATCCTGCTGCAGACCGAGTGGTCATTACACAGGGACCCAAAGGAGCTAAGAGTAATTCTGCCAAGAATCCTATTCCTTCTGACAAGGATTCCAGAGCTCTGGACAGATGGGGTAAAAAAGTATACACCTCTTCAACCTTAGCTATCAGATCACTCAACTGTCAGTTCCATACATTAAATTATCAACACCACACCTTGGAACTATTAAAAGATTTCAACCTTTCCTGACTGTGCCAATTTGAAAGAGTTAGCAGATTTAGTGCACTCTACTTGTCAAGTGGCCAAACACTCATTACACTGTGGATATGATGCCCTAGAAGCCTCTAGCAGAGCAGCAGTGTCAGGATCTGTCATTAGGAGACCTGCATGGTTGAAGGAACAACCTCTCCCTGATCATGTAAAGTCTAAACTAATTGATGCACCCCTGGATAAGGACCACTTGTTTGGAGTAAAAGCAGAAGAGGTGCTTAAAAAGATGGAAGACAAAGCAAAATCTATGCAAACAGTAAAAGATTTCTTTCAGGTTCAACCTCCCAGATTCAGCAGGAACTTTCCCTCTAAGCACTGGTCCTTCCCTTCACCTAGCAGACAGGGCCAAGGTAAGCCCAGCAGGGACAGACCATCTAGACCCCTATTGTAGGGCTAGCAGAGAAGCAAACAGTGGATCACTTCTGCCCCAAGGCAAGGGAGTAATAAGCCACCCTTCTATGGCAAAAACTCCCAATGACCCCCCCCCCCGCCCTCCCTTCACTCACCAAAAGCTAGGAGGAAGGTTCTCCCTCTGCAAAGAAAATTGGCTTTCTGTAACAAAGGACCAACGGGTCTTAAAGATTATTTTTCAGGGATACATATTCTCTTTCAGCGAACTCCCAATTCCAAGAGGGTACCCAGACTTCCAAATCAGTGGGCAGAGGCATTGAAATGGGTCCAACCTCTCATATCCCAGGAGGCAGTAGAACCTGTCCCCTCGGATCAAACAGGCAAAGGCTTTTATTCCAGACTATTCCTTGTTCCCAGAAAAGGGCACTTGGTTGCCCCATCCTGGATCTAGCCATTCTGAACACCTCCGTGGTGGTCCCCAGAATCAAAATGCTAACTGCATCAGCTGCTGCCTTTGCTGACAAAAAATGCCTGGCTAGTGACCCTAGACCTAACAGATGCCTACCTCCACATCCCCATAAGGGAATCCTGCACTTCAGAGCAGGCTCACAACACTTTCAGTTCTCGGCACTACCCTTTGGCTTATCTACCACACCCAGAGTATTCACCAAATGCTTAGCCCTGGCCATAGCATTTTGCAGACAGAAATATACAGATTTACCCTTATCTGGATGACTGCCTTATTTAGGCAGAGTGCAAAGAAATGCTGCTCCAGGACCTTCTCTTTGTCAAAACCCTCAACTTCCCTAGGGTTCACCATCAACCAGAAGAAATTAAAACAAACACCCCCCCAGGAAGATTATTTTCTTGGGAGCACTGCTGGACACAGCATCCCAAATGGCCTTCCTATCCCCAGAAAAGCAGAGCTTCCTGCATCTCTACTTTACTCAACTGGCTTCCAGAAGTCACCTCACTGCAAGGAAGTTCCTGCAGGCCCTGGTGTACATGGCATCATGTATCCTTCTAATTCCTCTGGCTAGGCTTCACATGAGGAAACTTCAGTGGTATCTAAAGAACCTTTGATGTCAGCACTTTCGGCCTCTAGAGACCTCTCTCTGATCCCATGTATAAGGGCCGAGTTTCTCTGGTGGGTAGGGGCCTGTGCCAAGAACAATTGTCTTCCTTCATCTTCTGCCCTACTGGCCAGGCCATCACCACCAATACCTCAGACATTGCTTGGGGTGCTCACCTAGCAGGCAGGTGCAATCGGCCGGGGGTTCACCTTAAAAACAGACAACACCACAGTAATGTAGTATATTAACCAACAGGGCGGGACCCAATCTTACCCTCTGTGCAGGCTAGCCATGAACCTCTGGCTGACAGCTGCCTCTGTGGGTCCCTATCTACCAGGGGTCAAAAACACCCTGGCAGACCACCTAAGCAGAAACTTACTGGGCCCCATGAATGGCAGCTCCACAGGAAAATCTTTCTGCAAATCACTCGGGAGTGGGGGACTCCTGAGGTGGATCTGCTTCGCACCTCAACCATCAGCTGAAAATTCTGTACCAGGGAGTATCACCACCTAGCGTGGAAGGTGGATGCCTGGAACTCCCTTTGTGTATGCTTTCCTTCCTCTGCCTCTTATTCCCAAGGTACTGATCAAAATAAGGGAGGAGAGACCAAAGGCCAACCTCATTGCTCCAGATTGGCCCAGACAGCATTGGTACCCCTTACTGCGTAGCCTGACTTTACAGCCCTACAGGAAGCTTCCTCTGATCTTAGACCTCTTGACCCAGGTGGGAGGGTAAGTACTGCACCCAGACCTTTGCAGACTCTCAATCTTTCAGCATGGCTAATACTTTAAAAGCAAACAAGGGGTCCCTGTTAAGCAAACTGGTCCTAGACATCACAGAGGCCAGAAGGCCCAGCACCAGAAAATCTTATGCAGAGAAATGGAAAATATTCTGCTCCTGGAGCCAATATCTCACATCCTTCCATCCCTCTTATCTTGAACTATCTAGCCGAGTTACTCAATAGTGGCCTCTCCTTCACTTCTATTAAAATCCATGCCTCAGCCATTTCAGCTCATTTCTTTTCAGACCTACCCATCTTCTCACATCCTTTGGTTAAACGATTCCTCAAAGGGGCTTCTAATATCAGGCCTCCCATGCCAGCCTGGGACTTGAATTATGTTTTAGAAAAACTAACCTTACCTCCATTCAAACCTGCTGCTTCAGCAGAATTGAAATAACTCTCCTGAAAAACTGCTTTCCTACTAGCTATCCCCTCAGCCAGAAGGGTTTCAGAACTTCAGGCACTCATGGCCGTTGAGCCCTTCATCATTTTCCATGCAGACAGGGTCTCCCTGAGGACTAACCCCTCCTTTATGCCCAAGGTGGTATCTGATATGACCCTCAACCAGGCCATACATCTACCAACCTTCTTTCCCAACCCTGAAAACAAGGGGGAAAGAATTCTGCACTCACTAGATGTCCACAGACAACTCTGATACTACCTGGACAACACTAACCCCTTCAGGAAAAACAGACCAGCCTCTTGTCAGCTTTGCCCCAGGGACAGAGAGGAAGCCCATTTCCAAATGGATATCACACTATCCATTTCTGCTACAGACTACATGGGAACCCCCCCCCAAGTCTATTCATACCCATTCGACTAGGACAGCCTCCACTTCCACAGCCTTCCCCAGTGGAGTCCCCACCAGGGACCTCTTGGAAGCTTCCATCTAGATCTCTGTCCATACATTTACAAAGTATTACCACCTACCTCTTTTTTCCAAGTCTAGTGCAGGGTTTGCCTCTGCAGTTCTTGCTGACCCATGCCTAGGGCTCTAACCTATCTTTCCACCCCAATCTTCAGCTTTTGGAATCCTCCCACAGGTGATGACTGCAACAATGAAACATGAAGAACGTAGTACAGTTGTGTACACTTACTATAAATGTAGATGTTCGAGTGTATTCAGTGTTGCAGTCCTAGTTTCCCTCCCTCCATCCCCCTTGTATCCTCTTTCCCTAGAGGGACATAAGCTTCCCATGGTGGCTTTTAGCCACCAGGACCACTTTACCTTATTTCCTTCTGCTTCTGATGGGTCAAGGCAAGAAAAACTGATGTATTGATGTCTGCTACCTTGCTTTATAGCACTGACTACCTGACGTCAGACTACAGGTGATGGCAGCCGACGCAGAAAAACATCGACTCTGCTATTCCAGCTGGCTGAGGGCTACCACAGCAGGAATAACCCACAGGTGATGACTGCAACTGTGAATATACTCAAACATCTACATTTATGATAGGTGTAAACAATTGTACTTTCTGCCACCTTCAGTTATTGCTTCTTTGCAGATTTGCTGGTGGATGGGGGGGGGGGCAAGCTGTCTGTACCCTTTTGTACCTAATGCAGGGATGAAGACCAGGTTTGATGGAGATTTTTAAAAACCTGCAAATTTTCCTTTCTGGGGTTCCCTGTTCTCTTCATTGACACTTAGGTTCAGGTTGCTGGCCTTCCTTACATCACTGTTGCAGTATTCCAAAGTGTTTGGGTTATCTTGCCAGATAACCTGGACATCTGGCTAGAATACCAGAGTCAAAACCTTGCATAGACCTACAAGTCCAATGTATGACCTATGCCTGCTGACTCAAACATATGAGTGTAATACCTCAGACTATCTCGCCACCAGTCTAAATTCAGGTCTTGCACCAGTCAGTCTGTTCTGTGTGTAGTCGTTGGTATAGTTGGCCTTCAGTGGTTCAGGTAAGTATCCCATTGGGTAGCCTTTCTTGTTTATTAGTATTGGTGTTTGGTACTTTCCCCTCCTTTATAACATCTAATAAAAGTGTGATTGTGGTCCCCAGATTGCCTACAAGGATCTTCACTCCCAGTGCCTCTTCTGTTTAGGTGCACAGCACAGTAAGAATTGTATGATTTCCAGTCCTTCAAACCTAAAGCCCTATGGATGCGACTTCTCTCAATATGTACTTGGAAACTCAACACCTTAAGCACTTCAGGCTAAGATGGTGGACTCTTTCACCCCAATTTCCCGCCTGTTCCAAAGTAGAAGAAACTTGAGGCCTAGGCCTGCGCTGTCTGACTCATTACCCACTGAGGTCTTGTCATCTGCGGTACACATGACACCTTCTCAGATGCCCACTACTGTGACCCTGCTGGAGGCTGAGGTTTGCACTTCCAAAATGAGTAAAGGTTCCAGTGCAGGTGAGAAGAGGGAACTCTGTATAATTATCTCCAAAGGTAGTCTGCAAATTTTATTTAGAGGAAATTCTAGGGCTTGTTATCAAAGTACGCTGGGTCTAATCCCTGTATCTTGTGACAGCAGGCATCACACCTAAAAAGAAAATGGAAAGCTAAAAATGTTTCTTCAGACATCCAAGGAAAAGGAGTAATGGAATTTTTCTCGGGGCCTGTTTAAGGCCATGATAGCACTTGTCTCCATTGTTTGCATCATCTGCCCCTACTCATTCTACCCCCCAAAAGAGACCTTTGGAATTGTCTTCTGAGAATAATTAGGCAAACTCACTCTAATTAGCATTCCTTGGTCTGTTCTCAGATCCATTCTCCAGGCCAAGTGGCTTCTGATGATGAAGAATGTTCATAATATTGATCACTGCTGCAGTAGTCTTAATAATATGGATTATATCCTGCAAAGGATATAATGGCCGGCCTGCTTCCAAAGCTTCAGGGCACCTTCCATGTGAAGCCTGTCAGAGCTTTACTGCAGCTGAAGAGTATATCCCTCTGAGGCTTTGGATTGATTGGTTTGTGCTTTCTTTTGCTTTGTAGATAAGCTCCCCAAAACATTCCATTTTCTGAAACCGATTTTTATTGCATTCTTTTTCAGGCAAGTTATTGTAAAGCTAGGTGTGTTTGTGTTTTAATGGACTGTCTCAAGAGTGTAACATAATTTTAAACTGAGCACTTTTTCAGTTTAAAAGTAACAACAAAATGGAAATATATTTTTTGTGGAGAAAGTTTCATTGCTGGGACTGGCATAGTGTTTGAATTTGCTGTTTACTGTGTTCTATTAAAAATAATCAACTTTTGTGGTCTGATAGCTTTACCAGAATTTGCTGCTTGTCTTCCCAGGGAAAGACACCATTTTCAACTTATATGGTCTGTCAGTCTTCCAGCCACAAAAAGAAAATATGCAAACAACCTTTGCCACCACAGCAAGCTAGTAATTTGCCTCATCAATAGGTGGGACACACTGCTGTGTCCATTTATTGTACCTCAGACTGCATCTTTCACCCCAGGTCCCTCTGTTCTACCACCTACAGCCACTATGGACAAGGTTAGCCATGTCCTCTGTGGCTGAGTTCCCTCTGTGGGCAAGGGTGAGCCACTCTTGTTGGTCCTGGGAGAGGGAACAGGGAAGCCGTCCCTGTTGTACTAGAATGCTGTTCCCATCCCTGGGGAAGCAGCTGCTGCCATTGTAACACTGTTAGCCCCATTTTCCCTGTCAAAAAGAATCAGAAAACCAAGCATGTAGCTGTTAATCCTCAATTTTCTTTAGGCAGGAGTTTAGTGGATCTGGCACAGGGTATAATTCAGGCTGTTGAGCCACCTTCTGAAGTAGTTACTGGTAAAAAAGATTCCTTATTTCCTGAAGAGATCCAAGATATTCTGAAACTGAACAGGAAAACGCATGGACAGATTCAGAGATCTTTCCTCAGATTTCTGATTCTGAGGAGATCTCAAGTTTCTGATCCTCCCTGTGAGGGTGTCTTTTTCCTGAGGCTGTTGCTAGAATGTGCCAGTGTTTTCACTGGAAGAACACTAAGTTTTCTCAGTCCATTAAAAAATATGATGTTATAGAAGGATTTTCCAGAACCTACACACACTCTGGTTTTGTCAGCTTTAGAGGATGTGTTTTCATAATTCGGCCAGCTGGCCCTGAAAAGGCAGGATTTATAAAGTTTCTCAGTCTTTTAATTTTTATACAGTAAACCTAAACTTGACTTGGCTATAGCCTTAGTTGATCCCACTGCTGCTAAGCACTTAGTTAATTCCAATCCTATTCTTTCTGATAAGGAATGGAAATTTGATGGGTATGGGGAAAAGTGTATACATATGCAACTTTGGTTTTCAGAATTTTGAATTATCCGGTTCATATGTTTAAAGTTTGGTCTGACAATTTGTGAAAGTATGAGGAATGTTGTTTGCAGTTTCTTCTTGTGGGGGAAAATCAGCTTTAAATAACTTGGTATCTTCTTTTGCACACGTCAGTAATCATTGTTTGCAATGTCTTTGTGACTGATGCTACTTCTAGGCCTATCTCTGCTGCTAATCTTTTTAAGGGGGTTTTCTTGGCTGCATTCTCAGAACTTTCCTGATAATAAAGATGAGATTTTAAATTCTCCCTTGGATAGAGATTGCAGCAGAGTAGCTAAAGTGTAATGGAAGGGGCAAGCTTATCCAGGGAATCACTAAGATTTTTCAGCTCTCCTTTTCCAAATTGTCCAAGGGATTTTCTTTTTTTTTTCCTGTTCATTCTTGTCAGAAAAACACAATAAACAGTCCGAACAGAATTCAGGTAAATAGACATTTGAGAGAGAATGACAAAATAATTCTAAAAAGAAGTTGTCGACCTACTTCCATCCTGGCCTCTTTTTTCTTCCTCTGTTTTATTTCTTTGGCAACAGATTGCTTCAGGCAAATGGTTCTGAATATCATTCATCAAGGTTACAGATGGCAGTGTGAGGGAATTCCTCCTTTCTAGGTAGTCATTCCTCTTCCTGCACATCAGACTCAAGTGCCAAAGAAAAAATGCTTGGAGACTAGTTCTGGATCTTTCTTTCCTAAACTTGTTTGTGTTAGTGCCCTAATTTAAAATTGTCACTTCACAACCTGCTACCACCTCCTCTTCCAAGTTTCCTGGCAACACTAAACTTAAAAAAATGCTTGTCATTATTCATCCACATTTCAGGTGTTAAGGTTTTATGTGTTTGGTCTGGATCACAGATCTTCTTCGTGTTTCACTGTTGCAGTCATTATATTTGGGTTATCTGCCTGCAGGTAGCCCTCAGCCGGCCTGAATATCAGTCTTGGGTCCTGCGTCGGATGCTCTCTTTTCTTCCTTGATGTCAGGTCGTCTGGTATAAAGTATGCAGCTGATGCCATTACATCAGTCTTTCTTGCCACGCAGTGCCTGAAGCAGTTTGCAAAGTGCTGGTCGGCCAACACCTGAAATTTTCATTTTCAAGTTTCAGAACCAAAGTCTTCAAAAAAGCTAAGTACCTTGTTGGGGATCCTTTTTCTTGCTCTAAACCGATGTCATTAAAAGTTAACAATTGTATTACCTGTGGAAAGCAAATACCTCATAAAGATTTTCATTTGTACTGCATTCCTTGCTTAGGCCCAGACTATGACATCCCTCACTGTCGGTTTTGTGCCTTATTCATTCCTCAAACTATTCGTCGTCTGTTCGTTTTTGCATCAAACTATCTCGGTACTCAGTTTAATTATCCAGAAATGGCTTTGGTAAGCCATCTGACTACTGACATTCTGAAAAAACATAAAGCTAAAGACAGACCGCATAGGTCCAAAGCTGCCGACGACACTTCCGTTAAGGGTAAGTCGCCAGTTCGCTGGTACTCAGTGAGGCGCTTTCTCAGCCCCTGATACCCACTACTTCAGATTCACAGGCCTCTACTGAGACCCATTCGGAGCCTGGTATGGCACGAGATGCTTCTTTGGCTATGGAACCTGCGGATGTCTCTACCTTGGATGGTCCGGAGCCACTGTGCAGGCACTGGCTTCTGAGGGTGTATTCGGGCCTACTGATTTGCATTTCAAACCGATGGCATCTTCTTCTTCAAGGCCTAAAACTCGACCCACGCCGAGAAAACAGATATCTGAACTGCATGGTTAGGCCCATATGCCTAAAAAACAAATAATAAGAATGGCTGAAGACCTTATTACTTTAACTAGGGGAAGCCAGCCTTCACCCTCTGAGACCTTGAACTGATTTTCCTTCTGATCAGGATTCTGAAATTTCTGTTTCTTCTGATTACCAGGATTTGCCCTTATCTACCTGTGAGGATTCTGATGCAGAGAACTCCATACCCTCTGTTTCCCCTCCAGAAGATTTTTCTTTTGGTGAGACCTTGCACACTCTTAGGGAGTGTTTCAGCTGGGAAAACCAGGATTACTCTGACTCCAAAAAGAGGCTTGGGGAATGCTTACTCCTACCTCAACACAGGTCTTTAGCTATCCCTCCTGTCCTGGACATTGTAGATGATGCCTTCTTGGAATCTAGCCTGGCCCCAGACACTTTACCTCTGGCTCCCAGGAAACCTGACAGGTATTAGAGTAACCTGGCTATCACAAGTTCCTCTTCAAGAATCCTACTGCAGACCCAGAGACCATTTTACAGGGACCTAAAGGCATTAAGGCTACTACTGCCAAAAACCCTACCACCTCTGATAGAGATTCCATGGCCCTGGACAGATGGGGTAAGAAGGTATACACTTCTGCTACTTTGGCCATTAGGGCTTTAAACTGCCAGTTTCATATGTTAAAGTATCAGCAGCATATTACTGGACTACTTAAACAGAAAATGACGCTGATTCCTGACTGTGCTGAAAATAAAGAATTACATGATTTAATGCATTCTGCTGAACAAGTTGGTAAACGTACTTTGAAATGTGGTTTTGACTCTTTAGAAGCATCTTGCAGGGCTGCTGTCATTGGGTCTGTTCTTAGAAAGCATGCTTGGCTTAAGGAGAAAAATTTGCCAGATCATGTTAAAGCTAAATTACTGGATGCTCCCTTAAACCAAGACCACCTGCTTGGCAACAAAACAGAAGTAGTACTTAAAAAGATGGAGGAAAAACCTAAATGTATGCAAACTATTAAAGATTTCCTGCAAGTACAGCCTCCCAGATTTAGTAGGCATTGACCTTCTAAGAACTGGCCCTTTCCTGTCTCTTCCAGGCTTTCTCAGTCCAAACCCAGGAACAGCAGACCTCCTAGGCTACAGTCTCAAGGTACTCACAGGCCTAAGCAGTGGGGGGCTCCCACTTCCAAAGCTGGAAGTAGTAAGAAACCCTCCTATGGAAAACTGTCACAATGACTTAACCTTAAACCTTCCAAGCCCTGCTCAACTACTTGCTCCCTTAGGGGGAAAGATCACCGTGCATGCAAAAATCTGGGAACTCATTACCCAGGACAAATGGGTTTTAAATATAGTTTCCCAAGGATACAGATTCCACTTCCACACCTTACCAACCCCAAACAGTTGGCCAGACCTACCTCCAAATCAGTGGGCAGAGGCTTAACAGCAGGTTCTCTCTCTTCTAAGTACCAGGGCTATTCAACCTGTCCCAGCAGAAGAAAGGGGACAAGGTTTTTACTCAAGACTTTTCCTGGTACCCAGAAAAGACAGATCCTGGCATCCTATCCTGGACCTCTCTATTCTAAACACCTTTTTGGTAATCCCAAAATTCAAAATGCTAACTCTTCATCAGCTGCTTCCCATGCTAGGTAAAGATGCCTGGTTGGCAACCTTGGACTTAAAGGAAGATTACTTGCACATTCCAATAAGGGAATCTTGCAGGAAATACCTATGCTTCAGAGCAGGCTACATCCACTGTCAGTTCTCTGCACTTCCCTTTGGCTTATCTACTGCGCCCAGGGTATTCACAAAGTGCCTAGCTCCAGTCATTGCACTCTGCAGGCAAAGAAATATTCAGATATACCCATACCTGGACGATTGTCTAATTCAGGCAGAAAACCAGGACATGTTACTAAATCATCTGGCATTTGTAAAAAAAAAAACTACTAACCTCACTGGGGTACACCATAAACGAAAATAAATCTAATCTAGTACCCTGCCAACAAATTGTATTCCTGGGAGCAAGCTTGAACACAACTTCCCAGATGGCTTACCTCACGCCAGAGAAACAAATTTATTTGACAGCCTACTTCAAACTACTGGCCACAAAGACTCCGCTATCTGCAATGAAAATCTTGCAAGCCCTGGGGTTCATGGCCTCTTGCATCCTACTAATTCCATATGCAAAACGGCATATGAAGAAACTACAATGGTATCTAAAAAGCCTATGGTGTCAACATTCTCAGGACCTGGAATCAAGGATTCCTATCATTCCTTGAATAAAGACAGAGTTCCTTTGGTGGGCAGAGGCCTGCTACCACAACAAGGGACTGCCATTCACTCTACCCCTGCTGCCCAAACCCTAACAACAAATGCATCAGACTATGCATGGGGGGGGGGGGCTCACTTGGCAGGTCAATGCATTCAGAGCAAATTGAACCGAAGTCAAATGCACCCGCATATCAATCAAAAAGAAATGTTAGTTCTACAGAATTCTTTGACAGCCTTCAAGGACCACATTCTTCCAGGACAATTTTTGGTAAAGACAAACAACACCACTGTTATGTGGTACATAAGCAGGGGGATCCCACTCATTTCAGCCCCCTGATATAAAACACGCTAAACGCGCGTTTTTTAGCTTGTACCTACTCAGCACAGATCCTCGTGGTGGCCAGAAGAGTAATCCAAGCTTCAGAGAGCTAAAAAAGCGACTTTACCTGATTTAAGTATAATTTTCGTGGCTTTCCACTTCTATTTATCTAGCAACTGTATTTTGCCTGCTTGCTGATACATTGTTATTGTTTATTCTGCATTTATTCTGTTATTGCACTTGGTTTCTCAGTTTTGTTACTTTTAAAATCTGTAACTGTTGCAAATTGTTTGTGTAGGCTGTGATAGCCGATTTATAGCATTTATAAGTGTTTACTGTATCTGTTTCTGCTTGTTTTCTGAAAAAAAAAACAAAAAAATATCTCTTGTTTTCCCGCCTTACTGAGCTAGAATAGTCCAGTTTCAGAGCTTGCTGATCCCTGGACTTTGTTTGCAGTTCCTGTTACTGATTCTTTGCCTAATTTGGAAGAGAGGAAGTTCCCTTGCTTACCAGTGGGAGTGGGAAGCATTGAGCTGCCTGTTGGTCCAGTTTTGTGAGGTTTCAGCCAGTAACTTGTAGTTTATTGGTCGTTTTGGGCCAGTTCCTAGCTTCTTTCAGCCCCCTGATATAAAACTCGCTAAACGCGTTTGCTGATTTAGCAGAGCTGCTACCGTTGCACACTAGGGCAGCCGTTAAGCAGATTTAAACTATTAGGGCTACCTAAAGTCCACTCTTCAAATTTTCCCTTAAAACTACCTTCCTCGAACTATACTACTGATCTAATCAGCATATCCTATAGCTAAAAAGATCATCTCTACCTGACTCCCAGTAGATTATTCTTTATCTGTCAAACCTAGCACTTGCTCCTACAGTACTTATCACCGTGATACAGCACTCTTGTTATAGATAGTACCCCAAAAAGGCGAACCCCATTTCTCTGACACCAACATCCCCCGGAATCTCCTTTTAAGTTTTTTTGTCTATTCCTTCTAGCATGTCGAGGGATCAGTTGCTAGTGTCCTCTCCTGCTCAGCTGGTGAACCTGGGAATATTGAGGCAATGTTACAATTGCCTCATGTACACAGACAACCCTCTCCTCCTCCCACAAAACACAAATACATGCGAGAGATGCAACTATACGGCCAAACTGGAGGCTGAGCTCTCTCAACATAGGACTGGCAAGACCAGACAGGAGGAGAAGGTTACCACACACACTATAGACCCAGTCTCACATAGTACCATCACAACCTCAAATCATACACATAAACACACAAAGACATACTCGGAGGCTCTGATCAAAAATCTACCAAAACAGCAGAGGCCACCAAAGCAGACACCCAAACAACCACCACCTCAGAACACAACACTTGCAACACATAGACCTCACAGTCAGAGTGTCAAACAGTCACAGCCCTCAAGGCCAAACACAATGCCAGACACACTAGTCATTGGTGACTCCATAGTCAGACACACTGACGTCCCGCTCACCAGACTGAGTAAGGAGAGAGTTACAGTAAGCTGCCTGTCGGGCGCTAGAATCCGCCATAACGCAAGCACTCAGGTCTCTCAACAGCAGGTACAAATACGACTCAGTCATTGTCCACGCTGGTGTAAATGACCTGAGACGTACCTCCTTGGACTACATGAAAAGAGACATTGAGGAGCTTTCTGATTATGTAGCCCAGGCAGGTATGACCCTGACCTTGAGCAGTATCCTACCTTCACCAAGAATGATGCCACAATACAGAGATAAGATGATCAGCTTTAACAATTGGCTTAAACTCTGGTGTCATTCAAAGGGGATCCAATGTCTGTCTGCCTGGGATGACATGCTGCACAAGCCACGCTGCTTCGCAAGGGACGGCTTGCACCTGTCACCCCTGGGATTCCGGATATTGGCAAAGGCTCTTGCCACCCCCATAGTGCCTTTTTAGGCAAGGCTCAAATTCTAAACCTACCACCCTAGAACACAAAAAAGGAAAAAAACTAAGGGTAATGCTGCTCAATGCCAGAAGTCTAAATCTCAAAATGCACGCACTCGAGGCCCTTCTCAGTATGGAGAACATCGATGTCTGTGCGGTGACAGAAACCTGGTTCAAGGCTCCTGAGAGCACCCCAGCACTAACAGGTTTTACCTCATATCATGCATTCCGGCCCCAAAATCCGGACAATACCAAGAAAGGAGGGGGGGGTATCCATATTCATCAAGGACACCCACACCTCAAGACTGGTGGCAATGCACGATGCATCGGAGACCATCCAGGTGCAATTAACCATAGGCAAGACTGCTCTGCAAATTGTAGCATGTTACAGGCCACCCTCACAAACTCAGGAACCTCACATGGCTTTCCTGAAAACACTGGTGGGGATAAATGTATCTCCAAACACCATCATACTAGGTGACTTCAATTACCCTAATATAGACTGGGAACACTACTCAAGCCCAAACACCCTAGCCCAAAAGTTCCTGGAATTCATAAACTCAAATGCCATAGAACAACTAATCACCATCCCCACAAGAGGAGAAAACATACTTGATCTCATCATCACGAACATGGGAGCACAATGTTCAACACTGGAAGTATACCCCTCACTGGTGAGATCAGACCACAAACTAATCTTGCTGGAGGTCCTCATCCCACCCCCACCTGAAACAAAAAAGACCACAGTAAAAAACTTCTCGAAAGCCGACTTCACACTTCTAAAGACTAGTGTGGTCTCCTTTAAGGCCCCCGAGCCGGCGGAAAACAATACTCAAGCCGCTGAATCACTTACAAATGCCTTCTACCAGCACCTGCAGGACTGCATGGATAAGGCAATCCCAAGCAAAACAAAGACTCTTTGTACCAAGGGCAAGCGTCCAGTCTGGTGGACCCCAGCCATAAACAAACTCTACAACAAAAGGAGGAAGCTACTACAAGATAGAGCAAAATCCTTAAAAGGTAAGACACCTTTGATCACTATAAGTAAAAACTAAGAGCTCTCATAAAATCATCCAAAGCAAATTTTGAGAGAAAAATAGCTAAAGACTCAAAAGACAATCATAAGGCCTTCTTTAGCTATGTTAGAAACCTGGGAGGAAACTCCCAGATATGCTCAGAACTAGTTCAAAATGATGTGAAGATTACTGATCCTACAGACATTGCCAACATACTGGCTGACAGGTTCAGTGCAAACTCCCCTACCCCCAAAAGGAGAGATATCTATACCAAATGGTTGCAGCCCCCCAAACATCTCTAACGCCCAAGTGAGAACTGCTCTCTCCAAAGCAAAAAACACAGCATCCATGGGACCTGATTGGTGTCCCAGGCTGTGTGCTCCACGAACTCAATGAGGAATTAAACCCACAGCTAGGACAGCTGTTTAATCATAGTCTCACCTCTGGATACGTACCCAGGGAGTGGCGCACTGCGACTGTGGTCCCACTTCACAAAGGTGGTGCCTCCACCGACCCTGGAAATTACCGGCCCATTAGCTTGACAAGCCTTATCTGCAAAGCCATGGAGAGGATCATAATGGACTTCATAAATAAAGACATAGGGAATCTGCAGACTTTGGATCCAACCCAGTTTGGCTTTGTCAAAGGCAGATCATGCCTTTTAAACTTGGTTGACTTTTTCGAAACAGTCACCAAAGCCATAGATGAGGGAAAGGCAGTCCATACAGCCTACCTCGATCTGGCGAAGGCCTTCGATACAATACCCCACTCGGGTATCATTGAAAAACTCATCAGCTTAAATGTAAACCCATACATCACAAGATGGGTTGCAAACTGGCTGAGTGACAGAATCCACAGGGTCAGAGTTGCTGGCGCCATGTCAGACTCAAAGCCTGTCACAAGTGGTGTCCCACAGGGCTCAGTCCTGGGCCCACTCTTGTTTGGCATCTACTTTTCTGAAGTACAAGCAAACACAGGAGGGTTATGGCTGACAAAGTTTGCAGATAACTGCAAACTGGGCACCGTAGTCGAAAACACATCTGACACAGATATCCTTCAGAAGGGTCTCACAGAAACGGATAACTGGTGCCAGAGCCATGGCCTAAAGTTAAATGCCAAAAAATGCATAGTCATACCCTTCGGGAAAAACAAGGTTACCCCTAGCTACCATATAGGTGGTAATCCTCTGAGCACAGAAGAAGTTATCAGGGACCTGGGGACCCAGGTTGACAGTAGCCTGTCATTCGACACCCATGTAGCTAAAGTAGTTAGGAAGACCTTCTACATTGCCCACCTTATCATGAAGGGATTCACATCTAGATCAAGGGATGTCATAGTCTCCCTATACTCATCACTCATCAGACCAATGATTGAGTACAATGCCCCATTCAGAATGTATCTGACCCGACACTTGCAGCAGCTGGAGAGGCCACAAAAGTTCCTCACCAAAAGGATAAAGGGTCTCAAAAATCTGTCCTATGCTGCCCGACTGAAAGAACTCCAGCTCTATTCAGTCGCACGCTTGCTCAGAGGTGACCTTTGCCTGACATACAAGGCCATGTCAAACCCAGATTTGATTAATATGCTTCACCTCAAAAAATCTAGATCCGTCAGAGCCACAAGGGCGGGAGACTTAAACCTCGACACGGCTATTAATAGGACGTGCTGGAGGGATAGATTCATCACCCAGAGACTCCCTATGCTGTGGAACAAAATCCCGGTATATGTGAGGCAGAGCACCTCGCTGGCCTTGTTCAAGAGAAATCTTGACCAATGGATGGGAGATCGCAGATATACCCCAGGGATTACCTCAGTGTCACTGCTCGACAGAGGCACAGCAAAATAAGGGTATAGTTCCCCATACTAAAGGGGTGGCGCAAGCCACAAAACTATGGGCTAGGCTTGTAAATGCCCTCGGGCAGATAGCCTAGTATGAACCTATACCCTCTCTGAAGACTAGACATGGCTCTGTGGAACACAGCCTGGAGCTACCAAGTGCACCTACAAGCTCAATTCCTGCCAGGCAAGCTAAATTGACTGGCAGATGACCTAAGGAGAAATCTCCTGGACCCACACGAGTGGAAACTGGAACCAAAGATATTCAACATTTTGAGAAACAAATGGGGGAACCCAGAGATAAACCTGTGTCCCTCCCCTCAGAACTACCAATTGGACAAATTCTACACAAGGACTCCCCACAGACAAGCTTGGAAAGTGGATGCCCTGTCCACTGGGAAAGCCACTCAGTTTATGCCTTTACCCCTCTGCTTCTCCTCTCAAAAGTTCTGCTAAAGCTCAAACAGGACAAACCAAGGGCAATACTGATTGCACCAGACTGGCCATGCCAGCACTGGTACCCCCTCTTGTGCAGTATGTCACTGCTGGAACCATGGCACCTGCCTCAGACCCCTTCCCTGCTGTCCCAGCAGGATGGACAGATTCTGCACCCTCAACTTCAAATCCTGAACCTTGCAGCCTGGCTAATTACCAGAGCTCTCCACTAGCATCATACAGTAAGCATATGCTAGATGTCATTCTGGAGGCAAGGAGGCCTAGTACTAGAAAATCCTATGCTGAAAAGTGGAAAAGATACTTTTCCTGGAGCCAGACTCAGGGGATGGGCACAACTGTGCCCAGCTTATCGCATATTCTTCAATACTTAACAGAGATGCTCCACAAGGGCCTTTCCTTCTCATCAATTAAAATTCATGCCTCAGCCATTTCAGAACATTATAATACTGAACCACCCCTCTTCTCTCACCCCCTGCTGAAACAATTCCTCAGAGGGGCCAAAACTTTAAGACCACCCAGGAGAGCCCCTACTCCAGCCTGGGACCTTAACTTTGTATTGGAAAACTCACTCTACCTCCTTTTGTGCCAGCTGTAACTGCAGAGTTGAAATTCCCTTCTTGTAAAACAGCCTTCCTTCTAGCCATCACTTCAGCAAGAAGAGTGTCTGAATTACAGGCCCTCATGGCAGTAGAGCCTTTCATCATCTTCCATGCAGACAGGGTGTCCCTCAGGACCAATCCTTCCTTTATGCCCAAGGTGGTATCCAGTGTGGCCTTTAATCAGTGCATTCATTTGCCAACCTTTTCTAATCCACAGAACAAAGGAGAACGAATACTGAACTCTTTGGATGTACACAGACAACTTAGATTTTATTTGGACAGGACTAAGCTTCTCAGAAAAACTGAACAGCTGCTAGTTGCCTTTGCTGCAGGGGCAGAGGGGAAGGCCATTTCTAAGGTGGATAGGCCATTGCATTCATTTCTGCTATAAGCACCATGGAAAACCTACCCCACAGTGGATAAGATCACATTCCACCAGGGCTGCATCTACTTCTACAGCCTCTCAGAGGTGTCCCTACCAAGGACATCCTAGAAGCTGCTACCTGGAGCTCTGTACATACCTTCACCAAGCATTACCACTTGCCTATTTTTTCTAAATCCAGAGCTGGTTTTGCCACTGCAGTCTTGCAGGGCTTAATAGCTGGTCCTAATGCTCTTTTAACTGCCTCCTCCCTTCCTTAGCTTTGGGAATCTACCCAAATGTAATGATTGCAACAGTGAAACACTAAGAACATAGTACAGTTGTGTACACTTATCATAAAAGTAGATGTTCGAGTGTATTCACTGTTGCAGTCCTGTGTACCCTCCCTCCAGCCCCCTGACTTCTCTTGGCTATACCTTTCTTCTTGTTTAGTGTATTTCAGCTTTCTGGTGTATTTGCTTTTTGTTGGAGGTGTAATCTTATATATAATTGCTTCCCATTATGGGGCACCTGACATCTGGGGCAAGAAAAGCTGATGTAATGGCGTCGGCTGCATGCTTTATACCCCTGACGACCTGACGTCATGGAAGAAGACAGCATCCGATGCAGGACCCAAGACTTTGATATTCAGGCCAGCTGTGGGCTACCTGCAGGCAGATAACCCAAATGTAATGACTGCAACAGTGAATACACTCAAACATCTACATTTATGGTAAGCGTACACAACTGTACTTTCTCATGATACCCCTGGCAAGAGACGTGAGAAAGATAGTTATATCTAAAATCTCTGGTCCTAGCATTGACGACCTTTATTTTTTGAATCCCAGCACTGGGGTTTGTCAGAATCAAAATCTTTTGATGGAGACAGATCTCCTTAAATCCAGGTCTCCCCATCTGCCTCCCTGCTTCAAAGCAGTCTGTCACTACAGATGCATTGGACCTTGCTTGTGGAGCCGTTGCAGGAAGGATAAAAGTGCAGGAGTGGGGGACACCGAGGACAGACACAAGCACGTAAATATTTTGGAGATGCCTGCCTTTATCAAGGCACTGACTGAACCATCTTTGCCCCCCCCACCCCCACCCAAGACCTCTTCAAAGGGTTTAAGACCATACCACAGTTATGTGGTACATCAACCAGCAAGAGGGAATCAGGTTGTACCCCTTTTGCAGACTAGTCATGGTAGCATGAAGATACAGATTCACACCACAGTCTCACACTGTAGGCATCCCACAGTCTGTTAGAGCAAAAGTTTGTAGATGGCAGACCCTCATGAATGCAAACTAGATCAGGGGGACTTCCAACATTTGATCTATTTGTGGGAAGTTCCTGAAGTATGCGAATGAACAATAAAGGTTATAAGGAAAGTCACCAGGATGACCATGGCAAGAAAAAAAAGTTTATTCAGACCACAGCACAGTAAAACACCACAAATTAACACTCCACTTAATATACATTTTCATCAAAGAGAAGACTCATCTTGCCGTGGTCGTCCTGGTGACTTTCCTTACAACCTTTATTGTTCATTTAATGGTTGGCTTAAGGTTGTGGTTCACTTCCTATTTTAAGTTCCTGAAGTATACCTTTTTGAACAATCTGATAGCAAGATTCTGTTCCAGGATGCTATGCAAGAAGGCCTGGAATACCTGCCTTTTCTTTTGACAATGTTTCCACTAATATCCAGGGTACTTCTGAAGATTCAGAAGGAATGCCCAAAGATCATTGTGGTGACTCTCTTCAGGCCTAGGCAATTTTGGTTCTCTCTTTCAAAATGGCCAGGAGCAGTTACCACAAGCTTCCTCACAGACTGGATTTACTCGCACAAGAACAGGGGTCCAATGTCTGCCATTTTCAGCTGACTGCCTGTATTATAAGGAATTAATTCCTTTTAAGCACATCTACTGAGGATGTGAAGCAGGTACTAATGAAGGCAAGAAATGCTGCCACTAGAAAATCATGAATTAGCAAATGGACAAGGGTTTTCTAGTTGGTGCCAACATAACCAGCATGAATTCAGGGTTAGTTGTTCTCTGGTTTTACAATATTTGTAAGTTACTATCCTCCTGCCTTTCTTATTCATCTATCAAGGTTCATTTATCAGCCATTTCAGCATGTCTGTCCAAAGATCCTCCTCTTTCAAGGCAGTCTCATGTCAAAATGTTCTTGAAAGGGGTTTTGCATAGAGGTTGCCAAGTAAACCTGTGGGCCCTCCTTGGGATCTTAATGTTGTACAGTAAACTCTCAGTTAAACAGAACTCTCAAGCAACCAGAAAAAAATCTAAGAAATACAGTACAATTTTCATGTGTTGCCCCACCCCCCAGACACACACCTTACATTTTTAGAGTTTTAAAAAGGAAGCTAGGAAATACATTCCCTCTCATCCCAACCTGAGAACAAGTCAAACCAAACAAATAGTATAGGGTACAGTATTAGGCCTGTTTTTAATAGTAACTTTTAAGCAACCAAAAACTACAGTTATCTGGCATATACCAATCCTCATGGGTGCCGGTTAACCAAGAGTTTATTGTATTACAGAAGCTAACACTTCCATTTGAACTAGCCAATCTGGCAGAATTGAGAATGTTCTTTGTGTTTCACTGTTGCAGTCGGCCTGGATACCAGAGACTTAATATTTCTGCGTGGGTTGCTGTCGCTCCAGGTCTGACATCAGGGGTATAAAAACAGGCAGCCGACGCCATTACATCGGTCTTTCTTGCTGAGGAGCCCAAAGCAGAAGCAGTTTGCACGAGTGCCGCTCAGCTGCTACCTGAGTTTTCGTTATCGAATTGAATTATTCTGAAGTCTTCTTAAGCTAAGAACCCTGTTGGGAATCTTTTTTTCTTGCTCTAACTGATGTCAGAAAAAGTTAATAATTATCTTGCCTGTGGAAAGCAAATACCACACCAAGACTGGTTCATCGTTGGGCTCTTTTTGTTACTAAATACTTTCGTTCTTGATCTCCGTATTCCGAAATGGCTTCAGTAAACCATCCGACTACTGATCTACCAAAAAAATGTAAGGATAAAGACAGACTGCACAGGTCCAAAGCTACAGACGATGCTTCCTATAAGCTAGTCGCCAGTTCACCGGTACTCAGTGAGGCGCTTTCGCAGACCCTGATGCTTGCTTCAGTGGATTCGCAGGCCTCTACCAAGACCCGTTCAGAGTCCGGTATGCTGCAAGACTCTTCTTAGGAACCTGTGGATGTCTGTACCTTGGATGGGTCCGGAGCCACTGAGCAGGCACTGGCTTCTGAGGAAGTTCTTCACACTACCGATATTTGACACAAACCAACTTCTTTTGCATCTTCAGTCCTGTCTAAAACTACCAAGTTTCTAAGGCCAAGACTATGCGCTACACCTAAAAAAAGACCCAAAAACATGCGCCTGCTTCCTTGCCACATCATCAAATGCTTAAAATGGCAGAAGACCTTATGTTGATTAGGGGAAGTCAGCCTTCCCCTGCTAAGAGAAACTGACCTGTCCCCAGCAGCTTTATCAGACCAAGAGTCAGATGACTATGAGGTATCTGATTATGAAGACTTACTTTTATCTGCTTTTGTGGATTCAGGTGCAGAGGAATCTATTCCCTCTGCTTCTCCTCCAGAGGATTTTTCTTTTGGTGAAACCTTACATACTTTGAGTGCATTTCCACTGGGAATGCCAAGACTATACTCAGTCTAAAACGAGACTCAGAATTTCTAGACTTGCCACAACATAGGCCTTTAGCAACACTCCCATTCCTGGATGTTATGGATAATGTCTTTATGGAATCCAGTTTAACTCCTGATACCTTACCCCCTGCTCCTAGAAAACCAGACAGGTACTACAGAGTTCCTGACTCACAATTTCCTTTTCAGAAATCTTACTGCTGACCCAGAGGTCATCTACCAGGGGCCCAAAGATATCAAAGCAACTATAGCTAAGAATCCCACTCCTACGAACAGGGATTCCAGAGCCTTAAACAGATGGGGTAAGAAAGTATACCTCTGCAACTCTCGCCATCAGGGCTTTGAATTGTTAGTGTCACATGCTGAAGTATGAACAGCATATTATGGAACTTATTAAGCAAAAAATAGCTACCTTTAATGACTGTGCAGGAAATAAAGAATTACAAGAGCTTATGCATTCTGCCAGCCAAGTCAGCAAGCATATATTGCAGTGTGGCTTTGATGCCCTAGAAGCATCTTGCAGGGCATCAGTCAGTGGTTCTGTACTGAGACGGCATGCTTGGCTTAAGGAGCAGACCTTGCCAGACCATGTCAAATCAAAATTACTAGATGCTGCTTTGAATAAGGACAATCTGTTTGGCACCAAAGCAGAAGAGGTTCTTAAAAAGGTGGAAGAAAAAGATAAATCTATGCAGTCAAAGATTTCTTGCAAGTACAGCCTCCTAGATTCAGTAGGCATCACCCCTTGAAACATTGGTCCTTTTCAGCCCCTTCTAGGCCATCTCAAACTAGACCCGGGGAAACAGACCCCCCCCCCCCAGACTACAGTCCCTGGGTATGCAGAGATCTAAGCAATGGAGTGCCTCCAGTTCAAAAACAGGGAGTGCTAAGCCACCCCCTTACTGGAAGAATTCCCAATGACTTCTCAACTCCACTCCCCACTACTGCCCAGCAGCTTGTGCCCCTAGGAGGAAAACTTGCCCATCATTACCAAAGACCAATGGATCTTCAACATTGTATCCCAGGGATGTAGATTTTGCTTCCACTCACTGCCAACCCCAACAGAGTTCCCAGATCTTCCTCCAAACCAGTGGGCAGAGGCACAAAAACAAGTTCAATCCCTGCTCTCTATAAGGGCGATTCAACCTGTTCCTGTGGAACAGAGGGGTCAAGGGTTTTATTCCAGACTTTTCCTGGTACCCAGAAAAGAGGGCACTTGGTGCCCAATCCTAGATCTTTCCATTCTAAACACCTTCCTGGTGGTACCAAAATTCAAAATGCTCATCCTGCAGCAGCTTCTTCCTGTGCTGGCCAAAGATGCCTGGTTAGCTACCCTGGATTTAAAAGAAGCCTATCTGCACATCCGTGTAAGGGACTCATGCAGGAATTATCTTCACTTCAGGACAGGATCTATGCATCATCAGTTCTCTGCACTTCCTTTTTGTTATCCACTGCTCTCAGAGTATTCACAAAATGCCTGGCTCCAGCAATTGCTTACTGTAGACAGAGAAAAATTCAAATTTACCCGTACTTGGACGACTGCCTGATCCAGGCAGACAGTCAGGAAATGCTGTTGCAGCACCTGACATTTGTAAAAAAAATCTTCTATCCTCCCTGAGGTACACCATCAATGAAAAGAAATCAAAACTAGTACCCAATCAAAAGATTGTATTCCTGGGAGCAAGCTTGGACACATTATCCCAGATGGCATTCCTTACACCAGAAAAATAAGCCTATCTGACAGACTATTTCAGTCAAATGGCCACCAGAACCCAGCTATCTGCAAGGAAAATCCTGCAGGCCCTAGGGTTCATGGCCTCATGCATCCTACTAATTCCATATGCCAGACTGCATATGAGGAAACTTCAACAGTAGTTAAAAAGTCTTTGGTGCCAATGTTCTCGGGACCTGGAAACCCTCATTCCTATCATACCTTGTCTAAGGACAGAGTTTCTTTGGGCAGCAGCATGCAACTGCAACAAGGGACTACCCTTCACTCAACCCCATGCTGCCCAGACCCTAACCACAGACTCATCAGATTATGCCTGGAGGGCACACCTGGATGACAAGTGCATTCATGGCCACTGGAGACCAAGTCAAATTCATCTGCACATAAACCAAAAAGAGATGCTAGCTGTGCAGCATGCTCTAACAGCTTTCATATCCCTACTCTCACTGGGACCCCTGCTAATAAAAACAGACAACACCACAGTTATGTGGTACATCAACAAGCAGGGGGGAACCCACTCTGCAGGCTAGCCATGGCCCTGTGGAACATGGCTTTGGATATGCAGGTCCATCTGCAAGCTCAGTTCCTGCCGGGCAAACAAAACTCATTGGCAGATGACTTAAGCAGAAATCTCCTAGACCCACACGAGTGGCAATTAGAGCCCAGCACCTTCAGCCTTCTGATTCAGAAATGGGGGACCCCAGAGGTGGATCTCTTTGCCTCCCCTTGCAATCACCAGCTCAGCAAATTCTGCACCAGGACACCTCACAGCAGGCCCTGGAAAGTGGATTCCCTATCCTTCCAGTGGATAAACCTCTCAATCTATGCATTTCCCCCTCTGCCTCTTCTCTCAAGAATATTGCTCAAGATAAAACAGGACATACCAAGGACAATTCTAATTGCCCTGGACTGGCCACGCCAGCTGTGGTACCCACTCCTGTGCAACCTGTCACCGGTGCCACCTTGGCTCCTACCCCACAGCCCCACCCTACTCACTCAACAGGGGGGGACAGATCTTGCATCCGCAACTGCAAACCTTAAATCTTGCAGCCTGGCTTATTCCGTGAATTCTTCCCCAGTGTCCAGCCTAAGCAAGCAGGTACTGCTGATAAGTGGAAAAGGTATTGTTCTGCCTCTGCTGATAAGTGGAAAAGGTATTGCTCCTGGATTCAGTCTAAAGGACAGGACACAACTCTGCCCTCCCTACCTCTAATCCTGGATTACTTAGCAGATCTACTCCACAGAGGCCTATCCTTTTCCTTTATTAAGTTCCACGCCACTGCCATCTCGGCTCATTACAATTCTGAGCAGCCCCTATTCTCTCACCCTCTCATCAAAAAGTTCCTGAGAAGGGCAAACAACTTAAGGCCACCTAGGAGAGCACCCACCCCCTGCTTGGGACCTTAACTTTGTACTAGAAAAGCTCACACTGCCCCCTTTTGAGCCTGCAGTGTCATCAGACTTAAAATTCCTCTCTTGGAAAACAGCATTGCTCCTGGCCATCACTTCAGCAAGAAGAGTGTCTGAGTTACAAGCACTGATGGCTGTGGAACCCTTCATTATTTTTCATGCTGACAGGGTCTCCCTCAGGACTAATCCTTCCTTTATGCCCAAAGTGGTGTCCAGTGTGGCTCTCAGTCAATCTATCCATTTGCCAACCTTCTTCCCTAATATTCAAAATAAAGGGGAAAGAATCCTGCACTCCTTGGATGTCCACAGACAGCTCAGATTCTACCTAGATAGGACTAAACCCTTCAGGAAATCTGACCAGTTACTACTCAGTTTTGCACCAGGGGCAGAGGGCAAGGCCATTTCAAAATGGACAATTTCCAGATGGATAGCACACTGTATCCATTTCTGCTACAAACTCTATGGGAAACCAACCCCTCAGGGGGTCGGAAAACATTCCACTAGGTAAACTTCCACCGCTACAGCATTCCACAGAGGAGTTCCTACCAGGGACATTCTGGAGGCTGCTACCTGGAGCTCTGTACACACATTCACCAAGCATTACCGCCTACCTATATTTTACAAATCCAAGGCAGGTTTTGCAACTGCAGTTGTGCAGGGCATTCTAGCCAACCCAAGCACTTTTTGACTGCCTCCACCCTTTCTACAGCTTTGGGAATCAACCCAAGTGTGATGACTGCAACAGTGAAACACGAAGAACATAGTACAGTTGTGTACACTTACCATAAATGTAGATGTTCAAGTGTATTCACTGTTCCAGTCCTGATTTCCCTCCCTCCAGCCCCCTTCTCTCTCTCTCTCTCTCTCCTCTGTGTATACTACACACCGCTTGAAGGGGTATTGGTACTGGTATTTACTTTTTACAGGTGGAGATATTTCCACCATAGATTAGCTCCTTACTGGGGGGGGCTCCTGACATTCGGGGCAAGAAAAATTGATGTATTTGCGTCAGCTGCCTGTTTTTATACCCCTGATGACCTGACATCAGACCTGGAGTAACAGCAACTGACACAGAAATACTAAGTCTCTGGTATTCGGGCCGACTGAGGGCTACCTGCAGGCAGATAACCCAAGTGTGATGAATGCAACAGTGAATGCACTCGAACATCTACATTTATGGTAAGTGTACACAACTGTACTTTAATATGGAACTAATCTTTCTTTCTTGCCTAAAGTATCCAAGTTTACTTTAAAACTATCCATCTGCCAGTTTTCTTTACTTTATCTAAAAATGAGGGAGAGAGGATAATGCCATACCTTGGATGTCCACAGACATTTCAGAACTATATATCTCAGATCATTTTTTTTTAAGGTGAAAAGGAAGGGACAACCTGTGTCAAAACATTAATTTCAAATGATTGTCTAAGGTTATTATTTTTTGTTTATACTCACCATAACAAATCTATTCTAGGCAGGGTCAAGTACCTCTCTACCAGGGCCTTGGTTTCATCAGTGGCTTTCTGTAAAGGGTTGGATTCTAGAAATATTCTAGAAGTTGCTACTTGGTTTTCTGTACATACTTTTACAAAGCACTATAAGCTTGATTCCTTATCTATGCCCAGATCTAGCTCTGCTAGGAACATTAGCCAAGGGGTTCCTGGACTCTTCTTCCACCTCCCAAATGTAGTTATCTATCGTAATCCGCCCGTATAGCTAAGGCTACTGCAACAGTAATCAGTATGATGAATCTAGCACAGTTGTATAAGTTGAACCTACTATAACAGTAGATGTTCGATGATCAGTGCTGCAGTAGCCACTCACTCTCTCCATCCCCCTTGTTTTTTGAGGTGCTTTTTTATGTAAGGGTGTGGATATTTGTGTTGTTGTTGTTCCTAGTATAGTCCTTTCAGAGCTCAGCCTACCTCTTTCTGCAAACAGGAAGGCTCTGAAGGACTCTGCACCCAAACGTAACTTTTAGTAAACTCAGCACAAGCTGTTTGATAGTTTGTGCAAGTGGAAGATGCCCTGATGCTTTGGAAGCTGATCTGTTACATCTTTGCCAGGATATAAACCATATACCTAAGGTTGCTGCAGCAGTGGTCATTCGAACATCTGCCATTATGGTAAGCTCAGCTTACACAACTGTACTTTCCCTTTCCTCTGCTTCCCCTATTGAAGAAGCTTGGTTTGGGTAAACCATTTCTGATACAAGACATTTGATTCCCATTCAGAAAGAGATATCTGATGTGCAAAAAAGATATCTTTTAGCAGTAGGCATTCCTGCTCATCCCTGTCCTGGAGGCTTTTATCCATGCTTTTGCATCTACTGCCACTGCTGCTGACTCTCAGCCACCAAGCCCCAAAAAGGTATGATAGTTTATAAAGTGCCTGAAGATTTTTTTCTGTAGAAGAATCCCTTGGCAAATCCTTTTTCTTGGCTACAGACAATCCTTCTAAATTCCTACCTACTGCTAATTGTCATATTCAGATAAACACAACAGATTAATGGTTAGATTCTCCACTCTAAGATTTCAAAGCTCTGAATTATCAGACCCAAATGTCAAAATATTTTCTGTCTGTTTTGGGGAATTTAAAACTTTGGCTTCCATGAGAGAACAGGCAAGGTCTATGATGGCTCAGGCTTTAAAAGTGGCTAGACATAGCATCAAATGTAGCTACAATGCAGTGACTGCTTCCTTCAGAGCAGTACATACAGGTTCAGTTATTGTAATGTATGTGTGGTTATGTTCTCAGTCCTTCCCTGAGGAGAGCTTCTGGATTCTTCTTTGAATTGGGATTTTTTTATTTGGCCCTGATGCTGTCAGCTTGTTTAAAACAAATGGGGGAAAATTATGGATTGCAGTTGAATTGTCCTTACTTTGGGTTGCAGATACCAGAGAAACTACCCAGAGAGAAAGACACTTCCTTTGCCTGCAGGGAGTCCAGGGCCCCCCTCACAAGGCCAAGAAAATGCCTGGAAAAAGATCAAGACAAACCAGAGAGGGGATCTAGATCTGGGAGGCCTCCCTACTCAAAAAAGTCAGCATAACTACCTTCTGTTTTCCCCCTCAGTCCCAATGGCCAAAAGATTTGCATCTTCTATAGAAAATTGGCAGCTTATTGCCACAAACACACAAGTCCTTTCCATTATTCAAAAGGGTTATAGTATGAATTGAAAGGAAGCATCAGCATTCAAGGGCATCCCCCTCCACCTCACAATCAGTTGTTCTCGCTCATCATTCAAGCCTTACTCAACCAAGGCACAATAAAACCTGCGTCACAACAGTAAGTGAGATAAGGATTCTATTCCAGACTTTTCCTTATTTCAAGCAAAGGAGAATGGAAAACTGTATTGAATGTACACTTTCTCAACGCTTTCATAGGTAGGTACTAGGCTATCGGCCCTGGGGCCTATATAAGCCTAGCCAAAAAGGTTCCCTGACTTTCACCACCCAAGAAATTTATTTTCCTGTGCCCCTGTCAAGCAGTGCTACAGAAGTGATCCCTGGGGTGAATTTTCTATTTCCCATCCAGTCATCAAGATTTTTCTTAGAGGGCCAATGAGGAGCTTTGCTTGATATGAATGAGTAGTTTGTTCCAGAGTATTGGAAGTCTCTGGGACAGGAATCTATCCCTCCAACATGTTCTGTTTATTGTGGTGACAAGATTTAGGTCCCTGGAGCATGTAATTTGGAGAGATTGGAATTTCTTTAAGTGTAGCATGTCCAGCAGCTCAGGGTTTGACATAGCCTCTGAGTAGGCAATCTGCAATGGAGTAGAGCTGGAGTTTTTTGAGATGGTATGTATATGGCATCTGTTTGAGGATGGTAATCCTCTTAGTAAGGTATTTCTGTGGCCTTTCCAATTGTTGTAGGTTTCTTGTGAGATACATGCCAAACAGGGCATTGTGCTCTATAATGGGTCTGAGGGATGAGTAGAGAGGAACAATGACCCCCTTTTTTTCTAGAGGAGAACCCTTTTGTGATGTGTGCCATATAGTAGGATTTCCTGACTACTGTGGTGATGTGGTTATCAAAGGAGAGACTACTGTCCACCTGTGTCCTGAGGTCTCATCACATTTTCAGCATTTAGTGAGCTACCGCCTATGTGGTACTTAATGGGTACCTCATTTTTCCCAAAGTGAATGACAATGCACTCCTTGGCATTGAGCTTGAGGCCATGACTTTGACACCAAGCATCTGTCTCTGTGAGGCTCTTTTGTAAAATGTCTACATCATTAGGTGATTCTATTATGGCTTCCAGTTTGCAGTCATCTGCGAACTTTGTTAGCCAAAGACCTTCTGTGTTGGCTTGCACTTCAGAGAAGTAGATGCCAAACAGGAGAGGACTGAACCCTGTGGTACTCCACTCATCACTTTTCTGAAGTCGGACTTGGAGTTGGCTACTTTTGTGGGTGGGTGGGTTCTGTCAGTGAGCCAGTTGGCCACCCATCTTGTGACATAGGGCAAGGTCTCCTCTTTAAAGATGCTCTTTCTCCAAACTCTTCTATCTTTCATAAGCCTTTCTGGTGTCCTTGGATCAAAAGGACATCTACTTTCACTTTTCAGCCCACCCTTCCTTCAGGAAATTTCTGAGGTTTTCGGCCTACTCCTCATACTTTCAGTTCTCTGCATTGCCTTTTGGACTTTACAGCCCCCAGGGGTTTCACCAAGTGTCTAGCTCCCATCATAGCTACCTTCAGGACTCAGGAAGTTCAGATATTCCTAGTTGGGTGACCTGTTTATACAGATACCCTCTGCACAAACCCTTTTGCTCCATCTCGACCTTGGTGCCCCTATTCCAAAGTCCTGTATTTACAATCAACTTCAAGAAATCCACACTGGTACCAACCCAAGACCTAGTTGTCTTGGGCTGCAGATTAGAGACCAAACTCATGCAGGCTTTTCTTCCTCCTGACATAATACAAAGGCTGTCCATTTACTTCCAGTCTTTCCTATCCTTTCAGCCTTGCATTGTCCAAGAAGTTCTCAGGACTCTAGAATGCATGGCAGCAACCCTACCCATGGACCCCTTTTCCAGGTTCCATATGAGAAAGATCCAGTGGTACCTGAAATTTATCTACTCTTAGCATTCCCATCCTCTGGATACTCAGATTCCTCTTGCCTCCTGCGTAAAGAAAGAAACCTACTGGTAGCTGTCCCAGGCCTACCTTTCAAACTGCAGTCAACACCCCAGGAGTTGCACACATGCTTCAGATGTTGCAGGGGGGCATGGACACTTCTAAGAGCTCAGCCAGTGGCCACTGAATATGAAGTAATAGCACATCAGCCTGTAGGAGATGCAGGCTCTAATTTAGGCTCTTCCAATCTTCTCCCACTCCTGGGCCCCTAGACCTTACAGAATTGTCATAAACAGCACCACAGTCATGTGGTACATAGGATCTTTCTTTGGAAAATGAGGTTTCTCTTCCTTGCACATCCACTTCTTTCAAAGGTCTTACTAAAGATCCAGAGATACAAACCAAAGATCCTACTGCTGATTCCCTTTTGTCCAAAGCAGCATTCATTCCCCCTTCTCTATTAACTAAACAGGGGTCATCACCACAAGCTACCTCACACAGTGGAGTTGCTTACACAACACAAGTGCTCTCTTTTCATCTAACACTCTGGATGATAGGCTTCATATCCCTTTCAGACATCAGTTTTCTGAGGATGTGCTTCATATTCTGTAGGAGACAAGAAAATCTACTACCTGTAAATCTTAAATAACTAAATGGAAAAGATTTTCTATTTGGTGTTATGCTGATAAACAAGACTGAATACAAATGGGTGCTTCCCCTCTCCTGACTTACTTGTGTAAGCTCTTAAAAGCTGACCTGACATACTCCTCCTTCAAGGCACACATTTTAGCCATTTCTGCTTGCTTACCTCTTGGCCCACCTCTTCTGTTTAGATTGGTGGTGGTACAGTTTCTGAAGTCTTCCACCTAAGACCACCTTGGAAAGCTATTCTGCCTTCTTGGCTTCTTAATTTTGCTCTCAAAGAAACTCAAATGTTCACATGTTGAATCAGCAGCTTCTGCATCTCTCAAATTCTGTACTTGGAAAACCATGCTCCTAGGAGCCCTTACTTCAGCTAGATGAATCTCTCAAGCGCCAGACCCTAATGCTGTCCCCTCCCTCCCTTCCTTCCTTATCTTCCATAAGGGCAGAGTGTCTATGATGGCCAGCCCCTTTTAATGCCTAAAGTGGTAAATAAACTGTCCCTAAAATCAGGTCATCAAATCTCCTTAAATTCTTTAATAACCCACAAAATAAGAGAGAGATAGTATCCTGCACTTACCGGATCTGCATAGACAGATGGACAAGACAAAATTCAGTTTGCAATACTGACCATTTGTCTCCTTCCAAGAACCCAAGCTCAGTAACCCAGTTTCAAAACAAACTAATTGCTAACTAGATATCAAAATCTGTCTCCTTTTGTTACACTTGGTATGGCAAATCTCCATCAGCAAAGGCACATTCTACCAGAGCAGTGGTGGCTTCTGGAGCTTTTTAGAAGGTGAGCTAGCCTAGAGGCAACCACTTGATCCTTGGTGCATACTTTTACAAAACCTTACAAAGCGGATGCCTTTTTCGAATCCAGCGCTGCCTTTGCTAGGTCAGTCCTCTCTGGACTGCTTGACTCTCCTCTGCCTTCTCTACAGCCACCTTTTGCACTACTTGAGCTTTGGGAATCATTCAGCAGTTTGGAGTGCTGCAATAGTGATGTAAGGAAGGACGTAGCACAGTTGTGTAAGAGAATACCGTAACAGTAGCTGTCCTACTGATCACAGTTGCAGTAGTCCTTTCCACCCTGCCATTTCCCTTTTCTAGATTTTTCTTTTCATGGACCAAAGGGGAGCCATTTTCTGCCTACTTCCCTCTTAGCTACCAATTACTGTTTTCCTCAGGTTTCTTCAGGCTTCCTTGCTTGGAAATAGTCCTGAGGCTTTACAATTGTGTCCATTTATGTACTCCTACATCTGCAGGCTTAGGTTAGAAGTGTGGCTGTGTGGAAAGTGTTGCGTTTGCTACCCTGGTTGGATGGTTATCTGGGAAGATAACCTGACAGTTCAACTGTTATGGTAAATTCTTGCACAACTTATGATCGTGTTTCACTGTTGCAGTCATCACACCTGGGGTTATCTGCCTGCAGGTAGCCCTCAGTCGGCCCAAATACCAGAGTCTTAGGATTTCTGCATCGGATGCTGTCGCCTCTTCCAGACGTCAAGGGTATGAAACATGCAGCCGATGCATTACATCAGCTTTTCTTGCCGCACGGGAGCCCGAAGCAGAAGTTGTTTGCAAGTGCCGGTCGGCCGCTACCTGAAATTTTTGTTTTTCAAGTTTCAAAGTTAAAGTCTTCTAAAGCTAAGTACCCCATTGGGGATCCTTTTTTCTTGCTCTAACCAGTGTCAGAAAAAGTTAACAATTGTCTTGCCTGTGGAAAGCAAATACCTCACAGAGATTTTCATTCTTACTGCATCACCTGTTTAGGCCCAGACCACAACGTTCCTTGCTGTTGGTTTTGTGCCTTGTCCAATGCCTGAACTATTCATCATTGGGCTATCTTTGTCACTAAATTATTTTGCTCTCATTCTCAGTATTCCGAAATGGCTTTGATAAGCCATCCGACTACCAATCTTCCAAAAAAATGTAAGGATAAAGACAGACAGACCGCATAGGTCCAAAACTGCAGATGACGCTTCCATTAAGCTAGTCGACAGTCCGCCGGTAACTCAGTGAGGCGCTTTCGCAGCCCCTGATACCCACTTCTATTGATTTGCAGGTCTCTACTGAGACCCATTCGGAGTCCGGTATGCTGCGAGATGCTTTGATTTATGGAACCTGTGGATGTCTCTACCTTGGATGGGTCCGGAGCTACTGGCTTCTGAGGGTGTATTCAGACCTTCAGATGTTCGTATTAAACAGACTACTTCATTTCTGACTGAAACTACCGAGTTTCTCAGGCCCAGAGTTCACACTACACCTAGGAAACTGACAACCAAAGTGCATTCTCAAGCTCCCATGACACAGAAACAAATGCTTAGAATGGCTGAAGACCTTATTACTTTAAGGGAAGCCATCCTTCCACCTCTAAAAGACAAATAATTGATTTCCCTTCTAATTCTACAGATCATGAGTCCGATGACTCTGATCCCTCTGATTACCAGGACATACCCTTATCTATCTATGAGGATTCAGATGCAGAGGATTCCATTCCCTCTGCCTCCCCTCCAGAGGACTTTTCTTTCGGTGAAACCTTGCATACCCTAAGAGAGCATTTCCACTGGGAATGTCTGGACTACCCACAGTCTAAAAAGAGACTCAGAGAATTTTTAAACTTGCCTCAGCACAGGCCTCTAGCTATATCCCCTGTCCTGGATGTTGTAGATGTCTTTATGGAATCCAGTCTTACCCCTGATACTTTACCGTCAGCCTAGAAAGCCTGACAGGTACTACAGAGTTCCTGACTCTCACAAATGTCTCTCTAAAAATCCCACTGCGTATCCAGAGACCTAAAAGTATTAAGGCTACTACAGCCAAAAACCCTACCCCTTTGGATAGGGATTCTGGGGCTTTAGACAGATGGGGTAATAAGGTATATACCTCTGCAACTCTTGGCATTAGGGCTTTAAATTGCCAGTTACACATGTTGCAGCATATTATGGAACTAACTAAACAAAAAATATTGTTGATTCCCGATTGTGCAGAAAATAAAAATTTACAAGAGTTAATGCTTTCTGCAAACCAAGTTGGTAAACATACTTTGCAGTGTGGTTTTGATGCCTTAGAAGCATCTTGCAGGGCTGCTGTCACTGGGTTTGTTCTGAGAAGGCATGCTTGGCTGAAAGAACAAATCTTGCCAGACCATGTCAAAGCAAGATTGCTAGATGCTCCATTAAACCAAGAATGTTTGGCACGAAAGCAGAAGTACTTCTTAAAAAGGTGGAGGAAAAAGCTAAACCTATGCAAACTGTTAAATATTTCTTACAGATTCAGCCACCTAGATTCAGTAAGCATTGGCCTTCTAAAATTGGTCCTTTCCAGTCCCTCCCAGACCTTCTCAGTCCAAACTCAGGGGCAACAGACCACAAAGACTACAGTCTCAGGGTATGCACAGATCTAAACAATGGAGTGCTCTCACCTCAAAAATGGAGTGGTAATCCACCCCCCATATGGAAAAAATTCACAATGACTTGTCTTTCATCCTTCCCAGCCATGCCCAAGTACTTGCACCCCTAGGAGGAAAACTTGCCCTGCAAGTGGTACATTACCCTGGACCACTTGGTCTTAAACATTGTATCCCAGGGATACAGATTCTACTTCCACTCACTGCCAACTCCAAGGGGGTAGCCAGACCTCCCTCCAAACCAGTGGGAAGAGGCCCAAAAGCAAGTACTTTCTCTCCTCAGTATCAGGGCTATTCAACCTGTTCCAAAAGAGCAAAGGGGACAGGGTTTCTACTCCAGACTGTTCTGGTGCCCAGAAAAGAGAACTCATGGCTCCTTATCCTGGATCTGTCAATTCTCAACACCTTCCTGGTGTACCAAAATTCAAAATGCTTGCACTCCAGCAGCTGCTTTCTATGCTAGCCAAGGACTTTGGGCTGGTCACCCTAGACTTAAAAGAAGCTTATCTGCACATCCCCATAAGGGAATCTTGCAGGAAATATCTACGTTTCAGGGCAGGCTCTATGCAGTATCAGTTCTCTGCACTTCCGTTTGGCTTATCTACTGCACCCAGGGTGTTCACAAGGTGCCTGGTTCCATCCATTGCATACTGCAGGCAGAGAAATATTCAAATTTACCCATACTTGGACAATTGCCTGATTCAGGCGGACAGTCAGGAATTGCTACTTCAGCAACTGAAGTTTGTAAAGAGAGACTCCTAACTTATCTGGGGTATACCATCAATGAAAAGAAATCACATCTGGTACCCAGCCAAAAAATTGTATTCCTGGAAGCAAGCTTAAACACAACTTCCCAGATGGCATTCCTCACTCCAGAAAAGCAGGTTTATTTGACAAATTACTTCAAACTACTGGCCACCAAAACCCAGCTATCTGCAAGAAAAATACTGCAAGCCCTAGGGTACATGGCCTCATGCATTCTCCTAATTCCATATGTAAGACTGCATATGAGGAAACTTCAGTGGTACCCAAGTCTCTGGTGTCAACATTCTCAGGACCTGGAAACGGTGATTCCTATCATTCTTTGCCTAAGGATAGAGTTCTTTTCGTGGGCAGAGGCTTGCAACCACAACAAGGGACTCCCTTTCACTCAACCCCTTGCTGCCCAAACCCTGACAACAGATGCATCAGACTATGCATGGGGGGGCTCATATGGCAGGCAAATGCATTCAAGGCAAATGGAGCCCAGGACAAATTCACCTGCATATCAATCAAAAAGAAATGTTAGCTGTACAGAAGGCACTTACAGCCTTCAAATACCTTATCCTTCCGGGACAACTCTTGATAAAGACAGACAATACCACTGTTGTGGTATATAAACAAGCAGGGGAGAATTCATTCCTATCCACTCTGCCGGTAAACCATGGCTCTGTGGAACATAGCCTTGAGCAATCAAATGCACCTGCAAGCTCAATTCCTGCCAGGCAAACAAAATTCACTGGCAGATGACTTAAGCAGAAGTCTACTGAACCCACACGGATGGAAGCTGGATCACAGCTCATTCAAACTTCTAATCCACAGGTGGGGGACCACCAGAGGTGGACCTCTTTGCTTTCCCCCAAAACCATCAATTGAGCAAATTTTGCACCAGATCTCTCCCCACAGCCAAGCATAGAAAGTGGATGCCCTATCCTTTACATGGGAAAACCTCTCAATCTATCCCTTTCCCCCTCTACCCCTCCTCTCAAAAGTACTACTCAAGATCAAACAGGACAGGCCAAGGATAATCTTTATTGCACCAGACTGGCCACGCCAGCACTGGTACCCACTCCTATGCAGTCTGACAGCAGTGCCACCCTGGCACCTACATCAGACCCCCTCTCTGCTGTCCCATGAGGAGAGACATATTTTGCATCCTCAGCTGCAAAACCCTGAACCTTGCAGCCTGGCTTATTCCCTGACTACATCACCAGCAACAGTCAGCAAACAAGTGCTGGATGTCTTCTTTGAAATCCTATTCGGAAAAGTGGAAAAGATACTGTTCTTGGAGCCAGTCTCAAGAAAAGGACACAGCCATGCCCACCTTACCTCAAATCCTAGATTATCTAGCAGAGCTGCTCCACAAAGGCTTATCCCTTATCATCAATTAAGATTCATGCCTCTGCCATCTCAGCTCATTGCAATACTGAGCCACCCCTCTTCTTTCACCCTCTGATCAACAGTTCCTGAGAGCAGCTAACAATTTAAGACCCCTGAGGAGAGTTCCCACTCCTGCCTGGGACCTTAACTTTGTACTAGAGAAGCTCACCCCCCCCCCCCCTTTTGAGCCTGCTGCTACAGCAGAGTTAAAATTCCTCTCTTGGAAAACAGCCTTACTTCTAGCCATCACTTCAGCAAGAAGAGTGCCTGAGTTGCAGGCTCTTATGGTTGTGGAACCCTTCATTATCTTCCATGCGGACAGGGATTCTCTCAGGACTAACCCATCATTTATGCCCAAGGTGGTATCCAGTGTGGCTTTAACCCAATCCATCCATTTGCCAACCTTTTTTCCTAATCCTCAGAATAAAGGGGAAAGGATCCTGCACTCCTTGGATGTGCACAGACAGCTCAGGTTCTACCTTGACAGGACTAATCCTTTCAGAAAAACTGACCAGCTGCTAGTCAGCTTTGCTACAGGGACAACCTTAACTTTTTTTTTGCTGATCATAGCATAGTTCTGTAGCTCTCTTATATCCTGGTAATTGTACTGCTTAGTATTAAATCCAGACATGGTGTCAAGGAAATTCCATCTTGCAGGTCAGCTGATATGGCTGAAATATTATGTAAAAGTGAGGACTGCCTTTGGGTTAGGGATATCATTTCTTTCCATTTTGTTGGGCAGTCCTTAACTGTTGAAGTTTCCTGTGCATTGAGGAAATATGCAACTGTGCGTCATTTAACTTTGGAGAAGAATGTAGTCACCTTTTTGTAGAAGGTGCTTGCTAAATAGCAAGGAAAGTAGAAGTTAGTTTGTTGTCAACACATGACATCATACCCTACATTATGAACAAGTTTCCAGAGAGTAGAAACTTCAAATGTTGATATTCCCACCACTGGACAAAGGACTGAATAAGGAAAGGCCTTTTGGATCAAATGTTGCATGCCATTCTGAATCAGTTTCCATTGAATGGCAAAGCCCACCACCTGTCACATGCTCAATGAATTCAGATGGATTATTGCACCCTTTGTGGAAAAAAGGAAGATGCTTCTTATAGTGACACAATTGCTTGAAATCTGCAAGTTACTGTTTTTGACCAGTATACTACCTACTGGTTGGGAATAGCTGACAGGCATGGTAGAGTAGTTGAAAGTCTGGGTGGTAAGCTCATTAGGTAAATAGTTGGTTCTTAGTGTTACGTCAAATGACATTGTCTAATAACAGAGCCTGAATGTTAAGGAAATGCAGAAGATGTATAGAGGTAAAGCTGCAGTGTAGTGTAAAAAATTCTGGGGTTTTAAACATAAAGGTAGGACATTTTGTGTATGATGTGTTAAACTAACACCATCTAAGCATGAATAAGATTTTGGAGCTTTTGTCTGCCAACCAAAATGTAGTTATGTAATAATGAAGAAATATTCCTGTACAGAAAGTTAACAGTTCAGGAGTACTCTGCCTCTCATTGGGGAGCCAATCTACAGTACTGCATAAAAAGTTACAGGGTTGGTTGCTTGTAGATGAATTTTTCACCTGCACAGTGCTTCATGGGTGGTCAAGTCACTGGCTCAAGACTTTCTGATGACTTGCGGAGAGGTTACAACAACCATTGGAATATGCTTGGCTGTATACATATATGTGCAGACTCTTGACGGGCACAGTAATAACTTTTGGTACCTCTGTGTTTGCTGACAATTTTGATGACTGCTGCAATTCTTGTCCATTTGGTCTTCTCTGGTGGAAGCTAACCATTGCATAACCACCATCCAGGAGAGTCATGAAGGGATTTTATGTTGCTTTCTTTGTTTCACTATATATGCCAGCAAGGTCTGGGGAAGAATGTGCAGTTGGGTGAGGGATTATCACCTTCTTTAGCAAGAGCTGCTACCCCCACTTAGTTCCACCCTCTTTAAAGAAGACATCTCCATCCATATTGGCTCTGTATTAGGAATGTGCTTCCTGAGACATGTTCCCAATTCTTCTGCCAGTAGCTGCTTTACTACTCACTCCCAAATTTGGTGGGCTGAAGTCAGAACTTTATCAAACCACAGAGGAGGTCAGTCAGAGATTTTATGGAATTGTCCACTTTAAGGCAAGCAATATTGGCATTAAAAATATCTTAAGTTTACAAAAACAAGTACAATTCGGTTACATGAAGGTTTTATTCAGTTGTTATTGAGCTGTACAGAACATGCTCTGAACTTGAATTGGCTTGTTACTGAAATTAATCTTATTGGGGGGGGGTGAGGCTTGAGTAACTTGAGTGTTCTGCTGATGTTTTTTTGAATTTAATTGCAGTTTTCTTGCTAGGCTGTAGTCTGAAATGTAAACAATGGTGTTTTTTGGTCATTCTGTGCCACAGTGATATGTCCCTACACACATACTTCACAGTGAGTGGGCAGAGCTATAATGTAATTTCTGCACAGCCCTCAACTTCATGGATATTGTGTGTAGAATGTGTGTTTGAATGCACTTTTTCCTTAATTACCTTTTCAAAGAAAGTCAGTTCTACTAACTAAAAGTACTTCTGAATGAGAATTTAGTCCAGAAGAGTACTGCAAAAAAAGGCTTTGGTTTACCTGAGGTGCATTTCTGCCTTTGTAGTATGTACTGGAAAATAAGTCTTTTTGTTTGATAAAACTCCCAGTATTGATGCTAGTTTATTACACACTATATTATTCCTGATATATAATTGTGCATATATCTGGGGGGGAGGGGGGCATCTTATTCAATTAACTTCAAAGTTTTGAGCTGAAGTTCCTACAGTGCCTCTTGAAATGTATGCACTTTGTACTGTGAAATTTATATTGAGACTACATTTATTGCAAGAGATAGTTGCTGCTTGTGTACTGGGTGTAGGACATAAGTTAACTAATTTTTCATCAATTATAGATTTAACTGTGGTACAGCACTGAACACATGACCAGCTGCAGTCACAAGCTGGGGATGTAAATAAGTACAGTGAGGTAGAAATTATATAAAGTGGAACATAATATAATACAGTACAGCAAGTAGTAGCAGACTTGTTTATTTACAGTTGTAATACATTGTAATATTGGTGGGTGAGTGAAGACGGGTACAAAAGAAAAGATGACAGGGAAATTAGTATAATTTTCTATTAATGTATGGAGTGGAGAAGGATTAATTTGATGCGGTTGGATGACTGACATTTGCATTTGGCAAGTGTCTTGAGATGGGCTTTTAGTTGGTTATGGAATATAGAGCACGAGGTAGTGTCCATGATAGGAGAAGAGATTCCATTAATTTGGGGGCAAATAGGTGGTAGGTATGGTCAGTGCAGTGGAAATGTTTAATTTTTTTGGTAGTAGCAGTGGTGGTGGTATGGTTTGGTTTAGCTTTCTTTTCTGAGGCAATAGGTGGGTAATTATTTCCAGAAGTACTGGTATTCAGACCTGAGGGATTGCTTGTGTACAGGCGGCACAGTGGTGCTGAGGATAGTGTTGTCACTTCACAGCAAAAGATTCACTGATTTGATTTTCTGCTGGGGTGCCTTCTGTGTGGAGTCTGCATGTCCTCCCTGTGTTCATGTGGGTCTCCTCCCACATTCCAAAGACATGCAGTAACTGGATTGGATACTCTAAAATTGACCATAGATGTGAGTGTGAATGCAAATGTGTGGTGTGGAAGAACTACCGTGGCAGGGCTAGCCATATGGCAGTGTAAACCTTGGCTCTAGATGATTCACTGTTGAACTTGACACCCTGAACCCATGTGGAAAAATGGGTTATGGATGGATAGATAGTTAAGCTAGCTCTTGAACAGCACTCATTTCCTCACCATATCTAGTGGCCAGTATGGCTCTGCAAAAAAAAAAAAAAAAAAAAAAAAATCTTTTGCAGCTGCACTAGTTGTCTACCTGATTTTAATCTTGTAATCTCTACCCAGTATAAAAGACCACATCCACAAGTATCTTCTTAATTACAGATAAGATTTCATGAAGAAACTTTTCACTGAAATGTAATTTTTTATTCCTGGCAGTTTGTTTATGACTTATATCGGCAGTGTATTGAGGAATCATTTACATTATGTTTCCTCAGTCTACAAATTCCTGTGAAGGCAGCAAAGGATGGGAAATGTGTGTACTTTTTCCTGCCCAAGAAATCTGGTCAGTGAAGCAACACTGCCATGTTTGATGCCTGAATAGTTAATTCTCTTAATCAAGAAGCTTTACTGGGTCATGTAGACCCCAAAAATAATGTATTTTAAATGCAGCAACAATAAATATTTGAAAAGGGAACATAGTTGACCAAAAAAAAAATCTAGTAACTATTAAAACAAATTCCTTGGCCTTGACTGCCTTCCACTGAGTTTTAAGCAATGCATACTACATTAGTGTGCCTATATCCAAAATTTAAGTACCCATTCACTAATGCATCCAAGTCACAGCAGTATGTAAAGCAATTGTGGGTTCACTTTTTTTTTGTCTTACAGAGGGTTAAAGCTGTGAGCTGCAGTTCCTGTGGTACATGGTTTGAGTCCCTCAATTGCCTATTGTGTGATGTTGATCAAGTCACCTAATTAGACAGTGCTTGAGGGCAACTAAGAATTTGGACTAGGCTCCCCAATGGCAAGTCTAGTAACTATCTATGAATAATTATATTTAGTTATCCAATGAAATATCTCTATGCTATGTAAATATCCTGTTGGATAAAATACCAAACCTTGCAATTATTTTTCTTCAGTGCATTATTGACATTCTAAGCTAATTTGGTATTGTACATATGTGTGATAGAATGTCACAGCATTAGCTGACATAACCAGAATTGTGACAATTTTAAAAACTCGTCAACAGAACTTTGCATTTTTGATTTCCCGTAATGTTTGTTTTTGGAAGGGCAAAACAGTTTATAACCCATACCTCAAGTTCCACAATAGTAAGATCGTTTAATAATGAGTAATATTTTTTTTTACGCTAATATAAGATCTTTTTATCACAGCAGTAATAATAAATGGTGTATTACTGATGTGCCATATAACCTATCACAAAAACAGCAACAAGAAGAGGACATACTCCAGTTGATTGTGAACTGTGAAACTAGAAGCTTTAGAGAAGGAAGCCTTATAGTGGTGAGGGATAAACATTAATGTGGATCTCATTTAAACATGTGCCAATGTTTTTCATGACATTTCCTCTAAACTTGCATTATTCTGTTACAGTATACTTTTGTTGCTTGGTTTATAGTTATATTCATGCCTGCTTTTTGTATATCCTTTCCATTACCCATTCTCAGTTTGCGAAATTTTGACCAATGACAGCATATGCTTTCAGTACTTCTTCATAAGAAAGTGGAAACACAAGAAATGGTAAGTGGCAGCTGATTTGCAAAGAACAGTCGTCATTGATCCCTGTGTTTATAAAGCCTACTAACTAATGCAAGGATCTGATTCCAAAGGTCAAATATTCAGTGCTTAGAACTTTGTATGCAAATTGTAGGTCAATATGGGTACCACTTACATTATCAAAACACAATACTTTGTAATGTTTTGGCAAAAAAAAAACAAAACATAATTGATAACACATGAATAACAAAAATAATAATTTTAGCGACATTCTATTTCAAGTCATTTAAAAAAAGGCCTGCATGGATGAAGTAACTTGTCAACCCAATACTCTTTTGTAGGTATTACTAGCAAAGACAAATGTTAAAGTATAGCCAAAGTAATTTTCAAATGTCGTAGACACCTGAACCAGCATATTCAATAGCATCAATCTAATGACAATCATTTATGCTGGCAAGAGAAGTTACAGCTTCAGTAATAGTTTAAGAGACATTCCAAAGTTGAGGCACCGGGGATTTTAATGTTGGCACAGTTTTCTATTTTATATATGCTAAACTTTGGTTAAGTGACCTGGCTGAAGTCTTGTCTGTGAAATGTTAATGAGTCTTCTGTAATGAAAAGATTAACTTGGCTAATGAGTGCAACCTTATTGAGAACCCCCCCCCCCCAAAAAAAAAAAATTGAATCTGTATTCTGTTTTCTTTTTGGAAGCTGTTGCTTCTCTTGACGGAGGTAGGAAATAGCATACCCACTACAAATGCATTAAATTAGCTCACAGAGGACTGCAGTCCTAATGCTTAACAGTAACAAGTACCTGCACTCGTGCCTGTATATGGTACAGTCAATCAGCCAAGACATGCACCAGTAAGGTCTGTAAAGGGAGGAATAATGTAAACAGTGCCAGTAATTTCTGAGAACTGGGAATTGGATCACATTCATGCAGTTTTAAGCCTAAAAGATGCTTCTTGTCTCAGCAGGTACTATGTTTGCTTTTTGTTGGCATTTGTTAGATCTGGATAATGAGGTCTGGAAAAGGTGTACTCCCAACTCTTAATGGCAGAAAGTGTGATCAGTGGTATAGCTATGGCTTAACCTCACTCACCTTGCCAGAACTGTGCCATTTGGCCTGATGGCTTGGAAATCACGAGTTACACAGCCACGGGTCAAGGCTGAGACAAAGCTGCAATCCTAAGGTCTCTTCTTGCTGGTGACAACACAGTATGATGGCTCAGGATGAAGAGAGGGTTCCTCCACATATGCCTGTGTGCAGGCTCATGGAATAGGGCTTTGATGTCAAATTAATGTTTGAGGTTTAGTGGAAAAATTAATCACAAGTGTACAGATGCACCCTTAGGAAACTCTGCAAGATACCAGTGCTAGACCTGCTAGAGGTCACATGTCTGGTATGATCCCTAAAATTTGCTACATGTCTATTCATATCTTTTGGGGATAATTAAGAGAGAACAGATTCCATACTACTTAGGCTTCCATGAAGAGTCTGAGAACAGGGGTTCTGTACCCTACAGCTTCCCTCTAAATGAGACCCTCTAAGAGAACCTTATAGTTGCCTTGAAACTGTAGTTTTATTGGCCATTTTGGGTCAATTCCTAACTCCTTGATCTCCCTCTCTTAAAAACCGATTGCCTCGTGGTTTTGGCATCTTTTCGGACTTGTTGGCTGTTGGTGAAGCACCCACCAAGAGGAGAAAACGCTGAGAGAAGAAAGGAGCCACTTTTGAGATTTTAAGTATTTTGCTTCAGATTATTTGTTCATTTTTTCTGCATTGCCGCCTACTTTTGAGCATTTTCTGGCTTGTTAAACTTGATTTCTGTGTTGGTAACTGTATTTAGAACACAACCTAGAGCTGATTACTGAATTTCCTGCCTGCACTTATTTTTAAAATCGTTTTTTTTCCTTAAAACTTGCATTGTATCTGTCTCTGGCCTAGCACTCAAGTGTGGGGACATTTACTGCACTGTTCTAACTTGTTGATACTTGTGAACCTCTGCTTTCCTTAAAAAAACAAAAAAATCTTGTTTTTTTCCCACTTTTCTGAGATTTAAAAAGGTTCAGTTACAGATTTGCTGTTCTGAACTGTTTGTAAGTTTCTTGGAGGCCATTGTTTGCTTGGGCTAAAGGGAAGTCTCTGTGTTCATCAGTGGAAGTGATAAACATTGAGCAGCTTGCCTGCCCCTGTGGGAGTGGTTACTGCCTTGAAACTGTAGTTTTATTGGCCATTTTGGGTCAATGACTAACTCCTTGATCTCCCTCTCTTAAAACCCTCTTTTGCGCGTTTTTGCGTGTTTTTGCGCATAGCGCAACATCGGGCAGCGCCGCCTAATTGGGTTTAAACTATTCCTGGCTCCACGAAGTCTGCTCTTCACTTTTTCCCTAAGAACTGCTCTAGCTCTCAAAGTAAACACCATATTCTCATTCTAAGGCCCCTCACTGGTCCAAATAAGTAATTTTACAAGTTAGCACTAATAACCATAAGCACTATTTACTCTTATACTCTCTACGATTACCTTGTCCCCTATTGGACCGTTTTAATTCAGTTCCCTATATTACTCTAGCATGTCCAAAGGTCAGTCAATGGTTTCCTCTCCAGTCCAGCTGGTGAATCTGGGAATTTTGAGGCAATGTTACAACTGTCTCATATACACAGACAACCCTCTCCTCCTCCAAACAGGTTTGAATATATGTGAGAGATGCAACCATATTGCCAAACTGGAGGCTGATCTCTCTCATCTCAAAACTGGTGTAACCAGTCAGGAGGAGAAGTTAACCTCACACAACACAATTCCAGTATCACATAGTCCCACCACAACAGCGAACCAAACACATAAAAACACAAAAACATACTCGGAGGCTCTAAATAAAAATCTACCTAAGCAACAGAGACCTCCAAAGCAGACATCCAAGCAAACGCTACCCCAAAACAAAACACGTACAACACATAACACACAAAGTCAGTGTGCCAAACAGTCACAGCCCTTAAGGCTGAATAACACACCTGATACTCTTGTAATAGGTGACTCTATTGCCAGACACACTGACGTCCCGCTCACCAGGCTGAATAAAGAGAAGGTCACAGTGAGCTGCCTGTCAGGCGCTAGGATCCGCCACATAACGTAAGCACTCAGGTCACTCCAAAGCAAATACAAATATGACTCAGTCATTGTACATGCTGGGGTGAATGACCTGAGACGTACCTCCCTCGACTACATGAAAAGAGACATAGAGGAGCTATCTGATCATGTAGCCCAGGCCTGTATGACCCTGAGCTTGAGCAGCATCTTACCCTCACCTAGAATGATGCCACAGTATAAAGACAAAATGATCGACTTTAACAATTGACTAAAATTTTGGTGTCATTCAAAGAGGATCCAGTGTCTGTCAGCTTGGGATGACATGCTCGACAAGCCACATTGCTTCGCTAGGGACGGCTTGCACCTGTCACCCCTGGGCTTTTGGATATTGGCAAAGGCTCTTGCCACCCCCATAGTGCCTTTTAGGCAAGGCTCAAAAGTCAAACCCACCTCCATAGACAGCACAAGGAACAAGAAACTAAGGGTAATGCTGCTAAACGCCAGAAGTGTCAACCTCAAGATGCATGCACTCGAAGCTCTCCTCAGTATGGAGAACATCGATATCTGTGCAGTGACAGAAACCTGGTTCAAGGCTCCAGAGAGCACCCCAGCACTACCAGGTTATACCTCATATCATGCTTTTCGGCCCCAAAACCCGGACCTAACCACAAAAGGAGGGGGAGTTTCCATATTTATCAAGGATATCCACACCTCCAGGTTAGTGGCATTGCATGAAGTATCAGAGACCATCCATGTGCAACTGACAGTGGGCAAGACTGCTTTTCAGTTTATAGCATCCTACAGACCACCCTCTCAAAGTCAGGAATCCCACTCAGCTTTCCTGAAAACATTGGAGAACATGAAGATCTCTCCGAACACCATTATATTGGGCGACTTCAACTACCCAAACATAGACTGGGAGCATTACTCTAGCCCCAGCACCTTAGCCCAAAGGTTCCTGGAATTTATAAACTCAAATGCTATGGAACAACTAGTCACCACTCCCACAAGAGGGGAAAACATACTAGACCTGATCATTACCAACATGGGGACTCTATGCTCCATACCAGAAGTATATCCCTCATTGGTAAGATCAGACCATAAATTAATTTCACTGGATATCCACATCCCGACCCCACCCCCAGCCCAGAAAACCACAGTGAAAAACTTCTCAAAAGCGAACTTCACACTTCTCAAAACCAAAGTGGAATCCTTCAAGGCCCCAGAGCCAGTGGAAACTATGGCCCAAACTGCAGAATCCTATATAAATGCATTCTACTGACATCTCCAGGAATGCATGGATCATGCTATCCCAGTCAAAATCAAGACCTAATCATCCACAGGCAGGCGCCCAGTCTGGTGGACCCCAGCCATAAATAAACTGTACAACAGAAGGAGGAAGCTACTACATGATAGAGCAAAATCCCTAAAAGGGAAGGCATCTCTGATCAGTACTAGCAAAAAATTACGATCCCTCATAAAATCCTCCAAGGCCAGCTTCAAGAGAAAAATTGCACAGGACAATAAAGACAATCATAAGGCTTTTTTCAGTTATGTTAGGAACCTGGGATGCAACTCCCATACTTGTTCTGAGTTGATTCTAAACGACAAAAAATACACTGAACCCACAGACATCGCCAATATCCTTGCAGACAGGTTCAGTGCAAACTTCTCCCCCCCCTCTTCCCCCAAAAGAGCAAGTATCTATCCCGGCAGAGTGCTGCCTCCCAAACATCTCTGATGCTCAGGTAAAGGCCACCCTCTCCAAAGCAAAAAAACACTGCTTCCATGGGACCAGATGGCGTCCCAGGTTGCATCCTACATGAACTCCAAGAAGAACTAATCCCTCAAGTAAAACTGCTGTACAATCTCAGCCTCACTACAGGATATGTGCCCAAAGAATGGCGTATAGCAACAGTGGTCCCACTCCACAAAGGTGGCGCCTCTGCGGACCCTGGAAACTATTGCCCCATAAGCCTGACTAGCCTAGTCTGCAAGGCTATGGAAAGGATCATCATGGAACTCATAAACAAAGACATTGGGGATGTACAGACACTAGATCCTACCCAATTTGGCTTTGTCAAGGGCAGATACTGCCTTTTGAACCTGGTCGACTTCTTCGAAGCAGTCACCAAGGCCATAGATGAAGGGAAGGTAGTCCACACAGCCTGTCTGGACCTCGCAAAGGCATTTGACACAAAACCCCACTTGGGCATCATAGATAAGCTATCCAGCCTAAATATAAACCCCTATGTCACAAGATGGGTCGCAAACTGGCTCAAAGACAGAACCCACAGGGTCAGAGTTGCTGGGGCCATGTCAGACTCGAAACCGGTCACAAGTGGTGTCCCACAAGGTTCTGTCCTGGGACCTCTCTTGTTCAGTATTTACTTTTCTGAGGTACAGGCCAACGTGGGAGGACTATGGCTCACCAAGTTTGCAGATGACTGCAAACTGCGCGCCATAATCAACTCTCCAGCTGACACAAACATCCTTCAAAAAGGTCTTGCAAAGACGGATAACTGGTGCCAGAGCCATGGTCTAAAGCTAAATGCCAAAAAGTGTATAGTCATACCCTTTGGCAAAAACAATATGCCCACAAATTACCACATAGGTGGTAACCCATTAAGTACAGAGAAAGTAATTGGGGATCTGGGGACCCAAGTTGATAGCAATCTCTCCTTTGACAACCACATTGCCAAAGTGGTTAGAAAGACCTTCTACATAGCCCACCTCATCATGAAAGGATTCACATCTAGATCAAGAGAGGTAATCGTGCCCCTTTATTCATCCCTCATCAGGCCCATCATAGAATACAATGCCCCCTTTGGCATGTACTTTACCTGACACCTGCAGCAATTAGAAAGACCCCAAAAGTACCTCACCAGGAAGATCAAGGGACTCAAACAGATGCCATATGCTGCTCGGTTAAAAAACCTCCAGCTCTACTCAGTTGCATACCGCCTACTTTGAGGCGATCTATGCCTGACATATAAAGCTATGTCCAACCCAGAATTAATGGACATGCTCCACTTCAGTAAATCTAAATCCCTTAGAGCCATGCACTCGAGGGACTTGAACCTCAGCACAGAAATAAATAGAACATGCTTCAGGGACAGATTCATAACCCAGAGGCTCCCTTCGCTCTGGAATAGAATTCCAATTCATGTTAGGCAGAGCACCTCACTGACTCTCTTCAAGAAGAATCTTGATGAGTGGATGGGGGATCGTAGGTTTGTCCCGGGGATTACTTCCGTGTCACTATTAGACAGAGGCACAGTAAACTAAACTTTAAAAAGGGCACAGTATACTCAAATCAAGGGGTGGTGTAAGCCAAACACAATCGGGCTAGGCTTATAAATGCCCCAGGGCAGATAGCCTAGTATGAACCTATGAACCTATGAGATGTTTCAGTCTCTTCACCATTTTCCCATTCATAAAGATGTGTATCTGAGTTTTAAGTATGATTACCATGGGTGATTCACTTATATTGGCAGTCGCACTGTGCCATTTGCAGCCTGGAAGCACAGACCTCCATGGCAGTCAAGAAACCAGATTAATTTTACAAGCTTCTGACTACTCTGTGATTTCTAATTCAGAGCTAGGTGTACAGACCATTTGCCATCTTGCAACCAAGCAGGTACTCCAGGGCTTTTCAACAGGTGCTGCAGGGGAATAGGTTGTCATACTGCTGCTTCAGGCCCTCAATGACAAGCTTCCAATTGCTTGGCCTGGCTTTCATTGGTTCAAGCCATTTCCCCATTTGGTGCTTGAATTAATCTGTCCCATTTGATGTTAGTTTGTTCCTACCCATTCCATGGTCTATAATCATACGTTATTCCTAGTGAGAATAACTGGGCCTTGGATAATTTGTGGGGTATCATGCACAGGATAAAACATGTCCTCTGTCCATTAGGAGAGCAGGGAGCAGTCATGAGGTAAACTTTGTATTGCCTATTCATAGATCCAAGTCGCACTTCAATATAGACCAAGATGACCTTTGTTTTTCATGGACTGGGGAGGTCTGTTCCAGAACAGTGGTATGCGAAATGTACCTGCCCCTGCAAACCTTTCTGTTAATTTTGCAGAAAAGGTTTACATATGTGGACCAAGTATATGTGATGCCATTTGATTTGCTGGTAGGGCAATCAGTATTGTGTCAGAGTATGCCTCATATGTCAGACACAGGTCACCTATTTGCAGTATTTATGATACCAAATATGGTGACAGAGCTTTGAGTCAGTCCTCATATGACCTATTGTTTAGGGCTTGTATCTTTTTAGCAGGTATCCCTGTGGGCATTCTAATTGCATGTGTCTAGAAAGATGCATGCCAAAGGGGTAATTATACTCAGTGATGGGCCTATTGAGGGTGGAGTAAATGGAAACAATGACATCTCTAGATGCAATCCCTTTGTTTATAAGCTGCACAGTATAGAAGGATTTCCTTACAACAGTGGAAAATGTTGGTTGAAAGTTGTCACTGTCCACATACTGTAAGTTCTCAAATCCTGAACAATTGGGTCATCCCCTAGGGGCGTATTGTCAATGTTGGTAGTTCCCAGGGTAGATAATACATTTTTTGGCATTTATTTTCAATTCCTGATTCTGGCACCAGTTACTGGACCTACCTGGCCTCTAAGGCCCGCCTGATCTACTTCAGGCTTTGCCAATTTGGACCATCTTGCTTTTCTGCTGCCCCAGTGATTTCTCCTGTTTGTACAGTACTTGACAAACAATCTATCCACTACCTTCCATTACTGGACCTACCTGGCCTCTAAGGACCGCCTGATCTACTTCAGGCTTTGCCAATTTAGACCATCTTGCTTTTCTGCTGCCCCAGTGATTTCTCCTGTTTGTACAGTACTTGACAAAGTATGTTTATCTTTTGACCCATATTGTAAGCTAATACCTGTTGATTGTCTTGTAATTTTTTGCCACTAAGTCAGGTAATCCAGCAGCCAGACTCCTCTCCCTGCCCAGTATCACCTGATTGTCCTTTTCCCCTGTTACTAACTTTATTCTTTCCCCACCTACTTATCCTTGTCTTGGTTACCTTCTGTATCTTTCCTTCTGCCCACTAGGTGGCAGTACAATCCAGCCTTGTGCCCTCGCTGTCTCCCCCACTTGTGCTTGCTTTAGTTCAATATAATTCTTCTTTTCTTCTATTTCTCATCTCTTGCCCTGCTGCTTCACCTCCTAGCCCCTACTCTTCTCATCCTTTACCTACATTAGACTATATCCACTTCTAGCTTCCCTGCTTCATTATCCTCTCTCCTACACCATACCTGCTCTACTAGAAGCTACATACCTGTTACTCCATCTCCTTCTCTTTGCCCCTTACTGATTGTCTCCTCTGAATCCTCCACCACTTGGTCTGACCCGCTCCGTTCGCCCTACGGGCTCACTCCACTCCCCTACCGTACCCCCAATTCTCACCCACCTCCAGTGCTGTTAAACATAAACATCTCTGACCACACCCACGTAACTCCTCAGCCTATCCCATTTGACTACTACTTATCAACCCCACCCCTTCTCCAATTCTCTCCATAACTAACCCCACCCTTCAATAAATTTTCTTTTCATCCCTCTACTTCTTTGTTACCCCTCCCATAAGTCACCTGTCATCTATTCTACCTTAAATTTCTCTTATCTTTACTTTGTTTAACCCTCTACATAATCTCTTAACCCCACTATCACAAATGACTTTCTTACTTAACAATACCCTTAAGAACTTTCTTCTTATTACTTCTTCAATAATATTCCTAACTTCACCCTATGCCCTAACCCTCTACAAACATCTCTCTTTAATTAATAATGAACCTTCCCATCAACAAACATTACCAATCACACAGCTCAACTTCTTCTCCCATAGTAATATAACCTCTACTTCAGTTTATCTACTCCCAAGGTTCCATAGATCTTCCCATGTTACTTACTTTTCCAGCATCCAGCAAGATAAGCCCACCCAAGTACCTTAAAAGCATAAAGACTTTACTAAAATATCCCACTCAACGTCTATTAGATGGCGATATTCATCCTAATCCAGGCCCATACCCTCCAATCTACAATAACCCACAAAACAAAACAACGAATTGTGTCTCTACCTCTATAAAACTAGGTAATTCTCTTAGAATAGCTCAACTCAACATCCGTAGCATTAACAATAAACTTACTCAACTGCATGCCCTCTTACAAGAGCATGCGTTTGATATCCTTTGCCTTACAGAAACTTGGTTGAAACCCTCTACTCATGACCTAGAAATAACCCCACCTGGATATAACATCCTAAGATGTGACCGTACCACCAAGAAGGGTGGAGATGTAGCTATCTTATACAAATCTGAACTTCTAGTTTCATGCTTTAATGTGTTACTCCCCTCTAATACCAATGCAGAAACCCTTACCATTAAACTCCAACTTAATAAATCTAAATCTGTTTATATAATCTGCACCTACATCCCTCCAGGAAATAATAACAACACTCTTGAAAAGATTCTTAGTAACCTTTCCACCCTACTACCTCAAGAAACTATTGTACTAGGTGATTTTAACATTGACTGGACTACCTGTAACTCTCCTAATCCTAACGCCCACATAAATCTTTATGGCTTCACTCAAATAATAAACACCCCCACAAGAATCCACAAACCTAGTAATAAAGAAGCTACTCTTGACTGGATACTTATAAATAGTCATCCTGAAACTTATACTTCAGGAACACTTCCAGATGACCTTAGTGACCATGTTCTTACCTATATAACAAAACAAAAGTCTCATACACCTATTAATAACACATTTATAACCTATCGTTCCAAAAAAACACTTTAAAGCAGAGAGCTTTCAGAACGAACTAAAGGCCTGTAACTGGTCACCTCTGAAACAACTCAATCTAGATGAAGCAGTTTCTTACTTTAATACCAAGTTCCTACAAATCCTAGATCTCCACACCCCCCTTCGCTCTTCCCAAGTTAGGACTAAAACAGCCCCATGGCTCACAAAACAAACAAAGGACAAAATACTCCTACGGAACAAAATATGGCCAGATGGAGAGCCACTAAGAGCTCTGCTGACCACCTATATTTTAAACAGCTAAGAAATGCAACCAAAAATGACATTATCTTAGACAAGAAAAACTACCATCTCCACCTTCAACAATCACACCCAAATAACCCTAAAAAGTTTTGGTCAGGCATTAATAAACTTCTCCATCCAGGACATACTAAAACTCCAGCCCCATCTTCAGTTCCCCATAATAACCCTTTGCAAATAGCAGATGCCTTTAATAATTACTTCACAGAAACTATACAAACTCTTGCAAACACAATATCTCCCATTTCCCCCAGCACTTTACAAAACACAAACAGTTCAGTGCCTCCCTTCCATATACAACCTGTGCCAACATCCTTTATCTGCAAACTCCTTCAAAAACTCAAACCTTGCACCCCTTCTGCCGACCACCTACCAGCAGAATACCTTCAAATAGCTTCCAAAGTCATAGCATATCCCATATCCATCCTTATAAACCGAACAATCATAGAAGGTAACATCCCATCCATATGGAAAGTCTCCCATATAATCCCCTTACATTAAGGAGGCAAATCCACTGATATCTCCAACTTCCGACCAATTGCATTACTCTCTCCATTAGCCAAAATAATGGAAAAATGTATTCACCATCAACTACTCCAACATCTGCTCCACAATAACTTACTTGCCAACTGTCAGCACGGCTTTAGGCCCTTTCATAGTACAACTACTGCCCTTCTATCTTTTACTGACTGTATTAACAAGAATCGAAATAATAACTCTCTATCTTTTGCACTATTCATTGACCTATCAAAAGCCTTTGATATGGTTAACCATGACTTACTAATCAATGTCCTAAAAACCCAATCTCTTGACCCACAAGCAATACTTTGGTTTACATCCTATCTAAAAAAATAGACAACAAGCAGTGCTCTGGGACAATAATCTCTCCACACCCCTCCCTGTAAACATTGGAGTCCCTCAAGGCTCTATCCTCGGCCCTCTTCTATTTTCCATCTTTATTAATGATCTAAATACTGTTGTTCCTCAAGCCACATGCATACAATACGCTAATGATTCTACTTTAATCTGTACTGCTAAGTCATCAATCTCTCTTCAGACCCTTACTCAAGCAGTTTTTAACACAGTTGAAAATTGGTTCACCCATCACTACCTCCTCCTTAACCCTAAAAAAACAAAATTATTACTTTTTGCCCCCACTCAAAAGTCACCAGAGTTCCACTTCACAATTATCTCTAACAATGGAACTACTATTTCCCCTGACACTACTACACGTCTACTGGGCATAACCATAGATAATAACCTCAGCTTCGACGAACATATCAACAATACTATACAGACTGTCAATAAAAAACTAGGCTCTCTGTATAGAATCAAACCCTTCCTCACACCACTAGCTAAAACCTCCATTGCCCAAACTCACCTAACTTCTACTCTGTTCTATGCTTCCGCTATTTACATCAATCTATCAAAACACAATCTAAGCAAGCTTGAAACCAGCTATAATAACATAGCTAGATTTGTCACTGCCACCCCTTTCAGAACCCACCACTGTCACAACCTTAAACAACTTGGATGGTCAGAACTACAAAACCATCTACTGTATAAGCAACTGCTTATCTCACGTAATATTCTTCATCACCCATATAATACCCCAATCCTCTCTAACCTGATCTCCCCATATAGAAATCTTGCAACACTTCGCTCAGCAAATAAGCTATTAATCTCCAATATTAAATCAAACAATAAAGCTGGGGACTCAATTTTTACTAACATTGTGGGTAAAATCTGGAACAATCTTCCTAGTACACTCGCGTCTCTCTCATCCACACCACTCTTCAAGAAGCATCTCAAAGAACATCTGAAATTTCATTGGCTTTGTCCCTGTTCTAAACCAGACTAAACCCTACTTTTTCCCCCTTAATGCTCTTTTTTCTATACCCCTTCCTTCTAAACTTTGTCCCCTCTACAGCTTTAATCAATAGAATCTAACCTTATTCTAGCCCTTGTGATTCTTGCCTTCTTCTGCTCTCTCTCTTTCTCTTACCTACTAATCATTACTTCAGAATTCTGAGTGTCCTTGTACTGAATTGTATTTTAAACCTTGCACAGCCTGCGAGCTATTATTCACAGAAACAATTTTTTGATTCTCTTAAATCTTTTTAAATTTCTTTGTATTTGAATTTAGTCATTTTTAACTATTGTAATCTTTTTTGTAATTTACTAATGCTTGGAGCTTATCTCCCTGGGCCTTTACTGAAAATGGACATGTATCCAGCTAGACTAGCCCAGCCAACAAATGTAAAATAAATAAATAAAAATCTTCCTGCAGGATGGCTAAGTCATTTGGGGAATCAATGACTGCTCCCAGCTTGCAATCATCAGCAAACGTAGTCAGCCAGAGCCCTTTGGTATTGGCTTTTACTTCAGAGAAGTAGATGCCAAGCAGGACAGGTCACAGCACTGAGGGACTGCACTGGTGACTGGTCTGTTTGTGGAGGTAGCTTCCCCTATTTTGATCTCCTGCATCCTATTTGTGAGCCAGTTGGCAATCCAGCTGGTGATGTAGGGGCTTATTCCCAGTTTGTTTGGCTTTTCTATGTCTAAATAGGGGACAGTATCAAAAACCTTGTCCAGGTCAAAGTATGTGGTGTGTATTGCTTAATCTTCATTCATTGCTTTGATAACTTTTTCAAAAATCCACCAGGTTAAGTAAACATGACCTGCTCTTGATGAATCCAAACTAACATGAGTTCAGTGTTTGGATGTTCCCTGTGTCCTTATTGGAAGTATGGAGGTTCCCTGTGTCCTTATTGATCAGTTCCATACATCTTTCCATGGCTTTGTGTATAAGACTGGACAGACTTGTGCATATGTAATTGCCTGGGTCTGTGAAAGGGCCTCCCTTAGACAGGGAAGTGACTATAGCTGTTCCCCATTCATTTGGTACAAAACCTTTATGGGGGCTGAGGTTAAATAGTGTTGTTAGAGTTGGGTAAATTGTGCTTCTTTCTATTTAAGATGCATCCAGGGATATTGTTAGGACCCATTGGTGCAGTATATTTAACTTTTAGGACTTGGTCTTGTGTGATAGCTGGAGGGTGACTATTTCAGGTATATCTTGTGGGACAGATGGAAGTAAGAGAGGGGTAGAGTTTGAGCTGAATTTGTCAACCAGGAGGTTTGCTATATCTTCAGCCTCAGTATAGGTAACATTATTCACAATCAGTTTAGCATATTACAGATGGTAAAATTATTCTTGGATGACTCCATGATCTGTATTTTATTGTAAGGTACACAGATCACATCACTTACCATCTTGCAACCAACTGGGTACTCAAAGGCATTTCAACAGGTGTGGCAGGAGTTCATGCTGCCACACTACTACTTCAGGCTCTCATCTACTCATCTCAGCTGCTTTAAGTTCACTAAGGGATCTGACACTGGCAGAATTAACTTAAAATTTAGACTGATAGTATGTTTATACTCAGTCATTTTTTTTTGTTCCACCAAGTTAAGAGAACTGCAGTGGGGGCTGCTATGGATCCAAGCTATTGCTAACCTGTATTTAGTGGTCAAGACTGGATTTCAAAATAGTTTGCTAAAATGTCAGCTCAGCTGGCACCTGTAACTAGGGCTGCCTGAGGTATGTGTCTGTGCAGGATGCTATGGCTAAAACTGAAAGCAGCTAAAAGTGAATGTTGCTTTTTGAGGTAAAACATGTTAGTTAGCCCTTTTGAAAAGAAAGCAAACCTATTATGCTGTAGTCTTATGATCCCTTTTCTGCTTGTTCATCTAGTAGCCTTAAGTATCCTAATAGAACAGCGGCCTCCTTACTGACTGAGAAAGATCAAGTATTGTATGACTTGTTTTACCCATCCTTTGCTGTCAAAGTTGCTAAACCCAAAGCATGCGTTTAATCCCAAATGCAGCAGCCCTACCATGGAGGGTACACCAAATCAAGTTGGAGAGCCATCACAGAAGACCTGTGGGTTCTCGATGTTATGATCAACCATACAATATCTGGGAACTCTTAATTTCTCAATCAAAAGACTCTCAGATGCCTCTTTAATACTAGAGTTCTTGGGGGAGGCCTAGACTGTACTTTTGAAGATAATGGTCCTCAGTCAGAGCAGGGATATGGGTTATACTCCTCTCTCTGGCATCAGAAAGGACTGATTTTTTCTTCCCATTCTGGACCCAAGTGACTTCAAACCGTACCTGAACTTGTCCCTGCAGGACACCTGGATGATGTCACTGGACACCTTTTAGCACATTACCTGAGGTTTACACAGGAAATTCAATGCCTGATAAGAAAGCATAATTTTTCATTATACAGTGCTGCCAGCTGGGCTTTCAGCAGTTCCTAGTGTATTTACTAAGGTGGTGGATTAAGCCATGCAGAACTCCATGTGTTCCACAACTTGGAAAACTGACATCTGTCAGAGTCATGGGTAGCATCTGTTCTGGCATACTTTCGTGGTTGGAATCAAAAAAGGAGCCAGCACCTAGGATGAATGAAGCATGAAATTTATTGGAACTAGACCGGTTTCAGCAAGTAGCTTTCATCAGTAGTATAATCTCAGGTAGCAGGAAAAGACATTGCAATAAATACCTGTTCCAATCAATAAACTTTGACATCATTTCCTGTTTAAGAATGAAAACAAAATAATATTATAAACATGCCAACACCTGAATAATTGCTATAATATGGAGCATGAAATAAATACATCCATTAGTAAATTATATGACCCGCAAGTGTATTAGACAAAAATACAAAAAAAGGAAGAAAAGTTACAATTTGTCATTAAGTCTAGGGGGAAAAAGACCCCCAAGTTTTACTATCCATTTCCTTTCCTTCATATTGAGTATATTATGCCAACCAGTTTTAAAAGATCTGTTACCTGTGATATTATCAATAACTGTAAACGAAAATTTAGCAGTTGGGTGAGTCAGTGTATGTCTATATAGTGCATTGGTGGCTCGGGCATTCCTGATGTCTCCCAGATGCTCAGACATTCTAACTCTAAATTGTCTAGATGTTTGGCCTACATAAAAGGCTTGACAAGTACAAGTCGCAAGGTAAACAACCCAGTCTGTACTGCAATTACCAAAACAGTGTATATTATAGAGTTGTCCAGTATTCCTAATTCCTGAAGGTTTTGGTTTTAAAAATGTACTTGCAAAATGTGCAGTGTCCACAAGGGTATGATCCAACCAATTTTTCCCCCATAAGAGTTTTTTGTTGGTAAATGACATCCTGAAATGTAGTTTTTTTGTAGTAAGAAAAGTGAGACCCCCAAAGTCTTACCTTTTCTATATGAGAATGAACACCTGTTTGTCTGCCTTGCACCTGCCGTACTTGCTAGCTATTTCTTCTTTGATTCAATACTTTCGTGGTTGCAGCCATGGAGGGGGGGACATACTGGCAGAAAACATCTGGTCCCATTCTACTTTTTATAGTTGCAGGGATTACATTTTCAGTTTCTGTTCATTCCTGCTTGCAGAGTGGGCTTAGAATTTGTTAATTTGGCATTATGCTAGGGATACATTACATTATACAGGCTCAGATTCTTTGTCATCTAGAACTGAAGGCCACTACAGTCATCATCATGATCCTGTCTGCATTGCTAATGATGTGGGTGTTAGACTGGAATGCTCTGCCCTGGAAAGGAGAGTTCTCACTAACATCAGGTAGTCTCCCATTCCTTGCAACCGAACCTAGTGTAGATCCTGACAAATGCTTAATCCGTAAGATCAGGCACCTGTTTCTGCATAGTCATGGTTCTAGGTCTCCCCTAAAAAGAGGTCATTAGGTTTGTGGGACTAACCAAATCAACAAAGGATGGATAGATACGTTTCAGTGGCTATACAGGCAGCACCCTCACCTTTTGTGCTGGAAGGTCAGAAGAATGTGGATTCTATTCCCACTCAGGGAGCCAATAAAATTAAGTCCCATCTGCTTGAGTTAGTGATAACTCAGGTGTGTAAAATTCTCACACAGCACTTATCAAAAGGAATATGGAAAGTTCCCCAGTGTCCTGTCCCAATTTCCCCTAGTAGTATAAATACCACCTTATGTCTCCCCTGAAAAGAAGTGACTAACCCAGACAACAAATAGATTTCCAAATGCATTATCTTTTGCCATTAGAATATGTTAAAGGTCAGTCCATGATGTGCATGGCTGCTTTCAGTACTTGTTTCAAAAATTTCAGTTGTAGCCATCGGTACACTGGTCATAGATGGTCCTCAGTTCACATATTCAGTAAGTATCTTGACTGCATTGCTAAAATTTGGACTGCCTTTGCAAGTCATTACCTCACAGCTTATACTTATGATTTTGGTCCCTGCAATTTCCTCCCATACTGGTAGCTTTACTACTTAAAGTTCAGTCTACTTCTAGTCCCACCAAGGAGGGTCCTAATACTGGTTAAGTTGTTACTGTATACCTTGATTTAGAATATGATGTTCCATGATTGGTACACAATACCCCTAGCACCATTCCTGTCTGCTTTGCATGATCTGTGGACTCTAGCAGGGTATGCTTATACTGTATGATGTAGCACTTGCTATGATGAGCAGTTGCACCCCAAATGTAGATGCTTTGGATGAAAAATTGACAAACATTTGAAAGCAAATGTTATAGGAGCTCTCTTCAGATAACAAGACTACACTCCTCACATAGTAAAAAGAAAGAGCTGGGGTGTGCCTCCTAGATATTTCTTCCCATAGAATATGTCAGACACTGAAGACACCATGTCTTCTTCATTACCTTTGGTAACACCATTTACAAAAAGAATAATTTCAGAGGGGATGCCAAAGAAGTGTCTGATGCACAGAAGTGATACTTCTCCTAGGCTAAGGAAAAGTCAAACCTGTGGGAATTCTTCCATTAACTTGAGCATTAGAGGATGACTTTCTGACTTCCTCTGAAGCCAGACTTCTAACCCCTGCCATAAAGAAATCTGGAAGGATCTAGAATCTAAGAGTTCCCCAAATGTTTGAAGACACCCCACCACCACCACAGCTAATCTAGCAGTAGTATCTGTGGACACAGAAAAAGGGCCCTAATTGGTTCAGCTCCTGCTGGTCAAGAATGATCCTTTGCCCCCTTTGAGAAGAAGTTGTATACAGATGTTACTCTGGCATTCTGATTGCTCAATTGTTAGATGCATATGACCAAGTACCAGGTAGAAGAACTCAGCCAGCCAGCTGAGGAATTAATTACGGGAGATATCTAATGGAGACTGAGGGCAAAAATCCAGATGGTTTAAGAAAACCCCATTAAATATGGATGTGACACAGCATCTAGATCAGCAGCCACAGAGTTGTATGAGTTGGCAGGTTTATAGTTACATGCACAAGACTCAGAAGGTCAAGTTGAGCTATGTGAACCCTGCACACTGACACTCAGAATGTTGAATACCAACAATACCTACTATCCAGAATTGCCCCCACCTTCCAGATCTAGGTTAGTGCTAGATCCTGGCTCTGTAGAGGTAGGAAGTTTTAGGGGCTTCAGTGTGTTTTTTAGGTATGCTGATATTCTGCATGCCAACATTCTGGCTATATTTTTGGTTATTGCTCAACCTGACCTTCAGAGTGTCAAGTATCTAGTAGTAAACTAAGTTGGCATGCTTGGCTGATGGTGCAAACCCTGACAGAGGATCAAGATTCAGCTCCTGAATGCCCCTCTTGACAAGGAACTATGATAGAAGAATTTTGAGACTGGAGAAGGGGAAAACAATGTAGAAGTAGCCTGGCTCTTCTGACACAGAAAAGATGAGCAAAAGGGAAAATGGACAGTAGAATAAGTGTCCAGGTGACCAAAGGGAAAAACCTGGTGATTTTTGCAACCACACCTCACAAAGAGAGTGGCCAGGACTATTAAGATATTCTACTTTCTCACTTCATCATCCAAGAAATGGCGCAGGTTGGCCCAGTTCTCAGGGAACTGGGAAAGTCATAAAGGATAAATGAGCCCTAAAAGTAATATTGCAGTGGTACAGATTCCACTTTTATACAAAGCCAAGTATGGTAGGCATTCCTCTAGTGAGATAAGATCAAAATGTTCTGGTAATTCTCCTCTTAGAAGACCTTTAAAAGTAAGGCAAGACAGAGAAAGGTGCCAAAAATGGAGCAAAACCTTTTTTTATTCTATGTTACTCTAAGTACCCATGAAAGAGGGACCCCAGAGACCCATTTTGAGTATCTTTAACTTGAACATCTTCAAACTGCTTAGATTGTAGACCATCTTAACACTCCTGTTCCCTCAAGTTCTGATGGTCACTGTAGACCTATCTAGATATTGCCATCAAATGAAAGTTATATAATCATCATAGTGATAGAGCCGTGTTGTCCTATTTTCATCTTGTTCAACTGTTGGGACTTGGATCTGATCTTGACACATTTAAACATATGAATCCAGGGCTTTGGCTCCTCTCCTACCCATAATTCCTTCTCCATCCTCAGAATACCTCAGGTTGAGTTTGTCTAACATAAAATAAGTATTTCCTGTATTGAGAGCCAATTAAAGACCATGTTCAATAGAAAGAAGAGTTCAAATGTAAAGAAAAGGAGCCAACCTATCGATGCTTATATTTGCAAGGCTACCATAGTGTACCATCCATTCTTCAAGACACAAGAGATGTCAGTTTGGAGGGGGGGTGCTGAATCAGATGAAAACAGGACAGCATGGATCTATTGATGTTCTTCATGTTTCATTGTTCCAGTCACCACATTTTGGTTATCCCTGCCTGGGTAGCCTTCGGTCAGCCCGAATACCAGAGGTTTAGTATTTCTGCATTGGTTGCTGCCGCTTGACAACTGACGTCAGGTTGTCAGTAGTATAAAGTAAGGTAGCCAATGCCATTACATCAGTCTTTCTTACCATGGAGCCCGAAGCAGAAGCAGTTTGCATGAGTGCCAGTCAGCAGCTACCTGAGTTTCATCTACCAAATTGAAGTTGAAGTCTTCTAAAGCTAAGTACCCTGTTGGGGATCCTTTTTTCTTGCACTAACCAATGTCAGAAAAAGTTAATTGTCTCGCCTGTGGAAAACAAATACCACACTGAGACTTCCACTCTTACTGCATCACTTGTTTAGGCCCAGACCACAACGTCCCTTGTTGTTGCTTCTGTGCTTTGTTCAATGCCAAAACTATCCATGTAGCCAGATATTTCTGCTTACAGTCCTCAAATTCTGATATGGCTTCGGTTAGCCATCCAACAGCAGATCTTCTGAAAAAACATAAAGATAAAGATAGAGACAGACCGCACAGGTCCAAACCTACAGACAATGCTTCCATTAAGCTAGTTGTCAGTTCTCCAGTACTCGGGCGCTTTCGCAGCCCCTGATGCCCACTTCTGTTGATTCACAGGCCACTACCGAGACCCTTTCAGAGTCCAGTATGCCGCAAAACTCTTCTTAAACTAAGGATCCTGCGGGCGTCTCACTCTTGGATGATGGGTCCGGAGCCACTGAGCAGGCACTGGCTTCCGAGGAAAAACTTCACACTACCAAATCTCGACACAAACCAATGTCTTTTTTTGTGACTACCATTCTTTCTAAAACTACTCAGTTTCTTAGGCCCAGGATATGACCTACACCCAAGAAACTGACAACCCACTCTCACGTGCCTGCTACCTTGCCTCAGTCTCAAATGCTTAAAATGGTGGAAGACCTTATGCTAATCAGGGGAGGCCCAGCTACCCCTTCCAAAAGGAAAAGAGATCTGTCCCCTGTAGTTTTTGTCTGAACAAGTGTCAGATAAATCTGATGCATCTGAATATGAAGACCTGCAACCCCCTCTCCACTTATGAAGAATCTGATGCAGAGGATTCCATTCCTTCAGCCTCTCCCCCAGAGGATTTTTCCTTTGCGGAAACCCTGCATACCTTAAGGGAGCATTTCCAATGAGAGAGTCAGGACTACCCTCAGTCAAAAAAGAGAATCAGGGAATTCCTAGATCTTCCTCATCACAGACCCTTAGCCATCTCCCCCCAGTCCTGGATGTTGTGGAGGATGTTTTCCTCAAATGCAGCTTGATTCCTGATGCCCTTCCACCTGCTCCCAGAAAACCAGATAGGTCCAATAGAGTCCCTGACACACACAAATTTTTTTAATAATCCTACAGCTGACCCTAAGGTCATTTCTCAAGGGCCAAAAGGGATTAAAGCAACCTCTGCTAAGAATCGCACCCCCTCAGACAGGGATTCATGAGCATTGGACAGATGGGGTAAAAAAGTATACACCTCAGCTACTCTTGCTATCAGGGCACTAAATTGTCAGTTCCATATGCTGAAATTTCAACAACATACCGTGAAACTCCTTAAATAAAAAATGTCTTCCTTTCCTGCTTGGGCAGAATCTAAAGATTTACAAGATTTAATGCATTCTGCAAATCAGGTAACTAAACACACCTTGCACTGTGGTTTTGATGCCCTAGAAGCTTCATGCAGGGCAGCAGTCACTGGATCTGTCATTAGAAGACATGCATGGCTTAAGGAACAGCCCCTGCCAGACTATGTCAAATCTAAATTGTTGGATGCCCCATTGCACAAGGATAACTTATTTGGCACTAAGGCAGAAGAGGCCTTAAAAAAGATGGAAGAAAAAGCAAAATCTATGCAAACAGTTAAGGATTTCTTGCAAGTCCAGCCTCCTAGGTTCAGCAGGTATTGCCCCTGCAAGTACTGGTCCTTTCCTACTCCCAGTTAACCAGCCCAGCTGAGGTCCAGTGGAAGCAGACCCCCCAGACAGCAGACCCAGGGAATGCAGAGATGTAAGCAGTGGACTACCTTCACTTCAAAACCAGGGAGTTCTAAGCCACCCCCTTATGGTAAAAACACACAATGACTTACCCACCTCCACCCCCTCTCTCTGCCCACCTTCACCTACCCCTAGGAGGAAAACTCTCCTTTCATTCAAGCACCTGGACCACCATTACCAAGGACCACTGGGTTCTGAACACCATGTCTCAGGGATACAAATGTTTCTTCCACACCCTTCCATCCCCAAAAGGGTTCCCAGTTTTACCTCCAAGTCAGTGGGCAGAGGCTCAAAATCAATTCCTTTCCCTGCTCTCTACAAGGGCAATAGAGCACGTTTCTGCAGAACAGATAGGCCAAGGTTTCTACTCCAGACTGTTTCTGGTGCCCAGAAAAGAGGGCACCTGGCACCCGATCCTCGATCTATCCATTCTAAACACCTTTCTGGTGATGAAGAACTAACTACGGACCAAGTGCCAAACAGTCACAATTCAACAGTAAAAAGCACTCAGACAGCTGCTGCTCACCTACAAACTTCTTTAATAGCACAGCATACCCAGTTGAAATTTTTCAACTGGGTGTGCTGTGCTGTGTTATTAAAAAAGTTTGTGGGTGAGCAGCAGCTGGCTGAGTGTTTTTACCTTCCTGGTGACCCCAAAATTCAAAATGCTCACCCTACAGCAGCTGCTACCCATGCTCTTCAAGGACACTTGGCTAGCCACCCTAGATCTAAAAAGAGGCCTACCTCCACATTCCTATCAGGAAATCATGCACAAAATATCTCTGCTTCAGGGCAGGATCTCAACACTTTCAGTTCTCTGTGCTTCCCTTTGGTTTATCTACTGGTCCCAGAGTTTTCACAAAATGTTTGGCTCCGGCCATTGCCTTTTGCAGACAAAGAAATATTCAGCTTTACCCATACTTAGATGACTGTCTTATTCAGGCAGACAGCCAAGAAAAGCTGCTCAAGCACCTGGCCTTTGTAAAGACCCTACTAACCTCCCTAGGGTACACAATAAATGAAAAGAAATCCAAATAGGTGCCCACACAAAGGATAATATTCCTGGGAGCAAGTCTGGACACAGCATCCCAGATGGCATACCGTACTTCAGAGAAACAAATTTTCCTCTTTTCAAATAATTTGTTTAACAATACAATCATCAATTAACAAGTATTATAAACCTTTATATACACTATGTACAACTGACCCGAACAAAGGAGAGAAAAAAATTAATAAACTATATGAAATTAGTAACAAAAATTTATAATATTCAATTAATAAAGTATAAAGTTGCACAATTATTTAGGGTTCATTTTTAATGTCTCAATAAGAGTTAACATTTTTCCCCAAGGATTGTTTGTCCATGTTTTAGGTGAAATTCTCGATTCCTTCACCTTGATTTCTAATGTCGCTGTTTCTTCCATCAATCTCAAGAATTCTTCCAGAGAAGGTTCTTGTAAAGATTCCTGACAGCCTACTTCTCTCAACTAGCCACCAGGCCCCAGCAAACTGAAAGCTCTGGGGTTCATGGCATCTTGCATTCTACTCATTCCATATGCCAGAATGCATATGAGGAAACTTCAATGGTACCTAAAGAGCCTTTGCTGCCAACACTCTCAGGACATGGAAACTCTTCTACCTGAAATTCCTTGCCTCTGAAAAGATTTTCTTTGGTGGGCAGCAGCATGCTCCCACATCAAGGGAATGCCTTTCTCCCCCCTGCCACCCACACCCTCACCACAGATGCATTGGACTATGCTTGGGGTGCCCACCTGGACGGCAGGTGCATTCAGGGCCAATGGAGCTCACAGCAACTCCCTCTGCACATGAATCAAAAAGAGATGATGGCTGTGCAGTAAGCCTTGATAGCTTTCAAGCCCCTTCTCTCTCCAGGGGCACTCCTGATCAAAACAGACAACACCATTGTGATGTGGTACATCAACAAGCAGGGAGGGACTTGCTCCTACCCATTATGCAGGCTGGCCAAGACCTTTTGGTACACAGCCTCTGCCATGCAACTACACCTGTTAGCACAATTCCTGCCAGGCTCTCTCAACTCTCTAGCAGACCAATTAAGCAGAAATCTTCTGGACCCACACAAGTGGCAACTCAACAGAAATACCTTCACCCTAATAACTCAGAAATGGGGAACCCCGAAGGTCGACTTCTTTGCCTCCCACACCAACCATCAGCTCAGCAATTTCTGCACCAGAGAGCATCACTGCATGGCTTGGAAAGTGGATGCCCTGTCCTTCCCCTGGGTCAATCTATCGGTCTATGCCTTTTCTCCCCTCACTCTCATCCCCAGGGTACTGCTCAAAATAAGGGAGGAAAAACCAAGAACCATTCTGATAGCTCCAGACTGGCCCCATTAGCACTGGTACCCCTTGCTGTGCAGCCTCTTCCCCCAGCATCTTCCTCAGATTCCAAACCTCCTGACCCAAAGGGAAGGGGAGTTCATGCACCCCCAAATACAGACTCTCAATTTGGCAGCTTGGCTTATTTCCTAACCCTGAACCAATCTTCCAACCTCAGTAAACAGGTTCTGGATGTTATCCGTGAGGCCAGACATCCTAGCACCAGAAAGTCAAATGGAAAAGGTACTGCACCTGGATCCAGGCTAAGGGAGCCAATACGGCACAGTCCTCCCTCTCTCTCATCCTGGATTACTGGGCTGACCTACTACACAGTGGCCTCTCTTTCTCCTCTATAAAAATTCATGCCTCTGCTATTTCTGCTCATTTTCCCACTGAGCAGTCCTTTTTCTCACACCTTTTGATCAAACAGTTCCTAAGAGGGGCTAGCAACTTAAGGTCACTCAGAAGGGTACCAACACCAACTTGGAACCTTAACTTTGTTTTGGAAAAGCTCACCCTGCCCCCTTTTGAACCAGCTTCTTCTGCAGAGCTAAAATTTCTCTCCTGGAAAACAGCATTCGTTCTAGCCACTTCAGCCAGAAGAATCTCTGAGCTGCACGTACTCATGACTGTGGAACCATTCATCATTTTCCATGCAGACAGGGTATCCCTCAGAACTAACCCATCCTTTATGCACAAAGTGGTTTGCAGTGTGGCTCTCAACCAATCCATTCATTTGCCCACCTGGACATCTGTTCACACTTTTACCAAGCATTTCCACTTCTCCAAATCCAGGACAGGGTTTGCCTCTGCAGTCTTGCAGGGCATCCTAGCCAGCCCCTAGTTGCATTGACTGCCTCCACCCTTTTCCTAAGCTTTGGGAATCAACCCAAATGTGATGACTGCAACAGTGAAACACGAAGAACATAGTACAGTTGTGTACACTTACCATAAATGTAGATGTTCGTGTGTATTCATTGTTGCAGTCCTAGTTTCCCTCCCTCCATCTCCCTTTCATCACTTTCTCCTTTTATTACCATTATAACTTACAAGGGAATTTTTTGGTATTTATTTTCCACTGGTGAGGTTTTCTTCTACCAGAACCTGGCCTCCTAGTTGGGGGCTCCTGACAGGTTAGGGCAAGAAAAACTGAAGTAATGGTGTCGGCTGCCTTACTTTATACTACTGACAACCTGACATCAGTCAAGCGACAGCAACCGACGCAGAAATACTAAGTCTCTGGTATTCGGGCCGGCCGAGGGTTACCCTGGCAGGGATAACCCAAATGTGATGACTGCAACAGTGAATACACTCGAACATGTACATTTATGGTAAGTGTACACAACTGTACTTTATGGTGAGTATATAAACTTTCCTATCCAATGTTGTCCATTTTCATCTGATTCAACTGTTGGGACAGATCCCATATATTCTCCCTTATTTAAAAACTTAATAAAGAAAAGTGGTAGATTGATGGAATGTTTTATATTGGATTCAGATGTTACCTTCTGAATAAAGGAGGGATTTGGTTTTAGAAAAACCTTGTCTTTTTGAAAAAAACAAAGATGGCAGTTTGCATGAAAGGGCCTGCAACTCTGAAATTCTCTTTGCAGAATTAACTGCCACCAAAAACTGTCTTCCATATTAAACACTTCAAGTCTACAGAAGCCGCTGGTTCAAAGGGGGGGGGGGGTTGTGTAAGGGCTTGAAGCATCACTGTAATATCCCATCAATGCACTGGGTTCCTTATAGAGGGGTTGAAGAAGTGATGTATCGCTAATAAAAGCATTAGATACCTTTAGAGAGGCTATAGTGTTCTCATTGTGCCCTATGTAAAAATTAGAAATGGCTGTGAACTATACTTTGGTAGTGGAAAAGCTATATCCTTTTTGGAACAATTCCAACAAAAACTCTAAAATGGAAGGAAATGCAGAAAACTGGTATAAACTGTTTCCAGACCAAAAGGAAAATCTTTTCCATTTACTTTGATGTACTCTCCTGGTACTAAACTTCTGTGAAGCCATAAGGATATGTACAATATTGTCCAAAAAACTGGCCATCATTAAAATTGGAGTAAACAAGCAGTTAACTTCAGGGTTTCTGCATCTGGGAGAGGATGCCCAACTGGATGGGATAGGAGACCTGGGATGTAAGCCAGTATCCAGGGACAATGTAGGAGGTGAGACCAAAGATACGGGAACCAGACTTGCCAAGGCCTATATGAGACAGTGAGGATTACTTGCACCTTCTGGTTTTCTGAATGAATGTCATGACCAATGAAAAAGGGGGGAAAGGCATAAAGGAAACCCAGGGATGAACTGTGGATCAGTGTCCCTCAATTACTGACCCAAAGGAGGGATTATGATGAAATAACTGCTACATTTGTTGTTTAGGTAGGAAGCAAAAGGATCTCAGCAAGGCTGGCCGCAGTGCCAGAAGATTTTGTTCACCATTGTCTGATTGAGGAACCACTCATGAGGCAGAAAAAAACATCTGCATTGTCTGTCTGCTAGTACAGTGGAAATCCCCAGGATAAGCATTGCTAAAATAAAGCAAGGGGAAGACATCACCCATTGCTACACTCTCATGGCTTATTGACAAAGGATAAAATCTGGTTCCTCCCTGCTTGTTGATATACCAGTCTATTGACATGTTGTTCATTTGAATTGAAATCATAACCACTGGCCGAGAGTCCTGAAAATTCTGCAGTGCAAGTAGGACTGCTCTCATTTCCAAGATGATGTGAAGGTTGGCCTCTAATGGTATCCAAGTACCCTGAACAGTCTTACCCTCATAATATCCCCCTAACTCTAAATGGGAAGCAACTGTGGTGACCACAGCTATTAGAGGTGGAAGACAGACAGAGCATCCTTTTAACAGCTCAGTAGATGTGATCCACCTTCTGATGTAAGATTTACTTGTGTTTTTTAGTCTACTTATGGTGTTGAGGGACTGATATACCATGGATCATTGGACAGAGATGGTGCATTGAAGAGCTCTTATGTGAAATCTGGAAAGAGGGGTTAAGGTGATTGCTGATGCCACAAGCCCTAAAACTTTCAAAATTAGTTTCACTGGGAGTGATGAATGAGACCGTACTAGATTTGCTACTTGCTGAATGGAAAGAATCCTGTGCTGTGGTAAGGTAGCTATTTCAGTTGTATCTAGATGGCATGTGATGGATGAATTTTGTGAACTGAATTTGCTCTTTGTCAGGTTTACAGTTGCCTCCAAGTTGTGAAGTAAGTGAAGCAAAAGGTCTCTGCTAGATTACTAGATTACTGGTCGGAGCAGTTAGGAGCCAGTTGTCAAAGTATGGAAACATCTGGAACCCCTCCAGTCTTAGGCTGTCACTACTGCCATGCATTTGGTAAACACCTGGTTGGTGAGTCCAAAGAGTGATTGGCTCCCAGCCTAAAACTGAAGAATCTCCTGGATAGCCTGGCTATATTTACATGATAGTAGGCAACTTGAAGGTCTATTGAGCACATCCAGTCATCCTTCCTGACTCCTGAGTAGAGATAAAATGGACTGAAACATGACCATCCAGAGTTTTGCGTGCTTTAAAAATTGATTTAGATGATTTAGGTTCAAAATAGGCCTTAGGTCTCATATCTTCTTTAGAAGTGAAGAATCTGGCATAGTCAGCATATTCTATCTGGTCTGAAGGGACCTGCTGGATGGCCCTTTCTTCCAACAGCTTTTTGACTTCTGCTGTTGCAGATTCCATCAGTTGGGGTGGTACTAAAGGAATCCTTGTTTTTATTTGGGGAGGGGGAAAGAAAGGGAATGGTGTATAGTCTGGTTATTATCCTCAACACCCAAGAGTCTGAAGTGATGGGCCACCAGGATTGAGGGTGTAAAGATAAGCACCCCCAGCTGCCTCCAGAGTGCAGCAGTCAGGCAACCCTTCAGGAGCACTGAAAAGATTTCTTATAAAAGGGACCACAAAATTCTTAGTTTTGTGGATGATGTCCACTAAAGTTATCCCCTCCTCTGCAACAGGAGGGTTTGTCCTTGGAAGATCTTGGTTGAAACCATGTGATTTTCTAAACCATCTCTTCTTTCATCCTCATTGATTCCTGGAGAAGATACTCTGAGGAGTAGAGTACCAGATTCCCATGGCAGATAGGATCTCACTGTTCTGCTTGCTTCTGGTGAGTGTGTCTTGGCCTTAGGTTCAAACAAAGTGGACCATCAAAGGGGGCATTATGGAACATTTTAAAGCCTTCCACAAAATCACACAATGGCATCCAGGCATGGCAGTGTATGGCTATGCCAGTATCTGCTGCTCTAGCTGATGTTCTTCATTCCCCATTGCTGCAGTCCTTACTATTGGGTATAGTCCGCATCCAGTCGGCCCGAATACCAGAGTATAAGGCTGACGTCGGTCAGGGCGCATTAGACTGACGTCAGTACGTCAGGGTACTAATGCGCATGACCGACGTCATATCCTCAGTCTTTTTTGCCGCGTGGTCCGATGCAGAAGCAGTTTTGCGAGTGCAGGTTGGCGTTCTGAAATATTTCCGAAACCGGAGTTTCAGACCGAAACAGAGTTGGCTAAGTACCCCGTTGGGGAACATTTTGGTTTTTTCTTGCCTCAGTATTTAACCGGATGTCAGAAAAAGTGAATAACTGTATTTCTTGTGGGAAACAGATACCTCATAGGGATTACCATACCTTGTGTATACCTTGTTTAGGGCCTGAGCACGACGTTGTTGGTTGCCGCTCTTGTGCTAGGTTTAACAAACGCACTATTAAGAGGAGGCTAGACTGTGCCAGGTTAGTGTTTGGGAAGCGTTGCAATTATAAAATGCCGTCGGATGCTCCGACGCCCGCTTCGTCCATGAAGCGCAAGGACAAAACAGCGAAGCCTAGGGTTGATGAACCGGCAGTCCCGGACGTCGGTTCTTTAGAAGGCTCAGTGGAGCCAGAGGTTTTGCCAGGAGTTTCCATGGAGTCTCAGGCAGAAATCTTTACTGTTACAGGATGTGCCTTCTCAGGAGGTAGGCCAGGCTGAGGGGGCTTCTCAGGTAACTGTTCTTCCCTCTCTTCCCAAGGTAGTTAGAGCCTCTCCTTCTGTTGCCAAAACTTCTTTGAGAGGTAGGCCTAGTTCAGCTTCAGTGGGGGCTTCTCCTAGCATTTCGGGTTCTGTACCTAAGAAACATATGCTTAAAATGGCAGAAGATTTGATTACTATGATTAGAGGTTCTATGCCGCCGCCTGATAAGAGGCCTAGGGTGGAACCGAGTTTGATAGTTTTGAACAGTGTTCAGAGGCTTCAGAGTCTTCTGGAAGACTTGCAGGAGTATCCTACTTATTCTGATTCTGATGTGGATGATTCCACTCCTACAGCTTCTCCTCCTGAGGATTTCTCATTTTCAGAGACTCTGCATTCCATGAGGGAGCACTTTAAATGGGAAGGCCAGGATTACTCTGATTCCAGGAAAAGGCTTAGGGAATTCTTGTTTTACCCCAGCATAGGCCCTTAGCTATTCCTCCTGTGTTGAATGTGGTGGAAGATGTTTTGCAGAGGCTTCCCTGAACCCTGACTCTTTGCCTCCTGCTCCTGTTAAGCCTGATAGGTATTATAGGGTGCCCGAAGCTCATAAGTATTTGTTTAAGAGTCCTAGGGCGGACCCAGAAACTATTTCTCAAGGGCCTAAAGGTGTTAAAGCTTCTGTGATTAAAAATCCTGTTCCCACTGATAAAGAGGCAAGGGCTTTGGATAGGTGGGGAAAGAAAGTGTATACTTCTTCCACTCTGGCCATGAGAGCATTGAATTGTCAGTTTCACATGCTAAAATATCAGAATTATCTCCTTTCACAATTAAAATCTAAGGTGGATGCTTTGGCGGAAGGTATTGAGTGTAAAGAGTTGCTGGATTTGGTTCATGTGTCTGAACAAGTGGGTAAGCATTCTTTGCAATGTGGTTTTGATGCTGTACAGGCCTCCTCGAGGGTGGCTGCTACTAGTTCTGTTCTTAGCAGGCATGCCTGGTTGAAGGATCAGAATTTAGCTGAGCATGTTAAGACAAGGATTTTGGATGCTCCTTTACAGTCTGATGTGTTGTTTGGATCGCCTGTGGAAGCAGTTTTAAAGAAAATGGAGGACAAAGCTAAGTCTATGCAAACTGTTAAAGATTTTTGCAGGTGCAGCCACCAAGTTTAGTAGAAATTGGCCTGCTAAGGGGTGGACATATCCTGCTTATGATTCCCAGTCTAGGGGTAGGTCTAGACGTGGTAGGGGCAGGGCTCAAGGTTCTTTTAGGCCTAGAACAGGGAGTTCACCTACTCAGACTTCTGGTGAGGGCAGGGGTCAGTCCTTTCGTAAACAGACCCAATGACCTGTCTTTTCAGCTGCCAGTAGATTCTCGTCTGGCAGCTCCTTTGGGAGGAAGACTGTCTCTTTTCAAAGAAAATTGGGATTTAATTACTCAGGACAAATGGGTATTGGATATCATTCACCACGGTTACAGATTTTATTTCCATACAATGCCCCCTTTCAAAGGCATGCCAGACGTTCCTCCTCCACAAAGAACAGAGGCTCACAAGCAAGTTTCTCAGTTACTCCAGATGGGGGCCATTCAGCCAGTTCCTGTATCAGAAAGGGGCCTAGGATTTTATTCTCGCCTGTTCCTAGTACCAAAGAAGGGGAACACGTGGAGACCAATTTTGGATTTATCTCTCCTCAACACTTTTCTGGACATTCCCAAGTTCAAGATGTTGACGTTACAACAGCTTTTACCTCTGCTGGGCAAAGATCACTGGATGGTAACTTTAGATCTCAAGGAAGCTTACCTTCATGTGCCTATAAGGCTAAGTTGCAGGAAGTATCTGCGATTTCGAACTGGAAATTCTCATTATCAGTTCTCTGCATTGCCCTTTGGCTTATCTACTGCGCCCAGAGTATTCACAAAGGTTCTGGCTCCAGTGATAGCTTACTTCAGGCTTCAAGGAATTCAAATCTATCCTTACTTGGACGACTGCCTGATTCTGGCTCAAGAAAAGGAAGACCTTCTACAGCATCTGGAATATGTTATAGCAGTGCTAAGATGCCTAGGGTATTCTGTGAACGAAATAAAGTCCAGTCTAGTACCCTCTCAAGACATGTGCTTTCTGGGTGTGAGACTGAATACAGCAGCCCAGATGGCCTTTTTAACCCCGGACAAACAAAAGAGTCTATCACTTTACTTCCATCAACTATCTCATCAGTCCGTGCTGACTGCAAGGACAGTCCTTCAAGCATTAGGGTTCATGGCATCTTGTATTCTGGTGCTTCCCAATGCCAAACTGCATATGAGGAAGCTACAATGGTATCTCAAAAATGTATGGACACAGCACTGCCAGGATTTGGACACTGTCATTCAACTAATACCTTGCCTTCAAAAAGAATTTTTGTGGTGGGCTCAGGAATGTCACCTAAACAAGGGACTCTCTGTGACCCGGCCAGAGGCGAGTCAGATTTTAACGACAGATGCCTCGGACATTGCTTGGGGAGCTCATCTAAATGGAAAGTGGATACAAGACAAGTGGCCTGCCAGACTACAGCATCTACATATCAACATGAAGGAGATGTTAGCAGTCCAGTTTGCATTAATGGTTTTCAAGGAGTTACTTCTTCCGGGGCAGGTGTTGATTCTAACAGACAACACAACTGTCATGTGGTACATCAACAAGCAAGGGGGAACACATTCTTATCCTCTGTGCAGGCAAGCAATGATTTTATGGGAGACTGCGCTAAGCTTGCAACTAACTCTTCAGGCAAGGTTTCTGCCGGGAGCACAGAACTCCTTAGCAGATGTGTTAAGCAGACAAATCATGGATCCCCACGAGTGGAAACTGGATCTTCATGTATTTCAAAAACTGACAGTGTCATGGGGAACTCCAGACATAGATCTGTTCGCTTCTCCACTAAACCACCAGCTGCCACAGTATTGCACAAAGGGGTTTCATCACACAGCTTGGAAAGTGGATGCTCTGTCTTTCAGTTGGAAAAACCTTCATGTGTATGCCTTTCCTCCTCTGCCTCTTCTTCCAAAGGTACTATTAAAGGTCAGACAAGACAGGCCAAGGATGATTTTGATAGCTCCAGATTGGCCTCGGCAACACTGGTACCCACTACTATGGAGTCTGGTAAGGAAGCCTCCATGGCCTTTACCTCTGATTCCTCATCTGTTATCTCAGAAGGATGGTCATCTGCTCAATGTCAAGCTTCACTCTCTTCATCTAACAGCCTGGCATATTCTGTGTTGAAGCACAGCAGGTCTCAACTTCCTCAACAAGTTTTAAATGTGATTATGGAAGCTAGAAGACCTAGTACAAGGAAAGTGTACGCAGAAAAATGGAAGAGATTTTTATTTTGGAGTACAGCAAAGAATTTGCAGGTTTCTGAGCCTAATTTGAGTGTGGCTCTTCAATATCTTACTGAGTTATTGGACAAAGGTTTGTCCTTCTCTTCCATTAAGATTCATGCTGCAGCAATTTCAGCTCACTATGATTGTGACCCACCATTGTTTTCGCATCCTTTGTTCAAGCAGTTTCTTAGAGGGGCAAAGAATATAAGACCCCACGTAGAGCTCCTACTCCTGCTTGGGATCTCAATTTTGTGTTGGAAAAACTTACTCTACAACCTTTTGAGCCTGCGGCTACTGCTGAATTGAAATACTTGTCATGGAAGACTGCTTTTCTGTTGGCTATTACTTCTGCAAGAAGGGTGTCTGAGTTGCAGGCCCTTATGGCAGTAGAGCCATTTAGATTTTCCATAAGGATAGGGTATCATTACGTACTAATCCTTCCTTTATGCCTAAGGTGGTTTCTAGTGTGGCTTTAAACCAAACTATTCATTTGCCTACTTTTATGCAGACCCCCAAAATAAAGGGGAAAAGATTTTGCACACTTTAGATGTACACAGGCAATTGCATTATTATTTAAGCAGGACTAAGGATTTCAGGCAGTCTCAGCAGTTGTTTGTTTCTTTTGCTTTGAGTTCACAGGGTAAGCCTGTGTCAAAACAAACTATTTCTAGGTGGATTGGCTTTTGCATTGCATTTTGTTATTCCCATCATGGCAAGGAGATTCCAGCTGGGATTAGGCCTCATTCCACTAGGGCTACTGCCACTTCAACAGCATTTCTAAGGGGTGGCAACTAAGGATATTTTGGAAGCAGCTACTTGGAGTTCAGTGCATACTTTCTCTAAGCATTATCACCTTCCTATCTACTCTAAGTCTAGGGCTGGTTTTGCCACAGCTGTTTTGCAAGGCATGTTGTCAGCTCCTGCTTCTTTATGATTTGCCAGCCTCCCTTACCTCTGCTTTGGGATTCTACCCAATAGTAAGGACTGCAGCAATGGGGAGCGAAGAACATAGTACAGTTTTGTACCTACCATAAATGTAGATGTTCGAGGATCCCCATTGCTGCAGTCCAATTTACCCTCCCTCCTTCCCCTCTGTGTTTAGGGGTGGTTGTGTAGGTGAGGTTACATGCTTATATTTTTGTATATATTCTTGTATATATTGTACATATTTTTGGTGCAGGTATTTTGGGCCTTGTCTTTTTAGGGTCTTCTGACATCTGGGGCAAGAAAAGACTGAGGATATGACGTCGGTCATGCGCATTAGTACCCTGACGTACTGACGTCAGTCTAATGCGCCCTGACCGACGTCAGCCTTATACTCTGGTATTCGGGCCGACTGGATGCGGACTATACCCAATAGTAAGGACTGCAGCAATGGGGATCCTCGAACATCTACATTTATGGTAGGTACAAAACTGTACTTTCCATTAGCTGCAGTGGACAGCAGATTCATGGAAATGTTAGAGGAAATTTAAGGTAGATAGCTGGGATTCCACATTTTTCTGGATGTCCAGCAAATTACCTGAAAGAGAACTGCTGATCTTCTTGGTCAATTTTCTTTGGAAACTTGTAATATGGGCAAAATAGTTCAGCACTCTCAAAGAAAAAGTTGCTGAAGCTTAAGTCCATATGTCAAATCTGTCCAAAGCCCTAGATTCCCTATTATAAGGGTAGGCAGATGTGTGCTCTTTGAAGATCTCTTTCTTTGTGCTGCTGCTACACCTATAGCATCCATAGGAGGGCCTTTACTCCAGTGACCACTATCCTTTGGTGCTGCCAAAATCTTGTCTGGTGTTTTGGGAGTTGGCACTGCTGCATCAGGCACTTTCCAAGCCCTTTGAACCACCAAATCAATGAGGCCATCAGGAGGTGGAACTACCCAGGCAGTAGAAAAGCCAGCTCCAAAAGCCTCCAGGAATATGGATTTTTCTGAGGAAGGTATATCAGTGGACCATCGCCCCTTCTGATTTATTGTTTCTAGGGTTTTGCCAAATAAGATGTCTCTGTAGGGGAATCTCAGAGAACTCTATCCCTCATCCAAATCCATGCCTTCCATGACAGAGACCAGTGAAGAATCTAAGTGTATCTGACACGGTATACATAGGAGGTCAGGACAGATCCAAATAAAATGGAGGCATCTCTTCTGTTGGCTTGAGAACCCACTGGAAAGCCTTGAAAGCTGAAGTAGAAATCTCTAATGGGGAAAACAGAGAGAGTTCTAGATGTCCAACCCATGTAGCTAAGCTGTCAAGAGCTGAGGCTTTGAGGGGGAGGGATGGATCTGAAAGTTTGAGTTGACCCATCCCCTTGGCCACCAGACCTGATGCTTCAGCTCCAACTCTTGTACTGATACAACAATTTCAGAGTCAAGAGAGATTGGGGAATAGTCAGGGCTAAAGTGAAAGACACTATCAGTGTCAACATGGGTATCTGGGAATGTTCAGATTCAAGGTTTTTGGTCCTTATCACAGAAGCCATAGACTAATATTGGAGTATTGCAGAATGAAGTGGGACTAACCAGCTCTGGGAAAACAAGGAGCGAGGAGAAGGAGAACATATCCAGGAGGACTTTGGATCTGAAGATGTTGGTATTTTTAGCACTGGACCCAAGGAAACTGTTGGGTCAGGAGACTGTTTTTTTTTTTTTTTACTTTCTCTGGAGTCTTGCCTTCCATAGTAGAATCTTTCTGTTTAGAGAGTTCTTTTTCATTTTATTTGTATGTTACTATTTTACTCAAGGAACCTGTTTGTGCTGGAATTAGACCCTTTAAAATGAACGTGTCCCTTCTACTTTGAGTGGCTTTGTGCTGGAAAAAAAACAAAGGCTTTGTAGTCTGTCCAAATGTGCCACTCCCAAGCAGTAGACACAAAGGGAGTGGTCTTATGGAGGAACTTTTTGGCCACATTTGTAACATTTTTTTAAACTTTTATCAGCCATCATGAACAGCAACTGAAGATGACTAAGTAATGAAAATGTCATGTACTGAGATCTAAATGGTACTGTGTTAAATACAGAAGAAAAAAATGCTGTTCTGTAACTAACCCTAACAGTAAATCTTAATTCTAAAAGCTAAAAACCACTAATGCTATATATGTAATTATTTAAATTCAAATGGTGACTAAAACTGCCAGAAAGACAAAAGATAGGGAAGAAAAGGTGCAAAGCACCAGCTAAAGTATAAGAATAAGAAGATTTTAGAAAATGTTTTGAAAGATTTTGATCAGAACTCTTGCAACCATTTTGGTTCAAGTGGCAAACAAGATTGGAGGTGTTTTGAGGAAGGTGAGGGAATTACAGGTAGATGAGGAGTCAGAGCCATAGATCCAAAGGTTTAAAGAAGTGGATATCGGAGGTGTTTTGAGGAAGGTGAGGGAATTACAGGTAGGGGAGGAGTCAGAGCCATAGATCCAAAGGTTTAAAGAAGTGGATACCAGATCCAAGTCCCGACAGTTGAAGCAGACGAAAATGGACATAATTAGATCAGATGCTCTCTAAGCTTTAATGCACGGGCTTTCATTACTTTACATCCTTGTCATTTAGGTTGATACTGCTCCCAGAGTGTTCACAAAATGCCTGGATCCAGTAAATGCTTACTGTAGAACCAAGAAAACTCTGATCTATCCCTTACCTAGATGATTTGCTGATTCAGGCCTATTCTCTAGAAGAGATAAAGAAGGCTCTGCAACTCGCAATGGACTACCTTCGTACCTCAGGGTTCTTCTTCAACTTCCCCAAGTTAACTCTGACACCAGCCAAGGGTGATTTTTCTTGTGTAGCCCATTTGACTCCAGCTGCTAGATGATGTTTGTTAAGATGAACTGAAATTCCTAGCAGAATATTTCCAAGTCATGGTCCTGAAGATGTCAATGACTGTTAGTGAGTTTTTGAGAATGCTTGGGTATATGGCTTCCATTGCGTTAATGGTACTCTTGGCAACGTTACAAATGGGAAAGCTCCAGCAGGGTCTCAGAAGTACCTGGAGTCAGCACAGCCAGTCCAATGATATCTCAGAAATACGTGGTGTTAACAGCCCTTCTGTTAAGGAGCTGGCTCCCCTTTCTGTCATACATCAAACAGGACTTGAGATCATGGTCCAATGGCCAGATAAAATATAGGTGTACATTTAAGGTAGAACCTTTCCAACTAGACTAACAGATGCCACAGACCTTGCTTGAAGGGGTACAATCAAATAACCTTGAGGTCCAAGGTAAGTGGTCTCACTGTAGTATATGTAAAAGAAATGGTTCTGCTATTCACACTCAAGACATGCAAACATGTTTAGAAGGAAGTGGTATAATTCTCAACACACAATGTTACACCTGTATGGTGCATAATGTGGGTGGGGCTTGGTCTACATCCCACTGCAACTAAACTCAGTAGGAGACTATCTGAACAGATTTGCAGTGAATTCCTCCTAGTTGGATATGTCTTCTGCAGTGAGTTCACAGATGGGGCATTCAAAGAAAGATCTATTTGCCACATCAAGCAAAAAAAAGAATTGATAAAGTTCTGCTCCAGAACATTGTGTAAAGAACTTGGGCAGTGGATGCATCCTTCAAACTGATCATGGTTATTGTGTGTATTTCTTCTGATTCCCTTCTGCCCAGGGTAATCTAAAAAGTAAAAGAGGAGGCACTAAAAATGATGCTGATAGCATCCTTTATGGCCTGCACAGCACTGGTTCTAACTGCTCATACAAATGCACAGGATAAAACCTCAAATTGTATACATCTGTACCACCTCATCCAGGATAAGAGCACTTGCACATCCTAACGTGGATACCCTACAGTTAACAGCATGGATCATCTGATGCTTCTCCCCTTCAGGTACCATGTTACAGAGGATATGCTAAACATTTTGGAGTAAGCCTGCTGAAGGGAAATCTCAGCTGGCTAAATGGAAAAGATTTGCAATTTAGACCCATTTCATTCTCAATATCTCTGACTCTACAGTATTTCTGAGCTGTTCATTTCACAGCTGGCATATTCCACAGCTCTCAACCTGTATGTTTCGAGATCCTGCTGTGCATCCCTGCAACCTGGAAGGCATTCTCCCAATGGAATTTGAGGTTGCCCAGAAAAGTCATTGCTCTCACATGGGCCCTGAACTTTGTCCAATAAAAACATACATTACCCTTCCTTAAAACTAGTTGATTCTGTACCTCTGATGTTTTTGTCCAGAAAAACATCCCTTATGTTTGAGCAGTTACATCCTACTGCCACCTGTAGGTGTCAAATATTACTTGTTCATGTTTGCATTAATAATTTCAAAACCATGCAACATCCAAAATATTAAAATACTACATCTTAAAGCTGACACAGTGGCAAACACAACTGTATTGATATTTGACCTCTGTCTAATACAGATGAAAAGATATTAATTGCTGTTCATATAATATTTGACATACATTTCATGTTTTTCTAAATATCTCAAAAACCAAATAGCACAGACAGAATTCTGACTAAACTATGTGTGTAATTTGAATGGTTGCTGAGATATTATAAGCTGTTTACAAAATATTGCAAACTTAATTGCTGTATTTACTGTGACATACAAATTCCTGTCCAAGACCTAAAATCTAAAGAATACTACAACTATAAACATAGCTTGAGCTGAAGAGTTTGAAATTTACACTTGTTAGTTTTAGTAATGTCTGGGGTTCCAGAGATATGAACATTTGTTTAAAATGTGAGGACATAGTTTTATTCCATCAATAAACGTAGGCTCCGCCCACTGGAAGTTACAGTGCAAACATCAAGAGTTCCACTGGAGGGAATGTGTTAATGTATAAAATACTATGTTTAGTGTTCCACAAGAAGAAACACCCTTCTTGCCCAAAGTTTGTAAGTTATCCCTTAATCAGACTGTACAGCTACCAGTATTCCTCTCTAAACCCGAAAATGAGGATCAGAGAATCTAACACTCCTTGTATACACATTTGCAAAGGTATTAGACAAAATGAAACAACATATCAGGCCTTCGGATCAACAGTGCAAAGTCTGCAGTCAGAAGGAAGGGGGAAAGTCTCTAAATAATCATCAAGTGGGTGGCTCATTGCATTTCCTGTTCATGTCGTGGGAAGAAATTGCCACGGTATATTCAGGCCCATAAAATATGAGGTACAGTAAACTAGTGGTGGCTTTACTAAGGGGATGAATACTCAGGCCATCTTGAAGGCGGCCACCTCTTCCCTTAGACTGGACATTACCACCAAAACAAGAGCTGTCTTTTGCCCCACCATTCCACAGGGCCTGTTGAGGCCCGAGACAACCAACAGAACCACCACCACATAATTTGTGAGCTTTAGGAATCATCGCAGTAATATAACTGCTACAACAGTTGTCTATACAAAGACTGTAGTACAATTAAGTAGGAGCTTCCATAACAGTGGATAATAAATGGATCAATGATGCAGAACAAATTACCTTCCCATCTTCCCTTTTTTTCCTTTAGGCATCTGGGGGCTGAGTTGGGATACCCTCTTATTCCTTATACCCTTTCCCTCCTTTGGTTTGAATAGAGTGAGGGATCCCAGGATCTTAAGGCTCTTGCCTTATGTAGATATCTCCTAGAGTCATGTATTGTAAGGTCCTGCCTTACATTAGACCATGCCTAGGATCGGGGCAGGATTTTCTCTCCAGTATTTTGGACAAGAAAGGACTAAAGAAGGTGTAGTCCAATGGTTCATTTTATCTTGGTGATGTACTGAAGTCCCAGAGAAAAGGGCATACGGCCAGCCAGGAGGGAGAAGAATGCTAAACAATGGAAGTCAGGACAGCAGGCCTTCTGTGACAGAAGTCCCAATAATCAGTACTACTGCAGCAGTGGTACTGAAATGGTTTACATTCCAATATTGCAAGTTCCTAAACAGTTGTGCTTTCAGTAATACTCTTTAGTATAGTAAATGCAGTAGGATTGTTCAGGTACTTACCTCCTGCATTTCTGTACTCCAGGAATGGGGTCTGTAATCTTATCCATAAATGGAGGACTGTCATTCAGCTGTGTCAACTCCTAATGGACAGTCTTCAGAAACTGACTAATTTTGTACTGTCTTCTGGACTGACTATGCAAACTTTGATTTGGTTTCTGCATAAAGATAGATTGCATTTTTAATCAGAACATTGCCAGATCTAGTGGAGCTGAAAGTCCCTCAAACAAAAGGCCTATAAGCATAACCAGACTCATCTGTAAGGTTATGGAAAGTATTATTATGGAATTAATAAACAAAGACACATCCTACAAACTTATGGAATTAATAAACAAAGACAGACAACCTACAAACTATTGACCCAAACCAATTTGGTTTTGACAAAGGCATATCTTGCCTGGTCAACCTGCTTGACTTCTGCAAGAAGGTCACCAAAAAATGTTCACACTGCATACCTGAACCTCACAAAGGCATCTGACACCATCCTCCATTCAGTTATATTTAATAAAATCATCCAGCTAAATATAAATCCTTATGTAACTTGCTGATAGCAAAATGGCTCATAAATAGAAACTAGGAAATTAGGGCAGGTGTATCTACCTCCACCAAGAGACCTGTCATTAGAAAAGTACCTCAGGACACTCCTTTTTGGCATCTACTTCTCAGAGGTCAAGACAAGCTTATGGCTGACAACTGCAAACTCAGTACCATCATAAACGCTCCAGAAGGCACAAAGATGCTTCAGGAAGGCCTGTCACAAACACATAGCTGATGTCAAAACATAACCATATCCTTCAGCAAGCACGATATCTCCTGCAACTATCTCACCAGCAAAATTCCCCTGAAAAATGACTTCCTAGTGAGGGGCCTGGGAACAAATGTAGACAGTGAGCTGTCATTTGTCCACCACGTCAACTACTGTTAGGAAGTCCTTCTTTACAGCACAGCTTATTAGGAAGGGCACGGTATCCGAATCTATGGAAGTGATCATTCCACTGTACTTCTTAGACCAGTCACTGAATATAATGTCCCATTCAGCACATACCTGTCCAAGCACCTGACTCAGCTCTATCTACAACATTTTTTTTCACCAAGAAAATCAAGGTACTAAATCACAAAAGCTATTCTGACCACCTCAAATCAATGTCCCTCTTCTTGGTGTCCAGCAGGCTGCAAGGGAGAGATCCCTGCCTTACATACAGAGCCTTTAGCAACCCCATTTCACAGGAACATGTGCATTTAATTGAAAGTTTTGATATGCACCCAGTAATGACTAAAATAAAAACACAGAGTAATGAAATAAGAATGAGACACTGAAGCTTTCCCACCTATCTGTCGAAAAGACAGGAATTTAAGAAATGGGCTGTGGAAATTATTCAGGAGTTATTAGGGAAAATAGAAATGTCTTCTGAATATGTAGCTAGGAAATGAGGTAAATTTACAGTAAAGTTTTAAAGTAGGGTGAAAATAAAAGAAAGGGAGATATGGTTAAGAAGTAACGAGTTATTTACAGGGACTAACAAATGTTAAAGTATTGCAGAACAGAGAGAATCTCACAGAATAAGACGACGAGCAACTGCAGAATGCTAAACAGAAAATAATGGATTACCTCAATAATATGCATGAGTTTAGAAAGACAGCTGTTAAGCAACTGTTTTTGATAATTATAGCACAAAAACCTTTAGCACAAGTCAGGCAACAGAAAGTCGAAAGGGTTGTCATCAAGATTAGGGAAGCTACAACAAGGAAGATAACAAGCGAGCCTGCAGAGGTATTAGAAATATTTCAGAAATTCTATGAAAGTGTGTATAAAGCAGAGAAATATGAAAATCAAGAAGAGGTACAAATGGAAATGTTTATGGAAGAATTAAATATGCCAAGGTTAGAGATAGATGAGGCTCAATTACTAACAGGATAGGAAGAGAAGAGAAGAGATGAGATGAGATAAAAACGGTGATATATAACCAATCCACAGGAAAGTTCTCAGGAATAGATGGTATTCCTGTGGAAGTTTGGAAGCTAGGATGGAAAAAACTGCTAAAGTTCTGGAAGGTTTTGTTAAACAGTATTTTAAGAGGATGAGAAGTACCAACATCCTGGAAGAAAGCAGTGGTAGCTGTAATACCTAAAGAGGGTAAAGATCCATCAGATCCTGGTTCATACAGGAACCTTTCCATACTAAACCATGATTGTATATAATGGCTAAAAGAATGGCAAAAGTGATGCCATCAATGTGGTTTTGTGGAAGGGAGGCAAACATCTGACAATATTAACAGAACACTGATGATCCAGAGGGAAGCAGAATGGAAAGCATTTGACGGAGTAGACTGGGACTTCATGAGCAGAGCAATGGAAGCATTTGCTTTCCCTGATAGAATTATAAGGTTGATTAGAATAATATATGAGGGATCAGAGGCATGAATTAAAGTGGGGGGCGTCCTCTCCAATAATTTCTGCTTGAGTAGAGGAACCAGGCAGGGTTGTCCACTTTTCCCTTTGTTGTTTGCATTATATTTAGAACCACTGGCAAAGAAAATAAGGGACTCAGAAATTCAAGGATATAATTGGTATGGTAGTCAGGAAAAGCTGGGTCTATTTGCAGATGATATTAGTTTATACATGACAAAACCAGATAGGAACATTACAGTGTTGTGGAACATTTTAAGACAGTTTCAAATCTTCTTGGGATACAAAATTAATGAAGCTAAAACAAAGGCAATAGCGGTAAATTATGTACCCATACACAAATTGGTCCAACAATATCCATAGTTATGGGGACATGATAAAATGAAGCACTTAGGAGTAAAAATGATACTGGTGTGGCTGCTAAAGATATCTGGGAAGAGACTAAACAAAAGATAATACAAAAACCAAGAAATTGGAAACTCTATTTTATGGATATGGATACTAAGATGCAAGCAGTTGTAATATTGTTAGTCTCTTTAGATTTATAGACAGTTCAGGAATATTTTTATCAATCAGATGAGAAGTTATGGATAGCAATTAAAAGATGAAGGATTTTTTAATGGGAGTGGAAGACAGCAAGAGTCAAGTGGGATAAGCTGATTCTTCCAATAGAACAAGGCAGATTGGGTTTACCCAATTTGAAGCGGTATTTAACACAAGCAGAAGCCTATAATTCAAAATGGAAAGGGATGATAAAGAAACAGGAGGGAAGCCCAAGGAAAAATGAGAGATTGTGATTTTGGATTCAGATCTTTAAGGAGAATAACAATAATCATACAGAATATTACATATTATATTCATAAAGTAGCTAAAAGTATTCTTAGAACTAAGCCAACACAAGAATGGAGAAAGGAGATTCTGCTGATAGGGATGGCTGCAATTAGGGATAGAGACAATAGGCAAGAGAGGGTTGGACTTTATTGGAGAAAACTGGCAAAAAAACCAAGGTATTGGGAGCAAATAACTAGAGAGGAAAATGTAACAGAATGGGAAGGCACCAATTTACTTGGACTGCAGGTTACAGATTGCCTTCCCTATCAATGATTGATATCAGAGCATAGGCAAAGAGAAAGAAATGGGGGGGGGGAGCCTAAATGAAAGATCAGCACTGGTAGAGTTTTTAGTAGAATCTAGAACAGAAGCTGCTGTTAAAAAAGGAATAATGAATACACTTTATAAAATATAGCATGATAACTAAAGGAATCAATCAGAAGAGGTTAGATAAGATTGGAAAGAGAGACTGGATAAGCAATTCACAAAGAAACAATGGAGGATGAATGTATGTCTCCCAAATATGCAACAAAATCTAGTAGATTTAGGATTTTTGCTTGGAAATATTTACATAGGTATTTTAATACCCCAAGTAGAGTTCAGATACTTTTTCCTCAGGTAGACAGCAAATGTTGGAGGGGTTATATAGAAGAAAGAGGTAATTGAGAACATATTTTCTGGGACTGTAATGAGATGGCAGACTTTAAATACTCCATGCAAACTACTCTATCAGAGATACTGGGTGAGAAAGTTAGTGTGTCTAGGGAAATTATTCTTCTGAGCTATAATACGGAATTGGAATCGCCTAGACATAGTAAGGCCTTGCTGAGTCTTATTATGGTGACTGCCAAAAAGCAATTACTAGAAAATGTAAATCAAAGTTTAAATGAACTGCACTAGAAGTAGCAAATGTAGTAACAGAGATAAAACAACTGGAATTGAGATCTTTAGAAAATGGTAGGAGCAAATTACATAGAAAAAATGGGAACTGTGGGAACAGTACATACAGGGGAGGAAAGAGGTTTAAAAGAAGACATGATGTAAATCAGCTATGTAATGTTCGCCTGACAATGAAGCAGTAACCACTCCACAGGAAAGTTATGTCAATATGGATTGTGATGTATAATGCTTACAACTAAAATCATGCCAGTATGGTTTGTTTTCATTTATATAAATGTATGATTGCCTATGTCATGTGAGAATTTAATAAAGATATTTCTTGTCAAAAATAAAAATGTTGTGTGAACAATTATTTACATCCTGGTCAAGCTTGTTTTGTGTAATGTTATAACTCATTATATTGGAGAAATGCAGTGATGAAATTTCTGTATAGTGTAGTTCATTAGGAGGGCAAACTTCAGGATGAACTGGGTTTCCTTCCTGAAGGTGATTTTGGAGCAGCTCCTCATCCAGTCTAACTAGCTCCCAGTTTTCATTGTATGCAAGCCATCACAGGAATTAGGAGTGTTGTCTCCTGATTCTGCTGGATTTGACAGCTGAGGTCTTGGAAGTAACTGGGGCTGCAAGAAAGGCTTTCATTCAAGATGCCTCTCTCTCTCCAAATGGAATTCTTTTTTTTTTTTAATTTCTAAGAACTGGAACTCCCCACCTCTCCTGAAGCATCTTAACACACCTGTATGATATGAGCCTCATTTCTTTGTTGGTTAACTGAGTAAGCAGACTGAAGCATAGACATATTTTGCCATGACCTGGGCCAGTGGCATACAGCCAACATATACAGCATTATGTAAGGTTTTTACTTATAGTCAAGGTGCATGTGTCAGCTATTTATATGCATCATAACATTGTGGCAGTAAGACTGAAGCCCAGCACAGCAATTCCTAAAATGCTGCATTTCCATCCTCCTTTCAAAGGAGGAAAGTACTAGGCAATCAGTAAGTCTACGGACCATTACAAGCCTATCAAGTAAACTACATTCAAAAGTTCCCCTCAGCCTCAAGTAGAGCAGCACAAGGTAGACTTCAGGAGAATTTGAGGATGTCCATCTGATTATCTAGGTTTGCCATGATGGTGAAGGGTGCTCTGTTTGGCATATAGTGGAACCATTTGTTCTGCAAAGGAATAGAAGGATGAGGTAGGTCAGATCTTTCAAAGCTCAAACTACTAGAGACAGGTTACTTAGGAAGAGTCTAAGTATAGATTGTATGGCCTATTGTAATGAGAGAAGATGTGAAATATGGAGGTGTGAAAAAGAGGCCATTTGTGAGGAAAAGATTGGGGTATTTGGGCCACTAGTAGAATGCTTAACTCTTTGTATAAGGCAGTTAGCATTTATAATGCTAAGGACACATTGGGCACGCTGACTATTTGCAGTGTAGGTCAGCCAGTTTATTGACAGAAGGTTGAAGTACTCCTGTAGAAATGTGTTGGGATTAATATGGATTTTAGCTAAGGCATTAAGATAGCTAGCATGGTGGGCTTCCAATATGGCTGCACACTGAGTAACAGCTTACTTTCACTTTTCCTTGTGTGAAAACAAAAATTCATGAAATAGAGCCAGTGAATTTATTTTTGTTTGTTTGTTTTTGCTAAATTTCAGTTACTGGCTAGTAAATGTACTGCCTGGTTGCCGGCAATGACATTTAGAGAACCTGAAGGAAAATCAATCTCCAAAAGGTGAGGAGAAAACAGTTGTAAAGAATCCTGCAGCTGTTCAGCAAAAAGCAGTTCAAGCTCCAGCTTTGGTGTAAGACGACTTCTTCTTTTGGCTTTTCCCGGTTAGGGGTCACCACAGTGGATTACCTGTCTGCTCATGATTGGCAGTGGAGTTTTAGTGTAGAGTTGCCAGCCCAGCACCCAACCTTCCACAGAAGGCACACACATGCACGCACTCACACCTAGGGCAAATTTATAGTGTCCAACCCACCTACAGCATGTCTTTGGGATGTGGGAGGAAACGGGAGCACTTGGAGGAAACTCATGCGACCACAGGGAGGACATGCAGATTCCGCATAGAAGGCACCCCAGCCGAGGATCAAATCAGAAAACCTGTTGGTGTGAGGTGGCGATGCTAACTGCTGCACACCGGAATACATGACTTCCAATAATCTAGAGGTAAAAATAAGTCAAATGTGTTCAGAGCTGAATAAATATAACAAAAGGGTGGAAATTTGAAAGAATCTGCAATTCAGATGAGCTGATAAAACTGCAAAACTTAGAGGTTGAAATGAAGAAAAGGTGGGCTGATTATGAGACTGCTCATGTCAACAAATGGTAGCATTAAGAGGACAGAGCACATAGGAAAAACATGAGAGTTTCTGCTGTATCAGAGAAACTGGAAGGAACAGACTGTATTCATTTTATAAAAGTACAAATAAGCAACTGGACTAGTATTCCATGGTAGGAATTGTTAATTGAAAGGGTACATTGTGTGTATACTCTAAACCTGGCCATGAGAAGGCAGACAAGACCTCAAATAGTAAAGATGTAATACTACCAGCATAAAGAGTTGATTCTAACAAAACTGTGGCAGAAGGCCCAATAACTAAAAGCTGGAGACAACTGAGTGTTTTTGGAAAATGATTACTCACTGTACACCAGGAAAAAGAGGAATAAATTTATTCCAGCAATCATAAAACATTGAGAGGCAAGTGCAAGATTTAATCCTCTGTATCTCACTATCTTCAGAATATTTTTTCCTAGAGGAACAAAGTCATTTTTGATTCAAAACACACTAAGCAGAAAATACAAAAGTTTGTCCAACATAAAGTGGGCTATCAAACAGAACTCTGCTTCTTATTCTTCTGATAATAAAGCTCATAGAGAGATGAAAGCCTGGGCAAAAGTACATTTAAGATAACAGGCTGTAATCACTGGTTGTTGAGGGGAGGGATGGGTTGTAAAAGTATACAGATCATATATAAGTAAATCCGATATGCTTTTTCTTACTTTTGCATAGGGGAATGACTGGATTAAGGCTCTTGGCTTGATCTAACAACAAGTTTTAAGTGGAGGTAAGTAAATAAAATAACACTGGATGTAATGAAAAGTTTTCTTTTAGCAAATAACTGTTCACAGTACAACATGAGAAACTTGTAGCTGAAGGCAATTGTGTATCTGGTTTTCATTTTTCTGTGGAAGTAAGCCAATAAGATGACAATAAAAACATAAGTCTTTTTTCAATGGCTAAAAGGTAACATTTTATGAAAGCATTCAAGTCATTTTTCTACTTCTTGAAGATGAATAAAGATAAGACAAAAGCAGATGGCAAATAGGTAAGTAGAAGCAAATGCTGTGCCATGCATCCTAGCATACATAACCTTAATTATGGTTCACTTAATGCCTGTGAATGCAGTTCTCAATCTGAGATAATTATTCCTGTTAAGAAAGTTCAACTTTATAATTTCAAGTTAAAAGGTTATGGGTATGTGTTTGTTTTATTCAAGGGTTTTCATTAAAACAAAAAGTCTTGCAAGATGTGACATAGGTTCAATGGATATGACAAGAAACAGCTGTATAAAAGGTCAACCTGCCAAACATTAATGTATGCATGTAACACAAAAGTTGAAAGTAAATATGTAAAAAAAAAAAAAAAAAAACTGTTATACATAACAAGTGGGAATAACTTCTTACCATAGTGAACTATATTAAGAAATGCAGAGTACAAACAACTATGCTACAGGAATCACATTTAGAAAGAATTAAGCATGTGAATTTGATAAAGAAAGGATTACAGGAAGGTTATTGAGTGGAATATTTGAGACAAATGAAAAGGGAAGGATTTATATTAATTGCTAGAGGTGCTCCAATAGTGATAGAAGAGTGGAAAAGGGATAATAATGGTAGATTTGTGGTAGTAAGGGGTTATTGGCAAGGGAGTATGATTATGCTGGCATGTATGTATATTCCACCTAAACCTGCTACAATGGAGATTAAGAAAATTCTGGGAGAAAATAATCAGCTTTCAAGAGGTAATATTACTTATAGGTGGGGACAGGAATTTGATTTGCAACTGTAAGGATGTATCTGGGGGTTCTAGAAGGGAAAATATAATAAAAGAGGGTAGATTTTTGAAGAAATTCATGATTTCCATACCAAATTAAAACATTTGGTATGGAAGATGTGAATTCAGCAGTAGCAGCTTAAAGATATTTTACACAGTATTCCCCAAGGTAAAAAAATAGGCTAGGCAGAAATTTTATTTCACAGAAACATCCACTTTTAATTGAAAGTTTTTATACACATCCAATAACTATTTCTGATCATGCACCAATAATAACTAAAATAAAAGTGTAGGGTAATGAAATAAAAACAAGACACTGGCACTTCCCCACTCATTTGTTAAACAGAGAGGAATTTAAAGTATGGGTAGTGGAAATTTTTTGGAAGCTATTAAAGAAGACAGACATTTCTTCAGAAAATATAGCTATGGAGTGGGATGAAATGGAACTGAAGTTTAAGGACAGTGTAGAAATAAAAGAAAATATATGCAGTTAAGAAGTAACAAGAATTATTTAGAGAGACTGAGAAAGGTTAAAGTATTCCAGAATAGGGGGAATCTCACAGAATAAGAAGCAAAACTGCAGAATGATAAACAGAAAAAGAGGCTACATGGATATTATTCATGAGATTAGAAAGATGCTGTTAAGCAACTGCTTTTTGATAATAATCCTAGTGATTGTCTTCCCTATCATGGACTGATGTCAGAGTATAAGCAAACAGAAAGGAGTAGAGGGATCCTAAGTGAAAGACTAGCACTGGTAGAGTTTGTAGTAGACTCTAGAACAGAAGCTGCTGTTAAAAAGGGATAATTAGTAGGGCATATAAAATGTTGCATTATAGCTATAGGAATTAATCAGAGGAGGTGAGAAAAGTTTGGGAAGAGAGACTGGATAAGTGATTCACAAAAAAAACAATGGGAGGATATATGTGTGGCTCTCAAATATAAAACAAAGTCAAGAAGTTTTATGATTTTTGCTTAGAAATGTTTGCATTTGCATTTTTATACCCCAAGCAGAATCCAAAGAATTTTTCCTCAGGTAGATTGCAAATGTTGCAAGTGTGATGGGGAAGAAAGAGGTAATTGGGAACATAATTGTTGGGACTATAACAAGTTAGCAGGCTTCAAAACTTCTCCGCAGACTACTCTGTCAGAAATACTGAGTGAACAAGTTGGTGTAACTAAGGAAATTATGTTTTTTGAGCTGTGATACAGAATCAGAATTGTCTAGACATAGTAAGGCCTTGCTGAATTTAATTCTGGTGGCTGCCAAAAACACCAGTTACTAGAAAATGGAAATCACAGTCTAAATGAACTGTACTTGAAGTAGGGAATATAGTAACTTGAGATAAAAAAACTGTAACTGGGATATTTAGAAAATGGTAGAAGCAAAATTATATACAAAAATGGGAATTGTAGAAAACACATACAGAATAATGTTTTGAAGGAGGAATGAAGTTTAAGTGAAGGCAGAAATTGAATTATCAATGGAATGTTCAATTGACAATGTATAGAAGATTATATGTGATTTATAATGTCTGCATCTGAAAATATGTCAATATGGTTTGTTTTCATTTATATAAATGTATGATCGCCTATGTCATACATGATAATTCAATAAAGATGTTTCTTGTTTAAAATAATAATAATAAAGATAGCTAGCATAGTCAAGAGAGACAGATGATATTCATTACTACCTATAAAGTGGAAATTCATCATGTGAATGATGATTTTGGCATACAAGTTCAAGTCTGGGTCCCAAGGCATTGGCTGTAAGGTGCTGATATTTCTAAAAAATACTAATACTCCCTCACAGTTGCCAGTAGATCTGAAGATATGACAGGCATTAAACCCAGAAATAAAGGGAGTACTGTCATTGCTTTGAATCAATGTCACTATAACTACACACACAAAATATTTTCAAGTTGCAGGAAGGCCTCAGAATCTAGCTGTTGTTTTAAGACAGCTGGCATTGAATAAAGACAACCCTGATGATTTTTTAATTAAATTTTATTAGGCTGGAATGCCCAAAAGATAGCCTCCAAAATGGGACTATAGGGCAGGGAAGGCTTTGAAAGAATGTCAAAGCCATGATATGAGAGGTACAAACTATCCCTGGCAAAGCAGGAAGACTTGCCAGCCATCTTATCCCACAATGATGGACATTGGATCCTCCTAGAATGACACTATCTACATAGCCAGTTCTTAATGCTAATTATTTTGTCATTGCATCATGACATCATTCTGGGTGATGACAAAATACCACTCAAGATCAGTGTCTTTCCTGTAATTGAGAGATATATAGTAATATCAACTATATCTTTCTTCAAATCATGTCCCTCTGGGCAGAGCACCTGTGGTCATTCATCATTCACTCTACATGGACCACTGTTTAGTTTGTGTCTTTTGGCTTTTCCCGGTTAGGGGTCACCACAGCGGAACTCCAGTCCGCTAATGATTGGTAGTGGATTTTTACGTACCTGGTTACCAGCCCTGATGTACAACCTTCAACGAAGGCACACCCCATTCACGTATGCCTCCACACAGAAGACACTCTAGCTGAGAATCAAATGGGACAACGTCTTGCTATGAGGCGACAAAGTTACCGCAGCACCACCACTGCAGCCCACTCTACATGGACCACTACTATGTCATAATCATATCTCCTAGGATAGAGACATCTAAGAGCCCCTGTGATGTCCCAGATCTTGGCTGCAGAATGACAGCTGTCACAGTATTCCTATTCAGCCTAATGTGGGTGGTGACATTTTGCTTGGCTATAGAATCACGTATTAGTAAAACATTTCCATGGGAGAATGCAGTCTTACAAGGTCTTAAGGGCATAGAATCTACACCCTGTGACCTTTAGAGATATATGTACTAGCTATGGGCAAGAGGATGAAGGTGGTTCTGATGTATGAACTAATCACTACAGTCTCTTATTCCTCAGTCTAGGAGACTCAGGCAGTGTTCTCTAAACAATCTCAGAATAAGATGGTGTAGTGGAGTTGCGCTCAGTGCTATAGGGATGTGTGCATGTATTGTGCTTACCAAATTATCCTTTTCTGGTATTTGAACTTCATGGTTGGCAGACTTTCTCCTCAAGCTATTTGAGCCTGACTACTTGGTAGTATCAAAGTTCATGTTGTAAAAAACACTTGCTGGTAACCATCACCTCCACATACACATTGAATTAAAGAGTGTAAGGCTCTTGTGTGTATAGAACTATATATAATCTTGTACAGAGATAGTGTGCCATTTAGGATGATACACATCCTCCTTAAAATAGTTTTGAAGGATAAATTAAATGCTGTAAACAAAAGGAAAAGCCTCTTTGAAATAATCCATGGTTGCATTCCTGTAGTTATTCTGCATATAGACAGCTAACCAGAGTTGAATTTATACATTTTCAGAATCAAGCAATGAAAACATGAAGCAGTCCTTCTTTCAGCTTTAGGTTGTCTGGTTTATTCAACATAGTGAGCACTTTTATCTATCAGACTTCATCAGATACAATGTGTCTTCCTGAAAAACCATTACAATTCTAGTTGTTTAAATAACCTTAAACAATGGGGTGTGGTGTAAACTAGGGTTGCCACCTTTCATCGTGGCTAAAACTGGAGTAAAGCCACACCCTCTTGTGTCACCAGTAACCCTGCCCACCCACCCCCTCTCCCGCCAACTTACCGCCCGTTTTGTGATGTCATGATGACATCACATGGTGGGAAACGCCCTCTTTTAATGTTCCTGCTGCCTGCTTTAGTCTGATTTACTGTGCTTTTCTGTAAAAAAGCATAGTAAATCAGCTGATTTACAAACTCCAATAGTCTGTTTCCTTTTTGAAACAGAATACCAGAGTTTGTACAGTGATTTCCGGTCTAACAGAGAATCAGTTTGATTTCCAGATAGTCCGGAAAAAAACAGAGAGGTGGAAACCCTAGTATAAACAGCCCTTATGATTGGGGTAAGGTTGTGATTCCTGATTGACTTATAGTTGGGCTTGTTGGTTAAAAGTGAGGTCAAATCCCTAATTAGAGTAAGAGTCATATACTGTGTAATGTTTGGGCCAACTGATTGGAAGGGATGCTGTAAGAATTGATGACTGGAAACAACTGAAATGAGATTGGAAGGAAAGTCTTTATTTGTTAATTACCCAAACTTTTGCTGTGCAGCTGCCAGTCTCTCCTTTTTGGGACAAATCTTTTGTACTTTTCAGAATTAATTCTGCAAACACCATAGTTCAGTTAATAAGGCTTTATTAGATGTTCACAATATCCAAATACTGTCTTCATTAATAGTGCTGATAAACAGCAACAGTATGTAGAAATGCTGGACTTCTGGTTAACAGTGCTGCTAAATATATCCAAAGTATCTGCATTTACATTCTGATTCTCCTGAATAATATAAACTGAAACAGTCTTTATTTGACCTGTCTTCTATACTCAGGCTCGAGTGTCTGTATTATAGAGACCCTTTTACATACAAGTCCAAAAACTAGCTCATATTCTAAAGTACTGGATATTTAATCTTTTCTGTGGGTCAGTCCAGACTAACTGACTAACTTCCCTAACTGTTTCAGAAGTATTTCCTAACAATACCAAAATCCAAACCTCTTTAGCCTTGGTTTCAAGCCTGGTCTTGCATGTGCCTCAATCTAGCATTCCATTGCTATGTACAGCTTTCCCTTGAGAAGGAACATTCTGTAGCTGGCAAGATTGTATCTTTCCCTTGAGAAAGGAACATTCTGTATTTCTGTATTTTCTGCATAAGTTGTGCTTAGCCAGCAGGATTATATATTTTCTTTGTAATAAACTGTCTTTCTCTGAAACTGAATGTATACATGTCGGACTTTATATTTTCAGGCCTTATTCTACTTTAATGTACTATAGTGAATTCACTAAGAATAATCTAACTCTAACAGCTCCCCCTGAAGTCCCTGATGAAAGTTTTACAGGGACCTTATTTTGTAGTTTCTTTATATCTTTATTGCTTACTGCTGTAATTTGGTTTGAATATACAGGCTTTATGCCACCTAATAATCTGAAAAATATTTTTCTTTATCTGGCAAATAAACTTGCAATTTAAATTTTGCTACTAGGTGTCACTTGAACATTTATGGCCTATTTATACTGAAGTCTCTTAACTTTATGATTTGATTGCCATATCACCTAGATCCATAGTTTTTAGAGTCTTCAAGTCTAAAGTCTGAGGTATGTGTGATATTTGTAAAACCTGCACATTATTCTGAAAATGAGTCTCCTTTAATTCCGTGGCTTTTAAAGTTGATTAAGTCAGGTAATTCTTTTAACTTTGCTGTTTTAGAAACAGCATAGAGAAAATGCCATACACATCCTTAAATGAAGACTCACAGAGACAGGTTAAGTTAGACAGACTATGAACTGTTAACCCTGCCTATTTTTCTTCCTTATCTCTGTATGCTGTAATGGTAAAATTGCACTGTCTATGGCTTATGTTTTTACCTTATGAACTGGTGCCTTAGAATCTTTTTCTGTTGTTGTTGATTTAAATGTTTAAACATTGTATTGTTTAGTCCATTTTCTTTTTATTGTATAGCCTATCAAGTATGATGGCTATTTTCTGAAGATTAACTGAAATCAGCACTAAAGGGATAATTTTATAACTGATCTTGAAGCATAATTACTATATACTGTATTAACTGGTGTCTGTAAATTCTCATCTAGATTTGTTAACAATACTATTTACCTTTTTTAACTTTTATGTGCTGTAATAGATGTCTGTCTCCTAAATTTGTGTCTGAAATATTCTATGAATATTTATTTATGAGCTATAATAGTTTACTAAAACTTATGCTTTCTGTATTTCAGATCTATACATTTGCATTTTCTGTTAGTGTCTTTTTAACTTTCTGACTAATGTACAATAATTATGTAAAATACAGTGTAATCTGTAAATTAACAAATTAAACCTGCCCAATTATGCCTTGAGTGACTATTACTACCTATTCATTAGATAATATATTTTAATAAGCCTGTAATAAATAATTTTGTCACTTTACCCTTAACTGATGACTGAATAATGTAATTTCTCTCACGTTACCCTTAAAGCTAATGTGTGCATAATGTGAAGTAACTGAATATTAATCTTCTATTCTGAAATTTGTCTGAAATGTACTATACTGATCACATAAATGAGTATGAATGTCATATTCTGAATATTGACTGAAATTTGATACATATTTATATTGAACATTTAAAATAGCAGGAATACCTTTCATACCAGTGTTACCTTAACACAGATAAAAATAAACTGAAAGCTGATAATGGTATATTCTGGAAACTAAACTACTAATACCTTTTCATCAGTATTGTTTGAACACAGATAAAAAAAATACTGAAAACTAGTACTGTTACAGAACTGTCTGAAAACATACATACTTGCTCTAACTCATACATTTTAACTTTAAACAAACATTAAGATAGTCAACTTCTGCACCACAGCTCTTGCCAAATTTTAGTATGCATTGTCTCAGTCAATGATGAGGTATTGGAAGGTCTGTTTTAATGTCCAAGTGTCCTTTTTTTATAGTTAGACCTTTTAAACCTCTCCTTTTCATCTCTTGTGCAAGGCTGGGTGGCTAAGGTTCTTGATTGTATTTAGTATCAGGTGCTTAAAATGTTCACCTTTAACAATTATAAACTGATAGCATTGCTTGTTGCCCTGATTTTATTTACATTTTTCTCCATGAAATAAACATTTGCTGTTAATAAACTCTTGCAAGTGTGTAAGCAAACTGATAATGTACAACAGTGACTTGGAAAGGCTGTAACTTTATTATTAAATCAAACTGAAACCTCAGTGACATTGTTTTTCCTGTCATGACTTTAAATGAAACTAAAGTAGTAATTTAACACTGTACATTTTTGCACCTATATAAAATTAATCTTAGCTGTTGAACTTTTTACATTTACACTCGTGACCCTCAGATTTTAACATACTGTTTTGTGAGTGAAACTCCACCCACTCTTACCATATCTGCTTTTTTATTTTTTTTAGCTGATGTTATTTAACTTTTCAGTAATGCTGAATGCTGCAAGAATTTATCATTACTGTCTACAGTTTTCTTGGATAAATAGTAATACCTGTAACCGCATAAACTGTATTAAATTAATATTTACCATACTGCCTTATGGCATACCGTGCTGTCTTTAATTCAGCTTGCTAATATGGCTGTAATCTGATATGGTGTATTTGGTAAATTGCAATTTCTGTATAAAATATATACAATCTTAAACTGCTTACATAAACACGTTTATTACCAGATTTAAACTGATCTGATTTTGGAAGTTTACATGTCTGTCTTTTATATAAATATGTGAAATTTCTTTACCTGGAAGTTTACCTGTATGCTCTTTATACATGTACATGAAGTTTCTTTGATATAGTATACACATTTATTACTAGAGCTGAACTGATCTAATTCTGGAACTTTACTTGTCTGCCCTTTTATAACATAAGAGTTGAACCTGTAGCTTTAATGACACACAATATTTATGATGCACTCTTTTTATGCATGGGATCTGAGCTCTTGACTGTACTGTAACTTTTACCATGTATCATTGACTTTAAAGTTTATATTCTGTAAACCAACAAAACATCATATGTTAAGTTGTCCTATCTCACTTTAATTCTCACTGGTTAGGCTCAGAACTGAGCATTGCTTCTGACTTGGCCTAATACAAAAGCTCGAGAGCTTCCACTGGCTCAAGGCTAACCCCCTATCCCATGATGCTTAGGGTATATTACCCAGATCTTGTTTGCCACACAAGTGATCGAGATGTCTTCTGGCTGGCTCGATGGCTAAGTAGTTTTATTGTTATACATTTCTAAATAATTCTTAACTTTTCTTCAGAGAAAACTTGTTAAAACTTTTTTTTGTCATGTGTGACTAGTTCTTTTTACTTAGTTGGTGAAATTAACCCCCTTTGTTTCTCAGGCCTATTTGTCTTCAAAGCTCATTTTTTATTAGAGAGCTTTCCTTGATTGTTGCAAGACCCGTTTAAGTTAGAGTGCTCTTAGTGGCTCGTTTAACTTAGAGGGCCACTCCCCTACCCCCGTGTCTGTCTGTCTTCCATTAATGTTCAGGAGAAACTGTTTTAGAGGATTCTTCCTAAAAATTTCTGATTATTTGTTAATCCTCTACACATTTATTAGTGTTTAATATACTGGTGTGTTCTTGCAGTTTAGTGTGCTACCTTTTTAGTGGGTTAAAGCCGTTTTATATATATATATATATATATATATATATATATATATATATATATATATACTGGAAATCCACATCCCGCCCCCACCCCAAACAAAAAAGACCATAGTGAAGAACTTCTCTAAAGCAAACTTCACACTACTCAAGACTGGTGTGGTATCCTTCAAGGCCCCTGAGTCAGAGGAAACCACAACCCAAGCTGCGGAAGCCCTTACAAATGCCTTCTATGAACACCTCCAGGACTGCATGGATCAGGCAATCCCAAATAAAACCAAGACTCTTTCCACAAAGGGCAAGCGTCCAGTCTGGTGGACCCCAGCCATTAACAAACTTTACAATAAGAGGAGAAAGCTATTACATGATAGAACAAAATCCATAAAGGGAAGTCACCCTGATCATTATTAGTAAAAATACGAGCACTCATAAAATCAACTAAGGCCAATTTTGAGAGAAAAATTGCCATGGATTCAAAGGACAATCATAAGGCCTTTTTCAGCTATGTTAGGAACCTGGGTGGAAACTCACAGATATGCTCAGAATTAGTCCAAAATGATACAAAATCACTGAACCCACAGACATTGCCAACATACTGGCAGACAGGTTCAGTGCAAACTTCACCCCTCTCCCCTAAAGGAGAGATAACTATCCCAGCCGAGTGTAGCCTCCCGGACATCTCAAATGCGCAGGTGAAAGCTGCTCTCTCTAAAGCTAAAAACACAGCATCAATGGGACGGATGGTGTCCCCGGCTGTGTGCTACACGAGCTAAATGAGGAATTAAACCCGCACATAAGGCAGCTGTTTAATCTCAGCCTTACCACAGGATACGTGCCCAAGGAGTGGCGTCACGGCAACTGTGGTCCCACTCCACAAAGGTGGCGCCTCACGGACCCTAGTAATTACGCCCCATAAGCTTAACAAGTCTAGTCTGCAAAGCTATGGAGAGGATCATAATGGAGCTCATAAACAAAGATATAGGGGACTTGCAGACATTGGACCCGACCCAGTTTGGTTTTGTCAAGGGAAGATCATGCCTTTTGAACTTGGTCGACTTCTTCGAAATAGTCACCAAGGCCATTGATGAGGAAAGGCAGTCCATACAGCCTACCTTGACCTTGCAAGGCTTTCAACACAATACCCCACTTGGGTATTGTAGAAAAACTTACCAGCTTAAATGTAAACCCATATGTCACAAGATGGGTTGCAAACTGGCTTAAGGACAGAACCCACAGGGTTAGAGTTGCTGGCGCTGTGTCAGACTCCAAGCCGGTCACAAGTGGTGTCCCACAGGGCTCGGTCCTTGGCCCCCTATTGTTTGGCATCTACTTCTCAGAAGTACAGGCCAACATGGGAGGACTTTGGCTGACAAAGTTTGCAGATGACTGCAAACTGGGCCATAGTGGAAAGTGCATCGGACACGGATATCCTTCAGAAGGGACTCACGGAAACAGATAGCTGGTGCCAGAGCCATGGCCTGAAGTTAAACGCCAAAAAATGTATAGTCATATCCTTCGGGAAAAACAAGGTAACCCCAAGCTACCATATAGGTGGCAATCCACTAAGCACAGAAGAGGTTATCAGGGACCTGGGGACCCAGGTTGACAGTGGCCTTTCTTTTGACACTCACATTGCTAAAGTGGTTAGAAAGACCTTCTACATTGCCCACCTGATCATGAAGGGATTCACATCCAGATCTAGTGAGGTCATTGTTCCCCTGTACTCTTCACTTATCAGACCAATGATCGAGTACAACGCCCCATTCGGGATGTATCTCACCCGACATCTGCAGCAATTGGAGAGACCCCAAAAGTTCCTCACCAAAAGGATAAAGGGACTCCAAAATCTGTCATATGCTGCCAGATTGAAGAAACTCCAGCTCTATTCAGTTGCATACCGTCTGCTCAGAGGTGACATGTGCCTGACATACAAGGCCATGTCCAACCCGGAATTAATGGACATGCTCCACCTCAAAAATCCAAATCCACCAAAACCACTAGAGCAAGTGACTTAAACCTTAGCACGGATATAAATAGGATGTGCTGGAGGGATAGATTTATCACTCAGAGACTCCCTATGCTGTGGAATAAAATCCCGGTCCATGTGAGGCAGAGCACCTCGCTGACTCTGTTCAAGAGAAATCTAGACCTGTGGATGGGAGATCGTAGGTTTACCCCGGGAATCATCTCTGGGTCACTGCTGGACAGAGGCACAACAAACTAATGGGCACAGTATTTTTTCATATAAGGGGTGGCATAAGCCACAATAATTTGGGCTAGGCTTATAAATGCCTTAGGGCAGATAGCCTAGTATAAACCTATGAACCTATGAACCTATATATATACACTTTGGTGTGTTTTGTAGTTTAGTAGGCTACCTTTTATTAGTTTAAAGCCGTTTTGCAGTGTTGATATAGATACCTAGGCTTATAGTTTTGATGGCCTTTTTCGGAAAGTTAAAATTAAAGTTAATTATTGCTGATATTGTTAGTATTTTTTTTTATTCCAGTCATGTCAAAGGAAAAAGAGCTTAAAGAACCCAGGCAGTCAGGGTTTAAAAAATGCGATCAGTGTAATCAGAAATTGTCGATTACCGATAGGCACTCTAGCTGTGTTTATTGCCTTGGTGCCCTCCATTTGCATGACCTACGTACCAAAGGCATGTCCATATTCATTAAGGATATCCACGCCTCCAGGCTAGTTGCTCAGAATAATGCATCTGAGGTTATCCAAGTGCAACTAACTCTGGTTAAAAGTGCAATCCAAATTGTAGTTTGCTACAGATCCCCCACCATGCCCCAGGATTCCTACTTCTCTTTTCTTGATATACTGGGAAATATTAGGGTTCAACCAAACACCCTAATAATGGGTGATTTCAACTAACTCACCATTAACTGGGAAAACTACTCATGTACCAACTCCTTCGCTCAACACTTCCTGGAATTCATAAATTCCAGTGCCCTGGATCAACTTATCCACACCCCCACCAGGGCAACAATATCCTAGACCCAGTCATTACCAGTATGAAAGACCAGTGTTCCACATCTGAAGTCAACTCCTCATTGGTCAGATCCAACCATAAGCCAATCACCCTAGATACCCACATCCCACCCCCACCCCCCATTAAGGAAATCATGGTAAAAAATTTCTCCAAAGCCAACTTCATGTTTCTTAAGACAGAAGTGGCGAACTTCATGATACCCATGCAGATGGACAATACAGTTACGACTGCTGAATCCTACACAGATACACTCTATAAGCACTTACACGAGTGCATGAATCGTGCTATCCAAAACAGAACCAAGATGCCATCCTCCTAAAAAAGGAAGCCAATCTGATAGTCCCCTGCCATAAACAAACTCTACAACAGAAGGATGAAACTGTTGCAAAAGAGAGTAAAATCCCACGAGTGGAGGAGTTCCCTGGTCAGCCTCAGTAAGAAGCTGAGATAAGATCCTCCAATGCTAGCTATGAAAACAAAATCACCACTGATTCTAGGGGCAACTACAAAGCATTCGATAGCTATGTCAAGAATCTCAATGGCAACACCCAGATCTGCTCTGAGCTACAGCACAATGGCATGAAAATTACAGAACCAACTGATATTGCCAACATCCTGACAGATAGGTTCAGTGGTAACTTTACCCCCCCTCACCCCCTAAAGGGCCCATATCTATACAGGAAGAATGCAGAGTTCCTGTAATCACAACTATGCAGGTAAAAGCTGCACTCTCTAAAGCCAAAAACACAGCATCCATGCTGCGTTTTACATGAACTTCAGAATGAACTGGCTCAGCACCTAAGCACTATGTTCAATCATAGTCACACATCAGGCTTTATCCCACTCCACAAAGGGGGAGCCACCACTGATCCCGGGAACTATCTCCCGATTAGCCTGATGAGCCTGGTCTGTAAGGCCATGGAACGTATCATCATGGAATTCATAAACAAAGACATTGGTAACCTCCAAACTCTGGACCCCACCCAGTTCGGGTTTGTGAAAGGCAGATCATGCCTCCCAAACCTGATAGACTTCTTTGAGGCAGTCACCAAAGCTGTAGACGAGGGTAAGGTGGTTCACACAGCCTATCTTGACCTCATCAAGGCTTTTGACACCATCTCCCCACTCTGGAATTATAGCTAAACTCACTAAACATCACAAAATGGGTTGCCAATTGGCTCAGTGACAGAACCCACACTGTAAAAGTTGCAGACTCCAAATCTGACTTCAAACCAGTGACAAGTAGAGTGCCACAGGGTTCAGTTCTGGGACCTCTACTGTTTGGTATCTACTTCTCTGAAGTACAGGCTAACACAGAAGGCCTTTGGCTAATGAAGTTCACAGATGACTGCAAACTAGGAGCTATAATTGAGTCCCCAAATGATGTGGACATCCTAGAGAAGGGCCTCACTGAGACAGGTGACCTCAAGCTCACTGCCAAAAAGTGCATTGTCATCCTCTTTGGTAAAAAATCTGTACCCACTAACTACTACATAGGTGGCAGTCTACTTTACGCTGAATGTGTGATAAGATACCTAGGGAACCAGGTGGACAATAGTCTTTCCTTTAATAATCACATCGCCACAGTAGTCAGGAAATCTTTCTACATGGTGCACCTCATCACAAAAGGGTTCTCATCTAGGAAAAAAGAGGTCATTGTTCTCCTCTACTCGACACTCATTAGACCCATTATAGAGTACAATGCCCCTTTTGGAATGTACCTCACAAGACATCTGCAGCAGCTGGAAAGGCCATAGAAGTATCTCACAAAGAGGATTAGTGGCCTCAAACAGATGCCCTACACTGACCGTCTCAAAAAACTCCAGCTTTACTCCGTAGCATATCACCTACTCCGAGGTGATCTCTGCCTAACATATAACATGTCAAACCCAGAGCTGTTGATGCTACACCTAAAGAAATCCCAATCCCTTCGAGCTACACGCTCTAGGGACCTAAACCTTGTCACCACAATAAACAGGACATCCTGGAGGGATAGATTTCTGTCCCAAAGATTTCCCATAATCTGGAACAAGCTACCCATTTATATCAAGCAAAGTTCCTCATTAGCGCTCTTCAAGAAAAATCTTGATAAGTGGATGGGAAATAGGAAATACACCCTGGGGATCACTTCTGTGGCTCTGCTTGACAGCTGCACAGGAAAATAACTTTCTTGGGTGGCATAAGCCAGGGAACCTTGTTGTTTAGGCTTACTTAGGCCCTTGGGCCGATAGCCTAGTACCTACCTATGAATCCCATTTGTCATGGAATTAGTAGAAGCATTCTGCTAGAGTGCAAAAATAAGCTTATTGTTAGGGACTTATTAAAGGTTCCCTTCTCAGAAGCTTTAGAGGGATCCCAGAGCTCCAAACCATCATCTCCTCTTCCAAATCTGAAAAAGTAAAAAGATCTGCTGTCTCAGTTCCAGCCTCGGAGCCACCTAATAAAGTGGTCGCTTTGGAACCAAGGGCTCTTGGCTCTGACACATCAAAATCTGCCTCTTTGGCTCCAAATGACACCTTGGAGCTGACAGAGTTGCTGACAAGTAGACTGTCTCCAATCTTGGAGCCGGTTACTCCCATTTTGAGATCATCCATATTGGATGGGGAAGTGTCATTATCTGATGATGAGGTGGAGCAGGTGGTGAAGAGACTGCTTCAAACATCAGTTCTGGAAAAAATTTTATCATCTCCAGCCCCAAAGGAATCAGAACCATCCTAGTCACCATCCCCATCCTCAGTTCCTCCTCCAACCCGACTTGTGGTTTTGGAGCCAGAGATCTTGTGTCCGATAATAGTGTAGGTGTCAGAACCTAGACCTCCCTTAAGTTCGTGGGTTCTGACATCTGCTCTGACTTCCTCAGTTCCATCGGTTTTCAAGGAGTCTAGGAGCTGATGTTCACCCATTGGGTCCAGGGTGGGGAGTTGGTGTGGGCAGTTGTCTGTTCTGACTCTAACCCTCAGTGCCTTGGCGAGGTTGAGCTCAGCTCCTACATCAGCTTCAGAGCCACCTGCTCTGCCTCAGGGTCAGTCCTCTGTCTCTTTGGAGCTGAGAACCTCTTTGGAGTAGGGTGAGGGGCCTTTGGTCTCAACATCACCTCATCCCCCCAAGCATAGAGACCCGGAGACCCAGGAAGCCTCTGCGGGTGGCATCATCTCTTCCAAAACTTCACTGGAGTACCCTTCTGAGGAGGACCCTTGAAAGAGAATGTGCAAGAGGAAGCACATAGACTCCCCTGAGTCCATCACTTCAGATACCGACCTGGATGATTCAGAAGGGTCCCCACGGTCCCCCTCTGAGGATGTCTTCTTTGCTGCTATCCTTGAGATCCTTAAACAGAGGGGTGGCTGGAAGCCCACCACCCCTTCAGAGGATGAGTCAGTATACCTCGAGGCTTTTGTGTCTTGCCCTTCCACCTCCTGGGTGTCTCCTCCCTACGACCAACTAATGAACGTAATATCTCATAAGAATTGGACTTCTCCAGACACAGTGGAGCCTGTTCTGCAGAGGCCCAATATATTCATTACAGCTACTACAGGAAAAGGAATTTTTAACCAAAGGTGTCCCTGTAGATCTGATGATGGTGGCAGTGGCCACCAAAAAGGAGTTTTCAGAGACCTCATCATCCGTCCATCCTCCAAATAATGAGTTGCAGACTATGGACAGGTATGGAAAGCATGCATTTTCTTTGGTGGCTTTTACACTGGAGTCACTAAATTACTTGACCCATTTTACAACACTTCAAAGAGATCTAGAAGAGCTGGGAGATATTCTTCAGGGTACTGTAGCTTCAGGGATCGTAGACAAAGTTTCTTCTCAGCTCTCCACTCTCAACTCAGTTGTTACCTCCTCCATGTGACTGATTTCATATGCAGCTGATGGATTGAGCAGAGCAGCAGGTACAGGAATTTCCTTAAGGAGACATTCCCGGATGCATTTATGCAATTTTGCTGATCCCTTCAAGTCTTCCTTCACCAAGGATGACTTTGATGACTCATCCCTTTTTGGGCCCAAAGTGAAAGAAGCTTTGACTAGGTGTGAACAGGAAGGGAAAACCTCATCTGCCGTATGAGTCCATTTTTCCATCCCCACTAGACCTTATCCCAAAGGTCAGAAAGGTGGAAAGATGTGGTTCTGCAAATCCCAAAAAGGTTTTTCCGATACATGTGGTGAAACTTCCCCCAGGAGCAAAGGGGGAAGGAACAATGGAAGACGCCGACCTTGCAGCAGAGGGGGTCTGTAGAATCAGGGTAACAGAGATACGTTCTCTGGCAAGCCCTTCCAGCACTCCTGAAAGGAGGCCTGCCTGTCCATTTCTGGAGGGAATCAGGGGATGCTTGTCACTGTACCCAAACACCTGGCTAGAAATCACTCAAGACAAATGGGTACAGACAATCATATCCAGGGGTTATTACATACCTTTTTCCACCCCCTTTCCTGTAAATCAGTCCATTCCAGATATTCCACCCTGTCAGAGGGACTATGCTACATCAGAGATACAGAAATTGCTAGAAAAAAGTGTCATCCAAAAGGTCCCCACAGACCAGATTAGATCTGAAACTTAATCAAGGTTCTTTTTAGTTCCAAAAAAGACAGGGGACTGGAGACCCATATTGGATCTTAGCAGATTTAACAGGTCTGTAAAAAAATCTAAGTTCCAGATGGTGACACTGCAGTTTATATTCCCTTTTCTCAGGAAAGACAATTGGATGTGCTCAATAGATCTTCAGGATGCATACTACCATATAAAGATGGACAGGCAATCCAGGAGACACTTTGTGCTTTTGGCTGGGAGCCAGTCATTACCAATTTCGAGCCCTGCCATTTTGTCTCACCACCACCCCCAGAGTGTTCACCAAATGCATGGCAGTGGTTACGGCTCACTTGAGATGTCTAGGACTCCGTGTGTTTCCATACCTAGACGACTGGCTCCTGACCACTACCATCAAGCATATACTACTACAAGCAAGGGATGAAACCATACTTCTTTGTTCCAAGCTAGGCATTACAATAAATTTCAAAAAATCTGCCTTATCACCTTCACAGCGTATTACTTTCTTAGGCGTAGAGTTGGATTCAAAAGAAATGGTGGCAAAACTTACCCCCAAGAGAATTCAGCCCCTACACCATCAAATCAGGAGCTTGATATCAAGAAGAAAGGTTCAGGCCAGGTCTGTGTTACAGGTTCTGGGTACCATAGCAGCAGCAATTCTTCTAGTACCTCTAACATGTCTGCATATGTGGGTCCTCCAATGGTTACTCTTTGCCCAATGGTCCATGCAAGATCCACCACTGTCACATCAGATAATTATCACAGATTCATGCAAGAAGGATCTTCTCTGGTGGCTTCAAATGAACCAGTTATTCTTGGGCTACCCATTTGTATTCCCACAATCAACTGCTGTACTGACCACGGACGCTTTTTAGATCGGGTGGGGCAGCATTATCTGGGAAAGACTGTTTAAGGCTTATGGCAAGAATATGAGAACCAATTGCATATCAATGTTCTAGAGATGAGAGTGGTGCTCTATGCATTGCAAGAATTCCAGGACTCTCTCCCAATAGGAACTGTTGCAATTCAAACAGACAACATGTTAATAGTGTGGTACAAAAACAAACGGGGAGGAACCAAATTGTATTTCCTATGTCGAGAGGCACAATGGGTATAGCAATGGGCTGTCTCTTCTCAATGTTTTCTGATAGCAATACACATCCTGGGAAAATCCAACGTGATAGCAGACAAACTCAGCAGAGTAATTATGTTGCCTCAAAAGCGGTCCCTGAAACAAGAAGTTACAGAAGAGATCTTCCGAAAATGGAGCCAGCCTTGCTGTGACATTTTTGCCACATCAATGAACGCCAAATGCAGCAGCTATTTTGCCTTCACCCCCCCCCCAGGGATGTCAACAAGGGATGCACTCATACAAAATTGGCCCCTGGGACTTCTTTATGCCTTTCCAACCTTCCCCTTAATACCCAAAGTACTTCAGAAAGCCAGCACATTGAACAGCACTATGATACTCATTGCTCCTTGCTGGCTTCAACAAATTTGGTTCTCCTTTCATTGGGCCCATCTCCTTAGGAACCGTGGATTCTGGACCCAGTTCCAGACATTTTGACCCACTCATCAGGAATCTTCCATCCGTCCATCCAGACCCTCAAGTTGACAGCATGGCTGCTCCAATTCCCCAAATAGCCAGGTGTTTTGATTTTTCCCCTGCAGTTAAATATATCTTGATCTCTTCCCACAAACCTTCTACAAGAAAACTGGATTCCAGTAAATGGAAAAGATTTTCATACTGGGCCGTTAAGCACAATATAGACCCCTTTACAGCTCCTATCATAGCAGTTCTAGAATGTCTCTCCAAAATTTTTGACAAAGGTGCAACAGCAGCTACCATCAGGATACAACTAGCAGCCATATCTAATTTCCATATTGAGGAGATGGGAATGTCTATCATGTCCCACAAGCTATGCAAGGCATTTCTGAAAGGTACCTTCCTGCTAAGCCCTCCAATCAGAGAACCTCTAGCCACTTGTGTCCTAAATTTTGTTCTAACTGCCTTAATCTTGCCTACATTTGAACCTGTATCATTATGTGATATAACGTTTTTGTCATGGAAAACTCTTTGCTTGGTAGCCATTATCTCCGCTAGATGGGTGTCTGAACTTCAAGCCCTCCTTATATAGTTTTCCACAAAGACAGGGTATCCTTAAAACATAATCCTTCTTTCTTACCAAAAGTTTGTTCAGAAAACAATTCAAGTCAATCTATTGAGTTGCCAGTGTTCTTCCCCAATTATAGCAACAAGGCAGAATATAAATTACATCAACTAGATATACACAGACAACTATACTTCTATTTGCACAGGACCAAAGACTTCAGAAAGTCAGACCAGATTTTTGTTTCCTTTTCAGACAAAAGGAAAGGATTACTGGTTTCTAAATTAACTCTGTCAAAATGGCTTCATAGACTGCATTTCCTTCTCACACAGCTTTAATAACAGACAATTACCAGGCAAAGTGAAGGGCCATTCCACAAAAGCAGTTGCAACTCCCTCTGCCTTTCAAGCTAAACTTCCCATGGATTCTATCTGTGCAGCTGACACATGGGTGAGACCTCATACCTTTATTTCTTATTACAAAGTAGACATGGTCTCCCGGAACAGGTCTTCCTTTGGATCCACTGTACTGAACAGTCTGTTTTCCTGAGGCATCCAAGGATGAAGGTGCTAGGAACGCTGTCCCAACCAGCAAGAATTAAGGCGAGATAGGACAACATAACAAGAAGTTATGTACTCACCATAATGTTCAGTGTTTGTTGTCCACCTTGCCTTTATTCTTGCATCCCACCCTCCTTTCCCCTCCTTTGCTCCTGGAGGATCGGGATGATATTCATATATATATATATATATATATATATATATATATACACGCACAGATGTAGATAGATATGTTGTTTTTTTTGAGTCTCTGGTTTCCTCCTCTCTTTCAGCTAGACTAGCTATGTTTATAAATATATATAGATAATAGTAGTGCTTTCACTTACAAACAAGCTCTGGGTAATCTACCCTAAGCATCATGGGATGGGGGTTAGCCTCGAGCCAGTGGAAGCTCTCGAGATTTTGTATTAGGCCGAGTCAGAGCTGATGCCCAACCAGCAAGAATAAAGGTGAGATGGACAACAAACATGGAACGTTATTGTGAGTACATAACTTCTTATTAGTATCTATGAATGCTTTTTTGTCTCTGTCTCTATTAAGATATTATTTGTGCATTGCAACACTTTAATACAAAGCTCATAACAAAGACTGCTAAGCAAAACAATAACACAAAAAAATTCATCTGCCAAATCTGTAACTGTAAACCCTTTATTCTGAAAATTAACTTGTGTCATTTCTGGTATACCTTACACAACATAGATGCATATGGTTATCCTTTTTTTCCTAACTGGCCATGCCCAATATCTCTTTCAGAGCACTTTAAGTCCATCAGCTGCAGTGGAATTTATTTTACCTTTAACCCATAAGTCTGCATCTTTCTGTTGCAACTGATGACATGTCCATATCTAATACAGAGCTGTTACACTTCAAACTGTTAGCTGCTGTAATCTTTGACTCTTTAAATTCTGAAAAAAACTGCATTCATCTCCTTTAGTAAAGATATATTTGTAACTGAAGTTTATCTGTATTGCTGTCATTTTTTAACTTTAAATAATGACAGATAAATGCTCTGGTTTGGTGCTGGACTGCCACACCCTTTATAGATAAGCTGAAAATCCTTTGTTATAGAGCTAGCAACAACACTGACTCTGGCTATGGAATGCATTATTTCTTTACTTTGCTCTGAAACAGTAGTTTGTGATTAAGTCTGTATATTATTTACTTTATCAGACTGATTAAAAATCTGAACTATTATTCCACTCATCCCCCTCCTTGCAATATTTGCACTTGCTTCTGAAAACAATAACTTATGTGAAATAATGTGAACATAAGACATTACAAAAGTATTTGGCCTGGAAATTTGCATATTACATAGACTGATTGTGTTTACGTCTGTATTTACCATACCGCAATTTAAGTTTGTATCTGGAATTATATGTAAACAAGAATTTATTACATTGTGAACATTTGTATTTGAAACTGTACTACAGCTTATCTCTGTATGTTGAATTCTGTTTTCTGTAGCAATTACACAAGAATTTGTATTTAAGTCTGAAATCATACTGATAAAAGCTGGCTAATTCCATAAATGCTCTACTGCAGTGTGCTTCTGTGATTTAACTCTGTGTCTAGAAATATTTAACATAGCTGAACTAGTAACCTTTAATTTTAAAAGAACATTTTTGGAACACGTGTTTTTTTTAGACTGCTTTACCCAATATTTAACTCTAAACCAAACATTTACTGGTGTCTTAACTGTAGAAGTAATACTTGACATGTTCATACTGATGTATTTAAACTTTTATGAGCTGTTAGCTAAAAAGTGCATATAAAGTCTTAGATAACTTTATGATTCTGGAAGAATGGATTCTGTCATCTGCAGCTTTTTAAAACCTTTTTCTTGCTTCTTCGCTGTGTGCCGTCACACTGGAAACTTGAAAGTTTGTGGAGATTAACTTGCTAATTTCTTTTATGTTTTGAAGGAATACTGCTGAAGTTTATATATTTTCTGAAATAGTGCTGGTCTGTTGAAGGGCTTTGAGGCTTTTTTCTTGAATTAAACACTAGTGCTATGCAATCTAAGAGCTGCAATTGTTTTATGTAGAGGTCATCTGCTCTGGCTGGTTTCAGCATGAAGTATTAGTGTTGTTTTACCGAAAGGTCTGCTCTGTAAGGAGTAACTAGTACTGTTTGTTGTGGCCTTATTTTTATATGGAGTTTACAGTCTTTTGTGTGGAAAAATACTGGTGTGCTGCTGAAAAATTTGTTATGAAACATTTGCTGTAGTTACTGATAGACTGGAATAAAGTGTTAAGCTAGCTGCTGCACTTGAAAGGGTTACTTACTACAGCTGTATTCACTAATGTTTGAAGCAGTGTTTCAAATGAACACTGGTACATGTAGTTTGACTGCTAAGAAGTTTGCTTTGAATTAAACACTTTCTGTAGATTTCTTTGTAGAACACAGTTTGATTGCTGTTGCAAGGTTGCTATGGGTTTTGGGACTTTTAACTGTTTTACCCCATTTATAGTGGCTCGCCATTGAAATAATTGACAAGACTGTGTTATACTTGAATTAACTGGAAACAACTTAAATGACACTAAAAGAAAAATCTATTTGTTAATTACCCAAACTTGTGCTGAACAGGTGCCAGTCTCTCCTTTATAGGCCAAGTCTTTTGTACTTTTCAGAATGAATTTTGCAAACACTGTAGTTTAGTTAATAATGATTTATTAGATGTTCACAATGTCCAAATAATGTCTTCATTAATAGTGCTGATAAACAATAACAGTCTGTAGAAATGCTGAAATTCTGGTTAACAGTGCTGCTAAATATATCCAAAGTTTCTGCATGTATTGATTCTCCTGAATAATATAAACTGAAACAGTCTTTATTTGGCCTGTCTTCTCTACTCAGGCTCGAGTGTCTGCACTGTACAGACCCTTTTACATATAAGTCCAAAAGCTAACTCATATTCTAAAATTCTGGATATTTAATCTTTTCTGTATGTTAGTCTAAAATGACCTTCCCAACTGCCTCAGAAGTATTTCCTAATAATACCAAAACATTGTAATGCTTTACACACCTTTTTAGCCTTGGTTTCCAAGCTTGGTCTTGCATGTGCCTCTTTATCTAGCATTCCATTGCTATGTACATCTTTGAGAAAGGAACATTCTGTAGCCAGCAAGATTGTATCTTTCCCTTAAAAAAGAAACATTCTCCATTTCTGTATTTTCTGCACATCTCATGCTTAGCCAGTAAGATTATATCTTTTCTTTCTAATAAACTGTCTTTCTGTGAAACTGAATGCTATATTTACTATAGTAAATTCACTAAGAATACCCTAACTCTAACAGATGCCAAGTACCCAATTACAAGAAGAATTATGGATTGGCAAATAGGCAGGCCAGCTGATTTGGTGGCAGGCTAATCCCCTAATTAGAATATGAGTCATAGACTGGTTAGGCTATTATTCACCTCCATCTCCTTGTTAAGGAAAAAGATTTATTCACAATGTTGTTATAAAAATAAAAAAAAAGTTTCCAGTTTTAAAAGTCTTTTTGATATATTTTTTTAGCTACAAAAAGGTCATATCCAAGAAGAACCTTAAAGAACCCACTCTGGAATCAAATCACATAAGGGAAAAAGCAGCCTGCATTGAAACACTGGACTCCACACTCAAAACTTCAGAACATGCACAAAAGGATTCTTGACAGGCATAGGTCCCCACCCTGGACCAGACAAAACTCCCATTCCCATGACCCCACAGACTCTCCACCCAGAAAACCAATGTGGACAAGGTACAGAACAAACTGGGAAAAAATGGATCTCCCACCAGAAATACAGAGAAAGACCCGCAGACTTTATGACTGCCTGCCACACTGAGACAGGGACTGGAAAGGAAAAAGGCACATCAAAACATTTCAGGAATACTACAAAAAAGGACACCAGCCAAACTACAGACTAAAGTCTGGAAACATAACAAGAAGTTACTCACTGAGATGGAGCTAAAAATAATGAAAAAAGGTCTTATATTTATTCCCCACAGTAGAAATGACCCAGCTAAGACCATTATAGACCTTGAACTCTATGTTAGAAAATTAAACTTGAAGGTGTTTTTCCTTGAAAAACAAACAAGAAAAAACAATAACACTGGATTGGACCTTGTAACTACTAAAAAATGAAAAAACACAGGGACGTTTGCCTTCCAATGATCCCAATCTGTGGATCATAACAATCAACATGTGAAACTGAAATAATAAAAAATCTTAGGAAAAATGGTAAAAGAAAGTACTATACTTTGTAATAAGGAAGGGCTAGCTCTTAAAGAACTTTGCTCAGATAAGACTAGAAGGCTAATGAAAGCTAATGAGGGAGGTGGCATCTTAGTAACAGACACTGCAGCCTACACTAGCAAGACTGAAGGCATGTTAAATAGCCCCCATTACTACATTACAGTCGATTTGGGTATTAATGAATCTGCCTATATCATCATCTTTGGAACACTGGAAACACTGCATGATATGGAACTTATAGGCAATAAACTACATGATTTTCTCTCAGTCCCACACGCTAAGATAACATCATTCTTTAGTATCCCAAAGCTATATAAGAAATCAAGGACCCTGTATACAGGCCAGTTGTGAGGCCATCACTGAGCCCATGGCCATATATTTCGAGGTCACTATCAAGCTACTAGTAGCCAGCATTAAACAATTTGTGCTGGACACACCCAATTTCCCACAAAAAAATGAAGGAATTCAATGTCTAACAAAATACCATGTTGGTCACAATAGATGTAAAGGCACTATATATGGTAGCACCTCACAGCCATTGTACCAATGCAATACAGGAAGTGCTTTTAAAAGGAAAAGGTGCCTTGCCAGGAGAAATTTAAAATACTTCTAAACTGTTACAAACCCTCCTCAGAAACAGTTATTTTGGTTTCAACAAAAACTATTGTAGACAGACAACCAGAACAGCAATAAGAGCAGAAATAACTACAAGTCTAGTGAATGTAGCACCAGACAAGAGGGGAACAGAGAAAGTCTATAACTTGGATTTTCAGTCTAACATTGCCTGCTACCTGCACTTTATTGTTGACATTTTTATCATATAGACATGCAATGAATTTTAGCTCCTAGAGTTCTTTGACTACATCAACAATTCCACCAACTTCCTCAGGTTTACCACACACTATAACAAATAAAAAGTAGATTTCCTGGATGGACAACTTACAAACAAACAAGCTGTTCAGAACACTGACAAAAGTTAATATGCCTTTTACACACCGACAGCATGCACCCTCAGATCACAAAAACATAATGTAATAAAGTCTCAAGGAATGCACATAGAAAGAGTTTCAAAAGAAATTAATGACTTGATTGTGAATCTTAATCTAAAAGTGGCTTTTTAGTTTATGGCTATGAAGCAAGAGTATTGCACTTTGTAGTGTATCCTATTAGAGATATTTAAGATCCAGAAAGACCTGATTGCTTTTCACCATATTAACAGACTCCACCTGGGCTTTGCCACCCTTTACAAAGACCCCAAAAATGAAGCAAGAAAATATAGCATGGCCATTACCTTCACTCTTGACCACTTATCTATCTGAAATATTATTAAGGAAAACTAGGACATTATCAACAGTAACAAACAAATTGCCAAAATCTTAGAACCAGAACCTAGGTTTATATATATATATATATATATATATATATATATATATATATATATATATATATATAAATATATAAAGAAAAAAGCAGAAGTATTAGGGACTATTTCGAGTGTAACGAGGACAAAACGGGAGTTTCAAATGTTAAGCTCAAAAATGTTCTTTCTGTGAACACATGAGCAACACAAACCATTTCACTTGTCCAAGTTCTTGGAAAAAAATACTACAGTAGGTATAAAGTTGACTGTAACATAGAAATGATAGTTTACAGAGCTCAGTGCACAACATGCAAAGCATTCTATGTTGGGAAAACTATTAAAAGCCTAGATATATGTATATCACACCATTTTTCTGATATTAGACATAGGATTAGTAGAAATGCTCTAGCAAAACATTCCATTGAGATGACTGATCACGCTAGGTTTAAATTTCATGTCCTTGGCAAAATTGTGGGCTTGCCTCTAGGTGGTAATAAGAATGTGCTGTCAGAAAAGAGAAAGTTGGAATTGCAAGTCAGGTTGAATGCATACAATAAACCAGGTCTCAACTTCAGATGTTCAAACAAGAGCATCCTTCAGCTTAAAAAAACTTAACCATAGGACTTTCTATTAATTCAAACAAAAAGGGACAGTCTGGAGATTGCCTTGCATTTTTGACCTGCTCCAAACCTCTACATTTAAGACAGGATTACCCACAGACAAGAAGCTGGTGGCTTGGGTATAAGGAATGGTAAGCAGGCAACTGGCACAAAGAAATGTAAAACTGACCACCACTGTATACTGGCTACTTGAAATGGGGTGAAGATGAAACCAGACACCTGAGGTTAACTCAAGCAGCTGCCACATGGACAATCACTGCTTAAACTTTAGATTTTTCAAATGGATCCTCACCAATAGGTTTTGCAATGTTTTACGGATAAATCAAACCAGTCATATTGGTGGTAAGCGGAAAAAGATCTTTTGAACCACTCTGGGCAATGCTGGCTGTCATTTGATGACATTCACCCACCAAAGTTTTTTTTTGACGGTAAATTGTATTTTTGATGGTCTGACTGTTAAATGTTACTTTTCTAATGCCCTGCTTTCAGTATTCTAAAGAAGCTTCTGTTCAGGAGCTAAAATATTTACTTTAATACTGGATGGATCTTTCAATTAGTTAACTGTGGCCCCATAAAATGGACACTCCTATTTTACTGTTTTTATTTACTACACTTTAATTTCAGATAGATTAATTATATAGACAGATTCATAGATTGTTACTAAGCTAACAACCTGGGTCTGATAACACTGGATGCCACATAAAAACGGGCACCCTTGATTCACTGTTCATGATGACTCAGACACATTGTTCCCATGAATCTATAAAAATAAATGGCTTTTCAATAGTTAAAAATTCTGTTAAAAAGAACTTTTAAAACTGGAAACTTTTTTTTTCATTTTTATTAACAACATTGTGAATGAATCTTTTTTCCTTAATAAGGAGATGGAGGTGAATAACAGGCTAAACAGTCTATAACCCATATTCTAATTAAGGACTTGGCCTCCCTACAAATCAGTTTGCCCAACTATTAAACAGTCCATGACTCTTATTCTAATTAGGGACTTGACCTTCCCTCGAACCAGAAGGCCCAACTATAAGCCAAAGAGGAAAAATAAGCTTACCCTCAATCATAATGGCTATTTTGCACCACAATTCCTTGTTTAGTATTATTCAAACAATTGCAATACTTTTTCAGGAAAAATGTATCTGATGAAGTCTGATAGACAAAAATGCTCATTACTTTGAATAAACCAGGCAATTTAAAGCTCAAAGAAGGATTACTTCCTATTTAAATTGCTTGATTTTGAGAATGTGTGCATTCTACACTGGTTTAATGTCTACCTGTAAAACCCCCTACAGAAATACAACAATGGATCACTTCAAATAAAGAGACTTTTCCTTTTGTTTTTACTTGCTGGTCCCAGGGAGAACCAGCCACTCCACTGGGTTTGGAGAATATAAGGGGACCTACTCCACAATAGGTACCTTACATGTTATACTGTAGGCAGTGCTGAACTGGTCATGTGCTCACCGTGTGCAACAGAGAAATGGTAAATCAAAGTCTGGCATTCAGAAACATTTTGTATCTTCCTACCTGCTATTGGCTGCATCAGTTAAAAAAGCAAAAAGTTTGAGTAAACACCTAAACAATTCATGTACAACATCCAGAAATAGTCTGGCAGCAAACAATATAGTTCTTGTGGACCCAAAATCTGAAGCTGCAGCATAAAAAAATACAACTCAAGACAAAAAAAAAAAGTAAATAAAAATCAGAAACAGTCTTTTTTGAGGCAAAATGTTTAAAGTTCATTGTTTCAATGGAAGCAATTGTTAAGGAGTCTCTACAGTTTAGCTGCACTTCTGTGGATTTACCAAAGAATGTCATGAAAAAGAAATGACTTGCTGTAACTTCACTTTCTTCAGTCCTGAGATACACAGACAACAATTTCTGCTTCTCAGCAGGATGTGCAGTCTGCTTCAGCTACAGCGAATGTACATTTTGTTCAGGCACTTGTAACCATTCACTTAGTATCGTGCTGCTACAAAATTGCTGCATAAGTGAGGAAAATACAAATTTGCACTGTTTTGCCAACTAGTGTTATAATATAAGGGACCCTGATTAAGAACACTGCACAGATGCAGTGTGGATAGGATGAGCAAAGATCAGTTATTCCAAGCAAGCAATAATAACACAACAGGGTGTGTGTTACTGTGTACATAACCCCCACCCAGGGGTGTTATGATAGGAGGCCCGACACCTGATGACCCCCCCCCTTTACTTTAGGCTTATAGCTATCTCATACATCTCAACCTCTTAGTGTAAGAATCACGGACAAAGCTGGACATAATGGAGGGGAGAAAGCTCCAAAAATAGGGACACATTTTAAATATTGCTTCTATAAACTTATAAAGTTGCTAAAATAACAGAGTTTGTGTTAACATGCATTTTATGAATGGTTTGAAGTCTGAAACTCAAATGTATGCCATTATTTTATGACTTCAATCCACAGATCATCCCAGTGTTTTGCCAGAAAACCACAAATGTTGAGGAACAGACCAAAAATATGAGGTACAAATCTAGACATTCTGTGAAAATCTGGACAGTTTAGAGGTATGGGCTATCTTGATCTAAGAGGTCAAGAGTTGTAAATCTCAACTGCAGCTGACAGCACTCAATTGCTCTCTCTTTATACACACACACACACACACACACACACACACTCACTTCTGCTTTCATGCACTCAAGCATGCATACAAACACACACATGATTTTTTTCATTTTATTTACTTTTACACTCGCTAAACAGCAAAAGCACTGCTTAGCGAGTGTAAAATAGAGGCTCAATTGATTTCGCTCTCACTCATACATGCATACACTCAGTGCACACCGATATAAAGACACATACATACTTTTTAAATCTTTTCTTTCCTTTTTTTTCATTTTACACTCGCTAAACATCACTCTCACTGCTTAGTGAGTTGGAATAATGACGGCCATTAACTTTCTTTCAGTCTGAACTCCATTTTTGAGAGGGCATTATTTGTATATTAGCACCCATTCTCTAAATTGATTTAATACTGTAATGGAAAAATAGGTGTCTTAACCCTTACTGTCTCATGCTTACAGGAGTTGGGCAAAGAGGTGGAGAACATTAAAAAATGATTTGGAATCAAATGCATGTATGAGAATGAACCAGTGAAAAGGAAGGCCTTGAATTACAAATATTAGAGCATAAGATAGGGAATGCCAGTCTGGTGCAACAAATTAAGCCTTTAACACAAAGTGTGATGACCTAGATGCAAAATGTCTAGATATAGAGTTCAGAACAGGAAGGCTCATTTTGGTTAATGTTTACTCCCTGAAAATTCTGAATGTATTTGATGGCATTTTATAAAATTACAAATGATGCTTCTAAATGGCGAAGTAAAGCTGACAGTGGTACACAAATTGGGCCCCTCTTGGCCTTGGCAAAACTGCCCTATGATAGCCTGTTTCTGCATTTTACAAGAGAAATCTAGTGTTTCTGCTATGAGGTACTGAGATGGTCTTTATTAATTCCTAGTTTCTTTCTGGTTTTGTTAGTTTCTTTAGCAAAAAAAAAAAAAAAAAAAAGAGGAAATATTTCACATCTACAAAAAGACATTATGCCAGAAGGGAATGTCTGCCAGATTCTAATTTGCAGTTCATTGCTATTTATTCTCCGTTTGCTGGGTATAAGTCAGTTCTGTCATACTTATACAGGAATACAGTGTTGCTTCAGGTGAATAATTTTAATAATGGCAGGGGACTTTAAGGGCACCTGAATAATAAGTTATAGTAAATGAAAAAGGGAATTAAGAAATATGAAGCTATTTCCTCATTATGAGATCTTTGCTCATCCTATACACACTGCATCTGTGCAGAGTTCTTAATCAGGGTCCCTTATATTATAACACTAGTTGGCAAAACAGTGCAAATTTGTATTTTCCTCATTGTGAGTAATTTAGTGGACTTAATGAAAAATGGTTAAAAAGGGGGTAGAGTTTTGTGGATATAAGGATCAAAAACAATCAGGTTGTCTATTTTCTCTGCTTTCTAAATAAATGTCAATGAATGGAAATTTCATAACAAGCCCCATACCAAGGTGAGAGTATTTATTTTTCATATATTTTTCATATTTTCCCAGTGGCTGCCCCGTCTCTGGAATAGATTTCCAATACATGTCAAACAGAGCACCTCACTGACCCTCTTCAAGCGCAACCTTTATGAGTAGATGGGAAACCACAAATTTGTCCCAGGGGTTCCATCTGTGTCCCTCATTGAAAGGGGCAACAGGTGCTGACTGAGATTTCTTTTTGGGTATAAACTCTTGACTAGGCTTGTAAGGGACCCAGGTGCATTAGCCTAGTAACCTCCTATAATCGTATAAATGGGTGCTATTTATGAAATGTACAGTGAGCTTCCTAATCCAACTAACATATAGGATGAAAATACAGTGACATATATGGGTGAACATGCAGTGCAAACAACTAGTGCTGCTTGAAAATGTAGGTCAGTGAATGATAATAATGCCCTGTCTTACAAAAAAAAAAGAAAAAAAAAATATATATCACAACTTTTGCATGATCAGCAAGAAGAAACTTGATTCCTACAAAAGTCTGTATCAGTATATGGAACAAGGAGGTAGCTTCATTGCTCAATTTCTTTCAGTGGGATTTCAAAATAATTAAATGCAATTTATAACAGGAACAAATTGCTTTAATACAGAGATATGTCAAAATGAAGTGAGCTTTTATTCCTTACTTTACAAATGGATACATTACATGTGGTAATATCTACAGTTACTAATCTGGAAAGTTCCTGGCACTGGTGCTCCCCCAGTGAATTCTATGAAAACCGTTCAGTCATCTATTACCATTTATACAACAGCTAATACAATCATTAGACAAGGGCCTTTCTGTTATGGACTCTGTTTTCTTTTAGTAGTTCATAAATATTTAACTGTAATATATGATATAATCCATCCCAGTTAATTTGGGTTTATCCCTAAGAGAAAGATGTCCTCTGTAAATCATATTTTACAAGCTTTATTGGTTCTTATTCAGTCTTGTTCAATTAAAGAAGTTTAATTGGTTCTTATTCAGTCTTGATCAATTAAAGCATTATCGGTTCATATTCATTGTCCTGTGCAATTAAAGAATTAACATTTTGTTCAAAAGATACAGTATATACAAAGTTTTTGACGTTATTAACAGAGATTATTTTTCATTTTCTTCAATCTACGTCTTTACCAAAAATCATTTTCAGTACTATGAAAAACTGATATTCATTTTTAAGTAATATGTGGCATTTTTATTCCAAGCTATCAAATATTACGTAAAAATTAATGTCACTTTCACAGTCCCACAGTGTATCAAAACTGTCCACTTTCCCTACATTATTTCTTACTGACTTAAATGCCACTTTGATGGCAGTTAAAGTTTTGGAAGAGTTGTACCCAGAAAAGTAAAACTTCAGCATAAAAAATCTTAGTTTATAGATATGATTTAATGCTCACTGTTGACATCTTCTTTAAAAAAACATACATTTTTGTTAAAATGGCACAGTATATATATATATATATATATATATATATATATATATATATATATAATCTGTCAGAGTATATGATTAATACAAAAAGAATATCAAATGTTCTACTTTTTACACCTGATGTAAATTTTCACACTGTGGCTTAGCTAGTACATTCATTAATTTTTTTGGAATGCTATCACTTGGCTATCTTGGTGGTATTCATTGTCACTATGCAAGTACACAGTGGGTATGTGCACTGGTTGCACACAGGCAGAGGCACGATGGAATTCAGAGACATAGCTGCACTTAAATTCAATGTTAGGAAAGTCGTAAAAATCTTTGTAGGCAAAAAAGTGTAGAATGAGATGTAAATGAGAATATGTGCAAAACACACAAATGTTTTCCCACATTTTGTGATTCATGGTCACTATTCGCTATGCAAGTGAGTGTTGAGCACTTTTCTAACAAAAAAGCAAATCCACTCCTTTTGCAGTCACTTTTCAATCAGGAAATGTAGCTTTGTTTTGCTGTTAGCATTGCTGTATCCCACTTTGAGTTGCTTACTTCTGTCATACCACAACCCGGTGCGATGAGTGTTATTCTGCGGCCTCAGAGGAGAAGATACAGGAAAATAATTACCTATATCAACTTTGAGGAGCAAGAGCTGCTTGACAAAGTTTGGAGTGCACAGGCAATTTATAAGGCCTTTGGTAAACTTGTACAGCCCATAAACTGGAACTGGAGGAATGCTTGGCCTTTCTATTCCTGCAGATAAAAAGGTATGTACAGCTCTGACTATACTTGCCACACAGACATTCCAGATACAGACTCGGGACACATTGGGTATCTCACAAGCTTCTGTCCTGATGATATTGCAGCAGCTAGCTCACGTGGATGAGCATATTTCCTAGTGTCACCACAAGACTGATCCAGTACCATGAATGGCATGTTTTCCTGAGGTTCTTTGTGCAACAGATTGCACCCATGTGGCCATTATAGCCCCATCTGGACCACAAGGAGAGGTACTGCAAAGGAAAGGGTTGACATTCCATCAGCTGCCAGGTAGTGTGTTATGCACATGGTGTATCACAAGCATTCTGACAGCATCTATGATTACCGCATATAGACATCAGTTCACTTTACTACCACTTCCTGCATAGTAGGATTCCACATGGTAACCAGGTTGGTAAATATACCCTAAATAACTTTTGTTTCCTATAGCTATTTATCTATATAATGACTAAGGTTTTAATGATTATCCACCCCATCTTCATGTGTCCTCTCTGTGTTAGCAAAAGATCATTCTCAGAAATAAATCTTGGGTTAAATGGCGGTCTACTAAGAATCAAACTGACCATCAAAACTTTAGAGAGCTTAGAAACAGCACAAAAAAAGCTATCCTGACAGATAAAAAGAACTATTACTTGCAATTACAACAATCCACCAAAAAAGAACCTAAAAAATTCTGGACTAGTATTAATAATCTTCTATCCCCAGGTCAGTCAATCACACCTAACCCTTAGGACTCTGACCCAGACAATCCTACAAAAACAGCCAACGACTAATTCTTTCTTCACCAACACTATCCAAACTCTTGCAAATCACCTATCTCCAGACACTACTAAACTACTCTCATCCACTTTAGATACTCTTCCTCCCCTTCACTTACAACCTGTATCTACCTCCTTTATCTTATCTCTACTCCAAAAACTTAAACCCACCACCCCCTCTGCTGACAAGCTTCCTGCAGAATTCTTGCAAATAGGAGCCAAAGCCACTGCCTATCCTATTTCTATCCTAATAAATAGATCTATAAAGGAAGGAATTTTCCCTTCCATATGGAAGATATCTCACATCATTCCCCTACATAAAGGGGGCAATTCTAATGACTTTTCAAACTTCCGTCCTATCGCACTTCTATCACCCATAGCTAAAATCATGGAAAAATGTATCCACAAACAACTACTTAACCACCTTCTCCATAACAACCTACTTGCAAACTGTCAACATGGATTTAGACCTTCCCACAGCACCACCACAGCATTACTTTCCTTTACCAACTCCATCAACTATTACCGCAACAACAATAATCTATCATCTTCTCTCTTCATAGACCTATCAAAAGCTTTTGACATGGTTAATCACAAACTTCTTCTGCATATGCTACAATCTCTCGCACTTCATCCCTCTTCCTTAACATGGTTCACATCTTACCTAGAAAACCATCAGCAAGCAGTATGTTGGAAAAATACACTATCTAATCTCCTTCCTATCTCTTTAGGAGTACCTCAAGGCTCTATCCTGGGTCCCGTTCTATTTTCTATCTTTATTAATGACCTCCAATCAGCTATTCCTAACACTATCTGCATACAATATGCAGATGATTCCACTATAATCTGCACTGCTTCCTCTCAAACTGAAATCCAGTCTCTTACCCAAAAAGCTTTTAACACTGTTGAACAGTGGTTCTCTGACCGTTGCCTACTCCTCAACCCCAAGAAAACCAAATTATTACTGTTTTCACCTACCCGTAAATCTTCCCCTCTAAATTTCTCTATCACTGCCACTGATAACACTTTTATTTCTCCTGATTCTACTACAAAACTACTAGGTATAACTATTGACAACAATCTTAACTTTGATTCTCACATCAACAACACAATAAAAGCAGTTAACAAAAAGATTGGATCCCTTTATAGAATCAAACCCTTCCTTACACCTGAAGCTAGGACCACCTTAGCTAGATCTCACCTTATCGCTACCCTTCTATATGCTTCCCCTATTTACACTAATCTTTCTAAATATAACCTTAAACTTGCTACATCTTACCATAATACTGCTCGATTTGCTACAGGATCCCCTTTTAGAACTCACCACTGTCTGAACCTAAAACAGCTAGGTTGGCTTGAACTTCCTAACAAGCTTATTTATCAACAACTCTTAATAGCTCACAAAATTCTATATCAACCATCCAAAACACCAATACTCTCTAACCTCATTACTCCTTATAATAACCTGAAACACCTACTTTCTTCAAACAAACTGCTGATTAATATTACCAAACCCAATAACTCTGCAGGTGACTGCCTTTTTTCCAACTCTATTGGAAAAATGTGGAACAAACTTCCTTCCGATATCTCATCCTTGTCCACTCTTCCACTATTTAAAAAACAACTAGAAATGCATCTTAATAAATACTGGCTTTGTTCTTGTACCAACCCTGATTGACCTTTCCTTCTTCCTTTCCACTACCATAATTTCTTCCTTCTCTTTTTCCTGTATCCTGATTGTTCCCCTCTTTAATCTCATATATATACTGTACAAAAAAAAAAAAATTTCTATCACATTTGTTTGTCAATTTGTTACTCACGCTATGTTTTATCATTTGTATATTGCAAGTATTTACTTATTTGATTATTAATCTTATCTTGTAATTGCTATTTCTTCTTATATGTGTTTTACGTGTACTAATTCAATTTTGTATACAATCTACTAACTCAATTTTGTACATAATCTTTTCATCTTTGTTTTCATCCTTTTATCTTTCTATCCTTTCTATCCTTTTATGTTTTTGTTTAAACTTGTAATAACCATTGGAGCTTTTCTCCCCAGGCCTCCACTGAAAATGGACATACATCCAGCTGGACTAGCCTGGTCAACAAATGTAAAATAAATAAATATTTTATTTTCCAGGTGACACAGGTTACCTACTTGTACCATAGCTAATGACACCACTCCATAACCCATAGGGAGCTGCAGAGGAGTACTTTAACAACACCCTATTCCAGACACAAGTAGTCACTGAGCAAGTGTTTGGTCTGCCAAAAAGCTGATTTACTGCCTAGACAAGTTGGAAGAGATCCTTCAATACGACCCTACAACTGCAAATAAGATGTTTACTGTTTGGTGCATTCTGCATAGCATAATGAATGCAATGTGAAATACATAATGAAAAAATCTAAATCTTATTAGAGATTCCTTGGTTTTATTGGATAAGTTAAACAATGTTGAATAAAATGATTTAATAGCAACAATAGATGTGAAATCTGTATATTCTGTTATCCCACATCAAATTGTCACCATGTGGTTTGGATTTAAATAATTAGAGAGCAACACATTTACAGCGATTAAGATTCACTTATTAACAGAAGCAATGGATTTGTTTCAACTTTTTTTTCATTTTGTGTTTTTGGAAAAGATATTTTAAGCAAACACTGAGGACAGAGATGGGTGCCATGATGGCACCCAGTTTTGCAAATTTGGTAGTGTCACTTTGGGAGGATAATTATGTATATAGAAATGAAAGTTTTACATATTCTACCTGCCTTGAGAGCATACTTAAGCAAAGAGTTTAAGGGAAGCATTAGCAAAGCAAATCATGATCTTAAAATATCCACTAAAAAAGATTTGTAGTGATTTTTGGTTTAACTATGTTAGAAAGTTAAGATGTAAGCCTAACAATATTTGGAGCTAGTCCAGAATACTACTACAGTCTCCAAGCCAAAGGAAATAGCTAATATCGTACCTAATAAATTCAGTGCAAAGTTTTATTCTAGCCACAGTTATAGCTATTCCACAATCCCAGCCACCCCCTTAATTATTATGATGGAACAATTTCTTGTAGCCCTATCAAAAAATAAGAATACTTCATCCATGGGCCCAGATAACATACTAGGTTGCCTGATTATCAGTGCTAAATGTGACCTTCCTGAACCCCTACTTACTCTCCTTAACCTAAGCCTCTTCACTGGTTATATTCCTGAAGCCTGGAAAACAGCCAATGTAATGCCATTACACAAGGGTGACCCAGTGACAGACCCTGGTATCTAAAGACCAGTTTGTCTTACTAGCCTCACATGTAAAGCTATGGAGCACATTCTTAGACCTCATTAATCTGTACATTAAAAATCTCTTAACCTTGGACCCTCATCAATTTGGCTTTGTCAAAGGAGGTCCCTGCCTCTTTAACTTCATTAATTTCTTTGAAAAAGTAATTAAAACAGTAGATAATGGTTATGTAGTGCACATGGCATATCAAAAGAAAGGCCAAGGCCTCTAACACTATTCCTCATCCAGGCATTACTGAAATACTTGTAAATCTGAATATAAATCCTTATATTGTAAAGTAGAAAACCAACTGGTTGTATGACTGAACTCATGTGGATAAAGTTGCTGGTGTCACTTCTGAAAGCAAACATAAGTTGCCAGTAGTGTGTCATAGGGTTCAGTTTTGGGACATCTTCATAACTAAAAGGATCAGTGGTCTCAAAAATCTGAGGTATCAGAAGAAACTGTCTGCCCTTTCTTTCTCCATACTCAGTCTCTTACTGACTTGTCCATAGAGATCTCTGCACAGACTTTTGAGACATTAAAGATGCAGCCATATGTAACCTCCTATTCTTTCACAGAACTAATGACAGCTCAAATACTTGACTGAAGGAACTAAACATTAATTGGCAGATAAACAAGACACACTGGAGTAATAGATTAATATCCCATTGTATCCCTTAGTTTCTGGAACAAACTTTTACTGGAAACACTACATGTCAACAAGGAAAGTATCACCCTTGGAACCTTCAAGGTAAAGCTAGATAATATGATGGGTGGCCTCAAATTCTGCCCTGGTATAACTTGTCTTATCCTCTTTCAGGCTATAGGGTTTTTTTGGGTATGGCATTTAATGGTTTGCAGACTGATGACCTATGAAATTTAATATGTTAAGTTTTATGCTTTATTTATGACATTACTTTAGTGTGGAGTGATAATAAACATTTCTAACGTTTCTATGTAAACATTTGCCAAACAAGACTTCTTTTTTGAAAATTACTCTTTATTCAAGTGAATATACAGTGAAGTATTTGGATTTGTTAATATATATATATATATATATATATATATATATATATATATATATATATATATATATATACACACACACACACACAAATGGAAGATTAGTGTCATACATACAAAAAAAATAATAATGCTTTATCAGCATACATCCAGTTCATAAGAAAAAATAATGCAGCTTTTGGACGAATATGTAGAGTAGAAATATATACCAAGGAAGTCTTTTATTTAACGAATTTACAATAAGAGGAAATCCTTATAAAATGCATACAGTTTCTAAACATGTTTTAAGTAACAGATTAAAGTCTAAGGAATATGTTTGATAGCTCTAAACATTTAGCCACTGTTTCTCTATGCAGTGAAGGTGAAGGGCCACCAGATGGTGCTATAGGCTTCAAATTAATAAGACTAAAATAATGTTATTACCCTGTACAGCAGATTCAGAGGATTAAATGCTTTTTAAAAGAAAACTGGAAAATATTTAAAGGTTATGCTGAAGAGATGAAAATGATTGATAATGAGACATTGTTTGTTAATGAAAGAAATGTTAATTTGAAGGATTTACGTAATCAAAAACAAAGAATGACAGTAATGAAGAAAGGAATTTGTAAATCATTATATTTGGGCATATTTGTCTGTTCATTTTTGATGGTCCTTCTGTCATATACTAGCTTTTGTCATTTTAATAGTTCTAAAAAATGTGGCATATTTTGCATGGTGCTCTGCACGTGAATGTTTTTATATCGACAAAATTACTAGGTTACTTAAAAACAGGATTTGCAAACATGTTGATTCCTGAAAGAAACTAAAATCTTTCTTTATCCATACAGCAGGTCATACCATACATTAGAAAATGTGAGTGCAGGTCCAAAAAATTAATATGTGGACTGATCTTGGAGATTACCTGAGTTAACTGGTACCCAAAGATTTGGAGTACAATGGAGGCACAGGTACAAAGAAAAAACCTGCAAAGGTGATACCCCCAACCAGCTTACCAAGTGGGTGTCAGAAGTGCAGGAGAGATGGCCAGAGTTCTGTAGCAAGTATGGTAACTTCATTATTAATACGTATAAAAATATCCAAGGTGTAGGTTGACACTGTGGAGATCATGGCTAGCTTTACTCTTCTTTCTGAAAATTTTTTAACAATCATTTATTCTGTAATTCTTACAAATAACTGCAATGTAATGTATAGCATGTGTATAGCTGTAGATGGAGTGCTGCTGAACTACTTACTGGTCAAGAATGTTGTATCTATGGTAACTTTGCAGTTAGACAGTTTCAGCATGGACACATTCAGGTAGCTTTGATTCTGATTGTAATAACATGGCAGCATTATGAATTATAATGTGTGAATGTTATATGATAATTTCTCTAAGACTTCAGAACAGGGAAAACAAACAGCAGCTCAACCTCTTACATAATCTTTCCCCTTTCCTCTAAATTTTTTGAAAATATCTTCAGAGTAATTGCTAAAGGATGGCTTTATTGACTGGGCTTCTACTGGCTTGGCTTTCACATCATCTGGAAGAGACTGAAACCTCAGCGAAGCATATCTTCTAAGGACTGAACCAGTGGCAAATGCTCTAGAAAAGGCATCAGTTGCAACATACCCACATTTAATTCAGTGCCTCAGCACCTGAGACGCAGATCTGTTCAAGTCTTCTAAAGAAGATAGCATTGTAGTCTGGAACATCAGAAACTATCTTGGCCATATTATCGAAAATGGAAAGCAAGTATCTAGTTATGGGCTTTTGGTAGCTGATTGCTCTAGAGGGCGACTATGTGAAGACATTTTTACCTTACCAATCCATTGCCTTACTATCCTTGCCCATTAAGGATAGTACTGGTGGAAGATGGAATTTGGATACCTTGTATGATTCCAAAGAAACAACAGTATAATGAGATGAAGGATTTTTATATAGAAATTTGAGAGTTTCTGGTTATTTATAAAATGTGTCTGGCTTTTTAAGTGCAGAGTATTGGGAGTCTGGAACCAAAGAAGCTGACAAAGTTATCCTCTACAGCTTCTAAAACTGGTGGTACAGCAGAAGGTTTGGGCATCTCCATGTTCAGGAGCTCATAGTAGTAAAACCTTTTTAATTAATCTGATAACTGTTTGCCTTCCCATTTAAAATATTCCTTCATCTTACAGATGTATTTCATTAGGCTATGATTTAGAATCCAAAGGAGACTGTTTTTGTGATGCATTATCATGGGCCTTGGACTCTGAATCAGAAGAATATGTAGTTGACAAAAGCTTTGTACATTTTTTCTTCAGAGTAGGACTCCCTTTTCCTCTTATCAGGGGAAGAAGCAGAGGAAGGAAAAGTAAACTAAAGACTGAAAGGCCATGAGAGATTTAAATAAGCACTTTGAAAAATGATCTTCCATGGGGTTTCTTGATGGAGTAACATGAGGAGAAATGTGTCTGTTTTGAGAGATAGCTGGACATAACTCCATGAAGCTACCTGGGATGACTTCTTCGATTGACAATTGGAGGACTCCCCTCGTTCCTTCTGAAAGAATAAGCCTTGGTGGCTGGATTGACTGTCTGGTCAAAAGGTTTGTATGTGCTTGACCCCTGCACCATGATGAGTCCTGAGAGCATGTATAAGCTTGACAGATGGATAGTCCAAGGCCTGATCATGTGCCTTAGTGGAGATGTCCAACTCCAACTGACTAAAAGAAGGAAAGAAACTTCTCTGAAGACTTGGCCTCTTCTTTTGATTTTTTAAAATATTTTTCAGGCTGAAGGGGAAAATCCAAGGCAGATAATTCAGAAGCCATCTTAGTGCGAGCTAAAGCCTCGAGTCTCTTACTTTCACTGTAAGATTTAAGGAATTAATTGACCTCTTATGGTTTTATGTACCAAAGATTTGCAAATAGAATAGTTGCTGTGATTGTACTCAGGATAAAAAAAAAAAAGACATTGAGAATATTTATCTTTATTGTGCATTTGATTACCACAGTCACAGTTACCCTTTCTCTCTGGCATGATAAGTAGAGTTTACCACAAATTTTCAAAAAAAAAAGAAGGAAGGGTCCAAATCAGGATACTTGTCTGCCAATAAATGTTTGTAATTGGAGCAGACAGAGAGATTTTGATGTAGTCTTCATTCATGGTCTAGCAATAAGTTCAAGGGATTTTCGCACTCTTACATGCCTTAACTACATAGGTCAGAGGTTAGATGTACAGTAATGGGGAAGGTGCCTAAGCTTTTGTCAGCTAGCTGACATATGATATCCATGACAGGAAATGTCCTATAATTGAGGAATACTGCAACAGTGATTAAAAAAGAACCTCTTTAGATAACATATCAAGTTCTTTACATATAGTTTTACATAAAGATTTATTAAGGGGATGGGGTGCAGAAAAAAGGTACAAATTCCAGTGAAGAAAAAAGTACAAATTACATAACCTCATAATGTTCCACTCCCTCTTCAAACATAACTAGTCATACTCCACAAGAGTTTCTAATATGAACTGCAGCACCATCCCTTCATAAACATCAAAAATCAAGAAGCAAGCCACTGTGGTGGCATATTGAGATGAAGCCCTGACTATGACCTAAGTGACCTGGGTTCCATTAGTGGCTCAGGCATTGACAGAAGTGGCAGGGAAGGATGAGCATTACCAACCTTGGTGTGAAGGTGGACCTTTAGATGTCTACTGTGTTGATCCCTGGTGGATGCTGGGAAAGGCACACCGGTAGATATGCCTAAAGAGGGGAACAGGGTGGAGACATGACTGAGCTGCTGTGGCGGTGGGGCGATACACCACACATCTCCACTGCATGCTCACCCCCCCCCCCCCAGGTATGCATTAGGTCTATGGGAGGTAGGATAAGTAAACCCCCCAGATGGAATGTATGAAGTTCCAAGCTCCTGGATGCCTATGTCCAAGACTAGCCCCTGCAACACCAGACTAAAAGTTTGGGGGGAAGCCAGAATACCTGACATAGGTGGGTAGGCTGGGTACCAGGATGATATCATGTAGGACAGAGAGAAGGAACAAAAAAATCAAGGAGCAGCAAAACTGGTATTTTTCAATGTTCAATTTTATTTTAAGACTTTAAAATGCAGCACTTGTTTTTATAAACATAACTAGTTTGCATAATCAGATTTTAAAAAATGATTGCCAGAATGCCTCATGCTAGTAATTCTCCTAGAATCCTTTGGTTTAGTATTGTCTTCAGGTATAGTACTATGTATGTGTGCAAACCACCTATACTCTCAATATTTCAGGCATAGAAAAGAGTTAAAACATTCGCATCACTTTTAACATCTCTACCATTCTGTTTCAAAGGTTATCCTGGTGAAATCCTCTCTCTGCTTCATTCCTTTTAGCCTCAAGGGGCTCTGCCATTTGATAACAATGCAAATCAGCAATTAAAATGTTAACTTGCATCCTGAATGCAGGGGCCCTCATATGCCTGCAAGCTGATTTGAGTAAATTTGACTGTGTAAATTATTTTAGAAATGTTTACACTAGAGAAACAGATTTAGGAAATCTCAAAGAAGTCTAAACCCTCTTAAATGTTGTAGAAGCAGTTTAAAACTGTGACACCCATGCACTGGCCCCAGTAATCAAGGAGCCTCAATCTTCATCACTAACACCAGTGAGGGGTGTCAACATTAGGAAGGATAACAAGTACACACACAGTAAAGTACAATTTCCCTTAAGAGCACACAGAGATCAGTCAGTCTGGGGCTGGTTTCTCCCTTTCTCTCCAGATCCCCAGTAAGACTCCCCAATGGCACAGCTATAGGGTCCAGGTCTCAGTCTAGTGGTCAAGATAAAACCTCCAGTGCTCTCCCTGTCCAACCAGTGCTTCATGTCCCTGCCCAAGTAGCTGACACACACACACACACACACACACACACTTTGAGATATGAGTTATATACAAACAGACACTCCTGGGGAAGGCTGGCACAGGTTCTCCAGCTATGCCCCTTCTCTGCCCAGCCTATAAGATGGAAATCACTGCCACCAACCACAAATATCAGCTACTGATAAGGCCCTTACCAAAGGGTGTCCAATTTTACTGTGCAATATTATTATCCAATTAGTAAGTATGACAAACAGCAAGGCTTATTGGAGTGGCTTGGACAGTATCACTATATGCATGCAATGTACTCTAGAGCTTAAATTATCTCTACACAAAACAGTCACAGTTGAAAGGTTTAAAAATATTAAATAATAAATAATAAAAACATAAGTCAAATCTCTTCAATTCAAAAAAAATCCTAATCAAGAGTTCAGACAAAAGAAAATGCTTAAAATAATACCGTAGAATAGTCTGACATCAATATAGAAAACAGCTAGACTAAACTTACTATTTTCTATCTATTTCTAAGAGAAACAATGTTCTAAATAACTTGCATACATACAGAGCAAAGGCAGAGTACTGGTGAGTAGATGTGTTCAGGTTCAGACTAAATCCAAAATGCTCTAATTCTCTCTCTCTGAGAAAGTCCTAAATTGATAATACATCACTGCAGACTCATTTTAGATTACATCATTCCTGACACTCCTCTGGTTTAATTTCCCAGGATAACAGAAACTCAGACTTTAACAATTCTTTGATCTTGCACCTGGTCAGGAAGCTACAGCAATAAAAGACATTACATATGTAAAATCTAGCAATTAACTATGGTCTCAAAACAATAGAAAGAATGTGCTGGTCCAGACATTACATCTCTGAGTTTGAGATCAAACAGTCTTACAGTGCTTGACTTATCAGCTTTCTTCCAGCAGAATGTACTGTGGTTACATTTTTGAAGCTCAGAACAACATATAGTTTAATCATAACATATAGTTCTCTTTTACATTTGTAAAACCAGCCTGTGGATTATATTAATATTTACAAATCACATAGAATTATATTTGCCAGATTCTATCTGGCTGGGCTTGCAGCCTTTCAGTTTTTCACATTTTTCCCCTCCATGAGAACTCAAGCTAGTTTTTCAAGTGAGCCTGGAGAAACATTGCTTGAGAGAGTTAGGTCTAGCTGAGTAAACCTTACCCAATTCCCTGTCTTGAGAGCCCATCTGCGTTGGCATTACTAATCCCACTGCAGTGCTGCACTGACATATCATATGATTGCAACTCTAGGCTCCATCTTAGCAACTTAGCATTTGCTGCCTGGCTCAGTGTAACCATGTTAGGGGATTGTGATCTGTAACTACAGTGAATTTCCTTCCATACAGATAAGGCTCAAGTTTCTGCAGTGCCCACACTATGGCTAGACATTCCTTTTCTACAGCTGCATAGCATTCCTCCCTGGGTTGGAGCCTACAACTGAGATAAACCACTGGGCACTCTTCTCCCTCTGAAGAAATCTGGCTAAGTACAGCCCCCACCCCATGGTTTGAACCATCCACCTGCGCAACAAATTATTTGCTGTAATCTGGACTGGCTAACATATGGGGTCCTCCAAAAGCTTCTTTAAGCTTCTGGAATGCCTGCTCAAATGCTGTGGGCTACACTACCTTATCTGGCCTGTTTTTCCTTGTCAGATCTGTGAGGGGAGCAGCTCTGGTACTATAACTGGGGACGAACTTTCTGTAGTACCCTGCTGTCCCTAAGAATGCCCTCACCTGCTTTTTGGTAACAGGTGCAGGCCATGCCTGAATGGCTTCCACTTTGACAGGTTCTGGCCTGATCTTACCACTCCCCACTCTATGTCCCAGGTAGGATACCCACCTGACATTTGCTGGGCTTAATGGTCAACCCTGCCCTCTGTAGTCTGCCCAGCATATTCTCTGACATGATGAAGGTGCTCTTGCCAGGAATGGCTGTAGATGGCAATATCATCTAAGTAAGCAAGGCAAACCCTCCTGCTAGGATATGATCTACCAGCCTCTGGAAAGTTACTGGGGCATTTTTCATCCCAAAGGGCATCTTTGTGAACTCATACAAGCCAAAAGGAGTCACAAAGGCTGACCTCTCTCTAGCACTGGGAGTCAAGGGCACCTGCCAGTAACCCTTGGTAAGATCAATGGTTCATAGGTAGGTACTAGGCTATCTTCCCGAAGGCATTTATAAGCCTAGCCAGAATGTGTTGGCTTTTGCCACCCCCTTAGATTAGTTCCCTGTGCCTCTGTCCAGCAGAGCCATTGATGTGATCCTTGGGGTAAACTTTCTGTTTCCCATCTACTCAAGGTTTTTCTTGAAGAGGGTTAGTGAGGAGCTCTGCCTAATGTAGATTGGAATCTTGTTCCAGAGCATGGGAAGTCTCTGGGACAGGAATCTATCCCTCCAGCACGTCCTATTTATTGTTGTGGTGAGGTTTAGATCCCTGGAGCGTGTGGCTTGAGGGATATGGTTTTCTTTTGGTGGGGCACGTCCATCAATTCTGGGTTGGACATGGTCTTGTATGTCAGGTAGAGATCACCTCTGAGTAGGCGGTATGCAACAGAGTACAGCTGGAGTTTCTTCAGTCGAGCTGCATAGGGCATCTGCTTGGGGCCAGTGATCCTCTTGGTGAGGTACTTCTGTGGTCTTTCCAGTTGTTGCAGGTGTCTTGCAAGGTACATCCCAAATGGGGCATTGTACTTTATGATGGGTCTGATGAGTGATGCATAGAGGGGCCCAATGACCTCTTTCGATCTGGATGCAAACCCTTTTGTGATTAGGTGGGCTACATAGAAGGATTTTCTAACCACTTTGGCGATGTGATTATCAAAGGAGAGGTTGCTATCTACTTGGGTCCCCAGATCCCTTATTATGTCTTCCATATTTAGGGGGCTACCTCCTATGTGGTAGTTTGTGGGTACTTTGTTTTTTCCAAAGGGGATGACTATGCACTTTTTGGCATTTAGCTTGAGGCCATGGTTTTGACACCAGGTATCTGTCTCAGTGAGACCCATTTGGAGGATGTCTGTGTCAGCCAGAGAGTCAATTATAGCCCCTAGTTTGCAGTCGTCTGTGAACTTGGTCAGCCATAGTCCTCCTGTGCTTGCCTGTACCTCTGAGAAGTATATGCCGAACAGCAGGGGTCCTAGAACTGAGCCCTGGGGAATGCCACTTGTATCTGGTTTAGAGTCAGACCTAGCTCCCGCAACTCTTACCATGTGGGTTCCGTCTGTGAGCCAGTTGGCAACCCATCTCATGACATAGAGGTTTATGTTCAGGCTGGTAAGCTTGTCTATAATACCTGAGTGGGGAATGGTGTCAAAGGCCTTTGCAAGGTCTAGGTAGGCTGTGTGGACCACCTTTCCCTTATCTATAGCCTTGGTAACTGTCTTAAAGAAGTCCACAAGATTTAGGAGGCATGATCATCCCTTAACAAAGCTGAACTGGGTAGGATCCAGTGTTTGGAGGTTTTCAATGTCTCTGTTAATGAGATCCATGGTGATGTACTCCATAGCTTTGCAGACCAAGCTCATCAGGCTTATAGGGCGATAGTTCCCAGGGTCCGCTGTGGCTCCTCCTTTGTGGAGTGGAATAACCGTTGCTGTGCACAACTCTGTGGGCACATAGCCTGTGGAGAGGCTGAGTTTAAACAGTGTGTTTAGGTGAGCGGTTAGTTCATCTTTGAACTCTTGTAGGATGCAGCCTGGGACACCATCCGGTCCCATTGATGCTGTGTTTTTGGCTTTGGAGAGGGCTGTTGTAACCTGATTGTCTGTAATTTCAGGGGCACTACATTCTTCTGGTATAGTTATGGGCCTTTTTGGGGGTGAAGTTTGCACTGAACCTGTCTGCCAGGATGTTGGCTACATTGGTCAGTTCAGTGTATTTTGCGCCATTCTGCACTAACTGCGAGCAGATCTGAGAATTGCCACTTAGATTCATGACATAACTAAAGAATGCCTTGTGGTTATCTTTGGAGTCCATGGCAATTTTTCTTTCGAAGCTAGCCTTGGGTGATTTTATGAGGGAATGTAGTTTCTTGCTGATACTGATCAGGGATGTCTTCCCTTCTTGGGATTGTACTCTTTTCTGCACTAATTTCCTCCTTCTATTGTATAGCTTGTTTATGGCAGGGGTCCACCAGACTGGTTTCCTTTTCTTGGAGGAGTGAGTCTTGGTTTTGTTTGGGATAGCATGATCCATGCATTCTTGTAGGTGCCCGTAGAGTGCATTAGTAAAGGATTTTGCAGCTTGGACAGCATTATCCTTTAGCATGGGGGCTTTGAAACTTCCCACCTCGGTCTTAAGTAACGTGAAGTTTGCTTTTGAAAAGTTTTTCACGGTGGTTTCTTTGGCCAGGGGTGGTGGCGGAATGTGGATATCCAGAGTGATTAGTTTATGGTCAGATCTAACAAGCGAGGGGTTGACCTCTGGTGTGGAACACTGGTTGCCCATGTTGGTGATGACCAGGTCCAATATGCTGTCACCTCTGGTGGGGGTGTTGATCAGTTGATCCAGGGCATTTGAGTTTATACATTCTAGGAAATGTTGGGCAAGGGAGTTTGTACTTGAGTAGTTCTCCCAGTTAATGTTTGAGTAATTAAAATCACCCAATATCAGGGTGTTTGGTAGGACCTTTATGTTTCCCAGTGTTTCCAGGAATGCAAGGTGGGGGTCCTGGGACATGGGTGATCTGTAGCAAGTTATAATTTGAATAGCAGTTTTGCCCATTGTTAGTTGCACGTGGATGGTCTCTGAAGCATCATGCTGTGCCACTAACCTGGAGTTGTGGGTATCCTTGATGAATATGGATACTCCCCCGCCTTTTGTATTTCGGTCCGAGTTTTGTAGCTGAAATGTATGATATGAGTTGTAGCCTGGTAGTGCTGGGGTGCTCTCTGGAGCCTTAAACCAGGTTTCTGTTACTGCACATATATCGATTTTCTCCATACTGAGGAGTGCCTCGAGTGCATGCATTTTGAGGTTTAGACTTCTGGCACTGAGTAACATTACCCTCAGTTTTTTGTTACTTGTGCTATTTATGGCAGTGGATTTGTCTTTTGAGCCTTGCCTAAAAAAGGCACTATAGGGGTGGCAAGAGCCTTGGCCAGTATTCAAAAGCCTAAGGATGACAGGTGCAAGCCATCTCTGGAAAAGCAGCGTGGCTTGTTGAGCATGTCATCCCAGGCTGACAGACACTGGATCCCCTTTGATGACACCAGAAGCTTAGCCAATTGTTGAACTTGATAATTTTTTCTCTATACTGTGGTATCATTCTTAGTGAGGGCAGGATACCACTCTGAGTCAGGATCATACCGGCCTGGGCTACATGATCAGAGAGCTCCTCCATGTCTCTTTTCATGTAATCCAGGGAGGTATAGCTCAGGTCATTCACACCAACATGGACAATAAACCAATACTGCAAGCTGCTCCCACTGGTACTCCCACTCCCACAAACAAGGAAGACAAATAGGGGAGGGTCACACAAGATAGAACAGACTGGAAATGATGGGATAGTGAAGATTAATAACATTACTAGCGAATATAATCAGTTTTTTATTCATAATTACACCCAAATAGAGGTAAAGAAAGAGCACTTTACCCTGTTCAGTAAAGGAATGAAATTTGTGCCAGTAAAAAGATTTAGAGTCGAAGATTTCATCACTGACTTCAAAAAATATCTTAGGAAACTAAACCTAGCTCTGTTATTTAATAATGGCAAAAAGAAAACAAAATTTAATAGTGGTTTCAAGAAGAAAAGTATATTCACGCCACGCCTTAACACTACTCTGGGAATATATGAAAAAATGGTTATTGATGAGTTATATGCATATAGTACCAAGGTAAATAATAATAAAGTTACATACAATTTGACCACCCAGGAGGCTTTAGTATTAAGAGAACTACAATCCAATAAAAGGATAAGAATTATGAAACCCGACAAGGGGGGAGGGGTGGTCCTATATGATCAGGAAGAATATAAGAATAAAATTAATGGAATCTTACTAAATTCAGGTAATTATAATGTTTCATCTATAAATGAAGTAAACATAGGTTATAATAAAATTAACCTTTATTTAGAAGACCTGCTGATAGATGAAAGGATTAGTGGGGACCTTTATGATTATCTTAAAGTTGAATTTCCTATAATAAGTACTATAGTAGGCATCCCTAAGATCCATAAGAACTTGGTGGACCCCCCTTTCAGGCCTATCATTTCGGGTAATAAGTCAAAAACCTTCAATTTTGGAGAGGTAGTAGACGGATGGTTAAAGCCATTATATAAGTCCATCCGGCATATAATAATTGACTCCTGGGATTTCTTGGGAAGGTTAAGGAATGACATGTTAACTCCTGGAGCTCTTTTGGTGACCATTGATGTGGTCAATTTATTTTCAAACATACCACAGGATGAATGACTGTTTAGGTTAGAAAACTGTATGAAAAAATTAAGCAACTACTCTTGTGATAAGATAGAACTCACAGTGGAATTTATGGAATTGATTTTGAAACACAATTATATCATGTTCGAAGGTGAGCATTACATTCAAACTAAAGGAGTAGCAATGGGGGCAGCCTGTGCCCCCATTTTTGCTAATCTATATTTGTATGATTGGGAAGATGAACATATATTCAAAAGCAAGTGGTTTCATGAAATTTCTTGTTACTATCGCTTTTTGGATGACATATTTTTGATATGGAAAAGCAATAGGGATGAGTTAGAACTGTTCATGGCTTATTTGAATTCAAGGAGCAATGATTTGAAATTTACCTTTAGTGCAGACCCCCACAGTATGGCCTACTTAGATACATCAATAGTAGTGGATGAAGGAAAAATAAAAACTAAAATATACAGGAAAGAGACATTCAGCAATGGATACTTAGAATTTACTAGTTCCCATCCCTTGACACAAAGAAAGAGCATAATTAAGGGACAATGCATAAGGGCCACTAGGATGACATCTGAATATGACGACTTAGTTTCGGAATTACAGCATATAGGGGACATGTTCATTCAAAGGGGATACCCCAGGTGGCTGGTTAAAGATGTAACCAGCTATGTGGAAAAAGAGTGGGGTAATAAATATGTGCCCTTATTAGGAAAAGGGCCCTTGGTTAAGGTGGATAATGTTGAACCAAATGACAGTGAGAAACATAAAGATTATACTAGAGCTTGCATATTGCAACATACACCATGGACCACCAACATCAAAAAAATTATTTCCAATAATTGGAATATATTAAAAATGGATAGGAAAATTATTGATATAGTGGGGGAAGCACCCAGGTTTGTTTCCAGGAATGGGTGGAACATGAAAGCTGAACTGGAAAGGAAAATACATATTAGTACCAAGGAAAAGGATATGAAAGGTACAACTAAATGTGGTACCTGCAATCAGTGCAGGTACATTCTTGTGGAGAACAGCTTAAAACTGGAAAATGTTACTGGCACTAAGATAAAGTTTAAGAATGGTAATTGCAGAACTTCCCATATAGTTTATCTAGCCAAATGTTCAAAATGTCCTAGATACTACGTAGGGAAGACTGAAAGAAGTCTAAGGGAAAGAATATACGACCATTGTTATTGTATAAAGAAAAAAGACACCAAAAATGCCCTATGGAGACACTTGGCAGAAAGTAATGGGTGTAATATGTTTTATTTTGCTATTTTAGATATTGCCACAGTGAACCCTAGGGGTGGGATTATTAGCAAAAAACTGGGCGAATTGGAAACAAGATGACAAATTAAATTAAATGCTTCAACCCTGCCCGGTTTGAATGACCACATATCAATTAAACCTATTTTGGTTAATAAGGGATAGAAAGGTCATTAGGTATTGTGGTTCATTACATTTGTTGAATTGATTTTATACTGTACAAGGGAGTTACTTTATAAGACAACTGATTCTATCACTACATCTTGATATACAAATGAAATTTTAAGGTTTTTTTAAAAAAATGGCACACTGGCACTTTAAATGTATACACTAATTGACTAATTAATTTAATTGACTGATGATGAAGTGTGTTTAAACCCTATGTGTTTGTTTAAATCTTGTTCTGAGGAAGTCTAAGTGTTTTAGATGAAAGCGCTTAACAACTGAATAAAGGAAGTTTTTTATCGTTCACTGAGTGTCAGTATTTCGAATCCATACCAGTGGGAGCAGCTTGCAGTATTGGTTTATTGTGTTGACTGTTTCCAGTTTTCATTGTGCTTCAACATGGACAATGACAGAGTCATATTTGTACTTGTTCTGGAGTGACCTGAGTGCTTGTGTTATGTGGCGGATCCTGGCACCCGACAGGCAGCTAAAAGTAACCTTCTTCTTGTTCAGCCTAGTGAGTGGGACATCAGTATGCCTGACTATAGAGGCACCTATTGCTAGTGTGTTGGGTATGTTATTTTGCCTTAAGGGCTGTGATTGTGTGGCACACTGGTTTTGTGAAGAATGTGTTTCATGGTTTGTGTTGGGGGGTGGAGGTTGCTTGGATGTCTGCTTTAGAGGTCTCTGTTGCTTCTGCAGATTTTTATTTAGAGCCTCTGAGCATGTTTTCGTGTATTTATGTGTGTTTTTTTCCAGTGCTGATTTCATAGGTCTTTGTGAGACTGGTGGGGTGATGCAAGTAATTTCCTTCTCCTCTTGACTGCCTGGTCCAATCTTGGGTTGAGAGAGCTTAGCCTCCAGTTTGGCTGTATAATTGCATCTCTCGCATGTATTAGTTTTTGGTGGAAGGAGGAGAGGGTTGTCTGTGTACATGAGGCAATTGTAACATTGCCTCAGAATGCCCAGATTCACCAGTTGGACCGGAGAGTACACCTGAAACTGCCCTTTGGACATGTCTGGATAGGTACAGTGAACTGTTTTACTGATTGGCTGGTAAGGTCGAATAGAGAGCCTTGTCCTTCTCTACAGTAAAGGGGTAAGTTTATTAGTGCTAAAGTTTATTAGTGCTTGCTATGAGTTTTGAGCAAGTGCCGGTATGATAAGTGAATGGTTTGAGTGCTTAAGTTGAAAGTTTGGCCAGTTCCAAGGGAAAAATTGAAGAGTAGACTTTGTGGAGCTGGGAATAGTTATACCCTAGCTAACTGGTGCTGCCCAGTGTGCAAAACCATGCAAATGCGGGTTTTATAGAAGGGAAATGAAAGAGACAGAAATTAGCCCAAAATGGCCAATAAACTACTAATTTCTGGGCTGAAACAACACCTCCAGGGGCAGATAGGCTGCTCAAAGCTCCCTCTCTCACAGTGAACAGAGAAACTTCCTTCTATCCAAGTAAGGTATGGGCAAACAACAAAACTTGTAACACAGCCCTGAATTTAGCACTAACCTGAAAACTGGACTATACTAGCTTAGAAAGGCAGGAAAACAAGTTTTTTTTGTTTGTTTGTTTTTTGTTTTCTTCAGAAAATAAAGCAGATACAATAAAAAACACTTTAAATGCACAGAAATGGCCATCACACTTGAATGTGTAGCCTACAACAGTTAAACAGGTAATTTAAACACAAAAGTGACTTTGTTAAAGTACAGGCAGTAAAATAAGTACAATATGTAGCTGAAACAAGCTTTTTAAATCACAGAAACTATAGAAAATCTGTATTTTAGGCGAAATTAGCTAAAGACAGCAAGAAAATGCAGAAAAATTATATTTAATCAGTCCAAAGTCTCCCTTTTGTCTCTCTGCTGCTGTAGAACTCTGCAGGGAAGCAGGCAAGAACTTGCTGAGCTGTATACTAGCACAAAAACCTTGCAAATACGGGTAAGATACTTAGCCCCACCCAGCTGCTCTAGGGCTTCATCTGTCCTAGGCATGAGGTAAGCATCTGACTCTGTGTGACTATTTAATTTCCTGTAGTCCACACAGAACTTGGTGCTGACATCCTTCTTTAGCACCAGCACCACTGGGGAGGCCCAGGGACTGTTGGACTCTTGAATTACCCCTAGTTCCAACACTTCCTGTATCTCCTCCCTCAGAGTCTGTTTGACTCACTCAGGAACCCTATAAGGGGCCTGCCTAATAGGCCTTTGGGGTCCTGTATCCACCTTGTGGTGCACCCTGGTTTCCCAGTGAACATGTCCTCAAACTCCTGTAATGCTGCTCAGATATCTGGAACCTGGGTAGGAGATAACTGCTAGGACATTGCTACCCTTTTCACTGAGGTGTCAGTTTGAGCCTCACTGAGGAGATCAGTCACCAAATCTCCCTCAGACTCCTCCTGCAATCCACTGCAAATACTCAGCACAAGGGCCTCCCTCTCATGTTAAGGTTTCATCATGTTAATATGGTACAATTTGTGCTCCTGCCTCCTGCTTAACAGTTCTATTATAAAGTTAACTTCGCTTACCTTTCTTACCACCTTGTAGGGTCCCTCCCAAGCTGCTTGCAGCTTGTTGTATCTGGCAGGAATGAGAACCATTACCTGCTGCTTTACAGCATACTCTCTAGCTCGAGCATTCCTGTCATACCAGACCTTTTTCTGTTGTTGGTCTTCTGCCAGGTTCTCCTGGGCCAAGCCCATGAGTTCCCGGAGCCTTGTCCTGAGTTTTAGGACATATGCCACAACAGACTCCTTGTGGGATTCACACTCACCTTTCCACTCATCATGAATTAAAACTAGAGGTCCCCTCAACTATTCCCATACAGCAACTCAAAGGGTGAAAACCTGTGGATTCCTGGGGAACCTCTCTGTAAGCAAACAAGAGATGAGGCAAATAGTTGTCCCAATCCCTCTTAAACTGGTCTTCAAATGTCCGAAGTATGGACTTGAGTGTAGAGTTTAACCTCTCCACAAGACCATTAGTCTGAGGATAGTAGGTGGTGGTCTTCAGGTGCTTCACCCCACAGTCCTTCCACAGACAAGCCAACAGGTCTGACATGAAACTGGCACCTCTGTCAGTCAGTATTTCTTTTGGGAAACCTACCCTGCTGAAAATCTCTAACAAAGCATTTGCCACCTTTTCTGCCTCAGTGGACAACAAAGCCACTGCCTCAGGGTATCTTGTAGCTTAATCTACTAAATTTACTATTTTCTATATATTTCTAGGAGAAACAATATTCTAAATAACTTACATACATACAGAGCAAAGGCAGTGTCCTGGTGAGTAGATGGGTTCGGGTTCAAACAAAATCCAAAATGCTCTAATTTTCTCTCTCTCTCTGATAAAGTCTTAAATTGATAATACATCACTGCTGACTCATTTTAGATTAAATCATTCTTGACACTTGTCTGGTTTAATTTCCCAGGCTAACAGAAACTCAGCATTTAACAATTCTTTGATCTTGCACCTGGAAAGGCAGCCATAGCAATAAAAGATATTATACATGTAAAATCTAGCAATTAACTCTGGTCTCAAAACAATAGAAAGAATTTGCTGGTCCAGACATCACGGCTCCAAGTTTGAGATCAAACAGTCATACAATGCTTGACTTGTCAGCTTTTTTCCAGCAAAGTGCACTGTGGTTACATTTTTGGAACTCAGTACACCATATAGTTTAATTGTAACATATAATTCTCTTTTACATTTGTAAAACCAGCCTGTGGATTATATTAATATTTACAAATCACATAGAATTATTTGCAAGATTCTATCTGGCTGGGCTGGTAGCCTTTCAGTTTTTCACAAAGGCCTAAAACAAAGGTTTAATGCAAAAGCAAAACCTGCTTGATGTGAACACTCATTTAAATAGGTGACATAATGGGGAAAACTATTAATGACATATACGGAAATGTTTGAATTTTGTTTGTAGCACGAATGTACTTTATAGTTGCTTTGAACGTTTTTGAGGGTGCTGTACAGGATAGGGTATAGAATACAACACCAAACAGCAATTTTATTTTCTATTAATACAATGGACTCTTTTCTAAATGAAGTGTCAACATTCAGAGTCTTGATAAGCCAAGTATGTATTAAGGCCTTTTTGAGTTATATTAAGGTAGGCCATAATCAAGTTTAAACAATCAGTAAAAACATTTCTTTTTGAGTTTAAAAATATAAATGACATAAGGAGGAGTAAATTAGAACAACTGTGGAATAAGAGAGCTCCTACTAATGTTAAATCAATCTGTTTTTCTTAAATTATCCCTTTTTCATTATAGCAGTTAAATTGGCACAGAACATAGTTTTGCTTTTAAATACATATTGTGAACAATGCCATTGGATTTTGATATTTAACTGTATCAACGAATATGAAAAGCTTGTGGTATTGAATTATCCACTTTAAAAAAGGGCCTGTAAATTATTGTATTATGCTTGTATTTATTTCTGCTTATCTTGGAGACCTCCCTGTGCTTAAATATATATTCTGCTACCTACACCAAGAGCTACATGAGATGAGTTAATAACTTAAGATAATAGAAGTAAGCCAAATCTAACATGTCATCTTAGATACTGCATTTCACTATAGGTGTATTATGTACTCCAGCCACAATTATGCCACATTGTCTGTGCGTCTAAAAAGATATGGCAAAAATGCACTTAAAGATTTATGACTGAAGTTATAAGCAATAACTATACAGGGCCTACAATCTTCTACATGTTATTTAATTTTTATGCTATACATTTTAAATGATTTACTGTTCAGAAAAATAAGTTGTTCTGTCATTTATCTATTAAAAATGTATTCTGCACTTGTCAAAACAATTGAATAATTATATTTCTAAGAAATTAACTTTTTATATTTAGCTATTTCTTGATGTGCAGATAAAGTGAAACACTTTCTGATATAAAATGGTTTATTTTGAAAGTTCAGTATTGTCATCCCAGAAACAGATTAAATAGATGCCTGTCTCTATCAGCTGCTTGGCATTCTGTTTTCAAAGGAAATGGTTTTTTTTTCTGTCAGCAGATGCTATCAAGAGAGTATTGAATTGACTACAAAATGCTCCCTGACATTTTAAAGGTAGTGCTGGGATACCAGATAAGCAACTGACATTAATTAAATTGGATTCAGAGAGCCTGACTTTCCTCTTGGTACTGAAGGTAACATCTAGAGAGAGAGTATTTTATGTAGACTGTGATTTCTTGCTCACTGTTACTGATGATTCATTTTTATAATCTGTTATCCCAGTGATTTTCTACTGGGGGGCTGGTGACAATGAGTGAGAGTTATGTTAATAGTATTAGTGCTCCCTCTAGTTAGCCATGGTGGTCCCACTACATTGTGAGATGAAAAAGCACTTAATAAAACATTGTTTCCTGTGAATGTTTTGCTGGTCTCATCAGTCTTTCGTGGTGGTTGGCAGCGGTTAGTGTTGTCACCTCACAGTAAGAGGTTCTCCAGTTTGATTCTTGGCTGGAGTGCCTTTTGTGTGGAGTATGCATGTCCTCCCTGTGGTCGAGTTTTAAAGACATGCAGGTAGGTACTTGTGTGTATGCGTGTGCCTTCTGTGAAGGTTGGGTGCTGGGTTGGCAACTCAACACCGTAAAAACTCTACTGCCATCTAATCTGCAGACCAGTGATCCACTGTGGCGACCCCTAACGGGAGAAGCTGAAAGAAATTACTAGTGGTCCCTCTAGTGGCAACTGTTGAAGTAAACTGATTTTTTTCAATAAATGTTATTAGTTTTTGCATATGCATTATAAATTAATGATAAATACATAGCAGTTTTTAGACTCCAGCAAACCCTGTAGTCACTGGAGGTCCCAACCACAGCAACTTATCTTATTTTGACATTTTGTTACATGTTTGACAAATCAACAAAACCTAGTACAGCAACTGTGTGTACTTAATAAACCAAGTGGGTAATAACAACACATCCCCTTTGTTTCTTGAAGACCAAAATTATATACTCATTGTTCATGGTGGCACCTTGTGTGGCAGTAGCTACCCTGGCTACCGATGGTGATGTGCGATTTGGGTTGAGTTTGTTGTCTTCTGACTCGGTTAAATGGAAGATTAGTTTACAATTGTACTTTGCTTGGATTACATGCATCAAATTTGTCAAGCTGTTTATCTAGTGGTTTACTGACCTTAGAACCCAAAACACTTTGTGAACTGGAAATTTTATATTGGCAAGAGTCAGAGGACTGTACAGCTTTGAACTGTTTTACCATCACTGACTGTTGTAGGAAGCGATGTAAACAGTGTGAGAGATCATGCAAACGCGACACTCGAGCTATTATCTGTGGTAGGCTGAATGCTAATCTCTATAGACCTGTACTTCCATCTGTTTTGCTGTTTAATGTTGGCTCACTGGAAAATAAAATGGATTATTTGAGATTGGATTTAACTTTCCAATATAAGGTGAGAAATTTCTGTGTTCTCATTTTTACCAAAACATGGCTAAATTCCATTGTTCCTGATAGTGCCATTTGTGTGGATGGGTTAACAAAATTCTGTGCAGATAGGAGTTATGCTCATAGTGGTAAATCTCAGAGAGGAGGTATATGTATTTATATAAATAATAACTGATGTACAAATAGATGAATTGTTTTAAGCTACTGTTTGGAAGAAATAAAGTTCATGATGTTAAAATGTCGACCATTTTACTTACTGAAGGAATTTACAGCTATTAGTATTACAACTGTATATACTGCACCCAGTGCGAACACAAAAGATGCATTATCTATATTGTATCAGTTGGTCAGTGAGATGCAAAATATTAATTCAGACTGTGTTAATTTTACTGCTGGAGATTTTAATCAGGACAATCTGAAGACTGTCTTACCACATTATCACCAGCATGTGGATTTTACAACCAGAGGAGAGAATATGATGGAGCACGCCATCTGTGAAGTAGATAAGGATTTGGTCAGAGGGAACAGTTTCATCACTCCAGGGCTGTTCTGAATGTACAGATTGGAATATGCTACTGTTGATCAACATATTAATTTGGGGGAGTATGCCAAATTTGTGATTGGATTTACATCCAAGTGCATGGAAGATGTGACCATCGTTAAGGATATTATCATACGTGCCAACCAGAAACCCTGGTTTACCAGTGAGGTATATGCACTGTTGAGAGCATGGAATGCTGCCTTCAAGTCTGGGGATAAAGATGCTCTTAGATCTGCTAGAGCCAACTTAAATAAGGGTGTGAGTATAGCAAAGCGTGCTTATGGACAGAAAATTCAGAGTCACTTCACTGATTTAAAAGATAACAGGCATTTGTCTCAAGGCATTCAGTCTATTAGGGACTACAGGCCCCCTCCGCCTCTTTGTGATAATAATATTGATTTCCTCAATACACTTAATATCTACTTTATTCAGTTTGAAGAAGATAATACAACAATAATGAAAGTATTTTCCAGTCTGGATGATGAAGTGCTCTATTTTAGTCAGCTGATGTTCAGAGGGTTTTGTGCAGGGTTAGTCCACGGAAAACACAGGTCCTGACAATATACCAGGGTGCATACTCAGGGAATGTGCTGAACAACTGTCACATGTTTTTACAGATATTTACAACATCTCCCTGAGCCAAGCTGCTGTACCAGTGTTTTAAGGCTACTACTATTACACCTGTGCCAAAGAAGTCATCAGTATCAATATTCAATGATTATCATCCTATAGCACTAACTTCCATTGTGATGAAGTGTTTTGAAAGGCTGGTTAAGGATCATATAACATCTAGACTTCCTGCAACCTTTGATCCACTTCAGTTTGATTACCACCCAAATTGTTCTACTGATGATGCCATATCGGTGGCATTACATCTGACCTTGGCTCATCTGGAAAATAAGAACAGTTATGTGCAGATCCTTTTTTATTGATTTCAGTTCTGCCTTTAATACTGTTATCTGCCAGCATTTGGCAAGAAAACTTGTCCTACTAGGTATTAATACTCCACTGTGTAATTGGTATTGGACTTCCTCATAGACAGTAGATGTTGGAAAGAACATCTCTGAGACTATAATCATGAACAATGGGGTTCCCCAAGGTTGTGCTTTGAGCCCTTTGTTGTTCACTTTGATGACTTGTGACTGTAGCACCAGATATAATTCGAACCATATCATAAAGTTTGCAGTTGATACAACAGATCAACAGCAATGATGGATTGGCCTACAGAGAGGAAGTGAACCATCTTGTTGACTGGTGTGATAATAACCTGTCACTGAATGTCGACAAGATGAAGGACATCATGGTTGACTTCAGGAGGAAGCATATGTTACATACTCCACTCATAATCCATGGTAATGCTGTGGAGTTAGTGAGAAGTACCTAGTTTTTGGGTGTGTGCATTACGGGTGATCTGACATGGACTACAAATATTACCTTCCTTGTCAAGAGGGCACAGCAACATCTTCATTTTTTGCATTGGATGAGGAGAGTAAATCTTCCTTCTCCTGTCCTCACAACTTTCTACAGGGGTACTATTGAGAGTATTTTGACCAGCAATCTCACAGTCTGGTATGGTAGTTGTAATGTTTCAGACCAGAAGTTACTCCAGAGAGTGGTGAAGATGGCAGAGAAAATTATTAGACCTTTCCTCCCGTCTATACAAGTTCTATATCAGCTATGCTGTGTTAATAGAGCCACTAAGATAGGGATTTTACTCACCCTGTCCATGGACTGTTCAATATTTTGGCTTCTGGCAAATGCGACACCAGCATGGGGTGCAAGACTGTCAGATTTAGCAGGAGTTTTTCCCTACAGGTCCTTAGGTTACTTAATTCTTTTAACAACATGTAATATGTTGGCCTATTGTGATTGTTGAACTCCTGAATATATACATAGATTGTTGAATATATATATATATATATTCAGGTTTTATATTTTTTGAAATGCTGCTATTTTTGTGTCATTCATATTTTATTACCAGAGTATTTTTTAGCTGTTGAAATAATTTGTGATTGTTTATACGTATATTTATTGGTTCATAGGTAAGTACTAGGGTATCGGCCCTAGGGCCTATACAAGCCTAGCCAAATGCATTCCTTGGCTTTTGCCACCCAAGAAAATTATTTTTCTTTGCCCCTGTTGAACAGAGCCACAGCAGTGATTCCCAGGGTGAATTTCCTATTACCCATCCAATCGTCAAGATTTCGCTTAAAGGGGGCTAATGAGGAGCTTTGCTTGACATGAATGGGCAGCCTATTCCAGAGCAGGGGAAGTCTCTGGGACAGGAATCTATTCTTCTAGCATGTTCTGTTTATTGTGGTGGCAAGATTTAGGTCCCTGGAGTGTATGGCTCAGAGAGGTTGGGATTTCTTTATGTATAGCATGTCCATCACATCTGGGTTAGACATGACTGTACATTAGGCAGAGGTCACCTTGGAGTAGGCAATATGCGATGGAGTAGAGCTGGAGGTTTTTCAGAAGGTCAGCGTATGGCATCTGTTTGAGGCCGGTAATCCTCTTAGTGAGGTATTTCTGTGGCCTTTCCAGCTGGTCCAGATGTCTTGAGAGGTGCATGCCAAATGGGGTGTTGTACTCTATGATGGGTCTAAGGGATGAGTAGAGAGGAACGATGACCTCTCTTTTTCTGGAGAAGAACCCCTTTGTGATGAGGTGTGCCACATAGAAGGATTTCCTGATTACTGTGGTGAGGTGATTATCAAAGGAGAAACTACTATCCACCTGTGTTCCAAGGTATCTTATTACCCCTTTGGTGTTTAATAGGCTACCATCTATGGGGTAGTTCATGGGTATGGTATTTTTCCCAAAGGGGATGACAATGCACTTCCTTGCATTGAGCTTTAGGCCATGACTTTGACACCAAGCATCAGTCTCTGTGAGGCCTCTTTGTAGAATGTCCACATCCTTAGGTGAATCGATTATGGCTCCTAGTTTGCAGTCATCTGTGAATTTCATTAGCCAGAGATCAACTGTATTAGCCTGAACATCAGAGAAGTAGATACTGAACAGGAGAGGACCCAGGACCGAACCCTGTGGTACTCCACTTGTTACTGGTCTGAAGTCGGATTTGGAGTCGGCTACTTTCACTGTGTGTGTTCGGTCAGTGAGACATTTGGCCACCCATCTTGTGACATAGGGATTTATGCCTAGTCCAGTGAATTTATCTATAATACCAGAGTGGGGGATGGTGTCTAAAGCCTTGGCAAGGTCAAGATAGGCTGTGTGCAGTACCTTACCCTTGTCTACGGCTCTAGTGACTGCTCCAAAGAAGTCAATCAGGTTTAGGAGTTATGATCTACCCTTTACAAACCCAAACTGAGTGGGGTCCAGAGTTTGGAGATTACCTATGTCTTTGTTTATAAGCTCTAGGATGATGCGTTCCATGGCCTCGCAGACCAGACTCATCAGGCTAATAGGGCAGTAGTTCCCGGGGTCTGTGGTGGCACCCCCTTTGTGGAGTGGGATAACTGTCGCTGTGTGCCACTCCTTAGGTACAAAGCCTGAAGTGAGGCTATTGTTCTTGTTTTTATGATGTTTATGTTTGTACATTGAGTTTGGAGAAACACAATTTCATTCAGCTGTGCACTTGTTAAATGGTCTGAATGAGAAAGTTAACTTTGATTTTGACTTAGAATGAAAAAAACGAAGGACTGGTACCAAGTCTCCTTTAACAATCAAATATATATCTGGTAGTAGTGATAATGTTTTGTCAAGTAGCAGGCTTCATACTGAGTTCCTTGAGTTTGTCAATAGCACCACTACTTTTTTCAGGTTTACTCACTCCTGGCATCCAAGTGAAATTAATTACTTGGACATTAATCTTAAATTTGATGGTACAGTTTTGGAAAGTAGTATCCATAGGAAGAAAACCTTTTCCAATTCAATGCTCCATTATAGCAGCTGTCACCCTTACCATTAGAAGAAGGGTATCATCAAGGGGCAGATGGTTAGGCTGTCCAGGTTGGTGAATAACCCTGACATATTCAAACAAGAGCTGTTCCAACTTGTGAGTATGCTCCTAGATAGGGGTTACCCCTTAAAATTAATTTTGAGGATTAAGCATGAAATTTTGAAAAAAAGGAACGCCCTTTACCAATCTATTCTTGGTGCAGGGCTTCCTGTGAAGCCTCTTCAAGATTCAGTTGATGTTTCTGCTGTAATATTTCTTAGATATAATCATTTGGCCCAGGACATTGTTTCAGTGATCAACAATGCATGGCATTTGCGTCTCACAGATACAAGCAAGGAGATCTTAGGATGCAAACCAAGGATAGTGTATAGTTGAGGGAGGCATGTAAAAGATATTATGGAAAATCCCTCCAGAAAATCCTTGATTTCTAGAATGTACAAATGTGGAGCGTGCAGGGCATGCAAGTACATCAATGATGGCCCTTATGTGTCTGTCACTGGGTACAGTCGTACATTAGCTTGCCCGGGTAGGTGTTGTTGCAACACTAATATGTTAGTGTATGTGGCAACCTGCACCAGTTGCACATATTTTTACGTTGGTAAAACTGTACATAAACTGAGGGAGAGAATAACTGAACGTGTCAGGGCCATCAGAATTAAAGATGCCCACAACATATTGTATAGGCATAGTTTAAACTGTGCCAATTTCAAAAAAATTATTTTTTTTTGTTATAGACAGGGTGAAATGCATTGAAAGAGGGGGGGTGACTTAAAGCTCAAGGTGGAAAATTTAGAGACTGTCTGGCAACTTAGATTAAATGCCACTCATCCACAGGGACTTAATGACAATATTGCTATTCTCCCTATGCTTAAGACTAAAGCAACTAGGATATGAACGTGTTTCATATTTTTTTGTACATAAAAAGTTCTTATACACTTTTAAGATCTGTGTCAGAGTTCAATTTAAGTACAGGTTAAATTTTTAGCATCTTTTAGTAAAAAGTATTTTTTACATATTATATATTTTAGACTTTGAGTAGATTATATTTTGTACTACAGTCTGTCATCTGTTTAAATTTAAATGTGCTGTGATGATGTCATTGAATGTTGATTGGCTGGGTAATAGAGTTTCATGTTATTTAAATGTTGTTTGTACTTCCCAACAGTACTCTGATGAAGCCATTGTTAAGGTGAAAGTGCTTAGTCATTGGGATTCTGTGCTGTGTCCTATTAAACTGGTGTTTCCATGTAAAAAAAAAAAAAAAACTAACATCGTAGCCAGCTTTAAATACCTAGAGCTGCATGGGGCTCCCTATTCATCACTGATTGCAGGTACTCCAATAAAGCTGCTGCTGGTTCGGGGAAATGAAGAGAAAAATAAAATCATTCATTCTCCAATTACATGCTTAATCCCTTTTTTTTTTAATTACTACTTTTTATTTTTAACACCTTTATTGAATTATTACTTAAGACTCAGGCAAACATATAAAAGAAAACAAACCATATATTGCATGCTTTATCTTAAACAGGGTAGTGTTATGACCCTATTAGGATAAAGCTGGTAAGCAGTGAATGAACGTAAGCATGGTAAGGGGTCTATATCACAAAACTGAAATGGCTAAACATCAAACGCCATTTCATCAACCGCTAAATATCAAACTACAATTTATGCGAATGGCCAAATCACCGATTTTTTTCCTAGGAAAAAAAAATCACTTGGCCGTCGTCATGAATTTGACTTTTCCCCACTGTAGTGCAATCTCAGAGTTGGTATATTTAGTTAGAGGGGGTTGGGGCACAGCCCCCACATGGAGGGAGAAACCCCCACTTTGCAATGTTTGAAGTGGTGTGTCGTGTTTGGTTGATTTGGCCTTTCATGTACATTGTAGTTCAATATTTAATGGGCGATGAAACGGCGTTAGATGTTTAGCCATTTCGATTTCATGATCTAGATCCTATGGTAAGCACTACAGCCCAGAGCAACTGACCTAGGGGATCTTAAAAAGAGCAGATGCTCCTAATCTTCAGGGATGGTTTTCTCTTTCATGGAGTTTTATAAATACTGACATAACACCAGGTACTGTAACTCTCAACTTCTTTACTCAAGAATTATGAGTAAAACCAAATTAATGGCAGACTAAAGGCTCAAAATCAGAAACACGTTTTACATATTACTCTGATTCACTTTAAAAAGTTAATAGAATAATACATTTTGTAACAACATACATTTTTTCACTGGAAGAATTAAACTATATGGCATGGCATTAGTGACATTCTGTAATCATGTATGGTTTACTAGTAAATCAAAATTTTTTTTACAAGAGATAGAGAAAAAAATATGAGGCAGAATCAAGAACAGTGACAGGTATGCATTATTTGTGATGTCTTCTATACAACAGTCACACTTCATATTGCTATTTTCTGAAATCAGTGTTAAAGTTGTACTTCTATGGCTTATGCTTGTGGGGGGGGGGTGTTCTGCAGTATAAGAGTAACAAGCTGACTAATTTCTTTCACTTTCTATCACAAACATCATTAACTCTGCCATTATGTTTATGTGTGGGGTGGATGTGTTTGCAGTATATTTAAAAGTAAGAAATTGGCCATAAATTCTTACACTTACCATCACACAGACATTACACTTGATAGGTAGCTATCTTTAGTTGTTTAGTAGGAAGATGATGTGTGAAATAATTGCTCATTGCCACAGTGGTATGGTGAGTACTATTGCCATTTCACACTGCTTTGCCCTGTTTGAGTTCTTGGCTGTGGCTTTTTCTGTATAGAGTCTGCATGCTCTCACTGTCTCCATGTGTGTCTACCCAAGTGCTCTGGTTTCCTCCAGCACCTTAAAGACATGCAGTAGGTGAATCTGCATTCCCCCAGTTTCTCTGAAGAGTAATATGCAGTGTACGTAAAAAAATATCACAAATTTTTATCTGTACACATACACAATAATGCGCATACACAACTCTTCTGGTTAACAGCACAAAAATGAAGTTAACAAGTAATTATCTGTCAAAAATAAGGCATAGAATGCATCACAGAACATGCAGCCCTTTATAACTTCTAGGGATTTGATGTTTCTCACAACCCAGACTGTGAGAATGGATTTTGACATGGACTTGCTACTGGTATTGGCCTTCAACTGTGGTCATTCTGAAACCAGCCCTGCAGATGTTTGATGTAGCTTGTGTGGTGGTGGTGGTGGGGAGGCTAGGAATGGTGGTGCTTATTTAATTTTATTCACATTCAGATCTCAAAAGGTGTGTACATAATGTCATTGTAACTTGTGCTGGGGCTGGGGCTGGGCTGGGGACAGTGTAATCATTGTTTCTCTTACTTTTCTCACATACCTCAGAGGTGCACAAAGAAGGCTACTATAGTGTGTGTAGCGGCAGTGTACTGTCGAAGAGCAAACAGTTGAAATACATTACTGTGATTGTTGCATTTCTTTCACTTTCCTCTTAGCTACACATCAGACACAAATACAGGTGCCTGTCTTTGGGAGTATGGGTGAGGAGTGTTTTGGCTAGCTCTGTATGTGTGTGGTGTGTGTGACAGCAGTCAATTGAAATACATGACTGTGGCAATTTGAACATCTGCTGTCATCCCAATTTGACATGAAAGGGATGCACAGACAATGATGGTCTTCTGTTTTCTTTTGGGGGGGGGTAGAAGTGAGGAATCAGTATTCCTAGACAGGAATTATTTATAATTTCAATTTTATTTATTTATTTATTTTTGTTTCTCTGGAATGTCTGTCTGGGAACTGAAATGTCCATTTTAAGCAGGGGCTCAGGGAGAAAAGCTCCAAAACAAAGTTAGAAATACATTTGTGACAATTCAAAAGAAAAACTATCAACAAACATTATTTGCATTTGTCTTGTTAGGTTACTGTGAGCTATTATTTTGTCAAGTTTGAATTTGGCCACAGCCAGTGTCTTCATGAAAAGAGGACTAGACATTATTTTCTTGCTCATGATTTTTATTCAGGTCACTATTGAATCAAAAGGATGGAAAAATGGTCTGAAGTGCCCCTCAGAGCAACTACAATCCTATGGCTTCAGAGGTTTACAATGCTGCCTTAACCAGGTAAGGTGTGTTGTAAGGTTGCAAAGAAAAGTAAAAATGAACAGCAACACTCAAGTTCTTTCCTTAATTATAACTTTGTTCAAGCCATCATTAGAAAAAAGGTTGGTTAAAAAAAAACTATGTATTGCAGAGCATATAGATAGCCATGGTTTCTTGAAAAAGCTGAACAATAAGTCAAACTGTGAGGAAAAAGGAAGAATAAAAGGTAATGTGCATAGTCGCTCTCCAGTGGTATAGACTGATAAAGCCCTGACTATGGTCCACCCATCCTGGGTTCAGTTAGTGGTTCCTGTGAATGACAGAGCAGCAGGGTAGGGATGGGCATGCCAATCCCAGGTAGGAAGATGCTTGCTGATATACTCAATAAAGGGAGGTGTAGTCCAAAGAGTGGATTTTGTTCTCTGATGCGATTAACAAGGGTGCGGGTTGGGAAAAAGGAAATGTGCAGAAGCAAAAAAAAAAAACACCAGAAAGGAAGCACAGATGAGCCAAGCCCCTAAGGATGCCCTTAGGACCCAAGACGGGCCTAAGCAATACCAAAAAAAGTCTGGGATTAGATGAATAGAGCCAGTGTGGATGCGGAACACTGGAGGTCAGACTGGTAAAGATTAGGTCTTAGGGGGCCAAAAAATACTAGCGTGCATAGTGCAGGGAGTTCAGGATGGTGGAAACTGGAGGGGGCAGTAAGGGACATGATGCAGCCCTTTGCCTAGGGCTGCATTTCACCTAAGGCCAGCCCTGTATGTGGAATTGTTCTAACGTATCATCACTGCGACTAAATGCCCATCAGTGAAACAAGCAAACACAGTGTTGTGCACAGGCTTGTCAGATTATAACATTGTAGCTACAGTTAAGTCTGTGTGTGCTACTCAGAAAACTTAAAGGTCGCTTAGATGTGGCATTGACAAAGTGATACACAGACTGAAAGTGTCTAGGGAGGTCCAAAATGTTAACACCTACCTAGTGTGTGTGTGTGTGTATATATATATATATATATATATATATATATATATATATATATATATATATATATATATATATATATATATCATAACCGTGTCAGATTCAGATGGTGCTTAGCAAATGCTGAATTTGTTTTATGTATGTGATTAAAGTCAAAGAAGAAAGCTGTTAAGTCCATACTATATTTAAGACGTATATTAAAACGTAAAAGAAAATTCCTGAACCCATAACATGCTAGGACATAGATGTACATGTGAACGAGAACTAATGGGCTCAAAACCTTGAAATATAGATATAAAATTAGAGAAAATTTAAGACCCTATAGCATGCTGGAACACACATTTGAAAGTGATTTGAATTCTGCACAATGCGAATTATGAAATGTTAGATATGAAGGCATGAATGATACAAATGTTTGTGAGAGCATACAGTTAAAGCACGTTCTATGGGTCAAGGATCTGTCAACCACCCTCATCCATGCATTTCCTGACTGCAGTGCTGGAATCATAATTTTGGGGCTCACAGCAGAGCAGCAGCAAGGGTGTGTAGTGGTAAAGACTAGTCAAAATCCTTCCCCCTGCTAAGTAAAGACTAGTTAGAATCATTCCCCTTGCCAATACATAAACACCACATCTCTTAAGCCCTTTCCTTTTCCTATGCATGTTTAAATCTGTATGACAGGTTTGTTGTGTAACCAAAGTTCAAGAAAAATACTCACATTACCAACAAAGGGACTAGCTTTGGTTTACTAGTGTGATGCAGAAACCTCCTGCACAGTGTTTGGTCTGGAACTGAAATAGGAAGATGAATCCCAAAGAAAAGGGACCTTTGTATTACTTAACATATTTTCAACCCGTCATCTATTGAATGTTTGTATACATGGCACAAGTAAAAAAAATCTTACCTAATGTTCTTCCACCCTGAGAAGTGTATTCTTGTCTCAGTGGTAAACTTTTTGTAGGCAGGGTCTGGTGGGTTATATCTGAATGCATTAATCATTGAAATGGTATAAGAGGGCATCAGCTGAATGCACACTTTGTGTAGCAATAAATGGAGTTTTATTACCTTTTCTGGGTAGAGTTAAATCACAAAGTGCACATCCCAAAGGAACAATAGCCTGCTACATGTACGCTAAGTATTTAGATGTTTATAAGGGATTGGAGAAAATATACCAAACAAGATACATGAAAGTGATTTCTTGAAAAGACTTTTGTGGTAGATAAGCCTAATCATTTTAGAAAAATACTTGCATCTAGCAGTACCAAGGTAATACAAACCCTACAGAACTGTTTTCTAAGACTGACAACAGAAGAATTTAAAATGAAAAGAACTGCCATTTGAGCGTCACAAAATGCAATTGATACTTAAAAGAGAAATTAAAGGGAAATGAGAATGCATATCAGGAAAAAGAAAAGTTAATAAAAATGTACTCCCAACTTTTTTATCTTCGGATAGTAATTTCAAAAAGTAAGGTACAGTTTACAAAAAATTGGGAGCGCAGCAGGAGGAAACTTCTGATTTAGTGATTTCAGTTACCTAGCAGCTACAAGATCACTTCCTGTTAATCCTGCAGTAGCAGCACACAGGGATCCCACTGATCGACATGCACATGCACCTCAGGAGTCACATCCTACAGAAAGAAATTGTGACTAAAGCTTCAAACAGGGTAACATAGAAGTTAAAACAAATAAAACTGAATTAGACACAGAACTGTGAAAATAACAACTGAAATAAAATAAAGACCAGGGCATTTGTATGAATAAACTACACAGGAGCTACTAAGTATACTGGGGACAAATAAAAGGAAAAGGAGAAACAATAAAAGAACTAATCTCCCTTGGAGAGAAATGTTGAACAATGAAGATCACTCAGGAGTATGCTATCCCTGGTCAGCTACAGATCTTAAGAATTTAGTAAAGGTAGGGGTTTTCCCAGCTGGTAGAGCTATAAAGAAAAGACAAAACCAATTAGCACTTTGTAGAAACACAGGCTGCACCATGCGCCTTAGCATATTTAACCTTTCTTTAAGGTTAACTCAAGTCTGTGAGTGTGACTGATAGTTTGGGACTTTTGTTCCTATTAAGAGGGTAAAACTTCAGTATTTGAAGATGTACATAATTTTGTGGGTTAGTATTAAGTTAATAGGTTTTATGGTGGTATTGGGGGTGTTTTTGTTGTATTAAAAGCCCTCAAACAAAAAAAAAGTTTCCTAAGATGTGACATAGGTTCAGATGTATATGACAAGAAACAACTGCATAAATGTTCACCCTGTCAAACAGTGTATGCATTTAACACAAAAGCTAGAACTAGACATTTAACAAAAAAGGTATTATACATAAAAGGTGGAAATAATAAATACATAAAAGGTGGGAATAATACCCTTTTAATGCAATGATGCTTTATGTAATGTCTTTAAACGTCAACGGTCTCGTGGATAAATACAAAAAAATAAAGAATAGTGAACTATATTTAAAAATGTAGAGTGCAAATAGCTATATTACAGAAGACACACTTAGAAAGAACTGAACATGTGAATTTAATAAAGAAAGGTTTTCAGGATGGTTATTCAGCATAATACCTGGGACAAAGCAAAAGAAGAGTACTTATATTAATTGAAAGTGGAACTCCAATAGTGATAGAAGAGGATAAAAAAAGATGATAATGGCAGATTTGTAGTATTAAGAGGCTACTGGCAAGGGGGGAGGATTATACTGGCATGTATGTATATTCCACCTAAAACTGCTATAGTGCAGCTTATGAAAATTCTGGGAAAAAAAATCAGTTTTCAGCAAGGAATATAAATTATAATTGGGGACTGGAATGTGATTTGCAACAGTGAAGATGTGTCTGGAGGGCCCAAAAGGGAAAGTATAACAAATGAGGGTAGATTTTTAAAGAAATTTATGAAAATATTTGGCATGGAAGATGTGAATTCAGTAATGGGAGTTTGGAGTGAGTTTACACATTATTTCCCAAGATATAAAAACTGGGCTAGGCTAGACAGAATTTACATTTCAGAGGAACATGTGCATTTAATTGAAGGTCTTGATATGCACCCAATAACTATTTCAGATCATGTGCCAATAATAACTAAAATAAAAACATGGGGTAACGAAATAAAAATGTGAGACTGATGCTTTCCCACCTATTTATTGAAAAGAGAGGAATTTAAGGAATGGGTAATGGAGATTATTCAGGAACTATTAGAGAGGATAGAAATTTCTTCTGAAAATATAGCTGAGGAGTGGGATAAAAATTAAGATGGAGTTTACAAATAGGGTGGGAATAAAGAAAGGGAGCTATGGTTAAGAAGTAAAAATAATTATTTAGAGGGACTGACAAATGATAAAGTACTGCAGAATAGGGGGAATCTCACTATACAAGAAGAGGATCAGCTGCAGAATGCTAAGCAGAAAATAAGGATTACCTCAATAATATGCACAAGTTTAGAAAGATTGCTGTTAAGCAATTGCTTTTTTGATAACAACAGAGCACAAAAACTTTTAGCACAACAACTCAGGCAACAGAAAGTAGAAAGGCCTGTTGCCAAGTTTAGGGAGTCTATAACAAGGAAAGTTACAAAAGATCCTGTACCGGTATTAGAAATATTTTGGAAATTGTATGAAAGTCTGTGTAAAGCAGAGAAATATTTATTTTATTTTTATTTATTTATTTTTTATTTAACATTTGTTGACCGGAAAAGTCCAACTAGGTTCCACAGAGCCTGTTTTCAGCTGAGGCCCGGGGAGAGATGCTCCAGACTCATGTCTTTAGAATAGAATATGGAAATCAAGAAAAGACACAAATGGAAATGTTTATGAAAGAATTAAATACGCCAAGGTTAGGGGTAGATGAGGCTCAATTACTAACAGTTAGGATAGGAGGAGATGAGTTAAAAATTATGATGTATAACCAATCTACAGGAAAGTCCCCCAGAGTAGATGGTATTCCTATGGAAGTTTGGAAGCTAGGAGGGAAAAGACAGATAAAGATCTGGAAGGTTTTATGTTTTATTTAATAGTATTTTAAGAGGAAGAGAAGTACCAACATCCTAGAAGAAAGCAGTGGCAGCTGTAATACCTAAAGAGGGTAAAGATTCATTAGACCCAGCTTCATACAGGCCCATTTCAATACTAAACCATGACTATAAAGTATTTACGTCTATAATGGCTAAAAGAATGACAAACTTAATGCCAAAATTGATAGATATGGATTGATTTGGTTTGTGGAGGGGAGGCAAATGTTTGACAACATTAACAGAACAATGACGATCCAGGGGGAAGCAGAATGTAAGAAGATACCATTGTTGTTGTTGTTGGGTCTTGATGCAGAGAAAGGATTTGACAGAGTAATGTAGGACTTTATCAGCAGAGCAATGGAAGCATTTGCATTTCCTGAAAAAAATATAAGGTTGATTAGGAGGATATATGAGGGGTCAAGGTGAAAATTAAAGTGAGTGGGGTCCTCTCTGATAATTTCTGCTTGAACAGAGGAACCAAGCAGGGGTGTTCACTTCCCACTTTGTTATTTGCATTATATTTAGAACCACTGGCAAAAAAAAAATAAGCGACTCAGAAATTCAAGGATATGGTAGTCAAGAAAAGCTGGCTGTATTTGCAGGTATTACTTTAATTTTTCTTTCTGGTTTTGTCATGTATAGTGTTTTGGAACATTTTGAGATAGTTTCAAATCTTTTCAGGATACAAAATTAATGAAACTAAAACAAAGGCAATAGCGGTAAATTATGTACCCACACACAAATTGGTTCAGCAATATCTGTTTTTATGGGGACATGATAAAATTAAATAGTTAGGAGTATGGATTAAACTGATTCTGATGTGGCAGATAATGATATGTGGGAAGAGACTAAACAAAATATATTACAAAAACTGAGAAATATGGAAGCTTTTTTATATGGCTATGGATAGTAAGCTACAAGGAGAGGCAGGCTAGCAAGTATGGTAGATGCACAGGCCAGGCAAACTTCAGTATACATGAACAAAAAAGCCAGCACCTAGGAAGAATGAAGCATGAAGGTTTTTTTTAGAAGTAAGCTACAAGCAGTCCAAAATGTTTTTAGTCCAATTAGTCTTATACGCAGGTCAAGCATATTTTATCAACCAGAGGAGAAGTTGTGGATAGCAATTAATAAAGAGCTGAAGGACTTTATGTGGGAGGGGAACATGGCAAGAGTCGAGAGAGAAAAGCTGATTCTTCCAGTAGAACAGGGCAGATTGAGATTACCCAATTTGAAGCGGTATTTCAAAGCTACATAGTTAAGGCTCCTATACATAGCACAAGCAGAAAATTATAATTCAAAGTGGAAAGGGATGATGTTGATACAGGGGGGAAGCTCAAGAAACAAGGAGGGACTGGGATTTTGGATTGAGGCCTTTAAGAAGAACAACAATAATCATACAGAATATTACAGTCATAAAGTAGCAGAAAGTGTTCTAAGAACTAAGCCAACAAGAGAATGGAGAAAGGAGATTCTGCCAATAGGGATGACTGCAATTATGGATATAGTCAATAGGCAAGAGAGGGCTTGAATTTATTAGAGAAAACTGGCAAAGGAACCAAGGTACTGGGAGCAAATAACTAGGCAGGGAAAGGCAATAGAATGGGAATAGGCCAGAAATTTATTTGGACTGCAGGTTAGACATTGCCTTCCATATCAAGGATTGATATCAGAGTATAAGCACAGAGAAAGAAATGGGTGGGGGGTCCTAAACAAAAGACCAGCAGTGGTAGAGTTTTTTAGTAGAATCTAGAACAGAAGCTGCCATTAAAAAAGGAATAATTAGTACAGCATATAAAATATTGCAAGATAAACATAAGAATCAACCAGAGGAGGTTAGAAAGGATAGGGAAGAGAGACTGGATAAGCAATTCACAAAAAACAATGGGAGGATATATTTATGTCTCTCAGATATGCAACAAAATCTAGAAGATTTAGGATTTTTGCTTGGAAATGTTTACATAAATATTTTTATACCCCAAGTAGACGCCAGCAAATTTTTCCTCAGGTAGACAGCAAATGTTGGAGGTGTGACAGAGATAAAATAGGTACTTGGGAACATATTTTCTGGGAGTGCAGTGGGTTGGGGGACTTAAAGGATTCCCTGTGGGATGCAATGCTGAAGATGCTGTTTGGGTGGATTGGTGTGATGAGGGATATGATTTTTCTGAGCTATGATGTTGTTGTTTGTCTTTCGGTTTTTCCCGGTAAGGGGTCACCACAGTGACTGCTAGTGATTGGCAGTAGATTTTTACGAATGCCGAGGTGCCAGCTCGACACCAAACCTTCAACAAAGGCACGCCCATTTACGCATGCATGTCTTTCGAATGCTACCCAACTGCAGGGAGGACATGCAGGCTCCACACAGAAGGCACTCCCAAGCTCAGCTGAGAATCAAACAGGAGAACCTCTTGCTGTGAGGTAACAATGCTGAGCTATGATACAGAATCAAAATTGCCTAGACATGGTAAGGCCTTTCTGCATCCAATTATGGTGGCTGCCAAAATAACAATTACTAGAAAATGGAAATCAAAATCTAAACCAATTATATTAGAAGTAGTGAATATAGTAACAGAGATAAAACAACTGGAAATGAGATCTTTAGAAAATGGTAGGAGCAAACTATATAAGAAAAAAATGGGAATTGTGGGAACAATACATACAGGGGAGGAATGAGGTTTAAAAGAAGGCAGGACTTAAATGAGCTATGCAATGTTTGACTGAAAATGATTGGGTAGACTATAAGTGATGTATAATGTTTGCAACTGGGAGTGTGTCAGTATGGTTTGTGATGTAAAATTCTTGCAACTAGAATTGTCTCGGTGTGGCTCATTTTCATTTAAATAAATGTATGATTCCTTATGTCATAAGTGATGGTTTATTAAAGATATTTCTTGTTTAAAAAAAGGGGGCAGGAATTTAATAATTTATGTAATGTTGCTTAGGTTATATGATATATAGCATTATATGTGAAGTATAATGTTTGTTAATGTTAATTTAATACAATTTGATTACTTTTGTATAAATGTAAATTTGTCTATGTCACAAATGATAATTCAATAAAGGTGTTTAAAAAAGAATTTAGTAAAGGACATTCTATATATATATATATATATATATATATATATATATATATATATATATATATAGGAATATCCTATAAAGTTCAAAGTGCCTTCTGTGGAAGGTTGGGCGCCGGGCTGGCAACTCAACACTGTAAAACTCCACTGCCAATCATGAGCGGACAGGTGATCTGCTGTGGTGACCCCTAACCAGGAAAAGCCGAAAGAAGAAGAAGATCCTATAAAGTTCAAAGAAATGCTTGAGACTGTAATACATTGCTGTGACCCCACCCATGGACTTATATGAATCAGTTATCAGTTATTGAGTGCTGTATTACCAGAAGTTATAAGGGTACAGCCATAAACAGAACCTGACAGAGGTCAGTTGGCAGTGAAAATACCAAACATATTAAACTGTTGACTTCCAAGATGGATGCACATTGAGTAACAGCTTAGTTCTAGCTCTCCCAGTGTGAAAAGAGAAACTCAGAAGAGAAAGCCAGTGGACTTCTGGGTAAATTTCAGTAACTGGCTAATAAGTGCACTGCTTGGATGCCAGGAAAAAAGAAATATGGAGGACCTTAAAGAAAATCTGATACAATAGGTGAGGAAAAAACACAGACTGGGAAGAACACTCCAGCTGTTCAGCAAAAACCAGTGCAAGCTCCACACATGACTTCCAGTAACTTGGAGGAAAATACATACAACTGCACACAGACCTGATTAAAATAAACTAAACACTGATGGAGTATATCAACTCAAATAACAAAAGGCTGGAAAAACAAAAGAAGCTTTAAACAAATATTCAGATGAATTGATAAAACTGCAAAATATTCAAAGGTTAAAATGAAGAAAGGGCTGGCTGAATATGAGACTGCTCAAGAAGAGATATTTCAAAAAATAATGGAATTAGTGGACTGAGCATGTAGGGAAAACCTGAAATTGTCTGCAGTACCAGAGAAGCTGGAAGGAACAGACTGTATTAATTTTATGAAAGCACAAATAAGGAACTAGACTGGTATTCAACAGCAAGAGTTGTTAATTAAAAGGGTATCTCATGTGTATGCTCCAAACCTGGCTATGAGAAAGCAGCCTAGACCTTAATAGTAAAGATGCAATCTTACCAGCAGGAGGAGTTGATTTTGACAAAACTGTCGCAGAAGGACAAAATAGTAAAAGTGGAAGACAGCAGAGTGATTTTGGAGAATGATTACTCACTGTACACCAGGCAGAGTAGTACATTTATTCCACTATTCAGGGAATGTAGAGAAGCAGGCAGATATTCATACTGCTGTACCCAGCTATCTTCAAAATTTCCTGGAGGGACAAAATAATTTTGGATGCAGTAAATGATAAGGGGGAAATACAAAAGTTTGTCCAACAAAAAGTGAGTTGTGAAACAGAAGGAGATTCTGCTTCTTGTTCTTCTGGAAAGAAAGACCATAGATAGATTGTGCCAGTGAAACCTTTTCCAATGCTTCAATGGAAAATGCTTGAGAGAAGGGAAAAAAGCCCAAGAATTGACTAGAAGAACTGAGTATGTTGGAAATGAAGCAGAGAAAGGATGTGGGAGATGGAGATGAACAGGAATAAAACCAGTAACTTTGAAAATGACAAATGTGGGATTACAAAGCAATAATTATATTTGTGAAACATGACAGAACAAGAAGATCTAGAAATATTAGACTTTTTTGACTTTGCTAAACTTGTAGGGACTCTAAAGCATATGCCCTACTTAATGTCATTACTGTTCGGAAAAATACTTAGGAGAGGGGAAGAGATGGGAGTAAAACAAAATTTTTATCTTAACAGTAATATTTTTATAGTGCATGATTTTCTTTGCATATTATAAAGCAAAGTTTTCTCAGTTATTTTTAAATGTAATGGGGGATACTAATGTAAACAGGTGCTCATTTTTTCTCCCTTCTTCTCCTTTCTCCTTGTTCAGTTTTAAGAAATGTAGGCACTGCAATGTAAAAAAAAGAAAAGAAGTTTGGTCAAAATAGCATGACAAAAGGAAAATTGATGTACTTTTTCTCATTCTTGCATACAGGAATGACTGGATTAGGGCCCTAAGCGTGATCTGGTAACATGTTTTAAGAGAAAGCAAGTAAATGAAAAAGAACACTGAATATTATAAAGCTTTTTCTAGGAAATAAATGTATAATTGGTAGCAACTCTGTTACTGGTCCTCATGTCTCCATGGAGACAATCTGATAGAGAAATGCCTAGGACATGATGCTTTCTGGAAGCATTCAAATGTTTTCCCCATCTGGGAGAGATATAAATATAAGATAAAACCAGACAGCACTTGGTAGAAGCACAGGCTGTACCATAAGTCTTAGCATGGATAACCTTTCTTTTAGATTAACCAAATTCTATGAGTGTGGCCGTCAAGTTTCAGACACTTGTTCCTATTAGAGGGTAAAACTTCAATATTTGAAGATGTACATAGTTTTGTGTCTTAGTATTAAGTTAATAGGCTTTAGGGGGTATTGGGGGTGTTTTGTTTGTTTGAGGGCTTTTAATAAAACAAAAAGGTTTTGTAAGATGTGACATAGGCTCAAATGGATATGAGATGAAACATCTGTTTCCTACCTATTGGCTGAAAAAAAGAGGAATTTAAAAAATGGGTAGTGGAAATTATTCAGGAGCTATTAGAGAAAATAGAAATAAAGAAAAAAATGGAGTTTGGCCGCTACCTTCTATACTCAGCAATGTCAACAGTATGGCAGTACCCAGACCACATTCATAGCATTACCTGACCCATAAAGATTTGTTGGGTTTATCCAGTGACACAGCCCACACACGTATTTATGGTGCAATGCAGTGAAAGTCTTGTAATAGTAGCCATGAAGGTGCATTTTCAGTTTGTAATTACAGCACCAAAACCAAGGTTTGCATTTTCCATCTGTAGTAGTGTTGTAAAAGCTCAAAGTGCAGCAGTGTACCAGCAGCATCATGTAGTCTCAGTACTTGTGAATGGAAAGGTCATATAATTTTAGGAAGCTTGCGAAATTATTAACAAGAGTGGATGTTAATCTATGTGTAATGTGTGAACCCAAACTGTTAAAATGAATAGTGTCATAGCAATATTCCTTTTCTTTGGAAGCAAACAACTGTAGGATTGTGAACAGAGTGTAATGCTACAAGCACAATTTGTTTAGTATGTGATACAGCAACTTTTTGTATAAAGTAGACATTCGTAGATATAACTTGGGACCTCTTCTGGATCAAGTATTGTTAAGCCATGGCTTCCATACAGATGCTGGTATTTTATGTGTTTGAGAATTAATACTAACAGTTTCTACCTCAGCCATCTAAGGCCTATCATTGGAATGGAAAGGCTGATCTGTATATCACTGTAGTGTCTTCTATGCCTTTTTCCTTTCACTGGTACAGTTTTAGATATCTCATACTTAAACATCTAAATCTAACCTTACTTTGATTTTTTTTCCTCTTTCTTAGTCTAACGCTAGCCCAAAGTCACTATCCACCATGTCTTATACCATAAGTTGCACTCAAGCAGGTGTGAAAAACAGCAATGGCCAGCCAATGTTAGATGCTGTGTAGGTTATTTTTAAAAATTTACAGTGGACTGTAATCATACATTTCTGAAGAATCTTGTAGAAAGCTACAATTTAATAGCAAGCCCACAGAAGCAAAGGGTGTCATACTTACTATAACAACATACAATGAAAGTTGCTATTGCACCCCATAAGTTAAGTGTTGTTCAAGGCAAAACTCTCCATATATCACATATTTCCCCAGGAATTATGATCGACCAACTAAAAACGTATCCTCTCCATGCCTGATCTTACCTACCAATTTTCCTATCTCCCATATCTCCCACTCCTACACAGCTATTTAGACCCTCATTGCTCCCTTTTCCCTCAAATTAAAAATGTCTTCCTACAGTACAAGATGCAAGATTTTTCTCTTCTTATAACAGTTTGTTGAAAACCATTTGCCTGTTTTATTCTTAGCAAACATGTCACTGATTGTCTCTAACAAAAAGCCACCCAGAGAGGGTGGTCCAACAAAGCTTGGACTCAATTTGCTCCCCTACCCTACACCCCCATTTTCACAGACTTCCACTTCATCAAAAATCCTACCCCTTCTCCCTGACCAATAAAATACAGAAAGTAGTTCTCACTCAAACCCACAGCATAACCCAACCACCCAAGCTGCTTACCTCTCATGACCTCACTTCCTTTCCAGCCAATCAACTGACTTCTCTTCCCATAAATCTCTTTCCTTTCACAACCCATTTCCCTTTCCACCTAATCAACAAACTTCTCCTCCTATCAGTTTTTCCCTTTCCATAACCCCATCTCCTTTCCTGTCTACCCATGTTATTACTCTCTTTCTTTCCATCCAGTCAACAGACTTCTGCTATCAATCTTTCTCTCTCCTCCTTCAATGTCATTTCCTTAGTTGACTCCTGATATATCTACTCTCCTATCTCTACCACCACATTTCCCTTCTCTCAAACCGATTGATGACTACTTCCATCCATCAGTTCTCCTCTTTTCATCCTTTTCATTTCTCCCTCAACTGACTTCTTACAAAACAATAGTCCCTTCTCTACCACTTCCCATTCCTATCCTTCCTTAGGTCTAATACATCCAATTTCTTTCATCATTTATACATAACTCCAATACATTTTCCCCTTCTCATTCTAACACTCTATCTCAGTTTACTGTGCTATTCCTCTCAACTACCCATTGAAGTCTAATAGTCAGCACTACTTTTATATTCTCCAGTACCAATAATCTCCTTATTCCATCCCATGTTTCCTCTGCATTCTTCCATCAACAAGACTACTAGCCTAATATCTCTCATCCACCCACATGCACATACAATCTTATCTCTTTCACTACTGACATTCTACATTCTATCCCTCCCATATGAATAACCAGATGTTCGATTTTACACACATAATCCCTAAAGACAACTATAAGTAGTTCCACCATAGCCCCCAACTTATGCAACAGCTCTAATAGCCACATTTTCAGAAAGAAATACCAACAGTTAAATCCCACACACAATAAGCTATGATCAAAGTACAAAACCAACTGTAAATGGCTCTTTCACATCCATTACAGAAAACTAACCCTAAAATTAAGTGGAGGCATCCACCCCAACCCAAGTCCAATAAACCTTCCAGAAAACACCCATATTCCCCAAACTTTTCACCTCTTCCATATCAAAAAACCTCCAGGACATCAGTTCCTTAACATAAACCTCAGAGACACATGAAATAAAAAAGTACCAGAATACTATGCCTGGTTAGCCTTTCATTCTCTAGCTATACTAATTGTAACCGAGACATAGTTAAGATATAAAATATGAAATCATACCCCTAGGATATAACATTCTCAGATCAGATAAAAAAAAAAGAAAAAAAGCAGGTGGTATAGCAATGCTATTCAAAAATAATCTAGCAATGTTGCCTTCCTCACTCAACTCCCCACAAATTAACAATGCTGAAATTCTGATCACTTTCCTTAAACTCAGTAATAAGTCAATCACAAATCTGTGGGTGTTATTGAAACCTACATCATTCCTGGCAACGTCAATATTGCTGAGTAACTCTTCTGTATCTATGCTCACCACTGAAGAAACAATAATACTAGGCAACCTTAATATTGACTGGCTTACTTTAAACTCTGACCCCCAACCAATATCATAAACGTATATGGCCTCAGACAGCTTAGCTCCACCCCTAACTCACCATCACAAAACTAGTAGTAGTAGGCAATCTCTTATTGACTGGATTCTTGCTACCTTAACCAATGATATAATTTCCTCAAGCACTTTATCAGATTTGTTTATTGACTACCTCCTTATATTCAGTAAATACATTATAATAACTTAAGCAAATATAACAAATACAACTAGTTTAAGAAATTGCAAATCCTTCCAAAGAGAAATATTAAATAAATTAAAGTCAAGTAAATGAAACCTCTTAGAAATGCCACTCCCTAGGTGAAGGAATGCTTGAATTCAACAGAATATTTTAGCTACTCTAAATAAACTTACTCATCTTAGAGCCAAGAGAGTAAAAGCACCTTGGCTGACCAAAACCACAAAATTCATGAACCAAAGAGACAAGGTCTGGAAAACAAAATGTTCCAAAATAAACAACATTATAGGCAGCTCATAAATAAAATCAAATACACAATTAAAACAGATGAAGATTACTATACAAACTCTCAAAAGTCAAATCAAAACTCCAAAACCTTCTGGACAGCAATAAATCAACACCCAAAACCTGGACATACTACAGAACCTGCTCCATCCATAGACACCCAATCAAGTGGCATAGCAAGTCAACCACTCTGGCCCATACAGTATACCAGCTGAATGTATCAAATTGCAGCTAACACCCTAACATACCCAATTTTCATCTTAATAAACAGATGCATCACACAATGCTATGCTATGACCCTGCATTGTGAAACAAATAGCATCTTAACTCTGCATTAATGAGGCATCTCCACAGACATTGTAAACTATACAGCAATACTTATGCTATCCCCTCTGTCCAAAGTCTTTGAGAAATTTATCCAATTCCAGCTATTCAATTATTTTTCTGAAAATAACTTACTATCACAATCTTATCACTGTTTTCACCCCCCCCCCGCGCATTACCGCTACTCTCCTTCTTCAGTTTTATCCCCACTGTAATCCTGTGTAGAAATGTAGACAATATGGTATTTGCATTCTTTCTAGACCTATCAAAAGCATTTGATTTGATATCCCACCAAAAGGTATTGCACACACAGTGTACTTTAGCAGTAACTAGTCCATCACTTACATGGTTTCTAAGTCATCCTTTCAATAGATGAGAGGCAGTTAAATGGCAAAATAAATACTCATCCTTCCTCCCTAAATCTTTTGGTGTTTCCCAAGGCTCCATCCTTGGCCTTCTCCTTTTCAATATATTAATAAATTGCCTGCACACAGCAAGCAAGCATGCCTCCGTAGTCTAGTATACGAAATCCACAGTGCCACCTTGCCCAAACTCTAAAAAAAATTACAAGAAATAACTCAAGGTTCCTTCACTTCCAATAGCAACATGGCTAACAGAGAAACTTGCCATTATTTCTAAATTCTAAACAGTTATTTACTCCAAGACAACTTGCTGCACAAGTTTGATCATGTCTCATTTCATATAGTCAAGGGTGGAGACATTACACTGCAAGATATCAGTGTTCAATTCTTTTTAATGATTTGCTTAACAAGCTCTGTATATCGGTTATATTTCATCATGTAATTCAATTTATTCATGGTTCTATTTGGTTCAGCTACCTCACCACATTCTCAGCCTTGCCACTCAAATATGGTCTGGCTGTATCATTCCTTAACCCAGTAACTATTCCCCTCATTTGCTGTACCATAGCTTTATTATAACCTCTCTCCATAAAAGAGTGCCATCTCATTCATCGTGCTAAATCTGCTAGCTCGCATAAGCTGTCCTTTTATCACACCTTTAAAAATATCCCTAGGGTGCAAGCTTTGTGGATGCACATATTTACTAACTTGTACATCTTTCCTATGAATTTTAGAGTTGAAACATACATCTTCTCTAGCGATAACTATGTCCAGAAAATTAATCTCATCAAAAGATGAGTTCACCTCAAATCTCAAAAAGTTTGTGGTTGTATGCAAAAATTATACAAATGCAATAAGTTCTTCCTTTGTGCCATTCTATAACAGGAAGACATCATTCACAAACCTTTTAAAGAAAACTAGATGTTCATTTTTATAACACGTCTCTACTTCTAAAAAGATTTATTGTTCTTCCCACCTAGCTAGGACTACATTAGCATAGGTATTAGCTGTTGGCGTACACATAGCCACTCCCAAACACTGATGGTAACAATCATCATTAAACATAAATACGTTATTACTCAAGGCACAGTCCAGCTTAGAACATAACAGGTTCACTTTCACTGTATCATAAATCTTATGTATTGTTAAATATTCCCGTATTGATTTGATTCCATACTCATTGGGAATAATGGTAAAAAGTGACCTAATGTCCATAGTTACTAAAAGAATGTCAGAACATGTATTTATTAAAGCCCATTCATTAAAAGACACGAGTATCTTTGATATAGCTATAACAATAATTTAAAATGGGAGCTAATTGTCCATCCACATATCTAGAAATAGCTACTGTAGCCCATTTCTTTCCTGACACAATAGGTCACATTGGTGGCTTGACTAAACTGTTATAGATTTTGGGTAGTCCATAAATAAAGGGTGTAACTGGATTAGCCATATATAAATAATTATATATCTCTGGTGTAATTGAACCATCCATCAATATTTCATATAAAAACATTTTAACCTTCATAATAACATCAGATATAAACTTCCAATCAACTTTCACAAAAGTTGAAGTATCAGATAGAAATTCATACATCCATTCATCTTATTGCACTACATCCATAACAACTATTTTTCCCCCTTTATCTGCAGATTTAATAATTATATCTTTATTCAGACATAATGAAGTTACAACATCTCTTTCTTCACTGTTAAGGTTAAAAAACTATCTTCCCTTTTAATTAGCAAAATAAAGCTCATACAGTTCTTGTTCAGACATACTCACAAAAGCTTTTACAGTGGGTGTACTGTTAGGTATAAATGTACTTGCTCATTTTAAAACATCATTAAATTGAGAATTTTTATACAGCAACTTTAAATCAACATTTCTCGCAAAGCACCTTAATTCAGTAAGCATATCATTCAGATCACCTGCTACTGAAGGTACAAATGTCAAACCTTTACTCAAGAGTTTCAGTTGTGCTGCAGTCAATGCACAGTTCGATAAATAAAGTACATTAGTCACTCTTGTCTTCAGGTTTTCATCTTTTTGTTTCTCAGATCTTGTCCTACCTTGCTGGCCTTGTAGCCCCTCTGCTCAGTTTCTTCTTGATAGTTTCTTGTTAGTTTCCGACTGCTGCTGTGACCTCTGACCCCTACTTTCACTGCCACAGGTTTCTGCAAGCTGAACTGCTTCTGTAAAAAATCACTCAACTCGTTTTCATTTTCACTGCCCTTTGGAATTGACAATATAGTGATTCTGTTAGCGTCTTCACTCTGATCGCTAACAGAATTAATGTTATTATTAGCTGGAACTTTGTGTCTCACTGAAAGCTGTCCTTCAGTAGTGAAGCTATCTAATTCAGATACAGCGTTCCCACACTTTCCTGGTTGAGCCATAGTGTGTATAGACCCTCCTACCTCATTCGCGGATTGGCTCATCGGTTCTGTTGTTCGCACATTCATTGGGCTATCATCTTTAGGCCAAAAAAAGATATTTTTGTTCTTAAAGTCATTTATATCTTGTAACAACTTGCGCTTTTTAACAGTAATGAGCCTGTCTTCAAATCTCTCCAGATAGATGAAACAGGTCATTATATTCAGTGGCAAAGGCAGCACATTCAGAGGCATGAAGCAACTTATTTTCTAATGCTTCTATTTCCTTGGCTAGCTCAGATTCATGCAAGGAAAAAAGTCATTCATCAGTTTCATATATTCAGCTCCTAACTACAGATTAATTTCTTGCCACTTTAACAATAAGTCCGGATATCTGTTCCCATAAGTGGGCATTTTGGTGATTCTAAGCCCTCTGGGAACGATACCCAACTTTAAGTAGACATTGAAACTTAGCCTCTGCCGTTGTAATCGCTTATATTGTTCCATTTTTGAACACACAGACTTAAGGGCTTGTTGCAGTGTTAATATTTCATTATTGACATTCTTCTTACTTAATAACATACCTTCTTCTAAATTAGTACATAAGTTCAGCAAAGGATTATCATGACCCATTAGCAATCCTTTTAATTTTATAGTTGCTTCTACAGTACATAGGGCAGCATGTACCATAGCTGCAACAGTTATAGGGTGTGTTGGCTGTGCTTCCATCTACCAAACATATTGCTGAAACAATCCACAAAGCAAGCAGCGGTACAAGGTAGCAGGTTTTCAACAAATCAAAGGATTTGGATGAATAACAGTCAAGATTCCAAGAAAAACAGCCCAAATTTGGTCAGAAATTATGTACCAATAATTGGAGAATCAGCTGTTAAAGGAACTGATACATTTGCAGAGAGGATAACGATCAATGAATATTCTTATCCTTGACAGGAACAAGGATGCGACTAGGATCTTAGAATGCCTTAATGTCGATGTTTTCTTCACATTTGTTCAAATAATCTCATCTTCAAGGACTCGCAGACTGTTAGCAGGAAACTTACAGCCCTCTCAGATAACATAGCTTGTATGGGTGTGAGGACATTTTTCACAGTTCACATATAGAAAGATGGTTTGGTCAGAGTGATTGAAGAGAGGTTTTTTTTTTTTTTTTTTTTATAACTACCTACACGACAAAAATATCACATTTTAAAAAGTGGGAATGTGTAGAACATCCAGGCCAAGTTTTGATTGCATGCATTGATACAGCATGGAGTCCACTTGTCAAGATAAGAACATTTTTGCAGTATATGTATTACAAAATTTGACCAACACAAAACAAGATTTTTTTTTGCCAGAACAGAAATTTAACAGTTCACAGAGAGCAGCAATTGATTTATCTTCACTAGTTGTTAATGCTAGGGGAGCATTAGTAATAAAGTTTTTTTTTTTTTTTTGGGGGGGGGGTTACTGCATTCACACAAGATTGATGTTGTTATTGTTTGTGAAACATTGCTAAAAAGCAATGACTGGAAATCAGTTCTGTTAAGATATATATATTTCTTTTCTGTAACAGACACAATAAAAAATCAGCTGGGGGTGTTATGATAGAGATTAGATTGTTATAAGACCTGTGATTATTCCATTTTTGATGATAACTCCAGTACAATAGATTGTGTAACTGTGACAAAGATAACCCTGGAACAGATTACAACTGCTGGGGTGTGTAGACAACCAAATTCAAGTGCTGATGACCCAGTGAAATTTATGTTTCTCACATGAAACACAGGAAGGAAAATAATAGTAGCTGGAGACTTCAACTTACCAGACACAGACTGGAATAATATTGATTCAGTATTAGTAAGGAAATTATGTACAGGTTATATTTAGAAACAATAATCATTGCAGATTGTAAACAGACTTACCAGGGAATGCAACATAATGTATATTGTTTGCGTTTCTAAAGAGATGATTGTTACTTCATGTCAAGTTTTACCACCTTTGATGTGCAGTGATTATGGGGTTGTAAATATTAAACTCCTAGATAATTCTGCCAAACTGAAGTCTAAACTAATGCACAGAAGCTTAATAAACTATATAGAAGCAAAACAATCAGTATATAAAACTAGTTTGATAAACCCACAAACACACCTCTTCAAATACTCATTGTTCAACATCCACTAATGCACAAGTATATTTAATATTACAGTAATGGGTCATTGTTATTCAAAATGTGCATGCTGATGGGACAGCCCAACCAGAATGCCCATTGAAATCAAACATATACCAATAGAAAAAAGTATGGCCAATGAAGTACCCTTTGAGTGGCCAGATTTCCCTATCAGCATATGTTTACAGGACAGCAAAATATGAGAAAATTCAGCTACGTGCTACAAAAATAATCAGAAACATACTTTATTTTCTTTATATTTAGGCTGTCCCCTCATAAAATCTCAGTCAACAAAAAAACAGCAACGGAGATTCTCTCTTCTACATTGCTTTCCCTGCACTGCATTGCATTGATGTACTGTGCAAGTGTGGGAATGTAAGTCCCATACACATGTGTAGTACATAAGAAAAGGTGGAAGAATGCAGAGGAACACTACAGTGCCATTATACAAAGACATTATTTAAGAAAGGTAAGCAATTTCTTTTTAAATAATGTCACTGTATAATAACAATCTAATCTTCGATCACCATGTGTCTGTAGTGGTAGGGAAAGCCTTCTACCTTGCGCATCTCATAAGTAAGGGCATTGCATCCAACAATAAGGAGGTTATAACTCCAGTGTATCAACCCTTATCAGACCACTAACTGAGTATAATGCTCCCTTCTCTATGTACCTCACCAGTTACTTGCAGCAACTGGAGACACCACAGAGGTTTCCAACCAAAAGAATCCAAAAACCAAAACCTGACCTACACGGAAAGATTGAAAGTCCTGTCACTGTACTGTGCATCATACATGCAGCTGAGGGGCGATCTGTGCCTGGCCTGCAGAGCAGTCTGTTACCCTGCCATAACTGAAATGCTACACATCCAACAAATCAAATGGGACACAATTCACTCACTCCAGGGATTTCAAACTAGCCTGTGATATTAACAGAACATGTTGGACAGACAGCTATATCTCCCAGAGATTGCCAGTCCTCTGGAATAAGCTCTCACTTCATGTGAAGCAGAGCACCTCAATGACCCTATTTAAGTGCAACCTTGACAATCGGATGGGTGACAGTAAATTCACCCCAGGGTTGGCACCTATGTCCCTCATGGACAAGGACATTCAGTGCTGACCACAGAATTTCTCTGCTAACAATGAACATTTAACTATGGTCAATTAGGGTACAAGGGTTTTTTTACATGGCTAGGCTTGTAAAGGCCCTAGGGCCATTAGCCTAGTAACCTCCTATGAACAATAACCTATTCCTGAGTGTGGGTAAAGTACCCACAGTTGGCTAAATCCAGCATTACCACACCCAGCCATAGGTTATTGCTTTAAACTATAATAGCTGTCTTTATTTCACATGAATATAATCTAATTAGCAAATGCATGTGCAACTGTTAATGCACATTACTGAATGTCTGTTTAAAATGTTTGTAATATGTTGGAGCTTTTCTCCCTAGACCTCTGCTAAAAAAGTTTTTTTATGACTAAATTCATTCAGGCAAACACAGTAAACAAAAGCAAAATAAAAGTAAAATAAATAATTAGAGCACTATATCCAGTGGAATCATGGCAGAAGGAATCTGGCAAGTTTTGAAGGGGAAATTGAATGCAAAGATTAACATCAAAATCTAGGCTCACAAGATCAGAAAGATATATTTCTGTTAGAACAAGAAAATTAAGATGAGAGGAAAAAAGATAAAATAATGGAAACAATAACAAATTTTCAAAACTAAAATAAAGTAGACAACATGACACATGATCAATAAAAAAATGAAGAATATACAAAATATTGAGCATAAGAAACCATTTTATAGATATACAATATTTGGTAGAGACAAACATACATTTTGCATAGATTGTAAAATGTATTGTAGACCACAACAAATTGTAGCTATATTTACAAAATTTTATGCAAAATGGTTTAGATCCACAAAGTAGGGAGGTGAGCAGATAATTTGTGCTAGTAGCATTACAGTAACTTCACACAATGAAATCAGATTACATTAAAAACGTACTGTGCAAACTGGACCCAAAGCAAGCACAGGGAGAGGTAATTAGTAATAATGACCTGAACATTTCAACGTGAACTTACAGTACTGTTATATTCATTATTCACAAGGCTGTTTGTACAAGATGATTCCTCATGATTAAATACCTGCACTTGTTAAAACCATCTTTAAGGGAAAGAGGAAAAAGGACAAGCCTAGCATCGGACAAACCCATTAAGTTTATTTACTTCTTGTGGAAAAATAATGAAGGTTATTTTGAATAAATTGCCAGAAATCAAATGGTTGGGACTTGAAACCACCTATCAACATGCATATGATGAAAATAGATGTATAACTACCTACAACATTCTAAAATAATACAACAGATGTAAATAAAAAATTATGCAGTGATATAATTTATTTAGCCTTCTCTTCAGCCTTAGATAGAGTCATACAGAAAATGCTGATCAATAAATTAGAACTAGGTATTAATGTAGTCTTGATAAGAAGAACGGCTGCTGCATGACTTACAAATAAGATATGACAAGTATCAGACAGCAAGTAGGTGAAATTCTAGGTTAAAATCACTGTGTCTCACAGTACTTTGTCCTGGCTGGGCCCATACTTGTTTAGGTCATATATTTCAGATCCATCTTTTTCATATGAGATGTTCTATGGTATGTATGCAGATAACTTGAAAATAGCCAAACTGATTACATCTGGTACATATGGGGCATGTTTGCAAAACAGCTTGCCAAAACTGACCATTTGGGCACAACAGAATAATATGCAGATAAATTCATCAAAGACTAAGTGTATACGATTTGAAAGACAAATTGAAATATTAATATCTTCTACAGTGCACAGTGGTTAAAACGCTGGAATCATTTAAGTACTTGAATATATAGATAATGCCAGCTTTGAGTTTTTATGATCATACCAACCATCTGGTTATAGATAATTATAAAAAACATATGTTGCATAGAAAGATTTATAAAGTCTAGGAAATATAAGTTACATTAGACTCAAACTAGAGTATGGAATAATATGGAAACATTATAACAAATCTGGCATGAGTAAATTGGAAAGAGTACAGTGGAAATATGCCAAGGGTATCCAGTAATGTAACAGTTTTAGTTATTATGAAACATTAAAATATCTGAATTTGTACAGTGTCTCATACAAATATCTAAGAGGATACCTTATTCAGGTATTTAAGGCATTAAGAGACTACTCTCCTGGGAATGTTTGGGATTATCAAAGAATAGTAGAGAATCATCAGACAATCTGTGTAGACGATTATATATGAAAGAGAGATGTACTAATTGGTTCTCTGAGAGTATAGCTAATAAATGGCATAGATTACCAAATTTTATTAAAACAAGTTCTAGTTTGGATATTTTTAAGAACGTATACACTTATGAGGATGTCTGTTTTGTTATATTGGCAGACTAGAAGAACATTATTGACCATTCCTGAAATATCTGTATGGATGTAATATGTAAAAGATGCATTCTCCTTGATAACTGCTAACATCAAATGAGACATAATTCTAGGTGAGGTTAACAACAACAGGACAAATATCTCCTGTCAGACTTGAACCTATTTGGACTAACACAATCACTGAGTCCACAGGAATTGATAAAGCCACAGGTAAACAGAGCATACTTGATTGGATTTTAACCTGAAATCCTAAATACATATGTACCGAGTGTAAATATAACCCCCACAAATAATAAAGTTACTGAGCAGGTTACCCAGACCAAACTTTCAGGTGTAATTTTAGCTGGAAGAGACACTTTCAACCAACACATTAACTGTGATGAGTAAATATAACAAAAATGTTACAGTTTTATACAATATGAAACCAAACCCAACACCAGAAGCAAAACTACAATCAGCTCAAGCACGTATTCCATCCCTCCATTATGCATCCCCAAGACTAACATTCAAAACCACTGCTAAATAAACTCAGAAATATCAGTTAAGTACCAATCTGCTTAAAAGCATCACATCACTGTACAGCACTGCAACAGCTGGACTAATAAGAACTCAAACCAAACCAAAAGCTAGCACAAATAAGAGCCACACAACATCCTAAATAAACCAAACATTATGTCTTGTAATAAAGAAAATTAATAAGTAATCTTATTAGTAGATATAAACCTACCTAGAACTCTTCAATCAAAGTCTAAATCGAATAACCATTGTGTTGACTGGCTTTATTCCATTCACATACCCAAAATGTAGAACTTGGTACCCACAGAAGTTGTATCTGAAACTAGCCAAAAAAATGTTCATCTTGAAACTAAAAAATGTGCTTAACCACTGTATGGAACTGCTTCATATTAAAATCTAAAAGGAAAAATGTATAAATTAAAGCTATGCACTTACCATAACTATGCATCTGTGTTGTCTACTTTCATTCTTCCTAAACAAATGGATTTCAGATCCCACCTCTGATCTGACTCGGCCACATTTACTAGACTCTCAGATCCAACTCTTGAGCTCCTCCCTTTACCCTTAATGCCACAGTCAACCTGCAATACCTCAGATCAAGTTTGCTGTGTTATAAGCCATTGGTAGAACTAACCATACATTAAGACAAATGTAAGGCTAGTACTAGATGACTGGGGCTCAAACCTGAAACAGAGGTTCCACAACAACCATAAAGTCCTCCATGAGCTAAATGGAAGGGGGTGGAGGGTGGGGAGATGAGTAAGAATGAAAATGGACAACACAGATGCATCGTTGTGGTGAGTACACAACTTTAATATCTGATGATGTCCTTTTCATTCTTTCCTCAACTATTGGGACAGAGTCCACAGCTACGTGAAACTTGGTTGGCCTTCTTGGAAGGATATTCTGGAGTACTGCAGAACTGAAGGCAGCCCTTTTTCTGGAAGTCATATCCAATTTGTGATGAGCAATAAAGGCTGAGCATTAGACCAGGTAGCTGCTGCACAAATGTAGTCAGTAGTAGAAGTTCTAAACCAGAAAGAAGATGATGTAGCCATGGTCCTGGTGGAATGTACATTAAGGGCCCTGGGTAGGGACAGAATTCACTGATTATAAACAATAAAATACAGTCAGCCATTTGACTAACTGGTGAACCCAATTTATTTGGGGAGAAAGAGACAAACAATTGCTCTGACTTTCTGAAATCTTTTGTTCTATGGAGATAAAAACAGAGTTGTGTATGTACATCCAAAAGATGAAGCATGTATTCACCTTTGTTAGCAAAGATGGGAAAGTAAACAGGCAAATTTATGGCTTGAATAGTATTGGCCTCTGAGGCTGCTTTAGGCAAGAAGGACAAACTGGTCCATAAGGTAACCCTGTCTTTGTGGAAGATGAGATAGAGAGATTTAGAAGAGAGCCTGGAGTTCAGAAACTCATCTTGCAGACGTAATGGCGTCTAGAAAGACAGTTTTCCAAGGTAAGAATTTTATATCAGATCTGATGGTTCAAAGGGTCTCTGAGTTAAACCTCACTGCAAAACTGTCAAATCCCAGGGTGGAGTGGGGTCCTTTACTGGGGGCCTAAGCAAAAAAGTACCTTTAAGAAAAGCCTTGCAGAATTTTGATGAAGCTAATGAAGAAGCATTTTCACCTGAATGAAAATTAGATATTGCTGCCAATTGCACTTTGTTAGTAGAGAAATTAGCTCCTCCTTGAAAAATAGATTCCAGAAACTCTAGGACAGAAGTAGTAGGAGCCAGTTCTCTCTGGAGAGACCAGACAAAAAACCTTTTCCATTTACTTTTGTAGATCTTCCTGGTGGAGGCCTTGTGGGAAGATAATAGGATTTTCCAGACTGGGGAGGAAACCCAGAGTTGTCTGATAGTGGAAATGGAGAAGCCGTGTAGTCAACTTGAGGCCTGGAATGTCCAGGTCATCCATCCCCATAGAATGAGAGAGAGAAAACGTTTGAACTGGGGTCCAGTATCCAGGGTGGATATAGAAGGTGAGACCACAGGAAAGTGAAATGCACTTGATGAAACCAAAAGGGGGCAATTAAGATAACCATGTTCTTCAACTGAAGTGCCTTCTATAAGAATTTGGGAAATAGAGGTATTGGGGTATAAGTGTAAAGGAGACCAGAGGGCCAAATGTTGACTAGAGCATCTCTTGGTGATTCCCCCATAGGGGGATTAGGGCAAATAATCTGTTGTTGTGGGGAGACAAAAAGAGATTGCAGCATGGCTGACCCCATTGATGGAAAGTCCTACCTGCCACTGATTGATTGAGAGACCAGTCATGAGGCATCAGAATGGATTTCCCCAGTATGTGCATTGCCATAAGATAGCAGTTGGAGGAGATCACCCACTACCACACTCTCATTGCCTCTCAACAAAGGGGATAGGATTTGGTCCCCCTCCCCAGTTTGTTGATGTACCAAACCACAGACATGTTGTTGGTATGAACTGTAATACTCCCAAGAGGTAGAACATCCTGGAAGGCCTACAATGCTAGGAGGACCACTGACGTTGCTAGGAAATTGATGTGTGAATTGGTCTCTTCTGGTGACCACATGCCATGGACCGTACATCCCAAGAAATGTCCCCTCCCAGTTGGGAGGCATCCATGGTTACTATGGCTACTGCTGGTGGAAGAACAAGAGGGCAACCTTGGGAAACTTCATCCGACTGAATCCACCAATGTAGGTGGTCTTTGCATACTCATGTGAGTTTGATTGTTAAGGACCAGGGATGGCAAATAATTGACCACTGAACAGCTAGAGTCCACTGAAGAATGCACATATAAAAACATGCCATACTAACCAAGTTTATGGCTGCTGCCATTGACAACGGCCTGAAGAACAAGTCTGGCTGGGGGAGAAGTGTGTGCAATAATTTGCTCCACTTGACACCTGATGTTCCGTACTCAGTGTGGTGGAAGGGATGCTGTCTGACTGACTGTGTTCAGCTGAGTACCTATGAATTCCATGCTCTGAATGGGTTGAAGCTGAGACTTGTAGATGTTGACTGAGATGCCAAGAGACTGACATAACTGAAGCAAGTAGTCCCTGGATTTCTCTAGAAGATGCCTGGTTAAGCCAGTGAGGAGCCAGACATCTAGGTATGGAAACACTCAGAATCCTAGCAGTCTTAAGTGAGCTGCTACTACTGCCATACATTTGGTAAACACTCTGGGGGTTGAGACCAAAGGGCAGGGGTCTAAACTGGTAGGGACTGGCCCAGCCAAAAGTACAGAAACTTTTGGGATCATCTGTTTATCTTGATGGGATAGTATGCATTCTGAAAACTGATTAACCACATCCAATCATCCTTTGCTAAAAAGGCAGAATGGATTGAACAGTGACCATTTGGAACTCTTTACAAATTAATTCAGTTTACTTAGGTCCAGAACTAGGTCCACTTGTTTTCTTTGACACAAAAGAAGCTTGAGTAAGTTCTGAATCCTTTATGGTCTGGTGGGACCTCCTGGATGACACATTCTTGTCTAGCAGCTTTTGAATTTCTAGAGCTGTGGCCTCCCTCTGACTGGGTAGAACATCAGGTAGCTTTTTTCTTTTGATTGGGAGAATCTGTGAAAATAGTATAAAATAACCTCTGAATAAGATTTTTACCACACAAGAATCCTTTGTTATTGATGTCCAGCCATCTGAGTGCTGAGACAATTGCCCCTGACTGCCTCCAGAGGAGGGCAACTGGGCAACCTTTCAGGAGTGCTGAAAAGGTTTATTAGAAAAGGAGTATCAGAAACGCTAGTTCTGTGGGCCTCCCCTGTCACAAGGATGGTGTCTTCCATTAGATCTCCCCCCTCTGCCTCTGGGGGAAATATCCCCACGTGAATCTTGAAAAGGACCCTGGGACTTACGGAACCATGTTTTCTTACCTCCTCATCAATTCCTGGAAAAGGATCACTGAGGAGTTTAAAAGTGGATGGCAAATAAGGACTTTCCATCCTGTTCACTCCAAGAAAGAGTTTCCTTAACAGTGGGACCAAACAAAGATGATCCATCAAAAGGAGCATTCATGAATGAAGACTTGAAAGGCTCCCCAACATTGCACAAATGAATCTAGGCATGTATCCTAATGGCTATGTGTGAACCAGCCACCTGTGAGTTATCCTCAGCAGCACAGGAAATTAAGCTCATGGATGCATTAGAGATGGATAGAAGTGGCCATTTGTGAAGATGAATTATTGTAGTCCTCTATGGAGATGGACTTACAGAGTGATTTGGAAATCCCTTTAGTCAAATCCTGCTGCTCTGACAGCTCCTCAGCATCAACAGGAACTACCTTGCTCCAGTGTGGCCTGTCCTTTGGGGGCAAGAAACTTATCAGGATGATGGGGAATGGATTTTAGAGTATTCGGTTCCTTCCACATCAGGTGAGAGACTAGATCTATAAGCTCTTCAGTTGGGGCAGTCACTCAAGAGGTAGATGGACTGGACCCAAAAGCTTCCAGGAACACTGACTCCTCCTGGGAAGGGGAATTAGAGGGCCATCCAGCTTTCTACTTGAAAATGTCTAAGATGTCTGTGAAGGAGATGTCATCTGTTAGAGATTTGGGGGACCCCTCCCCTTCATTGAAGTCAGTGCCTTCATTGAGAGACTCCTGAGGGGAGTCTGTCTCTTCTTGCACATTGTCTTATAGGAGACTCCTCAGTGGGATGGTTTGGAGAGGTGTCCAAGGAGAGGAGAAAGTCCTCAAGTGGGACTGTTTGGTTGCTTGATGGGGCCAGCTGTCCTTGTGTGATAGGTATGAGAGGATCCCAACTCACACCTGATGGTGGTAGAGCTGTAGGAATTGAAGAAGAAAGAGTAGTCATGTCTCTTGGATGAGAGAAGACCCTCTCCACAACCTTTAAAGCAGAAGAACCAGGAGACATAACAGTCAGCCACACTGGAGCTGAAGTTCCAGTTGCCACCATGCCCCAAGCCTGCCTGGACCCATGCCTCAAAGGGGAGTTGGATCTGAGCTATCCAATGCAAAAGCACTAAGGGGCAGGGATGTCTCAGACAACTTTAGAGTGGAGCACTGCCCCCATTGCCAGTGCCAATGCTTTGGCTCCAAGACATCCTGGTCCAAGGAAATTGGTGCCGAACAAGTCAGGAGAAGCAGTCTGAGTCGAAGACCTTGCTCTCTTTGGATCTAATGCCAACACTGTTGGGTTTCTCGGATCCAAAGGCTCCAAAATCACCAGTTGGAACAAAGAATGGGAAATCACAGTATTGGAAGCAGAAGGGAGGCTCACAGACCCAATGGGAGACAGAGCTGAGATATAACCCCCATCTAAATCTGAACTCTGAGGAACGTCCTTATCATCCTATCCACTTCCACTTTAGTATGGCTCCTGAAAGACCTGATGGAGAAAGTGGTAGACTGAGGCTGAGACTGCCTCCTTGAGGTCTCCTGAAGGAAAGGAGAATGCAACTGAAAAGAGACAAGCTCCAGAGAGAACCCTGGGTACTGGGTCCTTGGACACTTAGAATGGGAGGATGTCAGATCAGACTGTTTTTGTTTCGGATCCAAGGGTGTCGGATCAAATATTTTTTGAACTTTAGTAGGAGGCTTTGAAAAGGAGTTGACTTAGGAGAGTGGGTTGTAGACCACTTTCTTGATTCCTTCACCTCCAAAGAGGCCTTTAATGCTTTTGTGGAGGTTTGAGCACCTGGAGCAGATAAAGAAGAAGAAGGTGGCAGCAAGCCCTTTAGAACCAGCGTCTTACCACAGTCGCTAAGAGCCTTGAAATTAAATCCTGCACAAATGGAGCAGTCTGTATAAAATGTGAGACACCCAGACAATAGACACACTCCCTTGTGGGCATCAGAATTAGGGATCTTGTGCCCACCAGAAGTGCATTTCTTAAAACCAGTGGGTTTATTAGCCATAATCATGTAAAGAAAAAAGCAACAATTTTTTTTTTAACTACCAACAATGGTAGGGTAAAGAGGTTGCCCTCCAAAGGGTAGGAAGAAATAAAGAAGGGAGGACGAACAATACCAACAATGATACTGAGAACTACCCTAGGTAGTCAAAAGGAATAGAAGAGATAGGAAGTAAGTTATGATTTAACCCTAACAAAATAGAAAATGTGTGAAAAACTAGGTAAGGGAGGAAGAAGTGATAAGAAAATTGAAGACTATATGAAAAAAACAAGGAAACTGCACCCACTGAAAACAGAAAAATACACCCAAAGCTCTGCTTCTGTAGCGATATGACTGCAAATGAGATCTGAGGTACTGCAGCTTGACTGCAGCATTATGGGTAAAGGAAGGAGCTCGAGAGTTGTATCTGAGAGTTTAATATATGCAACTGAGTCGGGTACGAGGTTGGATCTGAAACCCAATAGTTGAGGAACGAATGAAAAGAACATAATCAGATCTCAGATTACAGTGACAGTGGTGCAACAGTTAGCACACCCACCTTTTATGCAGAAGGTTGTTGGTTCTACTCCCACAGCAGTTAGATATACCACTGATGCTTCAGTGCAGCATAAGGGGGGGTGCTGCACTCCTGAGTGTGCCATCCTTTGGATGAGATGTTAAATCAAGGTCACATCTGCCTGATCTGGTGGTAGCTCAAGTGGATGTAAAAGGTTCCATGGCACCTATTAAAAAGAAAAACCAAACCAAAAGATGGAAGCAAGTCAAACGACAGCCAAAACCAAAAATAAAGACTTGCAAGGAGTGTCCAAATAAAGGTCGGAAACCAGGATTCCTTCTTAAAAGGATCTTTTATTGAAAATCACAAAACACCAATAATAATCCTGGTTTCCGACCTCTATTTGGACACTCCTTGCAAGTCTTTACCTATTAAAAAGAGTAGGGGTCCTTTATTTTAAACATATTTACAGGATTCACATAATATTCACAGTATTAGACATTATATTATTCAATATACCCATTTCTGTCTTTCATTTATACAGAAACTCGGCTTTCTAATTGAATTGACCCCCTCTCATTTCCCAAAGCCAGAATAAAGAAGGTATGTACTTACCATAACATTCCATCTGTGTTGTCCATCTTCATTTATCCTTGAAAAATGGGTTAAGTTCCAATATCGGAAACAACTTGCCCATTACTACAGCCCACGAGAACCAAAACTCTCAAGCTTAAGTCCTACCTAGAATGCCCCTTCCCAAATTACCCCAGACTGAGTTTGCAGATAGAAAAGGACAGAAAGAATAACCTCAATAACACCCTTATAGAGACCATATCTGGTGACACATATGAAAGAATGCATAACTAAGACCATAATTCATTCCACCAAGAGGCCTGAATGGAAGGGAGATGGATGATGGGAGTTAAAGATAATGATAATGAAGATGGACAACACAGATGGAACGTTATGCTAAGTACAGAACTTCTTTATCTGATGTTGTTAATCTTCATTTAATCCTTGACAAATGGGACAGAGACCCCAGCTACCTTAGATCTTGGGAGGACTCATGGAAGGATATTCCTTAGCACTATAGAACCAAATGACACTTCTCCTACAGACCAAATTCAGTTTGTAATGAGTGATAAAGATATGAGGGATAGCCCATGTTGCTGCTGCACAAATGTCATCCATGGTAGCCTTGGAATGAAAAATTGCTCAAGTAGCAAGCCCTGGTACTTCAACTTTCCTCTTGTTGTATGTGAATAAAATACAATATTTTAGCCATCCAGATAAGGTAACCTTGGTGACTGCCTTTCCCATTTTGATAGCTGAAAAAGAAACAAACAATTGTTCAGATTTTCTTATGTCATTTGTTCTATGAAGATCTAATACATACAAGCAGTATTCACCTTTGTTTGAACAATTGGAAAGGAATACTGGTAAATTGATTGTCTAATTGATATTCATTTCTGACACCACTTTTGTTAAAAAGGAATGGTTCATTCTCAAGGATACCCTGTCTTTGTGAAAAATCAAATATGGTGGTTTGCAAGATAAGGCTTTCATTTCTGAGATAATTCTGGAAGAAGTAATCGCTACCAGAAATATAATTTTCCAAGACAAGAATTTCAAGGTCACAGTTGGCAGCAGGCTCAAAGGGGGAATGCACTATTATATGTAACACTATGTTTAGGTCCCAAGGTGCAGACAGGTTCTTATAATGCGGTTTTAACATCAAGGTTCCTTTTAAGAATGCTTTGCAAAGCTTATTAGAAATCAATGAATATTTTTTGACCCATTATGAAAATTTGAAATAGCTGATAGTTGAACCCTGATAATAGAAGAGGCTCCTGCTTCAAAATGTAAAGCTAAAAATTCTAAGACTTTGTCAATAGGAGTGGAGAAGGGGTCAATGTTATTATCTCGAGCCCAGAAGGAAAATCTCTTCCATTTACTTTCGTAGAGTTTTCTGGTGGAAGGCTTATAGGAGGTCAAAAGAATCTGATGAACTGGGGAAGATAAATGATTACACCTGGCAGTCAATGGAATTAAAGAAGCCAAGCTTGAGGTTTTGAAGGTTTGGGTGAACTAATCCCTCTGGATGGGATAGGAGATCTGTATCTGGGTCCAGAGTCCATGGTCATTGAATCAGATAAGGCCAAAGAAAGGGGAACCAAATCTGTTGAGGCCAGAAGGAAGCAATAAGGATTACTGATCACTTTCTTTAGAAATTCAGGAATTAAAGGGATCTGGGAAAAAGTGTACAATAGTCCGGAGGGCCAATTGTGCAGGAGTGTCTCTCGGGGATTCTCATGGAGGGGATACCAGAGTGAAGTAGCTGCTGCACTTGTTGTTTAGGGGCAATGCAAATAAGTCACAGCAAGGATGGCCCCAGTGATGAAAAATCTTTTCTGCTACTTTGAGATTGAGAGACCATTCATGAGGCAGGAGAATGCATCTGCTCAGTTTGTCTGCGAACACACTGATCTCCCTGGAATATGCGCTGCTATTAGAAAGTGGTGTTAGGAATTGTAGAGAGAGAGAGAGAGAGAGAGAGAGAGAAGCTTCAGAAGGCAGTGAGGGATATCATCAGAATTAATGACAGACACATGGCAATCAGACTCCAGTGTAATGATAGGGCAGTATTCATAATCTCAGCATATGCCCCACAGCAGGGTTGTGATAGTGAGGAAAAGAGTGCATTCAGACAGCAGTTGCAGGACCTCCTAGAACAGATAAAGCAGGATAACATGAATTGGTGTTGATAATGGATTACTTGAATGCACATATTGGGACAGACAGAGCTGGATATGAGGACTTCCCGGGTCCACATGGGTGGGGTAACAGGAATAAAGGAGGAGAAGCCATTCTAGACTTCTGTCTGGCAAATGGCTTGATATTAGTCAACACATGGTTCAGAAAGAGAGAGAGTCACAAGAGCACATACAAGATTAGCCAACATGCAACTCAGGTAGACTTCCTCCTACTAAGGAAAAGGCACTGGGATAGAATCTATGATTGCAAAGTCATCCCCAGTGAAACAGTTGGCCCACAGGATAAACCATTAGTTGCCACAATCAGCTATAAGCAGTGGTCAGAGAAGGCTCTAAGGTCAACAGAGACTAGGCTGAAGACCTGGAAGTTGACTGGAGAGAAAACACAGCAGTTCAATGAATTACTCAGGGCTCTAGCACCCCAAAAAGACAAAGAAATAGATGGAGTTGAAGAAGAGTGGCAGCGCCTAAAAACAGCACGTGTTAGGACCACAGAAAAGATATGTGGCAGAGCCAGGTATGGAAATAAGGTACATAAGGAAAGCTGGTGGAGGAATGCAGAAGACCAGGAAGTCAACAAAAGAAAGGAGTGCAGAAAGAAATGGGAGATAGAAAAGACTGACCAGGCTAGGAAGGACTACTGGTTGGCTAACAAAGAAGCTAAGAAAGAAGCTGCAATACCAAAGAATAGGGCATTGGAGGCACTCTACTAACTTCTGGAAAGTGACTCAGTAAGGGGCACAAAGAAACTATATCAGGTTGCAAGGCAAAGACAGAAAGATAAAGAAGATAGTCAGACACACTTCATAAGGGATGCCAGCAACAACCTGCTCATCAGTCCACGGGACATCAAAGGCAGATGGAAGGAGTATTTCCAGAAGCTTCTGAATGAAGAAACCCCCACAGAAACTGTACTGCCCCAGAAACAGCCTACAATAAGAGAAGAAGAGGAGCCCACCTTAGAAGAAGTAAGAACAGCTCTAAGGAAGATGAAGTCATGAGGAAAGCAGTTCACAGCAGATATGATAAAGATGCTGGGTGAGATAGGGGAGAAATGGCCCCTAAGGGTACTGATAGCAGTGTGGAGAGAAAGGCGTATCCCAGATGACTGGAGAATAAGCATACTTGTGCCAGTGTACAAGAACAAAGGGGACACCCACAACTGTGGGCAGTACAGAGGGATCAAAATCCTACCAGATTGCATGAAAGTTCTGGAGAGGGTGATTGTTAAGCGATCTGCAGAGTAGTAGAATGTAAAAGGGGAGATGAGCAGTTTGGATTCAGATCAGGATGCAGCACAATTGACCCGATGTTTGCATTGATACAGATACTTGAGAAGAAGCTAGAGATGAGGAGAGAGTCCAACTGGGCATTCCTAGACTTGGAGAAAGGATATGACAAGGTCCCAAGAAAGCTAATCTGAGGTGTAGTCTAGGACAGAAGAATGCCAAAGCGGCTGAAAAGTAAGGTGTACAAGACAGTGGTGCAACCAGTACTACTGTATAGTACAGAAACCTGGGCAGTAAAGGCAGAACAGTTGAAGAAGCTAGAGGTGATAGAAATGAAGTGCCTGAGAAAGGTGGTAGGATGCACACTGTGTGACAGATGAAGAAATGAGGACATAAGAGCAGAAGCCAAAGTAGCTCCAATTGCAGAAAAGATCAAAGAGAATAGATTACAGTGATTTGGACACATGTAGAAAAGCAGAAGACAATCTGGTGAGAAAGATTTGGGACGGACAGGAAGAATGTAATAGGAAGTGAGGACATCCAGCAAAGAGGTGGATGGATTGTGTGAAAGAAGATCTGCGACAGGCGTGTGTGTTGAAGAAGGCAGGAGTGTGGCACTAAATTGAGAGAGTTGGTGACAGTTTACACAATACCCCGACCCCATGTAGAAAAAAAATAGGAAAAAAGGGTCTCATGATGATGATGATGATTAGAAAGTGATGGTAAGAGATCACCCACTGCCAAACCCTGAGAGTTTTTCAACAAAGGGGGTAAGATTTGGTTCCCCCCTGTTTGTTGATGTACCAAACTGCTGATATATTGTCTGCTTGAATCACAATGTTCCCAAGGGAAGAGCAGTTTGAAAAGCCTACAACTCAAAAAGCAGCACCCTCAGCTCTAGAACACTGATATGCAAGCTGGCTTCCATGGGGGATCAAGTGTCCTGGACAGTCTTGCCCAGTTAATGCCCCCCCACCCCATCTGACAGGTGTCCGTGGTCACTATGGCTTGGGCTTGACATGAGACAAAGGAGCAGCCAAAGAGAATTTCTTCTGAATGAATCCACCAATCCAGGTCTTTCTTGCAACGGTTGATAATCAAATCTGATATGACATTGGTTGATACATTATAGACCACTGAGATGCTGGAAGCCATTGTAGAATTCTCATGTGAAATCTTGCTAGGAGAACTAAAGATATGGTCACTGCCATCGAACCTAAGGCTTGTAGGACTAGTTGTGCCATTACTGTCCTGTTTCTGACAATTTTTTGCACTTGAGCCTTGATCTTTTGCGATCTTAAATAAGGTAGGGAGGCTATGCAAGTATTGGTATTTAGAACTGCTCCTATGAGCTCTATGGTTTGAGTTGGAGTCCATAGGTTGGCACAGGTCTGGAGAATGTAGCCACTTATTTTAGAAGATGCCTGGTGGAAGCAGTAATGAGCCAGTTGTCGAAGTACAGAAACACCCAGAAACCTTGCAGTCTCAAGTGAGCTGCTACTACTGCCATGTATTTGGTGAACATCCTGGGGGGTGTGGTGAGACCAAAGGGAAGAGCTCTGAATTGATAATGACTGGCTCCCAGCCCAAAGCAGAGAAATCTCCTGGAGCGGTTGTCCATTTTTATGTGGTAATATGCAACCTGGAGATCTATCAAGCATATCCAATTGTCTTTCCCTAGAAACGGGGGGATAGACTGAACTGTGACCATCCAGAATTTTGTCCATCAAACAGATTTGTTCAAAACATTTAGATCCAAAATTGGTCTTCGGTCCCGTGTCTTTTTTGGTACTAAAAATAATCTTGAGTAAACTCTGGATTCTATATGGTCTGCTGGGACCTCTTAGATGACTCTTTTTTCTAGTAGTTTTTGTATTTCTAAAACTGCTGATTCCCTCTGACTGGCCAGAATATCAGGGATTTTCTTGTCATTATGAGGAGGTAGAAAAATGTGTATAGTGTAGTGTCTGGTTATAATTCTCTGCACCCAAATATCTGATGATATCTGAAGCCAGGCATGTTGATGCAGGGATTAACACCCCCCCACACTGCCTCCAGAGGAAGACAACTGATAAACACTATCAGGAAAGCTATCCCTGGAACTCTGATTTTGTGGACCACCTCTGCCCCGTGGATGGCATCTCCCATTAAAGCTCCCCTTTCTGCCACTGGGGTAGCCACTGCCACATGTGTCTTGGAAAGTCTCTTAGAACTTTTTGAACTATATTGTCTCACTCCTTTGGTTCCTCAAAAAGGAACTTTGAGGAGTAGAAATATGTATGCCTACTGCACAAAGGGTCTTTCAATCCTTTTCACACCTGGACAATGTTTCTCGAACTTTAGGGCCAAAAGGGGATGATCCGTCAAAGGGGGCATTGACAAATGAAGACTTGAATGGCTCCATAAATTCCCACAAAAGCCTCCAGGCATGTCTCCTTATGGCTACGCCCAATCTCACTGCTCTAGTCATCCCTTTGGCTGCATGTGCTATGAGCCTCTTGGATGAATTTGAAATGGAATCTAGGGTGGACAACTGAGAAGCAACCTTACCTTGGACATCATCAGATATGGCTTCTGACAGGGTATCTGATAACTCCTTAGTCAAATCCTTTGGGAGTCTAGTGAAGTGTGCCATAAAATTCAAAGACCATAATGCAAAAGTCAATGAAATGTAAACCTACTTTCCAAACCTATCCATCACCCTAGACTCTCTATTGGGAGGATGGATACTGGAGCTCTCCTCTGCCAGTTCCTTTTCTGTGGCCACCACTACTACTATGGCATCTATTGGCAATCCCTTTACCCAAAACGTATGATCCTCGGGTGCAGTTAAAATTTTGTCTGGTCTCTTGGGGATAGGTTCTATGGCATCAGGAGACTTCTATGCCCACTGTGAGATCAACTTAATGAGCTCATCAGTGGGTAGAGTAACCCAAGAGATAGATGGACAAGAGCCAAAGGCCTGCAGGTACACGGATTCCTCTGAAGAGGATCTTTGGGATGTCCAGCACCCCTCTACTTAAGGATCTCAAGGATGTCACCAAAGGAGGCATCGTCCAGGGGGTGACCAAAGGTAACCCTCCCCTTCATAGTAATCAGTGTCCTCTGTGATGGATTCCTCTGGGGAATCTAAGTGTTTCCTCTTGCACTTCCTCTTCTGAGGAACCTCCTCAGTGGGATGATTTGGGGAGGTGTAACAAGAGGACAACACCTGTACAAGTAAAGCCTACAGTTTTGCTGCTTGCTGTCCAGGTGTTGGAATTGGTTGAGAGTCTGGATGAGGGGGAGGGGTAGGAAGCTGTTGCATAGCCTGGAAATCTGGCCCCCCTGAAGAGTGAAGGGAGCTTAGCTTGGAACTCTGAAAGACATCCTCAGAACCATTCTGAAGAAACTGCTCCCGAGGCCAAAGCCAGGGTTGAGCTAATGTGTGCAGAAGCCTTAAGGTGCAGGGACAGCTCCAAATAAAAACAGGAGTCGAGTCCTGCCCCTCTGAGCTGACAATGTAGCCATGACCCAGATAGGTCTCTGGCTCAGAAAGGGCCGAAGAGTTCAGAGTAGGTTTTAGCACCAAAGATAAAGACCTAGCCGGAACTGAAACAGTCTGCACCAGGAAAATTGGAGCCAGGATCTGAAAGTCCTCAATGGAGGTTGGAGGAGGAAGATTAGCTGGATTCAAAGAAGAAGGAAAGGTTCAGGCACTGGAAGGGGCTGGAGCCGAGGACGTAGGTGTAAACCCCCTTGCCTCCAGGAGCTAATCTTCCAATTGCAACACATCTGATTCAGTCAGGCTCTTGGTGGAATGAATAGACTGGGTAGAAATGGATCTAGTTCATTCCAAAAAGGGACTAGGTAAGTGACCTGCAAAGGGGTCAGTGGAAGAGGAGTATATAGTTCTAGGACAATCTAAGAATGAAAATTCAATACTTTCATCTGGCACTGAAGACATCGGCACTGGAGAAACAGACAGCACCAAAACTACTGGTTCCATGGTCTGGCTTTGGCTCAGTGCCAAAAACTTTAGCACCAGTGAGGAAGAAACGGTCGGCACAGAGGAGGAGGTTGGTACCAAAGAATCTTGTAATGTCTGTACAGGTTATGCAGAAGCAGAGAGAGATGACAGTTTAAACCTTTTAGTCGTCAGGACCGAGAGAAGAGCTGGCACCAATCAACTCCTTTTCTTGGACTTGTCAACCTCGAAGATGATGACGAGGATGAGGAATGGGACCATACATCCATTTTGCTTTTTGAGTCTTGACCAGAGATAGCCTCTTCAAAGGCAAATTTTAACATACCTTTCAAAAGTAACTTATTTTTGCTTACAACCAGGGTCTGGTGACGGAAGCTATGGCAACTAGAACAATCTTCCTGTAAGTGCACCAGGCCCAGGCAGTACACATAGAGAGAATGCCCATCAGAATTTGGAAGCTTTCTTTCACATTTGAGCCATTTCTTGAAACCAGAAGTGCCTCTGCCCTTATCAGCCATGATACCCAGGAAAAAAACAGGTAAACACGACCACACGCACACTCACATGCACACACACACGACCACACGCACGCATGTGTATACACACACACACACACACTCTATACTCAGAGAAAGAATTAAATGCTATAGGTAGAAGTACACACACACTTTTTTAAGGTATAGAAAGGAAGGGGATCAAAAGAATATATATATATATATATATATATATATATGAGTCTACCAACTATGGTAGTTGAGAGTACCCAAAGGTATGAAAAGAAAAACTACCAATGATGTAGATAAGAAAAACACTGAAGTATTAAAAAGGGATACAGAAAGAGGCTATTTGAAACAGGTAGCTATAAAGGAAAGGCAACAGTAAATATTAAAAGTAGAAAAGGTAACACGTTATATTAAAAACAAAAAACAGCTGACGAGAAGGTCGTTCCAAAATTTACTAAAAATAAGACAAGTACATACAAGGCTTAAAGCGCTTTTCGTTTGCACTAAAGCAAACTTCTTCAGAAGTCCTTGTAATTAAAAACCACCACAATTTAAATTACATCACTGCTTACATCACAGACACGTTACCTTTACGGCAATTAACAACTTAAAGTTGTAAGACTTGTAAAACTTAAAACCGCTACTAAAAAGAAACAATATCACCAAAACGACCACAAAAGTTTAAACTAAACTTGATTTAAAAATATGACATTTACATGTTATGCTTTGTCATAAACCCTTACTGAAAAACAAGCTTCAATAAGAAGTTAACAGTGAAGATGGCATTAAATTACTAGAGTGACAGTTAAACCACCTATTATATAAATGGTAACCAGTTAAAGCATGAAATTCAATGAAAACAATAATACTGATAAATCAAATGTTTGGCAAGACATTTTTAGAACATGGCATTTAGACATAACGCTATGTGCTGGTACTATGCTATCGACCCAAGTTTTTATTTTTCAAAATACAACTTATAGAGCACATATCGTTCAAACCAGGGGGTCTACATGCCTCAAGTCTAATTTGCCATGCCAGTTCCAATTCTTCCAAAAGAACTGGCAACGGGTCTCCTCTTATAGATGGAACTATTTGGTCTATAGCCATAAAAGTGAAGGCATGATTAGGAAAAGAATGTATATGTTTCACGAGTGCGTTATCTAACTTCCCTTTATTGATTGCATACTGGTGCTCATAGACTCTCTCACGAAGTTTACGTTCCGTTTTGCCAATGTAAAAAGCAAAACACTGTTTACATTTTGCTAAATAGACTATAAACTTGGATTGGCAAGCAAACTTGAATCTAACCTTGTACTCCATATTGTTTACCACAAATGTACTAGATGTTGCCGTGTACTTACAGTAGTTACATGCCTCGCATTTAAACATACCAATTTATTTGGTGGTATGGGAATTTGCTAACTCAGGGAAATTATTTACATTCCTATCTTCGCGTCAGCTGTTTTTTGTTTTACAAGTTTTTTAGTTGTCAAAAACAAAAAAAATATAATAAATAGATCGCTTAGCTTGAGAGCTACTGATGATGCATCTGTCTCAGAAAGTGGCAAATGAGATCTGGGGAAATTTAGGAAGGTGCATTCTGGGTAGGACTTAAGCTCTGGAGTTTTTGGTTCTTGCAGGCTGTAGTAATGTCCAAGTCGGTTCTGATATTGGAACCGAACCCATTTGTCAAGGATTAAATGAAGATTAACAACATCAGACCTTTTTTTTTTTTTTTTTTATCATTGCTGCCAAATCCCATTTCCATGAAACATTTCCTTCACTCTGATTCCAAATAATCCTTATTGCATTAAATATTTTCTTACTAGTTTTATATACATATTTTTTGCTTCCATATATCCCAACTGTACCAAATTACTCGGTTTTTACTGAGTTTTGGGGTCTAAATAATGGGGTGCTATGATTCCAAGGTGGCACCCCTCCATTTCTGACTTTTTCCCAGCTTTTTATTTTTAATTTTTTCCCCGTTTTTTTTTTTTTGAGCTGATGTCATCATGTGCATCATGACATCAGCTCCGTTGGGGCTACCAGCCTGGCAGAACTGAGCTCAAGGGCTCCACATTCTCGGCTGGTTCATTTTTTTGAATGCCTTTCCATGATCTGAGAGTGTGAAACAGCTATTCAAATGAGCGCTTTTGCTTTATTTTCAAAAGCTCTTTATTTATTTTGGATCTATATTTCAAATTGATATATCTGCGGGGATTAGGCTGCACTTGTGAGCGGCGTTCGGAGAACCGGGTAGGAACATGTTTTTCTGGCTGTTAAGCAGAGGTTTCCTACACTCTAGGAAATATCTATGAATCCCAAGCATGCCTCTTTTTCTAGGTATGTTCTGTATCTCTGTAAACTCACTGTAATTCAGTATATTTTCTGATGTTACCGAGGAGATGTTACAATTGACGTGATAAGTTTGCTGAGACTCCTGTCCACTAGCACAGATGAAAGGTAGTCTTTGAAGGTCAGTGTGCTCGATTCTTGCATTTGGAGGAAGTATTTCAAGATTTTAACCTTCAGTTTATCTCTCAAAGACGAACGATATTTTTTCAAAAAAAGTTTTAAAACTTGAATTTTTATGAACCTCTCGACACTCGGTTTAATTTGCAGAGGAAATCCCTCTGGGAACTTTATTTTTGAACAGAAATTTCATATCTGTATATCTACTCAATTCCATAGATATCGAACATCATATTTTTGTTTAGGCAACAGTTTGTCCTTCAGATATTCATCAACTCCCAGACATTTTATTCATGTAATTATCTATTTAATTTCAGATTGTCAGGTCTGGATTGAGAAAATTAGAAACAACATCAGTTCTTGCAATAGAAAAATACTTAAAATTCAAACTTATATTTTAAAAATTTTAACACTCCTTGCCTAAGTATCAACTGATCTACAAAAACTATTGTATTTGTACAGATTTAAGTCTGAAACTTCATTTATTCTCTGGACTGCACAAAGTATCAATTTCCTGGAAACTCGTAAGTTATTAAAAACTGGTTTGTCTGGCTCCGTTAGTTCATACTATTCTGTAAATAACTTTCTGTACCAGCTAATCCATTGTGCTGAATGACCATCTCAGCCCCTGGCTGTAGTGATTTTACAGTCATTGTCATATGTCCTGTTTGAAGCCTTAAATATACGTTACTTGACCAGTGACTTTAGTAACATATGGTCTCAGAACTGTCTACAAGCTGTGTCTCATAAAGAGAAGTGTCTGATTTGTTTTTACAGACAGGCTGTCCTTTCTATGCAGTATGATCTTACAAAGAAATTATTTTAGCACCTGTTAAGTACAAAGATCTCTTTCAGGGAGAGACAAACATACTACATTGGCACATTTTGGATTGTGTAACAGTGCAGTGCTCAGTGATTAGTCAAAGGGTCATTCTGTGCACATAGGCTGTTTAAATGAGGTAAAGAAATGCAGGGTGAGCAATAATATATTGCGTTCTGAAATGAAATGCTTGAATGAGTTTGGAGAAATATGGCTGTTAGTAAATTTAGGATATATAGCAGAGTGCAGATGCACAGCTGTGCTGTGTTAGAGGGTTGAATTATGTGCAATAGCAGTGAGAAACTGGGAGTTGGTTGGTTCAGAAATATGTTATTCAGAGTTTCTGTAGCTATATTGTTGTTTCAGTGGAGGCACTTCCTATATTAAGTACCATGTGCTTGGTCCCACACCACCTTGTTCAATGTATGCAAACCTTAGAGATAGACCTGCCCAGATTAGGGGCTTAAGGGGGAAGTGCCCCCTACCACATGATTAATGTTTCATTGCTACTTTTGGTGGAGTTTTTTTTTTTTTATGTAGCTAATGCACACCAAATTTCCGAAGCTGTGATGGGGCTACTAGACTTGCTGATGGTAATACTAGAAAAGCATACCACTAATGTGCTACAGCTGCTTAAGATTCTCTTCAGTAAGTTTCATGCTCGTCATTTGTTGGATGTTTCACGTATGCAGCATTGAAGCAGACTAGTTGCACCACACACTTTTTTGCACACTTTATTCCACAGCTGGTGTTGACTTGAGGCTTTCCTTGACCAACTCTCTGATTTAAACATCCTCTGCTGAAAACCCACTGTGAATCTTTGCTGGAAGGATCTTCCTATGGAGGAAGCCCAGGATTGGATGGGTTATGGATCAGTATGCAGTACAAGTGGAAAGGGTTCATGATCCCCACTGGAAGCTCATGGACAATATTTGCAATCTATATACTAAAAATGTAGGCATGAATGTGGGGGTATTAATTTCCCCCTATTTCTAATATGACAGTTTTACATAAACCCCTTCACTCTCCAGGACAAAACCTCCTGTCCTTTGCCCTGGCACACCTATGGAACTCCCTTCCTCCCTCCAACCGCATCACCACCAACCTCCCTGCTTTTAAAAAATCATTGCACTCGCATCTAACATCCTCATGGGAATGCTCCTGCTCCCACCCCTCATAACCTATTCTCCACTCCCTTCAGGCAACTATATCATATATTACCAGACTCCAAATAATAAGCCAACTGCAATGACATGTTATTCTTCTCTAATCCTACTACTCCACTCAAGAAACTATATATCTACTACACCAATGCTTTTTTTTTTTTTGCTTAATGTTTGTTTGTCTTGAACCCACAAATGAATGACGTTGTAAACTGCTGTAATCTTTTTGTTACCACTGTTTTTTTTAATCTTTGTCTTTAACCTACAGATGATAGAAATTGTAAAGTGCTGTAATTTTTTTGTAATAGGAGCTTTTCTCCCCAGGACTCCATTGAAAACGGGTTCTTATTGGCCGAATGGACTATCCTGGTAAACCAACTGCAAATAAATAAATAAATTATATATATATATATATATATATATATATATATATATATATAATGTATGTATATGTGTGTATAAATAAGTAACATTAGTGTGGGGAACAGACCCACCACTACATCAGGTTCCAGGGGGTTGATCCCTCCCTGCAAAAAAGCTTTAAGGGTATAATAGCAAGTTGGAAATTTGCTATTATTCAAGCTTAATTGTTGGGACTTGTGTGATCTAGTCTTGTACTTGCGTTTGAAAGTTTGTATCCCACAATTCCATTGGGATGGGTGGGGTTATGTAATTATGTATGCAAATTTGATGTTAATCAGCGTACAGATTTGTACCCATTTTTCTTGGACCTTGTTCAGATTTTTGATGTTTCCAGGTTGAGAGGTATGCTTCCTTCTATTTCCATAAAAACTGTATTCAGTCATGTCCATATTAACATCATTCACACACTTTATATGAAAGTATTTCAAGTCAACTCATTTTTTTCATAATTTCTCAACTTTTTTACCCTTCAAAAATACATGTTTTGCTGTTTCAAATTCTTTATAATAATTATATACTCTTTCTTCTCATTTTTTATACAGCATGTTGACATTTACTGGTAATTTACTTATAGTCAATATCCATAAAAAATCTTGACACTCTACCATATGTTTTTTAACTCTTTCTACTCTTGCCTTTATGGCTTTGATTTTCTCATTGTGTAACTCTCCATGGATACACAATGCGTGCACATAATTTTTTATACCATATTTTAACTTTCATTTTCAATTTTTATCTATCTTTATTTTCCATAATAATATCTTTTCCTGATAAAGTTGCATTTCCAAAGACATGCATATGGAGCATTTCTCCCTGGGTCTCCCCTGAAAATTGGTTTGTTCCAACTCGGACTTTCCCAGTACACAAATGTTAAATAAAATAAAATAAATAAATACATTTCAGTGTATATATTATGTCTTGCTCTTTTACATTTTATAACTAACTTCAGTTCCTTCTCATATTTTTGTTTAAATATTTTAGTTAGTAATTCATCATTATCATATTTTAAACTGTTAAGGACTTTATACAGATTTAATGAAGCCACATACACCGCTGGATTGATTAGTCCTAGAATCCAATAAGAAATGAGAATACAACATTAAAAATTTTCTTTCATATCGTATTGGTAAACTAAATACACTAGTCAAATTTGCCATTAATATTGAAGTTATTAAATAAATGCTTTTCTTAGTCTATAACCTAAACATTTTTCAAAACATGCATGTATTTCTCATTTTCTGTATCATTTTCTTCCACTGTATGTCTCATTTCCTGCTTTCTAAAGTACATTTCCAAAACTGTTATTTCTTCCATATTCAATTCCATTTATCCTATCTTCCCAATATACCCTAATCTTTACTCTTTTCTCTATTCAAATACAAACCTATGGCATTTAAACATTCAACTACTATCATTCATTCCACATTCTTTGTAATGAGCATTATATTGTCTGCGCAGGCACTGATAAGATAGGTATACTAATATTATCCTTAGTAACGTATTCTTCTTTCTTCATATCTTGGTTTAAACTAATACCACAATTGTTACTAGTACAAAAAATTAAGAGACTTAATGGACAGCCTTGTCTTACACCCTTCTTAATATTCATTTCCTGACTTAACCACCTGTTTACTAAATTCTATTGCATTCATAAACAGTTATACATAAATTTCTTATCTTTGTACAAATATTATAGGACTGAAATATCTCTCTCAGTATTTTATGTTGTATGGAATAAAAGGCCTTACTTAAATCACCAATCATTTTCATTTGTTCTTTTCTATATATGCAGTCATCTACCAGTTCACTAACTATCATCAGTGATTCCTGATATCCTTTACCTTTAACACTATATATCATTTTCTCTGTCATATTATGAATCTTAATTCCTATTCTTTTCTGTATGATTTTTATAAAAATCTTATAGTCTGCAATATTCAATACCACCAGTCCCCAGATCTGCATTTCCTTTCTATCCCCCTTTTTTCCATAAAAACTTTAAAATACCACTGTTGAATTCTTTATATTTAAAAAATTCTATTAGCCATTCATTCAATGCTTCCAAAAAGCATTTTTTCCATACTGGCATATCTTTATACATTTGATACTCTATCCCATCAGGTCCTCCTGCTGATTCTACACTGACTGTTGCTAATATTTTATACATTTCTTCTAAAAGTATTTCTGTTTCTAATTCCTTATTATCTTGTTCTGAATGCATATTTCCCTTCCACTGTTTTCTCTTTTTTCTTTGAACATTTCTTTTATATAGTCTACCACAACTTCCATTATTTTTCTTGTCTGCTTTGAATTGTACCGGTTACATCTTTCATTTCTCTCATTATACTGTTATCTTCTTTAACTATTGTAATCAAATATGGAGCCACCTCTTCTTCCTTGCAAAAATGTCAATTTATATATTAAGTAATTTTCTCTATTCATTTTGTATAATTCTTTTTCTTAATAAAAATATTCTCTATCATTTCTTTCAGTGTAATTGAGTGCTTCATTACTAAACTTACCATAATCTTTTTTGTACATTCCTCTCATTGAGCTTCTTCATTCTTTTTCCTATTTTCTATATTCCTCTATTTTTAATCTCTATCCAAATGACAATATGACCTGAAAACCCTATTACCATCATACATTCCTCTGTCATCTCTATTCCTGATGATGGCAAGAAATCTATTTCTGTTGTATGTTCATGTTCACCCCTACTATATGTCCAACTATTGGATTCCCATAAACTCAATTTTCCATACCTAATTACTTCTAACATTTTATTCACATACCACCTTTTTTCTTTTCAAATCACAATTAAAGTCCCCTACATGTATAATATCCATGTTGACTGTTACATAAACTAAAATTATTTGAACATATGTTCCCTTTCCTTGTGACATATGCATAAACTGCAATAATTCTATATACTTGTTCTATTTTACATCTAAAATTGTTTCTCTACCCATTATGACCAATGTCAGATCTAATATTTTGATTGAGTCTTTACATAAAACACATACCTGTACAATCTCTCTTCCTAAATTTCACACTATGTTACCTCCCCATAATCTTTTTGTTTGTATCCTTTTCCATGCCTTCATCTTGTTTACTGGAAATTCCTTCATTGAAGCTTTTTTCACCTTCACCCCATGCATTGCTTGTATCTTCTTTTCTATTTTGTTTTCTACCCCTCATCAGTTTTGTGTATGATTTTTTTCTTTATGATGTTATATACTACTTCCATTTGAATTTTGCCCATAATGTCACCCCCAAGAAGATACTCTCCCAGTCTTCGCCTCCATTGTATTGAACATATCCATTAAGAAATCATCTTGCAACTGCCCCCCCCCCAAATTTGGATAGCTGTAATAATACATTCATTAGCTGTTTCCTCTTCTACCCTAAGTAAATGCTGCTGAAATAACTTTGAATGAGTAAAAAGGCTCGATTGTCTTTTCTCCTCTTCCCTTCTGCATCGTCATTATCACATAAAGAAGACTTCACCATCTTTTTCTCTCTCTCCTTTCATTAGCCATATCCTCAGAAATCCACTCACATGGCTTCACTGCCTTCTCTCACTACTTGTCGCCATACAACTCCAGTTCAGAAGGCTTGCATGCCTTCTCCTCTCTCTTCTGACATCATATTCGTGATACCTGAAGGCTCAACTGCCTTCACAGAAACAATATTAGTACAGCACAACTCCTGTGGTTCCATTCTTCTCCCTCCCTGCTTTTCCAAGCCGCCACTGCACTTGGAATGGAAGCAGGAAGTATGGGATCATGCAACCTTCCTACTCATAACTGCAGAGTAAGGGCAGTTCCCTGATGCCCTAGCCAAATTCTGCTAGTAGAATAAATACCAGTGTGGGTCTTTCCTGAAGGGAGACCACTAGCCTGGTGGGACTATCCTGGTCAACAGAAGATGAATAAAAATTTTTTAAAAAATTGGCTGCGTACATGGATCTACTGCTTAGTAGAAATAAGACTCAAAATGCTACTGATTCTGACCATTTTCTTTTCATCTTACCTTCAACTGTCTTGCATTCTCAAGACTTCTTACACTCACCATACCATCTCCAGGCAATCTCTATCTTCATTCCCCACATCTGCATTAGAGTTATATGGTGGTAAGTCACATCTAATCCCTTCTTTCTTATTTTACTCTTCTCTCTACTAGAAAATCCTCCACTTTTCCCTACTTCTCTCCACTGTTAATCTTATCTTAGTCTCCAATATCCTATTGCTTTAGTCTTTCTCCTACCTCTCCCCTTTTGTGTTGTTTGGATAGTATATTTTGCAAATACAACTTAGACAATTTACTTGTCATGCTCTGTGTGAGTGTGAACATTTTATAATTTTATTGTACTTATCTCTACTGTATCCTAATTTGTAAACATAGCTTCTGTACTTAGGGCTTTTCTTCCCAGAATCTCACTGAATAGGGGTTATTATCCCCAGTCACCAAATTGGAAACAAATTATATGGACAACTTCTTTAACTTAGCCTTTGTTCCTTGGGCATTTGTAAACATCAAGACACCCTCCTGTGAGTAAACCAACATAGATGGAAAACACATGCTGTATTTAATGCACTGTTCTAACACTCTTTAATACCATCCATAAAACCACAACTTCTGCTGAAAAGTTACACACAGGCAATAATGATCTATATACACCATTTGGCTCACCATTGCAAGTTTCCAACCTGGTTTCCAGGACTGTCACAGTGCTTGTTCTTTCTGATATTTAGACAAATTGCATCTAAATCATCTTAGGTTTACCATATGATTTCCTGGATATAGACAACATTCCTATTGGCACCTCTGATAATCTGCAAACCCACTCCACAGAATCATCATGGTTTTCAAAGAACCCATCATATCAAAGCTTTTTTCAACATCCAACACTCCAGACAGTCCCAATTTCCTCCTGTTAGCTTTATCTTCCATTAGGTCAGCTTTTGCTGCATGTATTCCACTTAACTATCAAACTTAACCAGCTTATTCCACAAATCAACTGCATGCTGTTAACTCAGCATCTTAACAAGTTGGTGGTCATGTAAAAAACTCATCATCATCAACTTCAAAAGTTACAATTTTTTTACATGTCCAGTCAAAAGATTAAACATGTGCTACAATCCAAACTCTACTTCTTCCAAAATTACACCCTTAACATTCAAGCAAATCACTTTGTTGCCATCAATAAAACACTGGAGGGATGGTTGGTCATCTTGGGTCTATATTAGATAGTCGAAGTTCCATAACTCCGAACACCTAATGGTCGAACCATTAAGTTCGAAGTTACAGAACTTCGACTATACAAAAAAACAAAAATACACAATGCACAAAATAATAACTTGTTGTAAGCAGGGGGCAAGCCCCCCCCTGCACCCGCTACACCCCTGCTACTTTAATATACCAGATCCAAGGTCACACCACATTGAAGTGAATGGAAACCTCCACTTACAGAGATTTCCATTCAAACGCTCAAACTTTTACAAATTCAAACGTATGGTCTCGACCATATGTGGTTCAAACTTGTAAAAGTTTGACTACGTGATAGGAATCCGGTCTTCTCAAAAGTCATCACAATTTTTTTCTTTTTCAGTACTCATTTATTTCACTATTATTTCATTTTTTCAGCCCCTCTTACACCACTAAGATATTTGCTAATTCAATAACTATTCAGTATGTAGAATTATACTCAACTAGCAAAACTATAACTTTAATTCACCTAACAACATGGAGCAAACAGGGAAAACATGCAACCTTATCAAGCTCTATGACACTTTTGTCAATACTTGTTTCATCTCCACAAGTTCTTCAATAAAATCTTGAAAAGCCAGTCTGATTGGAAATGGGGAAGGTGAGAAAATGTAAGGCCCTGAGTTAAAGTAGAACAAATTCATGCTTACCTTACCAATGTGCTTGAGTATATGGAGGGGCAGCAGATGGTTTTTGTGGTCTCCAGGATTCTCTGATCAGAGAGATCTCACATGAATCTGACCTGGTATGCTTAAGGATTTCCCTCATAGCCACATGGAGTTTATAAAAGGCACCTGCCTTCTTTGGAACAGAATACAGATGCATCTGAATTGCAAACATGGCATTTTTTTTAGATAAGTTCTTGGGATCACCCAAGTCACATGCATTTTCCACAAATACTATCTTAACCTTTTCTGCAGAGAAAACAAAAGTGTTATGGTTCAGCTGCTGGCACAGTAAAATCAAAGACCACAGCAAAATGTAAAACAATTATGCATTACAAAAATGAATGGTCTTGTACCTTTTAATCAATGAAACTGCAACACTACAGATCATGTGACAAGCCAAAGCAGGGGAGGTCAAACAATAAGTTAGGCATCAAAATCCAAAACATACAATACCCATGTCCTAGGATCCAAAGGTACAACAGCAATCCCCTGAAGGAAAGTTACTGAACCAGAATAAAAAAGGAACTTAGGGAAGCTACCCTTCACCTGAACAGCTGTCTACTGACATTAAAGATGGCTGGGGAAAGGGAAGACTCCCTCTGATTCATAAGGAGACTGCTCGTCAATACCAAGCCAGCTTGAAATGAGGGACATACACCAGAAAAATTCCAATTCATGATGGTGCTGAGCTGACACAGACTCAAGGTCTACAACCACAGGCAGTCTATGGTGCCAGTAGAAAGATGATATATTCCTTCAATGTTTTGTTTAATCATATTTGAATGCATTTGATTTATTTTTTCCTTTACCTTTACATTAAAATATGGTTATATTCACTTCCAAGATGGATGCAAACTGATCAACAGCTTAATTTCATCTCTCACAGTGTGAAAACAAACTGAGAAAGAAAAAAAAAACAGTGACAATTGTTTTTTTTTGGAGAGTAAAATTCAGTTACTGGCTAGTATGTATGCAGCCTGGATACCAGCAAAAAAGAAATGTAGAAAACATGAAAGAAAATCAATCAGAAAAGGTAAAGAGAAAACTCTGACAGTGAAGAATCCTGCAGCTGTTCAACAAAAAGTAGTTTATGTTTCAGCTTTGCTAAGAAGAGATGTCTTCCAGTAATTTAGGGAAAAAATAAATCAAATGTATTCAAAGATGATTAAACAACATATTGAAGGAATATATCAACTCAAATAACAAGAGTCAGAAAAGAGAACCAATTAATTTGTCTTCTAGGGTAAATTTCAATAACTGGCTAGTAAGTACATTGCCTGGATACCAGCAAAAAAAAGAAATTCAGAGAACCTGAACGAAAATCAGTCAAAAAAGGCGAGGAGAAAACACTGACAGAAGAATTATGCAGCTGTTCAGCAAAAAAACAGTGCAAACTCCAGCTTTGGTGCAAGACATGACTTCTGGTAACCTAAAGGAAAAAATAAGTCAAATGCACTCAGAGCTTATTACAATAAATGAAACACTGAAGGAGTATATCTACTCAAATAACAAAAGGCTGGAAAAAAAATGAAAGAAGCTTTAAACAGATATTCAGATGAGGTGATAAAACTGCAAAAATCAGAGTTCAAAATGAAAAAAAGGCTGGCTGAATACGAGAATGCTCACGAAGAGATGTTTAAAAAACAGTAGAATTAGAGGACAGAGCACATAGGGAAAACTTGAGATATTCTGCTGCATCAGAGACGCTAGAAGGAACAGACTATTAATTTTATGAAAGCACAAATAAGCAACTGGACTGGTATTCCACAGCAGGAGTTGTTAACTGAATGGGCACATTGTGTGTATGCTCCAAACCTGGCCATGAGAAAGTAACCTAGACCTTGAATAATAAAATGCAATCCTACCTGCAGAAAGAGATGATTCTGACAAGACTGTGGCAGATAGCATACTAAAAGTAGGAGACACTAAAGTGCTTGTGGAAAATGATTATTCACTGTACACTAGGCAGAACAGGAATACATTTGTTCCATTAATCAGGGAATGTTGAGAAGCAGATGTGAGATTCAAGCTGTTGTATTCCAGCTATTTTCAGAATATTTTTCCTTGGAAGGTCAACATTTTCTGATTCAGAACATGCTAAGGAGTAAATACAAAAGTTTGTCCAACAAAAAGTGAGCTATGAAGGAGAAGGAGATTCTGCTTCTTATTCTTCTTGTAATAAAGCCCATAGAAAGACTGTGCCAGTGAAACCTTTTTTAATGTTTCAAAGGAAAATGATTGGGAGACAGAAAAAACGGGCAAAAGTCGGACTACATTAGAAATGAAACGGACTGAATTTGAGATGGAGGTCAACAGAAAAAAAACAGTAATGTGGAAATTGACAAATAAATGTGGGATTACAAAGCATTAATTATATTTGTGAAACATGAAAGAAGAAGAAAACCTGGAAATATTGGACTCTGACTTTGTAAATTTGTAGGAGACTCCAAAGCATATGCCCTACATCATGCCATTAATATTTGGAAGAACATTTGGAAGAGGGAAGAGGAGGGAAAAAGTTAACTGTAAGTAAAATAAAATGTTCTTAACAGTAATATTTTTATAATGCATGGAAATCTACATACTATAAAGTAAAGCCTTCCCAGTTATTTGCAAGTGTAATAGGGATACTAATATAAATAGGTACCCGTGTTTTTCCTCCTCCTTTATTTCTCCTTAAGTTTTCAGAAATGTAAGAACAGTAATGTAAAAAAAAGAAAAGTCTGGTCAAAAGAGCATGACACAAGAAACACTGATGTGCTTTTCTTACTCTTGCATAGATTAATGACTGAAGTCCCTTGGATTGGTCTAGTGACAAGTTTTAAGGGGAAGCAAAAAAAAAAAATATGAACACTGAATATAACAAAAAGTTTTCCTTTGGCAAATAAATGAGTGTTTGTAGAGGCAACTGTGTATCCAATTCTCGTGTTGCCATGGAGACATTCTGATAAGGGGTAATAAAAACAAAATACTTCTTTCTTTCAATGGCTATGAGATAATGTTTACTGAAAGCATTCAAGTGTTTTCCCAATCTGGGACAGGAATAAAGATACAACAATAACAGACAGCACTTAGTAGAAGTACAGGCTGTACCATCCATCTTAGCAGGGATAGCATTCCTCATAGGTTAATCCAAGTTTGTGACTCTGGCTGTCAGTTTGGGACAACTGTTCCTATTAGGAGGGTTAAACTTCAATATTTGAAGATTATATATATGGGTCTACTGCTTTTAATCGAATACCACTTATTCGAAAAAGAGCAGTAGACCGCTCAGTTACATGAAAGTGCACTTATTCGAAAGTGCACTTTCACGAAACTTGGTTCAACGCACCGATTTAAAAAAAAAAAAAAAGAAAAGAAAACACTAACATTATATTGAGTGGGGGGCTTTGCCCCCCACACCCCCCTACTTAAATATACCAACTCTGAGATTGCACTACAGTGAGGAACAGGTAAATTCCCTATTCCCCACTGTAGTGTGCCTTGGCGCTTCAGTTTCTCTCAACGGTTCGTTGAACCATGCTTCACGGAAGTGCACTTTTGTGTAACTGAGGGTCCACTGGTAATTTTCGAACAAGTGGATTTTCAGTCTTTTACAGTAGACCCATATACATACATATATATATATATATATATATATATAGTTTTGTGTGTTGCTATTAAGTTAATAGGTTTTAGGGGTGTTCTGGGGGGATGCTTTTTTTTTCTTTGAGAGCTTTCATGAAAACAAAAAAGTTTTGTAAGATGTGGCATAGGTTCAAATGGATATGACAAGAAACAACTGTATAAAAGATCAACCTACAAAACACTAATGTATGCATGTAATGCAAAAGCTGGAACTAGACATTAAAAATATTGCACATAACAAGTTGGAATAATAACTTCTTAACATAATGGCATTTTCTATATTATCCTCAAATGTAAATGGCCTCACAGATATATACGTAAATGGTCTCACAGATATATTCAAAAAAACAAGAGTAGTGAACTATTATTAAAACTGTAGAGTGCAAATAGTTATGCTACATGAGACACATTTGGAAAGAACTGAGCATGTGAATTTGATAAAGAAAGGTTTTCAGGATGGTTATTCAGTGGAATATCTAGGACAAAGGAAAAGGGGAGTACTTATATTAATTGCAAGATGAGCTCCAATAGTGATAGACGAGGATAAAAAAGATAATAATGGTAGATTTGTAGTACTAAGGGGCAGCTGGCAAGGGAGGAGAATTACATTGGCATGTATTTATATTCTACCTAAATCTGTTATAATTGAGCTTAAGAAAATTCTGGAAGAAATAATTCAGATAATATTACTTATAGGAGGGGACTGAAATTTGATTTGCAGTGGTGAGGATGTATCTGGGGGCCCAGAAGAGAAAATACAACAAAAGAGGGTAAATTTCTGAAGAAATGTATGAAAATACTTGGCATGGAAGATGTGAATTCAGTTGTAGGAGTTTAGAGTGAATTTACATATTCCCTAAGATACAAAAATTGGGCTAGGCTAGTCAGAACTTATATTTCAAAAGAAAATGTGCATTTAATTGAAAGTTTTGATAAGCATCCAATAACTATTTCAGATCACGTACCAATAGTAACTAAAATAAAAATGCAGGGTAATAAAATAAAAACGAGACACTGGCACTTTCCCATCTATCTGCTGAAAAGAGAGGAATTTAAGGAATGGGTAGTGTAAATTATTTGTTAGCTATATTTTCTTCTGAAAATATAGCTAGGGAGTGGGATAAAATTAAAGTCGAGTTTAAACATAGGGTGGGAAGTGAAAGAAAGAGAGATGAGGTTAAGAATAACAAGAATTACTTAGAGGACTGACAAAGGTTAAAGTATTGCTGAACAAGGGAAATCTCAAAGAACAAGAGGAGGAGTAATTGCAGAATGCTTAACAAAAAATAAGGGATTACCTTGATAATATGCTTGAGTTTAAAAAGACCGCTGTTAAGCAACTGTTTTTTGATATTTCCAGAGCACAAAAACTTTTAGCACAATGACTCAGGCAACAGAAAGTAGAAAGGGTTGTTGCAAAGCTTAGGGTGCCTATAACAAGGAAGATAGTAAGAGATGTTGTAGAGGTACTAGAAATATTTCAGAAACTGTACGAAAATCTGTATAAAGCAGAGAAATATGGAAATCAAGAAATGGTACAAATGGAAAAGTTTATGCAAGAATTAAATAGGTCAAGGTTAGAGGTAGATGAGAATCAATTCTTAACCGTTAGGATAAGAGGAGATGAGATAAAAATGGGGATGTATAACAATATTTATGTACTTACCATAACTTTGTATCTGTGTTATCCTATTTCATTATTCATCACATCTGGGTCTTGGATCTGATGTCAGATCCGATCCGGCACTTTACACACTAGATTCAAGGCTTGAACTCATCTCATCTCCCATAATCCCTTTCTACCTTCTAATCCTCAGTTTGAGTTTGTTGACAAAGGAAAGGAAAGGAAAACACTAGATAAAATAACTATCTAACTACACCTAGATAATATTATCATTAGAACTGCGAGAGGTGATAGCTCTAGGGCCTGAAATTCCAGCCACTCCAGAAACACAGAAGGGGGAAGTGGGTGGGAAGTGATGAAAATTGAAATAGGATAACACAGATACCAAGTTATGGTAAGTACATAGTTATTGATAAAGAAGTTATGCCTTACCATAACATTCCATCTGTGTTGTCGATCTTCACTAATCCTTGACTGTGGGCTTGGTTCCATGCCTTGGAACCAACTCAGCTGTTTACTTCAGCTTGCACCTTACAAACTCCTGAGCCAGGCTCTACCCATGATGCTGCTCTCTAAATTACCTCACATCAAGCTTGCCCAATATAGTGGCAGAGAAATAAAGACCATACTAAGAGACCAGATCCTCTGTCCCTATTATGAAGCCAGTATTTGGAAGTATTCAGTCCACTAAGAGTCCCAGGCCAGGGGAAGGAGGGGGGAATGTCAGATGGATCATTATGGTAAGACATAACTTCTTTATCTGATGATGTCAATCTTCACGCAATTCTTGACTGTGGGACAGAGTCCATAGCTACCTGCATCTTGGGAGGTCTCATGGCAGAATATTCCTGAGCACCATCGAACTGAATGATGCATGCCACCTAGACACCTGGTCCAGTTTGTAATGAGTAATAAAGGTATGAGGAGATGCCCAAGTAGCTGCTGCACAAATGTCATCTGAAGAAGCTCTAGCATGAAAAACTGCGAAAGTCACTACAGCTCTAGTTGAATGAGCTTTCATAGGCCATGGTGGTTGGATACCTTTTGATTGATAAATAAAGGTGATACAATCCCTAGGCCATTTAGCTAAGGTAACCTTAGAAACTGGGTTACCTAAAGAAAGTGAGGAAAAAGCTACAAACAATTGATCATATTTTCTGATGTCCTTTGTTCTATGAAGGTAAAACTGCCTGTGAACGTCTAATAAGTTTAGACAGTACTCTCCCTTATTGGAGAAACTAGGAAAAAAAGGTAGGTAAAAGGTTTGATTGATATTAGATTCTGAAATGAACTTTGGCAAAAAGGAAGGATTAGTCCTGAGGGAAACCCTATCCTTATGAAATATTAAATAGGGGGGCTTGCAGGACAAAGCTTGAATTTCTGATACTCTTCTTGCTGAGGTAATAGCTTATAAAAATATAGTTTTCCATGTCAGAAATTTTAAGTCACAAGTAGCTGAAGGTACAAAGGGAGATAAAGTGAGAGACTGTACAACCAAGGGTAAATCCCATGGTGGTGTGAGTTCTTTAAATGGAGGCATTAACATTAGGGTTCCTTTCAAAAAGGCCCTACAAAGTTTATGTGACATAAGAAAAGAACCATCCAAACCAATATGGAAGTTAGATATCACAGCCAGATGTACTCGAATGGTAGAGGCAGAAGAGACAGACTGATAAAGTATGGCCAGAAAATCCAAAGCTTTATTCACAGGAGCTGTGTAAGGCTCAATATCATTGTTAAGTACCCATTTAGCAAATTTTCCCATTTACTATGGTACAGTTTTCTAGTTGAAGATTTGTGATAGGCTAAAATGATTAGTCAGACTGGTGCGGTAAGGGAAGAATGTCTGGCAATCATGGGAATTGGATAAGCCACACAATGAGCTTGAGATGTTGGAGATTTGGATGAACCATTCCTACTGGATGAGATAATAGATCTGGAGCTGGGTCCAGAATCCAAGGTTTCCAAAGTAGGTGAGGCCAAATGAAGTGAAACCAAACTTGTCAAGGCCAGATGGGGCAATGAGGATTATTTTGTTCTTTGACCTCTTGGCTTTCTTTAGAAACTGAGATATCAGAGGAGTTGGGGAAAAGGCATATAGAAGACCAGGGGGGCCAATTGTGGAGAAGAGAATCTCTGGGTGACTTCCCAGGGGGGAAGATCAGGTCAAAGTAACTGCTGCACTTGTTGTTCAGAGGGGATGCAAACAGATAACAGCAAGGTTAGCCCAGTGGCAGAAAATCTTTTCTGTGACTACAGGATTGAGAGACCACTCATGAGGCATCAGAATAGTTCTGCTGAGCTTATCCGCTATCACGTTGGAGCTCCCCAGAATATGCATTGCTGTAAGGAAACAGTTGGAAGAAATCTCCCATTGTCAAACTGCGAGGGCTTCTCAACAAAATGGGTAAGATTTGGTTCCTCCTTGTTTACTGATGTACCAGACTACTGACATGTTGTCCCTCTGAATTGTCACGATTCCCAGGGGAAGGGTATCTTGAAATGCTGGCAACGCTAAAAGCACTGCCCTCATCTCTAGAACACTGATGGGTAAATTGGCCTCCAGTTAGGACCAAGTGCCTTGGACTGTCCTTCCCAGATAATGCCTCCCCCCACCCTATCTTGGAAGCATCTGTGGTCACTATAGCTTGGGGCTGTGGAAGGATAAAAGGACGGCCTGAAAGGATCTTGTTGGAATGGAGCCACCAAGACAGGTCTTGTTTGCAGTGATTGGTGATCAAGATGTGATGTGATATTGGTTGATTCATTAATGACCATTGGGAGGCCAGAAGCCATTGGAGAATCCACATGTGATATCTGGCCAAGGGAACTGCGGTATCAGAGGCTGCCATTGAGTCTAGTGCCTGTAGGATGAGTCTGGCTGGAACAGTTCTGTTCTGAACAATATAGTTTACTTGTGACCTAATCTTTTGGAGCCTTTCTACTAGTGGTGAAGCAATTCCTGTAACTGTGTTTAACAGAGCTCCAATAAATTCCAGCTGTTGTGTAGGTTGCAGATTTGACTTTTTGTAATTTATTGTAATGCCTAAGGAAGTGCAAAGATGTAGGGTATAATCCCTTTCACTGATGAGTTGATGCCTGGTGGTAGAGGTAAGGAGCCAGTCATTGAGATAAGGAAACCCTCGAAATCCCAGAAGTCTGAGATGAGCTGCTACTACTGCTATGTATTTGGCAAACACCCTGGGGGCTGTGGTGAGACCAAAGGGCAGTGCTCTGAACTGAAAGTGACTGACTCCCAGCCAGAAGTGCAGGAATCTCCTGGAGCGTTTGTTCACTTTTATGTGGTAATACGCATCCTGAAGATCTATAGAACATATCCAATTGTCTTTTTCCCAGAAAGGAAGTATTGACCGACCCAAGACCATCCAGAACTTGGTTTGCTGAACTGACTTGTTGAACTGGCTGAGATCCAAAATGGGTCTCCAATCCCCTGTATTTTTTTTGGGGGGGGGGGCACCAAAAAGAATCTTGAGTAAAACCTGGATCCTCTCTGGTCTGGTGGAACTTTTTGGATGACTCTTTCTTCAAGCAGTTTTTGAATTTCTACAGCTGCTGTGTCCCTGTGACTGGGTGGAAGTCCGGGAGTCGTTTTTGTGTTTTTGGATTCGTGGAAAGGGAAATGGTCTCCTGCACCCATTTGTCTGATGTTATTTGCAGCCAGGCAGATTGGTGCAGGGATAATTGCCCCCTGATTGCCTCCAGAGGAAGGCAATTGGGCCTCTATTCAGGAGCGCTGGTAGGAGGTACCAGAGAAGAAACCTCTGGACCCCTGGTTCTGTGGGCCACCTCTGCCTCTACAATGGCATCTTCCATTGTTACTCCCCCCTTTGTCCCGGGAGAAGTCTTTGCCACATGAGTCCTGGAAAGGCCCTTTGGTATCTTTGAACCATAGCCTTCTACATCTCTGGTTCCTAGAGTAGGGCCGTTGAGGAGCAGAGAAGCATATATCTATGGCAGAAAGAATCTTCCCATCTTTCTCACATCTGGCCAGTGTGTCTTTTACAATGGATCCAAATAGGGATGATCCGTCAAATGCAGCATTGCAGAATGAAGATTTCAATGGCTCCCAAAGACACACAAGTGCATCCAGGCACGTCTCCTGATGGTGATGCCTGAACCCGCTGCTCTTGTCCATTCAGCTGTGTGGGCAATTGGCCTCATGAATGAGTTTGAAATTGATTCAAGGGTAGCGAGCTGAGAGGCAGCCTTGTCTCAGACCCCTTCAGCTACTGCTCCTGTAAGAGTATCTGACAGCTCCTTAATCATATCTCTCTGCAACCTGGTAAAATGCGCCATGTAGCGCAAAGACCTGAGAGCAAAGATCAATGAAGTATAAATGTACTTCCCAAACTATCCATAGTCCTAGATTCCTTGTTAGGATGATGGATAGTAGGATTTTCGTCTAAAAGATCCTTTTCAGTGGCTGCCACTATCACCATGGCATCTACAGGGATACCCTTAGCCCAATTCTGCTCATGCTTAGGGGCTGATAGGATCCAGTCAGGATTCTTGGGGATCGGCTCGATGGAGTAAGTAATTTTCCAGGCCCACTGAGTGATCAGTTTAATAAGCTTGTCAGTGGACGGAGAGATTCAAGAGGTAGAGGGATGGGCATGAAAAGCCTCCACGTATACCTATTCCTCTGAGGAAGGCTGGAGGGCAGTCCAGCCGCCCCTCTGTTTCAGGATTTCCAGGATGTTCCCAAAGGAAACACCATCAGGGGTGACCTAGGGGAAAATTCCCCTTCATCAAAATCTGTATATTCTGTGACGGACTCTTCTGGGGAGTCTAATTGCTTCTCTTGCACTTTTTCTTCAAAGGTACTTCCTCAGTGGGATGTTCTGAGGAAGTATCCAAAGAGGAAACCACTAAGGTGGATCACTCCTGAGGCTTTTATGGCCTCCTGTCCCAGGGATGAGACTGGTGGAAGCTCTGGTCGAAGGGATACAGCAACTTTTGGCCTGACAGGGGTGGCAAAGACTACAAGTCCACAATGGACAAGGCCTTCTCCATAATCTGAAAGGCCAGCCCCCATAGAGGGATGGGAGCCAGGAACTGAACTAGACTCCTTTGGAACCATGGTCCCACCCCATACGGAGGAAGCGGACTCCAAAGCAGAAGCCTGGGTTGAGCGCACAAATGCCAAGGCACTGAGTGGTGAGGAAGGCTCCAAAAGAATTGAAGTCAAACCCTGTCCCTCAGAAACCTCGACAAAGCCCTGACCCTGAGAGGTCTCCAGTTCCACTAGACTGGAAGAACTCAAGGCAACCCTCAGTTCTGGAGAAGAAACTCTAACTGGAACAGAGGCAGTCAGAGCTGGGCAGGTTGGTGCCAGGGGCTCCAAACACTTGGCTGGAGTGTGAGGAGGAATGTTTAATGGTGTCGAAGAAGGATTGGTTCCAGAGATGAGCTGGCTGGGAACAGAAGATGGAGGTAATCCCTTCACTGTTAGGAGCTAGTTGACCAATCTCATGATGTCTGATTCCGAGAGACTCTTACTGGACCAAACAGGCAATGTTGAAGGAGACTTAGGAGGTCTCAGTTCCAGGAATGGATTGGGTGGTCTATCCAAAAATGGATTGACTGCAGGGAAATATTTCATTCTTAGTAAAGCAATAAAGGTAGTCTGCCTCAGTACTGATGAAACCAGTGATACTGAAGCTGCAGGCATCCGTCCCATAGTAGTAGTAGGTGCCAAACCATTTTTGCCTATTAGTGTCATGGAAACTGTCGACTCCATAGGCTGTTTAGACAATTAGGTGGGTGGTTCTGAGGAACATTTTGGCACCAAATTAGACCATTTCTTTGGTCGAGAAGAAGAAGAGGAAGAGAACGACAAGCTGGCTTTAGTTCTGGGAGCAGATATGGCCTCCTTGAAGTCTCCATTTAACAGTCCCTTCAATATTCATTTGTTTTTCCACTCAGTGAGAGTCATGGCAGAAAAACCATGACAAATGGCGCAATCCTTCTGAAGGTGGACAATGCCTAAACAGTACACACACAGGATATGCCCATCTGAGTTGGGCATCATCCTGTCACATTTTTGGCACCTCTTGAAACCAGAGGTGCCCTTGGAAGATTTTCAGCCATACTAGTTTAAGAAAGCCTAGCACTGACAGCACTCACAGACAGACAAATACACACACACAATGGAAAAGGGAGAAAAGTTATACTATTTGTATTATTTTATAGATAGAAGGAGAAAGGTACCAACAATTCTTCTTCTTCTTTCGGCTTTTTCCCGGTTAGGGGTCGCCACAGCAGATCACCTGTCTGCTCATGATTGGCAGTGGAATTTTTACGGTGTCGAGTTGCCAACCCGGCACCCAACCTTCCACAGAAGGCACACATACGCACGCACACACGACTAGGGCCAATTTAGTGTGCCCAATCCACCTACTGGCAACCAGAAATACCTTAAAGGTAAAATAAGGGATAATAAAGTACCAACAATGGCATGTAAAGTAACTGCCCAATGGTAGAGGGAAAGAGAAGAGAAAAGCAAATAAGAGGATCACTCACATGGGCCAAAATGGAAAGGAGAGGAACGAGTAGAAAGGAAAGTATGCAAGTAGAGAAAAGTAGAATATATAGAAAAAATAAAGAACAGATGAAAACATACTCAAAATCACTGCCAAAGCTCAAGAGAGGTTGGATGCATCTAACACATGAAGCGGCAAATGAGATCTGAGGTAATTTAGAGAGGAGAATCATGGGTAGAGTCTGGCTCGAGAGTTTGGAAGGTGCGAGCTGAAGTAAACGGCTGACTCGGTTCCGAGGCTCAGAACCGAGCCCACGGTCAGGGATTATGGGAAGACTGACATCAGATCAAGAGTTTGGAAAAACAGAAGAATCTTTAACTAGCTATTCATATGGAGCAATAAAACTGCAAATATCAGAGGTTAGAATAAAATAAAGGCTGGCTGAGCATTAGGCTTCTTAACAACAGCCATTTCAAATATAGTTAAAAAATGCACAGAGAATATCTGACATTTTCTGCTGTACCACAGAAACTGGAAGGAGTAGACTATATTAATTTTATGAAGGCACAAATAACCAACTGGACTGGTGGTTCCACAGCAGCAGCATTTAATTGAAAGATTACATTAAGTGTATGCTATAAACCTTACACTTTGGTAGTGAGACCACTTACAATGTTCCAAATGAGAATGCTTGAGAAAAAGAAGAAAGCACAGGTATTGACTAAAAGAATGAGGAGTACCTTGGACTTAAACCAGAGTTCAGTGTTATGAGAGGGAGATCAGAATAGAAAACCAGCAACACCAAAATTATTGTAAATATGTAAGATTATAAAGCATCAGTCACATTTGTGAAATGTGTCTTTGCAAATAAAAGTGGATGAGAAAAGACACAACTTTTCTTTACTTTGGTAAACTTGTGGGTGGACTGTAAAGCATATACTCTACATTATGTCTTTCATGTTTAGAAGGACATTAAAGGGGAAAAATAACTAATTAAAACATTTTTTAATATCTGTATAAAACATTTCATGATATAAACTGCATGTTATTTTGTAAAACAGTTTTGTATGGGGTGCAGTCTAGGGTGTTCTGAATGTGGGGGTAAGTCATTTCAGTAACTATTGTATGAAAGACTGAATAGAAAAAAATGTACGTTAATACAATGCTGTGATCTTGGACTGCTGGGGTGGGGCTTGGGTGTAAAAGAGCACTGATTATGTAGAACTAAGATGATAATTTCTCTTCTTTTGACAAGGGGTGGATGCCTAGATTAATGTCCTTTGGTTAAGCTATACATAAATATTTTTATAAGTAAATAGGCTTGACTAATATGACAAAATGAACGCCATGAAAAATTAGAAGCTTTTTGCATCGGCAAAGGTATTCGTTTGTTCCCCTCCACCACCATTAGTAAATGCTCTCAGTGAGAGACAGAAGGTTTGCAGTGGTAGGCAGTTAGCCTGGGGGATTCTGTGCATTCTATTCCGAGTGAAATTTACAAATATTTCTTCATGCGTCTAAGTTGTTAGCTGATTTATTTTCTCATTGCTGAATACGTCTCCATGGAGACAAGCTATCTGCAGGTGCAATCAATTAATCTTGAGTGTTCTGAGCATTCCTTTTGGAGGGGGAATGGAAAATGTAAACTTACAATGACAAGCAGTTCAGTGAAAAAGTCTGAAATTATGGGAAGTGAATAAGAGATAGTAATTTTCCCAGTAGCCTTAATATTTTAATGCATTTAATAGAACACAACATAATTTAAAGGCAACCAGTGCACTTTTTTCATAGGACTAAAAGTTAATGTTTCTGAAAACATACAGACTTTTTTTTTCATATCTGGGATGTTAATAGATATAAGAAAATAATGGAAAGCAATCAGTGTTGGTGAAACACAAGCTTTAACATGTGCTTTACCATATTTTTTAAACAAGAAATGTCTTATTAAATTATCATGTATGACATGGGCCATTTTACATTATATAAATGACAATAAACCATGGTGACACAATCTCAGTTGCAGACATTATACATTCCAAACCATGCAGACATTATACAACATTTTTAACATCTTTAAATTTCTAGTCTCCCACCAGGACACAAGTGCTCTTCAGCAATCCCATTCTGCTTGCTGAGCACACTCAAGCAAATCTGCAGTCTGCGGCTACCACCCCACCCATACAGTACAAGTAGTAATCAGTACTGCAAAACTAAACAAGGATATACATTTTGAGCCTCAAGAGCAGGAGCACACTCAAGGAACTCTGCAGTCTGTGGCTACCACCCCACCCATACAGTATAAGAAGGAATCAGTACTGCAAAACTAAACAAGGATATACATTTTGAGCCTCAAGAGCAGGGTCAGCCCACCCAGGCATTCTACTTGTATGTTTTATGAGAGTGAAGCTATAACATTAGCAGTATTTCTTAGTGGTTCTAAGCATACTAATAAAACTGACTGTTGTAGCCTTATGTCCTCCCCCCCAGCTAGTGCAGTAATCCTAAATCTCCAATAGACAGTATACATTTAATTCAGATCCCTGTGACTAAATTAACCATCAAGCAGCCCTCTCAGTGCTTTCTGCCTTAGTTTGTATCACTTGGAGGTCCACCTGTTTATTTGCATCGCTATACATTCCCCTTCATTGCTAATGTATCTCCCTACTCTAATCTGTGCACAAACTGGCTACTAATAAGCAAGTCAATGTGAAGACACACTCCCAGCCTTAATAAACTTTGCTGTCTCTTCTCTCCTTCACTTTATAGGTAGTTTGAATTATTACTTACCCCCTCTGAGGCCTTCGCTGATAGATTTCCACTGATTGCCTCTCTGGTTTTGCTGGTTTCTTTGCATCCCACCTGGTTTACACCCCTTGTGCTATCTCCCTCCCCCAATACTAAGTCTATATTAGAATCCTGCTGAGCATGGAGCCATCTTTAAATTTCTAGTCTCCCACCAGGACACAAGTGTTCTTCAGCAATTGCATTCTGCTTGCTGGTAAGCCATTAGACCTCAGGAATTTGTTTAAAGTGTTCAGATTTGTAAGATAACACTTACTTTTTACTCTTCTCTTGGTGGGCTCTGCCCTGCTGCGTTCACCCTGGCTAACGCTCGGGTTGTCTCTGCTCCCATGCCCTGCCCCCTTACTCCCTCTCGCCCCCACTACCTCTACATTTATAGTAATCACAGCCACAACCACAGCTCACCCTCACATCACCTCCACCAATCACAGCTCCTCAAGTCAGATCACATTACAATACACCAACTTGTTCCACCACAAAGTACTCCCAACCACTCTCATTCCCACTAGGCATTATTTATATCACCCACACTACTTACCCATCCACATATAGTGCAATCCTATAATTCCTATCCAGACCCCCACCTAGAACCAACTTAAACTTTATAACCATGACTATCACACAACTAAGTCTAGTCTGTTTTCTCATAATTCTTTATAACACCACAAGTTATCACTCTAGCAATATCCCTAAACTTAGTAGCACAACACTAATTATGCACGCTCATATATAGACACCGCGCATTATAATAATATCTGCCCACAATTGTTCAAGAACTACATAATGGACCAATTCAGAACTAAACACATATGCTCTCATTCCTACTCCAAAAAAACACAATACTTTCTCACACTCATCACCAAACTCCTACATCTGTATCACCATTTTAACACCAGGCTCACCATAAGTGGGGATATCCACCCCAACCCAGGCCCAAATCCATCCTGTCCAACACAAACTGCTCCAACACAAATGTCAGAACATAACACCCCCCGCTATCTTCATCCCTGGGCAAATCATCAACAGCAGCAAAACCAACCATTTTTTAATCCTAAATATTAATATTAGAAGTATCAAAAATAAAATACCTGAACTCCAGGCCACAATAGCACACTACTCCCCAGACATAGTTGCTTTAACAGAAACCTGGCTAAATAAGAACATAGCTAACTCAGAAGTTCTCCCTACTGGCTACAATATCATTAGACAAGACAGACCACTTTATAAAGGGGGTGTAACTACCTTACTGTGCAAGTCCAACTTAACTGTACGTCAATTACCCAACTCCTACCCTTCCCCCAATAATTGGGACATACTTATCTCACAACTTCAACTTCACCCTAAAAAGGTCATCACCACAATTGTGATCTATATTCCACCTAGTAATACACCTGCTAGACATGAAGACTTCTTATCCTGGTGTTCTTCCACATACTCACAAGAAACCCTTATTCTGGGGTATTTCAACCGAGATTGGTTCACCTGCATATCAGAACCATCATGTAATCTAATAAATCTCCATGGCTACCAGCAGCTAGTCCAAATTCCAACTAGATGTGATAAAAAATCTAAAAGGGAATCCATCCTTGACTGGGTCCTAACAACCCCACATTGTACCCCCAAGCAGGCAGTCCTACAGTCTCGCAGACACCTTAAGTGACCACAACATAATATACCTTATACATAGTAGAACACGCATATGCAAAACCACTAACTATATATGCACTAGAAACACAAATAAATTCTCTCCTGAGGTCCTCAATACTTTACTCTAACTGTGACTGGACCCCCTAAAAACCCTCCCACTTGACCAGGCTGTAACATATTTCAACAAAACATTAATACAACACCTAGACACTGTCACGCCATTGTGCAAAATCAAGGTTAGAACCTCTACAAACCCCTGGCTCAGTAAAGAAACCAAACAAATCCTCAAGTCCAGAGACACTGCCTGGCTTTACTATCAAAAAGCCAAAGAAACACAAAGCCTAACTAAGTACCAAGAACTGTGCAACCGTGCAAAAAATGCATTAGGCTGGACAAAAAATCCTAATACATGACATTACAAACTAAATACCAACACAACCCCCAAAACTTTTGGAAAAATGTAAACCAGCTACTAAAACCCACCCAAAAGGCTACCCCCAAACCAACCACCCCTGACACTAAAGTTCCCATCAAAACACAATTCAACTCCCACTTTGTGAACTCAATTCTATCCTTAGTATCACAGGACAGTTCCTTCCTCACTATCCCCCCCAACACAAATAACACTAATACAAGCATTACCTTCAAAACAGTTTCCACCACTTCAATTAAAAGCATGCTCTCCAAACTAAAAACCTCATCAACAGCAGCCGACCTACTCCCCAGCTATTTCTTGAAATTCACAGCAGATGCAATTGCTATCCCATTCTCCACTCTCATAAACAGATCAGTTGTTGAAAACTGTGCGCCCAAACTCTGGAAAAGATCCTATGTTACACCCATACATAAAGGCGGGACCTCCACTGAATTTAACTACAGACCCATTGCTTTACTCTCCCCCCTGGCCAATATCCTAGAAAAATGCACCCATACCCAGGTGCTAAAATATCTCCTAGACAGCAACATCCTGTCACCTACTCAGCATGGTTTCAGACCTGCCCATAGTACAACGACAGCCCTCCTTTGCTTCAGACACAGTAAACTGTCTCAAAAACGAAGGCCTGCAGGTATCAACTCTTTCTTTGGATATGTCCAAAACATCTGACACAATCTCGCACCAAATCCTGATAAACAAACTAAACCAATATCACCTTTCAAATTCCACTCTTTCCTGTTTCCAAAGCTATTTAACTGACAGGTACCAAACTGTGAAATGGGAAAATTCTCTCTCTCCTCAGCTGCACAGTCTTCACAAATGACCTCCATACCTCCACACAGCATGCATCTATCATTCAGTATGCAGATGACACTACCTTAATCTGTGCTGCACAAAACATTCCCACCCTCCTGCAAACAACTCAACTAGCATTCTCTGACATTGAAAACTACCTTACCAAAGCCCAACTTATCCTCAATCCAAAGAAAACTCAGTTTATGATTATAACCAGTTCTAACAAAAACACTGATAACAGTCAATTCACTATCTATTCCACAAATGCTACTCCAATCACTCCAGTGGTACAGGCTAAGCTATTGGGAATAACCATAGACTCCCACCTAAAATTTGATAGTCATCTCAACTTAATTATTAAAAAAGTACATGCCAAACTGGGATCACTGGGTTGGGGGGTGGCCTAATGGTTAAGGTGTTTGCCTTACAAACACAAGGTGCAGGGTTTGAATCTCACAGGTAATAATTGGCTAGGCTTAAAATGGCTCGCAAGGGCAGTTAGCTTAGTACTAATCTATGAACCTATATCAAACCATTTCTTACCAACAACATAAGATCAGCCATTGCTCGCTCCCAACTTCTATCCACCCTAGTCTATGCATCTCCCATTCTGACTAATCTCAGCAAAATGGAAGCTTGCTATAAGCCCCACTGGCTTGAACTGCCCAACATCCTAACCTACAATCAGCTCTGCCTCTGTCATTCGATCTATTATCTCCACAATAAGTGTCCTGCCCTCAAAAACAACATCACTCAGCCAAAAGGCCTCTTAGATCAGCAAGCAAACTACTACTAGAAGTCACCAACAGCTACAATAGCTTTGGAGATGCACTATATAGTAGTTCAGTGGCTAAAAAAATGAAACTCTGTCCCCACTAGCATTCAAAACACATCGTCCAAAGCCTCCTTTAAAGACCTCATCAGGCAACATCTCAAGCAAAGTTGGCAGTGCCATGATTGCTCCCCAGGCTAGTGAAAGCAGATAAGGTACACATACTAAACCTAAAGTACTTGATAATAGTTTTCAATCTTACTCACAAACACTAGCTAATCTCCACTGTATGTACTGTACCTGTGTACTATGTATGTATTCTACCTATGTTCCAAATTTCAGCTGTACACCACAAATCTATTAATTACCTTTATTTTTAAATTAATATCTTTTTGTTTGTTCGCTCCACTGTGACTGTTGATGTGCTGCATACCACTGTAAAAAATTGTCTTTTGTAATTTGTGTGTATACTGATCATGTCTAAATAACTAAATGTATCTGTAATTTTTCTATGTGGAGCTTTTCTCGCCGGGCCTCTGCTGAAAAAGGGCCTTTTCGGCTCAGTCAGACACCCCCAGTTATCAAATGTAAAATAAAAAAATAAATAAATAACATACCCAGTTACTGTTAGTCAGCTATTACATAGCTCATTCAAATCTTGTTTTCTCTTGAACCTTGTTCCTCCTCTATATGTATTGATCCCACAGTTCCCTTTTTTCCTATGTAATTTGCTCCTACCCTTTTCTAAAGACCCCAGTTCTAGTTGATTTAACTCTGTTACTATCTTCACTACTTCTAATAAGGTTGTTTAGAATTTGCTTTCCTTTTTCTATTAATTGCTTTTTGGCAGCCATCATAATTAGACTCAAGGCCTTACTATGTTTAGGCAATTCAGAGTTTGTATCATAGCTCAAAAAAATAATTTCCAAAGTCACTCCAACTTGCACACCCAGCATCTCCTACAGTGCAGTCTGCAGGGAATCCTTAAAGCCTACTAGCTCTTTGCACTCCCAGAAAATATGTTCCCAGTTACCTCTTTCTGCCCCATCACGCCTCCAACATTTGCTGTCTACCTGAAGAAAAATTATTTGAAGTCTGCTTAGGGTATACGTATACCTATGTAAGCACTTCCAGGCATAATCTGAAATCTTCCAGATTTTGTTGCATGTATGGGAGGCATACATATATCCCCCCATTGTTACTTTGTGAACTGTTTATCTAATCTCTCTTCCCAGTCCCTCCTAACTTCCTCTGATTGATTCTTATAGTTATCATGCAATATTTTATATGCTCTACTAATTATTCCTTTCTTAATGGCAATTTCTGTTCTAGATTCTACTAAAAACTCTACCAGTGCTGGTCTTTCATTTAGGACCCCCCTATTTCTTTCTCTTTGCCTGTACTCTGCTATCCGTCCTTGATATGGAAGGTAATCTTTAGCCTACAGTTCAAATAAGTTCTTGGCATCTTCCCATTCTATTACCTTTCCCTGTCTAGTTATTTGTTCCCAGTACATTGGTATCTTTTCCAGTTTTCTCCAATATATTCCATCCCCCTCTTGCCTATTTTCTGTATTCCTAATTGCAGTCAACCCTATCTGCAGAATCTCCTTTCTCAATTCCCGTGTTGACTTAGTTCTTAGAAGTCCTTCTGCTACTTTATGAATATAATATTCTACATGATTATTGTTGTTCTCCTTAAAATTCTGCATCCAAACTCCCAGTCTCTCCCTATTACTTGAGCCCCCCCCCCCATTTCAACATCATCTCTTTCCACTTTGAATTACAGTTTTCTGCTTCTGTTATGTATAGGAGCCTTAACTGTGTTGCTCTGAAATACCCATTCAACTTGGGTAATCCCAATCTGCCCTGTTCTATTGCAAGAATAAGCTTATCCCACTTGACTCTTGCCCTCTTCCATTTGCAAAAAAAATTCTTCAGCTCTTTATTAATTGCTACCCACAACGTCTCCTCTGTTTGATAACAATATGCCTGACCAGTGTACAAGACTAAAGGGACAACAATATTTTAACTGCTTGTATCTTACTATCAATATCCAAACAACAGATCTTCCATTTTCTCAGTTTTTGTATTACCTTTTGTTTAGTCTGTTCCACACCAGTTTCATTTTTAATCCATGCTCATAAATACTTCATGTTATCATGTCCCCATAAATATGGATATTGCTGAACCAATTAATATGTGGGTACATAATTTACCACTATTGCTTTTGTTTTTGCTTCATTAATTTTATATACTGAAAAGGTTTTGAAACTGTCTCAATATGTTCCACAGCACTGTAATGTCTCTTTCTAGTTTTGCCAGGTATAAAATAATGTCATATGCAAATAGAGTCAGCTTTTCTTGACTACCATACCAATTATATCCTTGAATTTCTGAGTCCCTTATTATTTTTGCTAATGGTTCTAAATATAATGCAAATAAAGGGTAAAGAAGACACCCCTTCCTGGTTCCACTGCTCAAGCAGAGATCATCAGAGAGGACACTACCCACTTTAACTTTTGCCTCCAATCCTTCATATGTCCCCCTAATCAACCTCATATCACAGAATGCAAATACTTCCATTGCTCTCCTCATAAAATCTCAACTTACTCTGTCAAATGCTTTCTCTGCATCAAGACCCACCAGCAACAGTTGTATTTTCTTACATTCTGCTTCCCTTGGATCATCACTATCCTGTTTGTGTTGTCAAATGTTTTCCTCTCCTCCACAAAACTACATTGATCAATAGCTATCAATTGTGGCATCCCTTTTGCCATTCTTTTAGCCATTATAGACAAACAGATGTTCATCAGTTTTTTTCCCTCCTAGCTTTCAAACTTCCACAGGGATACCATCTAATCCTGGGGACTTTCTTGCAGACTGATTATACATCACCATTTTTATCTCATCTCCTCTTATCCTGTTAGCAATCAAGCCTCCTCTCCCTCTAGCCTTGGCATATTTAATTCTTCCATAAACATTTCTATTTGTACATTTTCTTGATTTCATTATTTTTCTGCTTTATGCAGACTTTCATAGAATTTCTAGAGTATTTCTAATAATTATACAGGATCCCTAGTTATCTTCCCTGTAATAGGTTCACCTGAGCTTGGTGACAGCCCTTTCTACTTTCCATTGTCTGAGTCATTGTGCTGAAATTTTTTGTGCTCTACAGCTATTCTTAAAAAAAAATAATTGCTTAACAGCAGTCTCTATCATATTATCGAGGTAGTCCCTTATTTTCTGTTTAGCATTCTGTAGTTGCTCCTCTTCTTGTTCTGTGAGATTCCCCCTATTTTGCAATACTTTAATATTTGTCAGTCCCTCCAAATAATTATTATTACTTCTTAACCATATCTCTTTTATTCCCACCCTATTTTTAAATTCCATTTTAATTTTATCCCACTCCCATGCTATATTCTCAGAAGTTTCTAGCTTCTCTAATAGCGCCTGAATAATTTTCACTACCCATTCATTAAATTCCTCTCTTTTAAACAGACAGGTGGGAAAGTGCCAGTGTCTCATTTTTATGTCAATACCCTGTGTTTTTATTTTAATTATTATTGGCGCAAGATCTAAAATAGTTTTTGGGTATGTATCAAGACCTTCAATTAAATGCACATGTTCCTGTGAAATGGAAATTCTGTCCAGCCTAGCCCAGTTTTTGTATCTTGGGGAATAATATGTAAATTCACTTGAATTCCCAGTACTAAATTCACATCTTCCATGCCAAATATTTTTATAACTTTCTTTAAAAATCTACCTTCCTTTGTTATATTTCCCTTTCTAGGCCCCTCAGACACATCTTCACTATTTCAAATCAAATTCCAGTCCCCACTGAAGCTGAAAGCTAATTATTTCTCCCAGAATTTTCTTTAGCTCTATTGCAGCAGTTTTTGGTGGAATATAAATACATGCTAGTGCAACACTCCTCCATTGCCAGTAGCTCCTTAGTACTACAAATCTACCATTATTGTGTTTTTTCCTCTTCTATTACTATTGGAGCTCCTCTTGCAATTAATATAAAAACTCATCTCTTCCTTTACCCCAGGTATTCTGCTGAATAACCATCCTGAAAACATTTATTTTATCAAATTCACATGTTCAGTTATTTCCAAGTGTGTCTCCTGCAGCATAACTATTTGCACTCTACATTTTTAATATATAGTTCACTGCTCTTTTTTGGATTTAACTGTGAGACCATTAATGTTTAAAGATATTATAGAAAGAATCATATTCTTAAGGAATTATTATTCCCACCTTTTATATATAATAGCTTTTTGTTAAGTGTCTAGTTCCAGTTTTTGTATTACATGCATGCACTGTTTGGCAGATTAATCTTTTACACAACTGTTTCTTGTCATCTACATTTAAGCCTATGTCACATCTTGCAGAATCTTTTGTTTTACTGAAAACCCTCAAATAAAAATACATACACCCAATACCCCTAAAACCTACTAACTTAATAACACAAAAAATGATGTACATCTTCAAATATTGAGGTTTACCCCCTTAATAGGAACATAGATTCCAAACTGACAGCTACACACACACACACACAAATACAGACTTGAGCTAAACAGAAAAAAAGTGTATTCATGCTAAGACACATGGTAGAGCCTGTGATTCTATAAAGTGCTGTTTCCCTTATCTTTATAGCCTTTCCCGCTGGAAAAACACTTGAATGCTTTTAGAAAACATTTTCTGCAAGCCATTTCTCTATCAGATTGTCTGCTAGTGACATCAGAACCAGATACAGGACTGTTTACTAGAAACAAATTCTTATAATATTTAATATTCTTTTTCATTTACTTCATTTCTGTCAAAACTAGTTACTATATAAAGCTAAAGGCCTTAACTCAGTCATTCTCCCATGAAAGAATGAGAAAACATGCCCTAGTTATTTTCTTTTGTCATGCTCTTAACAAGAGCCACCTTTTTTGTTTTACTTTGCAATGCCTACATTTCTTAAACTAAATAAGCAGAAAGAGAGAAGGGAGAAAGATATAAACAGAAGCACCAATTTACATTAGTATCCCCATTACACTTAAAAATAACTGAAAAAACTTTATCACATGCAGAGAAAATCATGCACCACTTAATACTGTTAAGAAAATGTTTGTTTTACCTACAGTTAACTCTCTCACACCTCTTCCCCTCACCTGAATATTTTTCTGAACATTAATGACATGGAGGTCATATGCTTTAGACTCCCCTACAAGTTTAACAAAGTCCAAACAAGTCCACTATTTCCAGATTTTCTTGTTCTCCCCTGTTTCACAAATATAATTATTGCTTTGTAATACCACATTCTTCAATTTCCAGGTTATTCATTATAGTCTCCAAACATTAATGACATGAAGTATGGCATATGCTTTAGAGTCCCCCCCTGCAAGTTTAACAAAGTCCAAGAAAGTCCAATATTCCAGATTCTTTTGTTCTTTTCCTGTACATTTCCAAACCTGTCTCTGCTTCATTCCAAGTAAACTGTCAATTCTTCTAGTCAACACCTGTGCTTTTTTCCCTTTCTCTCAATCATTTTCCATTGAAACACTGGGAAAGGTTTCACTGGCACAGTCTCTCTGTGGTCTTTATTACCAGAAGAACATGGAGCAGAATCTCCCGTTTCACAGCTCACTTTTTGTTGGACAACCTTTTGTATTTCTTCTCTAGCATGTACTTCATCAAAAAATGTTTTTGTTCCCCCAAGGAAATATATTTTTAGGCTAGCTAGGTATAGCAGCTTGAATATCACACCTGCGTCTTGGCATTCCCTAGGAAATGGAATAAATGTATTCCTCTTCTGCCTGATGTGCAATGGAGTAGTCATTCTTATAAACATACTGCTGTTTCCTACTTTTAGTACTTTGTCCATCTGTCACACTTTTGTCAGAATCAAGTCCTTCTGCTGGTAAAATTGCATTTTTACTGTTAAAGGTCTAGGTTGTTTTAAATAGCCAGGTTTGTAACTTACACACAGTGTGCCCTTTCAATTAACAATTCCTACCAATCCATTTGCTTATTTGTACTTTCATAAAATTAATACAGTCTGCTCCTTCCAGCTTCACTGGTACAGCAAAAAATTTCATATATTCCTCCATGCTCTGTCCTCTAATTCTATTTTTTGAAACATCTCTTCTTGTGCAGTCTCATATTCAGCCAGGCTTTTCTTCATTTCACCCTCTGAGTTTTGCAGTGTTTAACAGTTCTGTCACCTTATCTGAATATCTGTTCAAAGCTTCTTCCATTTTTTCCAGGTTTTTATTGTTTGTGTTGATATACTCCATCAGTTTTTCATTTATTCTAACAAGGTCTGTGTGCAGTTGCTTTATACTTTCATCTAAGGTTACTGGTATTCATGTCTGGAACTTACACTGCTTCTTTCTGAACTGCAGTACTTCTCCCAGTCTGTTTTTTCCTCAACTTTTTAGCTGATTTTCCTCTAGGTCCTGTATATTTCTTTTTTCCTGGCATCTAGGCAATGCAGTTTCTAGCCAGTTCATAGGTAGGTACTAGGCTATTGGCCCAAGGGCCTAAGTAGGCCTAGCCAACAAGGTTCTCTGGCTTACGCCACCCAAGAAAGTTAATTTCCGGTGCCCCTATCAAGCAGAGCCACAGAAATGATCCCCATGGTGTATTTCTTATTTCCCATCCGCTCATCAAGATTTTTCTTGAAGAGTGCTAATGAGAAACTTTGCTTGACATAGATGGGTAGCTTGTTCCAGAGTATAGGAAGTCTCTGGGACAGGAATCTATCCCTCCAGCATGTCCTATTTATTGTGGTGACAAGCTTTAGGTCCCTAGAGCGTGTAGCTTGGAGGGATTTGGATTTCTTTAGGTGTAGCATGTCCAACAGCTCTGGGATTAACATAACTTTATATGTTAGGCAGAGATGTCCTCGGAGTAGGCAATATGCTACAAAGTAAAGCTGGAGTTTTTTGAGATGGTCAGTGCAGTGAATCTGAGGCCAGTAATCCATTTTGTGAGGTACTTTTGTGGCCTTTCCAGCTGCTGCAGATGTCTTGTGAGGTACATTCCAAAAGGGGCGTTGTACTCTATAATGGGTCTAGTGAGTGCCGAGTAGAGGGGAGCAATGACCTCTTTTTTCCTGGATGAGAACCCTTTTGTGATGAGGTGTGCCACATAGAAAGATTTCCTGACTACTGTGACGATGTGATGATCAAAGGAGAGACTACTGTCCACCTGGGTCCCAAGGTCTCATCAAACATACGGCATTAAGTAGACTGCCATTTATGTGGTAGTTCATGGGTACAGAGTTTTTACCAAAGGGGATGACAATGCACTTTTTGGCATTGAGCTTGAGGCCATACCTTGGATACCAGGCATCTGTCTCAGTGAGGCCCTTCTGTAGGATGTCCACATCATTTGGGGACTCGACTATGGCTCCTAGTTTGCAGTCATCTGTGAACTTCATTAGCCAGAAGCCTTCTGTGTTGGCCTGTACTTGAGAGACGTAGATACCAAACAGGAGAGGTCCCAGGACTGAACCCTGTGGTACTCCACTTGTCACTGGTTTGAAGTTAGCTTTGGAGTCTGCAACTTTTACAGTGTGGGTTCTGTCAGTGATCCAGTTGGCAACCCATCTTGTGATGTAGGGATTTATACCTAGTTTAGTGAGTTTAGCTATAATTCCAGAATGAGGGATGGTGTTCAAAGCCTTGGTGAGGTCAAGATAGGCTGTGTGAACCACCTTACCTTCATCTAGGGCTTTGGTGACTGCCTCAAAGAAGTCGATCAGGTTCAGAAGGCATGATCTGCCTTTCACAAACCTGAACTGGGTGAGGTCCAAAGTTTGGAGGCTACCAATGTCTTTGTTTATGAGTTCCATGATGATACGCTTTATACTTTCCTCTAAGGTAATTGAAGTCATGTCTGGAACTTGCACTGCTTACTGAAGTTACTGAAATTTACCTAGAAATCCAGGTCCACTGGCTTTCTCTGCTAAGTTTCTGTTTTCAAACTGGGAGAGCCAGAATTAAGCTGTTACTCAATGTGCAGTCATCTTGGAAGTCCCTTAATTACCCTTAATTTTAGATTAAGTTATTCCAATGGATACATTCCATAGCAAGGCTAGCCACTAAGCAGTATAAACCTTGGCTGTAGATGATATCTCGATCCCATGTGATAAAATGGGAAAAGGGGTTATGGATGGATGCCAAAGGATGCAGATGTCAATTTGGGGCAATTGTTCCTATCTGGAAGATTAAACGTCATTTGTTGAAAATGTATATAGTTTGGTGGGTTTGTTCTAAGTCAATAGGGGATATGGGTGTTTTGAAAATGTATGTAGTTTTTTTGTTTGAGGGCCTTCATTAAAGCAAAAAAGTTTTGAAAAATGTAACATAGGTACAAATGGAGATGAGAAAAATAACTGTATGAAATATTAGCCTGACCAATATCACTGTGTGTATGCAAGACAAAAGTTAGAAATACACATTAAATACGGTCATATATAATAAATGTGAACAATAGCTTTTTATCACAAAGGCTACTCTATCCATGGCATCTTGGAATATAAATGGCCTTACAGGTATAGACAAAAAAGAAAGTGTACTGAATTTTATTAAGAAATGCAGTGCAAACAGCAATGCTGTAAGAGACACATTTGGAAAAAATAAACATTTGAATTTGATAAAGTATTGCAGGATGGATATAAAGCAGAATATCAAGGACAAAAGAAATGGAGAGTAATAATACCGATTGCTAGAGGGCTCCGATAATGATAGAAGAGAAAAAAAGACAATAATGGTATATTTGTGGTAGTAAGAGGCTTTGACAAGAGGATTATGTGGGTACACATTTATATTTCATCAAAAACTATTATGGACTTTAAGGACATTTGGGGAGATATAATCACCTTTCAGCAGGGAATACTACTTATAGGCAGGGACTGGAACTTGATTGGCAATAATGAGGATGTATCAGGGGGAACTAGAAGGGACAATACAACAAAAACGGGTAGGCTGCTGAAGAAATTTATGAAAATATTTGGTATGGAAGAAGTAAATACAGTAGCAGGAATTCAGACAGAATTTACATATTCCCCAAGATACAATAATAAGGCTAGATGAGACAGAATTTATATTTCACAGGAATGTGTACATTTAATTGGAAGCTTTGACTTATCCAATAACTAGTTCAGATTATGCACCATTAAAAACTAAAATAAAAATGCAAGCTAAAGTTACAAATTAGACACTGCTGCTTTCCCACCAGGGATTTAAAGAATGGATAGTGGAAATTATTTGAGATTTACTAGGGAAGATAGAAATTTCTTCAAAACAAATAGTGAGTGGGATATAATGAAAATAGTTTCAAAATAGGGTAAAATTAAATATATGGTTAAGAAGTAATTGGAATTATTTAGAGGGGCTGGCAAAGATTAAACTATTGCAGAATATGGGGAATCTCACAAAACAAGAGGAAGAGCAACTGCAGAGTGCTGAAGAGAAAATAAGTGAGTATTTGGATAATATGCATGACTTTTGAAAGATTGCATTTAAGAAAATATTTTTTTATAAATGGAAAAAAGACCAAAACTGTTGGATAAGGCAAGTTGTATACGACCAACAGCAAAAGTTAAATAAATAACAACCAGCCTTCTGCTGTGTTGTCTGGTTGTTATTTATTTAAATATTTTTTTATAATTACATTGCACAAGAACTTTTAGCACAATGACATATGCAACATAAAGTAGAAACGGTTGTTGCCAGATTTAGGGAGAATATGGCAATAAAAATAACCGAGATCCTAAACAGGTATTATTGATATTTCAGAAATTTTATGAAAATTTCTATAAAGCAGGGGAATGTGGAAACCACGAAAGAACACAAATGAAAATATTTATGGAAGGCTTAATTATGCCAATATTAGAAGATGAGACTCAACTACTAATTGTTAACATAGTAGAAGATGACATAAAAATGGTGATGTATAATCAATCTGCAGGGAATCCTCCAGGAACATATTGTACTCTAAGTGGAAGTTCGTACATTAGGAGGGAAGAAAGTGATAAAGATCAAGAAGATTTTGCTTAACAGTATTATAAAAGGAAGGGAAAGTACCAGCATCTTGGAAAAAGCTGTGGTGGCTGTATTACCCAAATAAGGTAAATGCCCACCAGACCCAGCTTCATATAGACCTATTTCAGTTTTAAACCAAACCATGATTATGAAGTGCTTATGTCCATCTATACTAGCTAAAAGAATGGGAAAAGTGTTGCCAAATTGACAGACATGGATCAGTGTGGTTTTGTGGTAGAGTGGCACACATTTGGCAAAATTAATAAAACAGTGACAATCTAGAGGGAGAAGAAAGTACAGGTGTGTAAGTTCCACTTAGATGTAACAAGAGATGGTCCTTCCTACCCACAGATAAGCAGTGGGAAGAATTTTGAGTTTTGACAGACTGCCAGATAGAGGGTAGCAGGGTGATACTACCCATATGTCAGCAAGACAGTGTGTTGGTTGAACATTGTAAGAAAATCCTACTGCTGCTGCTGGTGAGTACTGATGCAGAAAAAGCATTGAACAGAGTAAGCAAGGATTTTATGAGTAGGGCAATGGAAGTATTTGCATTTCCTGGCACAATAATAAGGTTAAGTAGGAGGATATATGATGGATTGGAGGCAAGAATTTAAGTGTGAGGGTTTCTCTTGATAAATTATGTTTGTACAGAGAAAACTGGCAGAGGGTGTCCTCCTTTCCCTTCGTTATTTGCTTTATATTTATAGACACTGGAAAGAAAATATAAGGGACTCAGAAATTTGAGGATATACTTGGTATGGTAATAAAGACAAGTTTTCTTTATTTACATATGCTATTTTGTACTTGATAAATTCAGAAAAAGGACATCTCAGTGTTATGGAACATTTTGAGACAGTTTCAAGTATTTTGTGGATATAAAAGTAAGAGAAAACAAAAGGCTATAGCTGTAAAGTATGTATCCATTCATTACTTGTTCAGCAATACCCATACTCATGGTTACATGATAAGATAAAGTGTTTAGGAGTATGGATTAAATAGGCTTCTGTTATAGCAGCCAAGGATATGTGGGAAGAGACCAACCAGAAGCTAATACACAGTGATTGAAACTGTAGACTCATTTAAGGACCTGTGTATATGGGTAGATTCAGCTATGTGTTTCTTTAATCATATTAACCAATCGGTTAATGATAGTTATAGAACTGTAGGCTGTATAAAAATATTTATAAATGGAATATTTATAAATAAACAATATGGAAACCCTATAAGAAAACAACCACAACTAAACTGGAAAGAGTACAACAGAAATATACCAAGGGTATCCATGGATGTGAAAATGTAAGTTATTATGAAACACTAAAATATCTGAACTTGCACAATGTCTCTTACATATATCAAAGTGGAGATCTTATTCAGGTATATGGGGTATTTAGCGTCAACTACCTCTGGGAATGTTTGGAATTAACAAAATGTATTAGAGAATCATCAGACAACCTATGTAGAAGATTCTATAAAAATAAGAAGTCTACTAATTGGTTCTCTGAAAACTGCGGTGGTGGTGCTGCGGTAGCGTTGTCACCTCACAGTAAGATGTCCTGTTCGATTCTCAGCTAAAGCGTCTTCTGTGTGGAGACATGCATGAATGGGTATACCTTAGTTGAAGGTTGTGCGTCAGGGCTGGCAACTCGGCACGTACAAATCTGCTGCCAATCATTAGCGGACCAGAGTTCCGCAGTGGCGACCCCTAACCGGGAAAAGCCAAAAGACACAACAACTAATTGGTTCTCTGACAGAGTAGCTGATGCATGGAACAGACTACCAAATTACATTAAAGCAAGTACAAGTTTATTTTTAAGAACAGCCTGGATACTTCTTATGGGAAAAAGTGTTTTGGTATATTTTCATGCTAGAAGGGCATTAATGCCCATGCATGAAATATTTGTATGTACGTATGTATATATGTATGAGTAACTGGAAGCTCTTGTTTATTGATATGGATAGTAAGATAAGATATAAGCAGCAAAAATGTTTTTAGCCTATTTAGTTTTATATACAGGTCACAAGGGCAGCCACAGTGGTGCAGCAGTTAGCGTTGCCACCTCACAGTAAGAGGTTCTCCAGTTAGATTCTCGGCTGGGGTGCCTTCTGTATGGAGTCTGCATGTCCTCCCTATGGGTTTCCTCCAGGTGCTCCAGATTCCTCCCACATCCCAAAGACATAGTGTAAGTGGATTGGACACTCTAAATTCTCCTAGGCATGAGTGTGTGCATGCATGTGTGTGCCTTCCGTGGAAGGTTGGGCATCGGGCTGACAACTCGACATCGTAAAACTCCCCTGCCAATCATGAGCGGACAGGTGATCTGCTGTGACAACCCCTAACTGGGAAAAGCTGAAAGAAGTAGTAGTTTTATATACAGGTCAGGAGTATTTTTATCAATCAGAGGAAAAGTTGTGGACAATAATTAATAAAGGATTGAAGGACTTTATCTAGTAGGGTAAAAATCCAAAAATTAAGTGGATAAGTTGATTCCTTTCAATAGAACAAAGTGGTTTGGGATTACCTGAATTGAAGGAATGTTTTAAAGCTACACAAGGAAAAGGTTATAATTTGAAGTGGAAATGGATGATGATGAAGCAGGGGGAGTTCAAGAAATAAGGAGAGAGGGGGATATTGGATGTAGAATCTTAAGGAGACTATAATAGCCACCATACAGAATACTATATTCATAAAGTTAAAGAAGGTATTCTAAGAAGTAAACCAACACATGAATGGAGAAAGGATATTTTGCCAATAGGGATTACTGCAAATAGGGATACAGAAAACAGAAAAGAGGGATGGAATTTACTGGAGAAAACTGGCAAGGAAGCCAATGAATTTAGGGCAAATAACTACAGAGGGAAGGGTAATAGAGTGAGATGAGGCCAAGAAAACTGGACTGCAGGACAGTGCCTTCCCTATCAGGGATTGATATCAGGGTATCAGCAAAGAGAAAGGGATAAGGGAGTCCTAAGTGAAGTGCCTGCTCTGGTAGAGCTTTTAATCAAATCTAGAACTGAAGCATCTGTTAAAAATGGGGATAGTTAAAATAGGACATATAAAATATTGTGTGATAACTATAAGAATCACTCAGAGTAGGTTAGAAAAGATTGGGAAGAAAGACTGGAAAATCAATTTACAAGGAAACAATGACAGTACATATGTATGGCTCCAAGTATTCAACAAAGCCCAGATGGTCCAGATGTTTTTTTTTGCTTGGAAGTGTTTGCATAGGTATTTTTATACCTCAAGCAAGCTTCAAATATTTTTTCCTCAGGTAGATAGCAAATGTTACAGGTGTGATGGGGAAGAAAGAAGTAATTGGGAATATGTTTTTTTTTTATTTTTTTTTTGGGGGGGGTGTAATGAGTTGGCAGATTAAAAAACAATCCCTACAGAGTACTCTGTCTGAAATAGTAGAGGAGCAAATGACCAAAACTAAGGAAATAGTTATTCTGAGCTGAATGTGGATACAAAGAAGGGGTACTAATGGAAATATTTATGCAAAACCTAGCTATACCAAGATTAGCAGAAGATAAGGCTCAACATGTATTGAGATAAGAAGAGATAAAATAAAAACAATGATGTATATTTAAACAAGTCACTAGGAACAGGTGGCATTCTTGTGAAATTTTAAAAGCTAGGAGGAAAGAGCAATACAAAGATTTGGAATGCTTTAACAATATTTTAAAGGAAGGGGGTACCAGCATCTTGGAAGAATGTAGCGACGGCATTATTACAAAAAGAGGGTAACAATCCTTCAGATCCAGCTTCATATAGACCCATTTTGAATGCTTATATTAAGAGAATCTCAAAGGTGTTAGCAAAACAGATAGATATGGATCAATGTGGTTTTGTGAAGGGGAGGCAAACATTAGATTAGATTACAATGATTTTTTTCAAAGGGAAACACAGTAAGAAACCACTACTGCTGGGGAGTCCTGATGTAGATAGAGAAAGCATTCAATAGAGTCTGCTGTGATTTCATTAGTAAGGCAAGGGCAGCATTTGCATTCCCTGATAGAACTATATAGGGTAAATAAGGATATATTAAGAATGAAGGAGGGAGAGCTCCTATTTGACAAGTTGTGTTTGAACACAGGGATCAGGTGGAAATGCCCTCTTTCATCTGTTACTTGCAATATATTTAGACCAATTAACAAAGAAAATAAAGGATTCTCAAATACAAGGATATCCAGGTGGGAATGCCTTCTTTCCCCTTTGTTAATTCCTTTATATTTAGGCCCACTAGCAAAGAAAATAAGGGATTCACAAACACAAGAATACAAACTGGAGTAGTAAACAAGAAAAAAAAAAACTAGCTGACTTGCAGACAATATTTTGTACTTGATAAAAGTGGTTGAATATTCCAAGACATTTTCAGTTTTTTTTTTTGGGGGGGGGGGCTATAAAATAAATGAAGACAAAAACAGAAGCATGAACTGGCTCAGCAATATTCATACATATGGGGGCATGAAAAATTAAGCATTTAGATATATGGATTAAAAGGGTATGTGGAAAGAGACTAAACATCAGATAACACAATAGTTATGAAACGTGAAACTCAGTTGTGGATAGTAAGATCTGAGCACTGAAAATGTTTAGTCCCTTTAATCTGTATACAAAGTCAGGTGTACTTTTTATCAACCAGGGAAGTTGTGGATGATAATGAGCTGAATGAATTTATATGGGAGGGGAAGGGGGGCAAGAGTTATTAGGGATAAGTTGATGGGTCTTCTAATTCAACAAGGTGGTTTAGATTTACCTAATTAAAAATGGTGCTTTGAAGCTATACAGTTAAGGCTCAAATACACAAGTCAAGCAGAATGTTACAAATCAAAGTGGAAAAGGATGGTGATAAAAGGGGGGTTGAGTAAGAAAGATATATATGTATGTTGGATCCAAGTCCTTAAGAAGAATATTAACAACCATACAAAGTACTATATTCATAAAGCAGAAAAGTATTCTAAGAACAAAGACAGCCATGGAAGAGAAAAAGGATATTTCACCAACATGGATGTCTGCAGGTAAGGTGCATCAGAAACAGTCAACAGCAGGCTGGAATTTACTACTGGAATTTAGCAAAGGAACAAAGGTAGCAAAACGTGGGAGGGGAAAGTAATAGTGGGATGAGGCTAAGCATGAGTTTGGAGTGCAGAATAGTGATTGCTTTCTCCTGCCAGAGATTGATAATATATAGGCAAACAGAAAGGGACAGGGAAATGCTAAGTAAAAGACAATTTCTGGTAGAGATTTTAGTTGAATCTAGAAAAGAAATTGTTGTTAATAAGAGATTAGTATGTTGTATAAAATATTGTATGATAACTATTAACAGTCTGTCAGGTTAGAAAATATTGAGAAAAAAATATATAAAGGCGAATTATAAGCAAATGTTGGGTTTATGATTTTTGCATAGAAGTGTTTGCAGAGGTATTTTTATACCTCAAGTAAACCTCAGAAGACTGTTTTCCTTGGGTAGATAGCAGACGTTGCAGTTGGGCTGGGGAAGAGACTTAAACTTTGGTTGTGGAATGTAATGCACTGGCAGATTTTAAAAATTCCCCAAAGAGTTCTTTAACAGAAATGTTGGGGGAACAAATGGCAGTAACGAAGGAAATTATTATTTTGAGCTGTGATATAGGTCCAAAATTGCCTAGACATGGACTAGAGTTTAATTCTACTGGGTACAAAAGAAAAAAGAAAAAAAAAATCAGAAAATGGAAATCAAAACTTAAACCAACATTAATGGAAGTTTTGAATATTGTAAAGGAGATAAAAGAACTGGAGGTGAGATCTTTAAAAAAAGGAAGGCAAAATTGTCACAGAAATAAATGGAATAACACTCATGGGAGGAGTGATGTTTAGGGGAAGTTAGAAATTGAACAATTTGTGTAATCGTTTTTAAACAGCTTTACTGAATTATCACTTGTGACATAGGCAAATTTATATTTAAATAAAAATAATTAAATTGTATTAACATGTTCACATTTACTAATTCATGTAAATGTTGTAAATCAAAATTCTCAGAAATAAAAACTGTAGCTTGAACAACTATAATAATGCAAGTTATTATGGTTTGTGTTTTCTACTAATGCATGCAAGCTAATGTTGTGATTTAAAATGTACTGATTTAATAAAGATAAAACCACATGCCCTGGGGAATGCAGTATCTTCTCCACTTTTCTGGGTACTGAAGTTACCATTGGCTGGCTGTTCCCCTGCATACATTGTTATGTCATGCAGTATTGTCTACTAGAGGAGGCACTCACCTGTATGTCCTCAGCAACTTCCTGATGTTCAAGTTCCTTCTCCATAAGTCACATGATCTAGGAGATCCTCTGGACTGGATGTAGGAATCTGATTATATTCAGGTCTTCCATAATGGGTCTAGTTCAGGAGCATTAACTGTCTTGAGTTTGTTGCAACATTCTTTTGATTGAGGAACATGAAACATGACAGAGTATGGGTCCCTATACAAACCTCCTGCCTGACTAGGGGCTAGTACATGGAAAATCCTTAAGGGAGTTCTGGGGACTAAGTACACCAAGAGGGATTCTGTGAGCAAAGCACAGCTGTGACTATGACTTCCTCAGTGCCAGGGCAAAATCCCTGTAAAAAAGAGGAGAGTAACTGGAAGCTTACTCAGTACTTGCTACAGCCATAACGATTATGGCATACTTTTGTGAAGCTGGCAATGGGTACAGCTGGGGATGAAAACATAGTGTTGGATAAATATACCACAACATGAGGTAGTGAATGGAAAGCATGTATGATGGAATGGATATTGGACATGCAGATGTCGGTACCTGAAAGCTAAGGAAGACCAGTACCTAATATATAAATACCAGGAGGAACAATTCCTGGTACTCAGAGTAATGCCAAAGGGCAAGTGGTTGGGTATGGCAGATGGGGAAAAAAAATTGGCAGAAGTCATGCAGGCATTAGAGGTTGCAGATGCCATGTGTCTGTAATTCAAAGGAAGTTGCCAGAGCCCATGAAGGCCATTTAGACTCCAGCATTTTTTTATCACAGTAGCTAGATGATGGCTGGTGAAACTTGAGTTCAAGGAAGAGAAGATATGAGCTGGCATGTGTAACCAAGGAAAAAGTCCTCTGCACTGGAGGTGAAGAGTTGCCCTCCATGGTGTTGAGCTCTAAAATCAGCAACGCATGTACCTTTACTGAATGTTCCATAATTTCCAATTTAGTTTTAAAGATTTTTACAATGTGAAGACCGGTTCCATTGTACAAGCCTGGAAGATTTGTGAGCCTCCTCCTTAGCCTTATGAGAAAAGGAAGAATGATCAGAAAAGTGGCCACTTGAAGAACTACATCAGAGGGGCAAAATTCCTGTTTTTTTGGGTAACTCTTTTATAGTTCTTAGAAAGAATTATCCTTGCTTCACCTTCCACTACTTCAAGTTAATAAATTCATCTTATGTTTTGCACTTAAAGCTATTGTCAGGTATTTTCTGTTGGTTTGTAGAATTTGCTTCCCATTGGCACAGTCACTATGGGAGGAGACTGTGACTGCAGATATGTCTTAAACAACTGGAATTTATTCGGAGGGGGGGATGGCATGCCAAGAAGTGTTTCTTGTGTACCTTTTTTTCTGTAGTAAAACAAAAGCAATTACCTGCACTTATCCTGAAAGGAAAAATTCTAACTGAAAGCACAGAGTAGCTGCTTTTTTCATGGTGGGAAAGAAATGAGGAAGAAAAATGAGTACCAAGGACTGTGTGAATCTATAAAAGACACTTAGCAACCTGGAACAAAAATCAGCTGCAAAGATGGAGTGCTGTAAGACATCAGATCTTTATTTTATTCCATGGATACCTCCAAAGCTATGTATGTTATTAAACATGAGCAAAAAAATTTTTTTTTTTTTTACTCCACATGACCAGTCCAATGGCTTTTCTCCCTGTACCCAGGTGGCCCATTCATTCCTTGGAAGTAACCCCAAGCTAGATGAAAGAACTACAACCTATTCATTTCTGTTCAGGGAACTCAGGTGGACAATTCATTCCTCATGGTAGGTTTTGGGTACTAGAGAACAGGCCAGCCTACTAATCCTTCAGAGCTACCTCCCCTGTGGAGCACCCTCTACCCTTGCAGCAATGCTTTCAAACTATGTTACTGCTGACTTACCATAAATTGTGCACCAGTTCACTCACTCTCTCACATACATGCGAGTGCACAGTGGCAGCATGTGCTTATAGTCTCGTGCTCCATATGTGCAACAGTGATCCTACAAAGTGTCAATCAAGTGGAGATGAATACCCAACTTCTTCCCCCAGGATGAGCAACACAGCAGCAGCCGCTCACTCCCATCCTACCCTGCCATTTCTGCTAGGCACCCAAGTCAGTAACTGAACTCTGGTCACCTGGCCCATAGTAAGGGCTTTATCCCTCTTTGCTACTGGCACTGACAGATTAGAAAATGTTTGTATTCCTTACAGCAAGAATTTGTATTTACTTGCAAACACCAAAGTAAATTTAGAACTGTTTTGCTAGTACTATTATTGCCATAAAAGATAGTTATAATATCTTCTGACAACTATTTATAATGTGGCTTAAGAGAAAATAATAAACTACCTGAAAATACATTGACAGTCTTTTTGTTGGGAGGGGAAGATGTGTACCCCCCCACTATATATTAACTGTATCAACTTCATTGCAATGCTACCACAAACTTAACAGAATAACTGGATTTCAGGAATAAAAAGTTATGCACTTATTATATTATGTCTGTTTAGGAACTGCATCCATCTTTGCTAAGATGCTGGATGACATGCCAAAAAGCATCAGGGCTGCTAAAGAGAGTAAAATTGCATAGGTTTCACTTACCTATAATAGTAGATTTTTGTAGAACACACTGTCTTACTGGAATATGGATAGTTATGCCCTACTACTCTCTCTCTCTCTCTCTCTCTGGCCGTCTCTGAGTTTCACACTACTTCCTCTACATGCCTGTGGGTGTGAAGTATCAATCAGCTGTCAGAACAGGATAGTCTTTCATGGCCACAGGCAGAAGCCCTCATTTTTTTCTCTAGAGCAGGAAAGGAATAACAGATGGAAAAGCAAGCTTTGCAAACACCTACTGTGACCAGAGACAACACAAACACAAACAGAAGCTGCTAAACAAAAAATGGCAGCAACCACCAACAAAAAAAATTATGTACATCCAAGTAAAGGGGGATGGTGAGAGGGTGCTGCTAGTAAGGCAGTGTGCTCTAAGAACACCCACTGTTACAGGTAAGTGGAACTTATACAAATGTACCATATTCAACAAACATACTGCCTTACTGGTATATGGGTAGAATCCCAAAGCTTACACAACCCGGGAGGAGGAAAGATAAGGGTTTGGAAGCCTATGAAGAATAGTCCTAGCGAAGCCTGCTATGGATCTAGAAAAGGCAACCAATTCATAGTGCTTTATAAAAGTTTGGACCTAAGGCCAAGTTGCTGCCTCTAGAATAGTTTGATTCCAACCCTTTTCAAAATACTACTGAAGAGGAAAAGGCCCTAGTAGAATGGGCCTTTATCTTACCTGGATTCACTTTGCCATGGTGGATATAAAAAACAATACCAGGGGACAACCAATGTGCAATGGTTAGCTTATAGATAGGTTGATCTCTCTTTGCCCCACAGAAGGATAGAAGGAAATAAAAAGCCTTTGGTCTTCCAAAAGGGCTTTGTTCTGTAAAGGTATACCTGAGGTCCCTATGCACATCCAAGGTATGGGGTATCCTCTTCCCCCAATTCTTAGGTTCTGAAAAGAATTCAGGGAGATTGCTGGACTGATTAAGAGTAAAATCTGAAAACACCATCAGCATGAGAGAAGCATTAGTGCACAACACAACCCTGTCCTTGTGGAAAACAAGGTAATGGTGCCCCACCATGAGAGCAAGCAGCTCAGAAACTCTCCTTGCAAATGTCAGAGTAATAAGCAAAACAGTTTTCCACGTTAAAGACTTGAGATCAGCATGAGATGCTGTTTCAAAATGTGGCAAAGTCACGTTTTATAGAACAAAGGGGAGATCCCACTCAGGATGAATTTGGGATCTTATATCTAACACTCCTTTCATAAACTGTTTTACCAAAAGAGGAGAAAGAAGGGATCCGTAGGCTTAAAAGCAGAGATAGCTGCTAAATGCACCTTGACAGATGCATATGATAAGCCATTCTGAAGTAGCTAACACAAATGTTTCAAGACCAAGGGGATATTAATCTCAAAGGACCACCTATTCCCATTTAAGCACTAGGTAGAAAACCTCATCCAGTTATAAAGAAGTTGTTGTGAACTCATCATAATGTTCCATCTGTGTTGTCTATCTTTTTTATCCTTGACAGATGGGTTCGGTTCTGACATCAGAGCCGACTCACATTACCATTACCACAGCTCATGTCAATCAAAAACTCTCGAGCTTCACCTCTACCCAGAATCCCTCTCTCCCTCTCTCAAGTACCTCAGATCAAGTTTGCAGAAAATATGTATGTATATATGTATGTATATATATATATATATATATATATATATATATATATATATATATATATATATATATAGGTTTACTTTCAAAATTGCAATTGGAGATGCTTCACAGATGGAAAACTCGAAAAATAGATGGTTGAATTTACATCTTGCTGAACATCTCCATGTTCAAAAGTTCATATTAGCAAATGCACTGTGCATTCACTGATATGAACTCTCGAAGTACTGTACAGAGATTGCAGAAATTCATCCCTTTCCTGCATTTCAGTGAGATTTCGGAGGTGGAAAATATACTTAGCAGGTTGTGTGTGTGTGTGTGGGGGGGGGGGGTGCGTGTGCAGGGGGCTTGACAAAAGTGATGTGAGGTATAGGAGTTTTATTTACCTGAGCTCCTATATGGACATCACGTGATCTGTTCATCGACAATGTTGAATCTGCTGATAGTAAACATATATATATATATATATATATATATATATATATATATAGTCTATGTTAAATATTCGAACATCCAAAATGTCGAATATCATATGGTCGAGACCATATGGTCGACATGTGGATGTTAGAATGGAAAAAAAAAAACACACCTTAACAGTGTGAGCAGGGGAGGAAGCCCCACTGCACCCCCACACCCCCCTACTTAAGTATACTAACTCTGAGGCCGCACTTCAGTGCAGAAAAGGGAAATTCTCCCATTCTGCACAGTGCAGCACCATTAAAAGTCAATCTTTGAACACTTTAAATGTCGAACATTTGGTCTCAACCATCTAATGTTCGACATTTTAAGTGTTCAAAGAATTGACATAGACCATATATATATATATATATATATATATATATATATATATATATATATATATATACATACACACACACACACACACACACACACACACACACACACACACACACACACAAGAAGTAAGCCAGATGGAAGCCTTATCCACTGTGTTTGAATAACAACAGTTCAAGCACATATGATCCACTCCACCAAAAATCTTTGAGGTCAAGGGATGGAAGGGGGGAGTCAAGGATAAATGAAGATAGACAACACAGATGGAATGTTATGGTGAGTACATAACTTCTTTATTTGATGTTGTCAATCTTTATTTTATGTGTCTATATTATATTATCATATGATGAAAATAGCGAATGCTATTTCATCATACCGATATTATCTAAATAGCAAAATATCGAACGGAGCAGCAAATTTTTTCCTAGGGAAAAAATTCGCTGCTCCGTAAAAAAAAAAAAAAAAACACAAACCTACACCCCCCTCTACTTAAATATGCCAAACACCGAGATCTCACCATAGTGGAGGAAATGGCAAAGTCCCGAAGACGGCCCACCGAATTTTTTCCCTGGGAAAAAATTTGATGTTCCGTGACTTTGCCATTTTGACAGTATCGGATCGACTAAATAGCATTCGCTATTTAGTCCATTCGATATTGTCATATAGACCCTCATTTTATCCTTGACAGATGGGACAGAGCCCCCAGCTACCTAAAACTTGGGTGGACTCACGGAAGGATATTCCTGAGCAACATCGAGCCAAAGGATGATCTTCCCCTAGAGACAAAGTCCAGTTAGTAATGAGTAATAAAGGTATGGGGAGAAACCCAAGTAGCTGCTGTACATATGTAATCCATTGAAGCTCTTGATTGGAAGACCACTGAAGTGGCTATAGACCTTGTAAAATGTGATTTGACAGGTTTAGGAAAGGTTAATTTATTTTTATCATAAATTAATGAAATTCAGTCTTACAGCCACTTAGAGAGGCTAATCTTGCTGACTGCCTTGCCCAACTTTGCACTGGAAAAAGATATATTTTATTTGTTATATTTTAAAAAATATATTTTTTGTTCTGTGAAGATAGAAACGTAATTGTCTATGGAAGTCTAGTAAACATAGAGCGTATTCTCCTTTGTTAGCATGACTAGGGAAGAAGACTGGTAAATTAATAGTCTGGTTAATATTAGCCTCAGATACTACCTTGGGCAGGAAGAAGGGGTTCATTTGTAAAGATACCTTATCCTTATGGAAAAACTAAGTAAGGAGGTTCAGATGATAAAGCCTGGATTTCTGAAATTCTTCTGGCTGAAGTAATAGCTACCAAAAAGTGTCTTCCAAGATAAAAATTTCAGATTGTATTCCACACAGAGTTCAAAGGAGGGACTATATTACCACCTGTAGTACTAAGTTCAGGTCCCAAGGAAGAGTCATATCTTTATATGGGTGTTTTAACAAAAGTGAGCATCTTAAGAACGAATTACAAAGCCTATGAGAGGCTAAAGAACGTTCTTCTAAACCATTGTGAAAATTAGAAATGGCATGTCAATTGCAGTTTGATGGTGGATGGAGAAGCCCCTGCACTGAACAAAGATGCTTAGAAATCTAAAACATGCTCACTTGAAGCAGAGAAAAGATCAATTTGCTTTTCATGGGCCCAAATTGTAAACCTCTTCCACTTACTTAAATATAGTTTTCGAGTAGAAGCTTTATGACAAAAGGACGTGATGTACTGGAGAGTACATATTAGGGTGACAGGCAATTAATAGAATTGGAGGAACCACGCAATCAGCTTGATGTTCAAAATATGTTTGGGGGAACAAGACTGTCTGGATGGGACAGGAGATCTGGCACTGGGTCCAGAATCCAAGGTTGATGAATCAAGTAAGGCCAATGGAAGGGGAACCAAATCTGTCGAGGTCAAAAGGGATGAGGATTACTGTACTCTTCAACCTGTGTTTTCTGTAAAGATTTGGGAATTAGAAGTAGCGGGGGAAAGGCATACAGTAGACTGGGGGGGCCAATCATGGCAGAGCCCATCTCTGGGAGACTTTCCCAGATGGTAATCAGGGTGAAGGAATTGCTGCACTTGTTGTTTATGGGTGAGGCAAACAGGTCACAACAAGGTTGACCCCAATGACGAAATATCATTTTCACCACTTCTAGATTGAGACCACTCATGAGGCTGAAGGATGCATCTGCTCAGCTTGTCTGCAATCACATTGGAACTCCCCAGAATGTGCATTATTAGAATGTGGTTGGATGAGGTCACCCACTGCCACACTCTGAGGGCTTCTCAACAAAGGTGGTAGGAATTGGCTCCTCCCTGCTTGTTGATGTACTGAACCACTGACATATTGTCCATTTGAATTGCAATAGTCCCCTGAGGAAGAGATGTCTGTAAGGCCTGCAATGCAAGAAGCACCATCCTTATTTCCAGGACACGTATGTACAAGTTGGCCTCTAATGGGGACCAAGTGCCTTGGACCATCTTGGCCAGATAATGTTCCCACTACCTTATCTGGGAGGTATTTGTGGGCTCCGAAAAAACAAAGGTACGACCGTGAAGAATTTGCTTGGAATGTTTCCACCAAAGCAGATCCATTTTGCAATGGCTGGTGATTAAGATTTGGTCTGACGGTGGGTGGTGAAGGACAGACCACTGGGAAGCTAGCAGCCATTGCAGAATTCTCATATGTAAACTGGCTAATGGCATTAGAGTTATAGAAGCTGCCATGGATCCTAGAGGTTGCAAGACTAATATTTCTGAAACCGTCTTTCTGTGAATTAACTTTTGAACCTGAACCACAATTCTCTGATGTTCTGGAGGAAGAGATGCTATCATTGTTTGAGTATTCATTACTTCCCCTATGAATTCTAAATTTTGTATTGGGATTAAATGCAACTTTTCTAGATTGATTGTAATACCTAGATGGACACAGGTGTCAAGAGTGTAGTCTCTGACTACTATTAATTGATGCTTGGTTGAAGCGGTTATGAGTCACTTGTCCAAGTACAGAAACATTCGGAATCCTTGCAGTCTCAAGTGAGCTGCTACTACTGCCATGCATTTGGTGAGTACTCTGGGGGCTGTAGTGAGTCCAAAGGGCAATACTATGAATTAGTAATGACTGGCTCCCAGCCAGAAGTGGAGGAACCTTCTGGAACATTTGTCCATTTTTATTAGGTAATATGCATCCTGAAGGTCTACTGAGCACATTCAGTTGTCTTTCTTCAGTAAGGGGAGAATAGACTGTACCGTGACCATCTGGAACTTGTTTGTCAAACAGACTTATTCAGTACACTGAGTTCCAAAATTGGTCTCCAGTCTCCTGTCTTTTTTGGCATTAAAAATAATCTTGAGTAGGTTCTGGATCCTTCTTGGTCTGGCGGGACTTGTTGGATGACTCATTTGTCCAGCAGTTTCTTGATTACTTACACTGCTGAATCCCTCTGATTGGGTGGGACATTGGGGATTTTCTTGTGACTGGGGAAGGTTGAGAAAAGGGAATGATATAACCTCTGGATATGATCTGTTGCACCCAGGAATCTTTTGTTAAGCTTAGCCAGGCATTTAAGTGCAAGGATAAGCATCCCCTGACTGCCTCTAGAAGAAGACAATTTGACTTCCCTTCAGGAACACTAAAAGGGCTTGCCTGGGAAAGAATCCCTGAAGTCCTGGTTTTGTGGACCACCTCTGTCATGAATAAAGAAAGTGTACCTCCTAATGCTAAAGTACAGCTATCAGTAACAAATAAAAACAATATTCAAAATAAAACACTGTACAACAATGGCAAATGCTGTGAATGCAGTTATACTGTAGCGAAATGATGGCTCCAAAGTTACTTTGGAGCCATCATAAGACTGGATACTTTGGAGCCATCATTTCGCTACAGTATAACTGCATTCACAGCGTGAATATCTTGTAAGTGAATTTAATTGAAGTACTGGAAATTTGTGCTATATATGCTGCACCTTTAAAAGTTTTATATCATTTAACCACACTACCTATTCTCCAAGAGAACTTTACTTCATTGGCCATTGTTGTACAGCATTTCATTTTGAATATTGTTACCTCTGTCATGAAGGAGGCATCTTCCATTTTGGTTCCCCCTTCTGCCCCTAGAGGAACTCTCTCCACATGTGTCTTGGAAAGGCCCTTGGGATTTCTTAAACCACATTTTTCCACTGCTCTTCTGGTTTCTAGAGAAGGACCTTGGGGGGGGGGGAGAGAAATGTACGATTACAGCAGAAAGGGTCTTACCATCCTTCTCACACCTGGATAAAATCTCTTTTACTTTAGGGCCAAACAAGGATGTTCTGTCAAAAGGAACATTGATGCAAGAAGACTTGAATGCTTCAGCAAAGTCACATAGGTGCATCCAGGCGTGTCTCTATATGGCTACACCTGTATCTGCTGCTCTAGACATCCCTGTGGCTTAATGAGTGATTAGCCTCATGGACAAATTGAACACAGACTCCAGGGTAGCTAACTGGGAAACCACTTTCTCTTCGACTCCTCAGCTACAGCTCCTGCCAGGGTGTCTGACAACTCGTTAATCAGATCTAGTTGGAGTCTAGTAAAATGTTCTAAAAAATTCAAGGACCTTATGGTGAAGGTCAATGAAGTGTAGACCCACATCCTAAATCTGTCCATAGGCCGAGACGCCCTATTGGGCAGATAGACAAAGGAACTCTCCTCGGCAAGTTCCTTTTTTAGTAGCTGCTGCTATGACCATAGCATCTACAGCCAACCACTTAGCCCAAAACTGTTTATCTTTGGCAGCAGAAAGTATTTTATCCAGTCTTTCGGGTATGGGCTCAATGGTATCTGGAGACTTCCATGCCCACTGATAAATCAATTAAATGAGTTTATCAGCAGGTGGTGCCACCCATGAGTTAGACAGGTGGGTGCCAAAATCCTGCAGATAAACAGATTCCTCAGAGGAAGGGTTTTGGGACTTCCATCCACCCCTCTTTTTTAAAATTTCCAAGATGTCTCCAAACATCTTCAGGGGGTGACCATGGGGACCCTTCCCCCTCATCGAAATCTGTCTCTTCTGTGACAGATTCCTGGGAGGAATCCAAGCGCTTCCTCTTGCACTTCTTTTTTTGAGGGACCTCTTCATGGGAATAATCTGGGGTGGTATCAGAAGATGATAATACCTTTGCCTGTGATACCTGAGGCTTCAGCACCTACTGTCCCAGTGGAGAGGCAGAAGGAATAACTGAACTAGGAGGAGGTACCTGTTCCAAGACAGAAGGCACCAACTGAGTCTCTACAACAGAAAGGGTCTTCTACATAGCCTTGAAAGCAGACCCCCTGAAGAGGGAAGGGAGCTCAGAACTGAGAAAGACTGTCTCAGAACCTGGGTCACTCCCCACTCTGAAGAACCAACCCCTGAGAACAAAGCTGGAGCCAAACTTACTCAAGCCAAAGCTCCGAGGGGCAGGGATGGCTCTGAAAAACCTGGAGACAAGACTTGCCCCAAGAACTGGCAGGGTAACCACAGCTCCAGGAGGTTTCTGGTTCAGAAACAACCAAAGAGCTCATGGTAACTACTGGCCCCGAAGAAGTGAACAATTCCGGAGCCAGTACAGTTGGCACTGGGAGATCCAGAATGGAGGACTCTAAGACCTCTGAGGAGGTTAGAGGAGTAGTAATTAATGGTGTAAAGGAAGTTTTGGTACCTATACCCAAAGGGGTCAGTACTGAAGAGGGACCTGAAAGCCCTCTAGCCCATAAAATTGTATTCACTAGCCTCTCCATGTCAAGTACTGAAAGACTTTTGGTGGAGCAGACGGATGACACAGAAGGAACCTTAGGCCTCTGCAGCAAAGGGATCAATTGACAGAGAGTAGGTAGTTCTAGGCAAAGTGGTCTTAGCAGGTGAAGCAGTAGTCAATTCTTGTATCAAGGCCTTCGATGTTGAGGGGCTTGAAATTGCAATTGTGCCAGAATGCACGTCGGCACCAGAGCATCAACAGCAGAGGCCTTTGGTTCCGTGGGAACTTTTAGAACCAAGGTGTTCAATTTCTTGGCTTTTGGAACCAATGGGGAGGTCAGAATTGAAAGACTTCTTTTCTTATAGTTTTCTACAGAGGACGAGGAAGAAGGAAATGAAACATCTGTCTTAGCTTTATCCCCAGTAGATAAGGCTTCACCAAAGGCTGAAGGAAGAAGTCCTTTTAAAATAAGCTCATTATGCCTTTCCACTAGAGCTCGGTGGCTAACGGCATGACAGATGCTGCAATCTTCCTGTAAGTGGTGAAGTCCAAGACAATACACATCTAACAAATGAAAGCCTGATGAGGGAAGTTTTTTGCCATACTTTTGGCATTTTTTGAAACCAGAAGGACTCTGACCCTTCTCAGACATGTCAAAGCAGGGAAAAAACAGCTAGAAAAAATTTGCTAAAGAACTATCACTCCACAAAGAAAGGGAAAGCAAGAGCAGGAGAGATATTGTTTTTACTTATATTTTTATATTTTAAGATGGAAGGAAAAAGGGACCATCAGCAATGATAAGCGTAGAAATATACAAGCATGTACAGGGACAAGAAAAAGACTACGGGGGGGGGGGGGCTATCAGCAATGATAATGGGAAATACACAAAAGTGTAAAGAAAAGTATCAGTGATGATACTCAGAGAAATACACTAAGTGTAACAAGAAAGATGAAAAGGGAAGAGACAGAAACTGTAAGAAAAAAGACAAAAATGTACCTAAACCCACTAAAGAGTAGTAGGTAGATGCAACCATTTTCAGAAAGTAGAAAACAAGATCTAAGGTAAGTGAGACAGGGATTCTGGGTAGAGGTGAAGCTCGAGGTTTTTGGCTGGTGTGAGCTTTGGTAATAGCAGAGTCAGTTCCAATGTCGGAACTGAACCCATCTGTCATATGTTAAGGATAAAATGAAGATTGACATCATCAGATCATAAGATTTTCTAGTAGCAGGTTTTCTGGTGTCCATTAACACTTGCTGTATATCATGAATTGGGTGCATAAAGGGAGTCAAAAATGAATCATCCAGGCTGTCAACTGAATTTTCTCTAAATCTGAGTGCAACAGTCACCCCTGAGACTTTGTGAGGCAATCCAGAGTGTGAGAAAGTTTGTGTTAATTGCCCTTGGCCAATACCATTAAAAGGGAGAACCAATATTGCTGGACCAAACCAGAATGATCTTTGGCATTTCTCTCTGAATTTGAGAATTACCTTCTGAATCCAAGGAAAGGATGGAAATCAAAGGAATATTCTCGTATAAGGGAAATAGAATGTGTCTGCCCTCCAAGCATGGCTGCAAGGGTGTCTGGAACAGAATTTCTCTGGTTATATGTTTAGAAAGGAGGCAAACAGATCTACTTGAGGTGTTTTCCACAACTGGCTAGATCCTGGAACACCGCTGGTTTGAGCTTCCACTCATGCAGGTCTGCCCAAGATCGCCTTAGTCTGCCTGCCACAACATTCTGCTCTGAAGGAATGTAAGAAGCCAGGAGTGTAAGAGAATACTAGAGAAGCCAGCTTCTGGGCCATCATTGCCCACAGCACAGAAGTAAGACCAAGTACCCCTTTGTTAAGGTACCACATATCACTCTGATGATGTCTTTGGTCACCTGAAGTGGACCTGGAGTCAATAGGTGATGAAAAACATTCAAGATGTGAATCAATGCCAACATCTGATTGAAACTTATGAGCTTCTGAGCATCCTTGGGACCCCAAGTGGTTTGCACTTGCTTCCCCGTTGACACAGCTCCCCACAAGAAGTTGGATGAATCTGTCTTTACAGATTGCACCAGAAACAAAGATGAGAATGGAAATCTTGGATTGGCAGTCAAATGTTCTCTCCACCACTGTAACTCTTGTCTGATGAAAGGAAGCACTGCCAACTGGGTTTCCAGGAAATTAAGGTGTTGAGTTCACCAATTCTGCACATCCTATTGAATTTTTCTCATGTGAAGATGAGTTAATGGTATCATGAGAATCTTGGATGCCATCAGGCCATGAATTTTCAGGAATTCTTGTGAGCTGAGGTGACATTCCACTTGGAGATTTACAGATACACAGCTTGGCAAGAAACTTTCGTGTTCAGGCAAAAAAGCCACTCTTACATTGGAGTCAATAAGACACCCCAGGAAGATGAACCTTTGTGATGGGGGCCAGGCATGATTTTAGGAGGTTCAATGAACCCTAAGACAGTGAGAGGGAATATGGCTGAAACCTTCTCTAATGATTCCAAACAATTGGATGCACACTGCACAGATCAGCAAGTCATCCAAGTAAGGAAATGTATGGGTGCCCATAGTCCAACAGTGAGCCCCTACTGTGGCAAAACATTTTGTAAATACTCGAGCACTGGACAGCCCAAAAGGCTGTACAGGAAACTGAAAGTGTGACCCAATGACAAGTATCGGATACCTCTGGAAATAATGAGCAATGGCGATATAATGATAAGCATCCTTTAAGTCCAAGGCCGCCTTGAATCAGTGGTCCAAAGGAAGAGGAAGCATTGTCAGCAGGGTGAGCATCTTAAACTTGGGAATCTAGATGAAAGCATTCATAAAAGACAGGTCCAATACTGGTCTCCATAAATTTTCCTTTTTGGGGAACTAGGAAAATTAAAAACCAACCCCCCCCCAATTCTCTCAGAGGAGGCACCAGTTCTATGTTGGACTTGGCAAAGCTGTTTTCCTGCCATTTTCTTTTACCTTGGTTCTTTTTATGCTGGGACTGCTTTCTGTTTAAGGGGCTGTCAAAAAATATCCTGTTTAAAGGAGGAAAACTTGGGAATATGAAACATTTTTTGATACACCCTGCGTCAATCTACCTGCCATCCCAGCATTTAAGAATTTGATTAGCTGCAGTATGAAATACACAATCGGACTCAATGGGAGGATTTAAAATGTCATTTTTAAAGTCAGAAAAATTTTGACTGTGCAAACATACCTCATCACTATTGACAAAGACACATTTCTAGAAATAGTATACAGCTAAAAAGTCCACAGCCATTCAACACCACTCTACAGGAATAAAACGGCAAATTAATTTCTCCAGTGATAAAGGGGAACAGGCCCAATTCTTAAAACAAAACCACTTTATTAAAATTAATACACTTCCAGTGAAGCCCAACCATTTAAATTAAGAAGCACTTTTATCCCTAACAATGACAGGGCTTCTTCAAATTTCAAGATTATTCCACACTCCATCACTTATATAGCCAACCTAAGGAATCTCCCCCATATTGTTAATTAATTAGTTGAATAATATATCCTATTACCAGACCTTTTCCTTTTATTTATCCATTTACACTAGACATTGTCTCTGTAACCTGTGAGAAGCAGGACATGTGTTCCATAAATTATATATATTTTTTCTATTTATACACAAAAAACATACAAAATGTGTGCATATGCATACATTCTAATATATATATATATATATATATATATATATATATATATATATATATATGTATATATATATATATATGTATATATATATATCCATGTGTAAATATATGGAACATCCACTATATATATATATATATATATATATATATATGTGTGTGTGTGTGTGTGTGTGTGTTTGTTTCTGTATAAAACCAGTCAAATTTTATATAAAGGTCAATAATTTTGGACTTTTTGGCTTGATAGGTTTTATTTCAATGTTAGTTCATGTTTTTTTAGAAATAGTGTCAGCCCCTTCCAAGATGCTCTTTAATGCATGTTTTGACACCTGAAAAACAATAAAAAACAATATCTTTGCAATAAACGTTTTGATAGGCAATGCTACAGCAAACTCTTCTAAACTATATATGCATCTCAATACACACTTCCGATTAACACAGTAATAGTTTAATATTTGAAAAGCTACTGTGCTGGACTGCCCCCACCCCCCCCACCCCCGAGAGTGTAGCCACTTGTCTAGTTTATCTTTATGGACCAAATTAGTAGAAAATAGACTTTAGGGACAACCCCTCAGTAAGCAAAGGAGAACTATAGGCTTTCTTAAAAAACATCCTCCAGTGCCAGGATGACTGGAGGTATGAACTCAAGGATGGAAAAGATGATACATCTTGCCAATCTCAGGGGGCAATAAAAGACTGCTCCCACTTAAATATCTCCCTGTATCTAGCCAGCATTTGTGAAAAGGAAAACATCTGTTTTGGTTCCTGTATCCACTGGTCAACAGAGGAAACAGACTGATCTGACTCGGATAGGTCAAAACCCTCAGACAACTGATGACTTTCAAAATTAGGAAACATAGCAGAAATAACAAGGGTGGAAGCACCAGTGTTACCATTAACCTGGGTGTGCAAACAGATTATGGATCTAGCTATAAGCCACCATCTTCAGTGGGAAACCTGAAAGATACTGATGCTCAACTATATGGTGAGTTTTCTGTTTCTTTTTAGCTTGTACTACACTTGTAAAAGAATCCCTGGGAGAAACTTATCAACCCTGACAATGCATTCTGCACCCCTGGCTTACCCTGTACCTAAAGAATTTGATTCACCCATACCAGAACAAGACAGTAATATAGCCCCAGAAGATGTGCCAGACCCTCATGTCACTCACAGTTGTGGTACCAACACCATATCAGGGGACCTGGGGATAACAGAAGGCGAGTGGTCCAATAGCTTGCTTTTGGCTGAGGCTACTGCAGAGTCACAATCCATAAACTGAGGCATATTCTTTTTTATTTAGGTGCAGAGGGGGTAGGTGGTGGTGGGGTGAGGGCACAGTTTCAGAGTCCATCTACACAGGGGGCCCAAACCTAGCCAGGTCAGTAGAAACTACTGGTAGAACAGTACTCCCAGCATACCAAGGGATAACACCTTTATAGTTTCCCTTAAAATAGCAATGCAAATACTATTTAAACAGAGAAACAAAATGAATAGCGTACTGAAGCAAAAAAAGCCAGCAATTCAGCAGATACACACATAATCACCAATACATATCAAAATCCCCAGTAAAAACAATAAATGGATAATTTCAGTCCTACATGTATAAAAACAGTGTAAATTACCTTTATGTAAAGAATTCTGTTTAAACTTAAGCAAAATTCCTGTCAGAAAAAAACTTGCCAACAAAATCATGATTTCAACAAAAAATAACATTTAAAATATCATTAGATTACTTCATTCATCTCTTTATACAAAGATATAAAAAAACTGTGAAAAGTTTTCCTGATTAAAGATTCAAAATGCCACCTTAAAATCAATGGAAATAACAGCTACAATTTACTTGCGATTATGGCAACATGAGACACTGAGAAAACTTGACAAAAATGGCCCCAGTACAGGTCTGTCAAGCATCCATAAAGCACTTACAAAGGGTTATAAACTTTGAAAAACTAGTCTTCAGCTTACCACATACAAAAATCCTTCATTGCTAAAAGGAAATAAGTACTGCAAAGATGCACTTTTTTCCTCTTAAAAGAGAGACACATCAAAATTGTATACATTACAAGCACTAATGGAAAAAACAGACGGAGGAATAAAATAACACAAAGGGTTTCTCATCTGAGCTCCAAAGGTCAGATTTGCCAGAGAAAGGTAGTATTTAAAGAAATCCTTTTCTTCCAGTGGCACAAGAAAAAAAATTAGGCTGCGAAGATCTAACCTGCTCTGGCTGATGATTGGTCCTTCACACTCGAAGGCATGCAGGAGGATTCTGATGCCCTGACAGAGAGGGGGCAGTGGGGGACTACTACCTATAATATAACAAGGCATTGTGTTTATTGACCACTTCAGAGATTTCCTGCCACTTACTCCCTTCTCCCATCGCATCACAGTTTTGGTTTTGCAAGATTTCCAGTAGTTCACAAGAGCAAGTCTAACTGGTAGAGGGAAGAAAAAAAGGTAACTCCTGGAAGGAAGGGGAGGAGACAGCATTTCAACAAAACAGTCTTGGCTTTCTCAGCGTGATATGCCTAGCAAGTATGGGCTGGCCTACTCACCTCAGATGTGGGGAGAGGAATGGTTGAGTGGGCACGTCTTACAGATCTCTCATATCAAGCACACACATTTTATATTTGCTACATAGTAGCCCATCTTCAGTAACAAGTAGCAAAGCCCTCCAGTCATCTCCTTGATGGTCCTCCTCATAAGAACACCCCTTTGACAACACTATTCTCTGGAAGTGATTGGTGAAAGTATCGAGGCTCTACCATGTGGATTATGGGCAAATGTCCACATAGATGTAATCACAACTCTGTCAAAGTATGTCATTGAGTAATGGGTAAGGTTTTTAACTTCTTTTATGCAGCAAAATGCTATGCACCTCTGATAACTACCACGCCCCTGTAATCTTGGAACCTGAAGGCATTAACTATGTAGAGCAAGAAAGACGAACATTTGTGCACTTTTTTGTAACATGAATGTTTTAATACAAAAGAAAGTACAGTGTTATCAACTTACCATAACTGCAGATGTTCAAGCGTAGTCACTGCTGCAATAATAACTTCAGGGATCTCTGTTGAGGATGGATTGCTATTGTCCAGGCATACTTTTATAGAACCTTGTGCCCCAGACTGTTACACATCATGGTATAAAGGAAAACATACAGTCATCCATCTTATTTTATTTCTTGCACTTGCCTATGATTCAACCAGACTTAAGTGCTAGGATGCTTGCCTGGGAGAAAAAGGAGTAGAAAACATTAGAGGTACAGTATGTACTACTGGTAGGCCTCTCAACCTCTAGTCTGTTGCAGACAGGAGCTCCAAACTGGCAAGAATGGGGAGAAGGCAATAAAAATCAAAGTGATAAAAGGACATGAAGGCCAAAGGAACTAGGCTGATGCCTCACTCTAGTTCTACATATGCCTGAACAGTCAAAGAGGGTAAGGAACTGGACCACAACAGTGACTGCACTCAAACATCTATAATTATGGTACATTGATGACACAACTGTACTAGTTTCTTCATGTAAAACACTACTGCATTCATAACTTTAGGAATGATTCTGACAGGTTTCCTCAACCGTCCTTTTCCCATGGATGAAGGCACTATGCCCTTTAGGGCAAACTCTGCTGTTGCACTAAAGAGACAAGTATGGACTGAAGACCAGGTGGTTGCTTCAAAAATGTCACCAGTGGAGTATCCCTTTAGGAGAGCTACCATGGCAATTGTGCCTTTGGTGGAGTGAGATTTTATATTCCACAGCAACTTTGATACCTTCCGTCAGACATGACTTCTGCCTACAGTCTTCCATGAGAAAAGTGGTGTGCTGCATCTACTAGCTGAAAGGAGGAAACAATTTTTATAGGGTATAGTTCAAGTCTTGTTGTGTACAGCTGAACTCTTTGGTGACAGTGGTGCAGAACCCCTTTGAGAAATTGTTTCACTGCTCAACTGGAAGTGACAGGAATGTCCAGAGATAAGCATGCAGCTATGGTGGATAACCACAGCTTTTTCTAAAACACCTTTGTTACATTTTTGTATTGTAGACAATGACACAGGTTCACATACAGTAATAGCAAACAAACCATGACAAACATTTTCCATTTTCATGCATTATACAGGTTTTCTTAATTATTCACTCCAAAACGACATACATTGTTTGAACACTGCCTTTCCCTTAAACTTCACTATTCCTGGATAGTATTCTGCATGGATTGTTCCTATAAATTCCATTTATTTCTATATAATTTGCTCCCTCCCTTTTCTAAAAATCCAGTCTGTAGGGCTTTCCTCTCCTTTACAAATGTGGTACTTAAGTTACAGTTACTTTAGACTTTCATTTTCATTTTATTATAATTGATTTTGGGGAGCCAGTATCCATAAACGTAGTAAGGCCTTACTATGTCACAGGTAATAAGATACTATGTTGCAGTTAATAAGATACTACATCCAAGCTTAAAAGAATCATTTCCTTAGATGCAACCATTTTTTCCTCCAGCCTTTCTGACCAAAGTGTTCTGTAGGGAATTTTTGTAATCTGTCAACTGATAACAGCTCCCCAAAACATGTTCCCAATTACTAAACTCTCTCTATCCCATCATACCTCTAGCATTTGCTATATACCGGAGGAAAATTCTCTGAAATCTGCTTGGGGTATAAAAAAAACTTACTCAATATTTCCAAACAAAAATCCTAAACCATCTGGACTTTGTGGTTTACTTGGAAGCCATGCATATGTCTTCTCATTTTTCTCATAGGGTCATAGGTGTGTACTTAGCTAATGACTACAAGGGCCTTTTTAAGCCTAGCCATGCATCCCAAATCTCTGACAACTTCTTGTACTCTTGATAAGTGTTAGTGGGGGCTTGGGAGGTGAAACATTTACAAGCAGGGGCCTGAGGGATTAACCATTTACAGGCGGCCTGTGTCCATTAGAGACATAGCTACCAAACCAGGGATGAATTTCATGTTCCCTATCCAGTTGTCTAAGTTACACTTGAACTGGGGTAGGGAAGAACTCTGCTTCACGTGGATGCAGAACCTGTTCAAGAGAACAGACAGTGCCTAGGATACATACCTGTCTCTCCAGCATGTCCTATTTATATCACAGGCAAGGTTTAAGTCTTTGGAATGGGTAACTCTGGTGCTGTTTTGTGGATATGCAGGAGGTCCATCAGAGTGTGGCCTGACAAGGCTTGTATGCCAGGCATACATCAACCCTGAATAGCCTGTAGGAGACAGAATACAGGGATAGGGCCTTGAGGCGGTCTGCATAGGACATGTTACTTACTCCCTGTATTCGTTTAGTGAGGAACCTCTACAGATGTTCCAATTGTTTGATACACCTCGTTAAGTACATATCAAATGGGGCAGTGTACTCAATAATAGGTCTGTTGAATCCAGAATATAGTGGAACAATTACTTCTTTGGACCTAGATGCCATACCTTTGTTTATAAGTTGGGAAACATAGAATGCTTTCCTCACTACTGTAGATGTGATGGTCAAAGGCTAGATTACTGTCTGTGTATGTCTCTAAGTCCCTGACTACTGGGTCAACTCTTAGGGGTGTGTTGTCAATATGATAGTTTCCAGGGTTGGATGACTTCCAAAAGGATACTATTATGCATTTGGCATTTAGTTTTAGTCCATAGCTCTGGCACCAGTTGTTTGCCTGTGTCAGCCCTTCCTAGAGAACACTTGTCAGTGGACAATTCACTGACAGCTCCTAATTTGCAATCATCTGCAAATTTAGTAAGCCATAGGCCATTGACATTGGCCTTGACATCAGAGAAGTAAATGCCAAAAAGGAGCAGTCCCAGGACCAATCCCTGAGGGACTCCTCTTGTGAATGGCCTCTTTGGGTTCTGTCTGTGATCCAGCTAGCTATCCACTAGATGACATAAGGGTTTGTACCAAACCTCTTACATTTGTCAATGATGCCTGAGTAGTGGAGTGTGTCAAATGCCTTTGCCAGGTCAAAGTAGGCAGTGTGAACCATTTTGCCCTCATGCATTGCTTTGGTGACCCTCTCAAAGAAGTCTACCAGGTTGAGCAGGCATGACCTGCCCTTGATTAAATCAAATTGGGTTGGGTCCAGCATCTAGAGGTTTTCTATGTCATTACCGATCATTTCCATGATAATTCTCTCCACGGGTTTGCATATGAGACTAATGAAACTTATGGGTCTGAAGTTTCCAGGGTCTGTAGATGGCCCACCTTTGTGCAGAGGGATGACTGTTGCTGTGTTCTGTTCTTGAGGCATGAAGCCCGTTTGGAGGCTACAGTTAAATAGCAATCCCAGAGGGCCTGCTAGATCATGTTTCATGCCATTTAGAAGGCATCCAGGGATATTGTCTGGGCCCACTGATGCAGTGTTTTTGGTCTTAGATAAAGCATTAAGGACTTGTTTCCCTAATGATAGCGGAGGAGTTATATTTAATGGTGTTTCCTGAGGGGAAGGCTAATAGGGAGAGAGGGGTAAAGATGGAGCTGAATTTGTTGGCCAGTAGGTTTACTACATCTTCTGGCTCAGTATAGGTGGCTCCATTTACAATGAGCTCTACACACAATTGTGTATTGCCTTTGAGGTTGCAGACATAGTTAAATAATGCCTTGGGGTTGTCCTTGGCCTGGGAGGCCAAATGTATCTCAAATTTGACTTTGGTAGACTTTATTTCTGTTCTAAGTTGTTTGTTTAGTTTGGTGAGAGTGTTTCTATCCTGCTAGGTGCTGCACCTCATAATTTTTGACATGATTCTTTTCCTTCTGTTATACAGCCTATTGATGTAATTCCACCAGGGTGGCTTGTTTTTTTGAGTTAGTTCTGTACTTCTTCCTGGTGAGTACAGCTGCTTCTATGCAGATATTAACATGCTTGTATAGGGTTTCTGTGAACATTTCTGCACAGGCAGCAGTGTTCTCAGGGTTTATGGGGGCCTGAAATTTTGCAAGGTTATCACTTAAGAATAGAAAGTTAGTCTTAGAGTAGTTCCTGAATATTTCAGGGTTAGCCAGGGGTCCAGGTTTTATTTTTACTTCAAAGGAGACCATTCTGAGGTCTGACCTTACCAGAGAAGACATTAGACTAGGGGGGTGTGCAGCACTCTCCCATATTAGTGAGGACCGGATTCAGTATGGTTGCACCCCTTGTTGGTGCTTTGACAATCTGGTTCAGGGAATTTGTGTTTACAAAATCCAGAAATCTCTGTGTCTGTATGTTTGGTGTCATATATGATCCCCTGTTAACAGTGGGTTAATTAAAGTAACCCATAAATATGGTATTGGGTTGGATGGTGTGTGTTTCCAATAAGTCTAAATACATGGTATGGTTTCCTGGGTCATAGAGGGGGGCCTATAGCTTGCAAGGAAATAGTATTGGATTTTTCCTAGGTGATTTGAACCTGGAGAAGCTCAAGTGCATTGTCCTGTTTGACCATCCTTGACGTATACTTATTTTTGATGTAAATCGAAACACCTATACCTTTAGTCCCTGTATGTGTAGTAGCTGGTCTAAATGTGTGGAAGGCATTATAACTTTGTGGTGTCAGCATGCTCTTCATAGCTTTAAACCATGTCTCAGTGACTGCACAGATGTCAGCATTCTCTCGGGTGAAAAGAGCATCTAGGGAGTGGAGGTTATTTTTGTTTAGACTCCTAGCACTGAGCAGTAACACCTTTAGATTTCCTTGGTTTTGATTTGCTATGTTGGAAATACTTTCAGTTTGGCATTACCTAAAAAAAGGCACTATGGAGGGAGACAGTGTTTTAGCTAATATTCAAAAGCCTAGAAGGGAGAGGTGCAGACCATCTCTGGCAAAGCAGAGTGGTCTGTTGACCATCTCCTTCCATGCTGTCAAATATTGCACCTCCCTTAGAATGACACTGGAAATTAAGCCAATTATTAAAGTCAGCCTTCTTTTGTTCATATTGTCTTCATCCTTGGAGAAGGTAAGATGCTGCTCAATGCTAGGCTCATACCAGCCAGGAACATATATTCCAAGAGCTCCTTGATGTCTCTCTTCATATAGTATAGGGAGTTAAGTCTCAGGTCATTTATACCTACATGGACTAGGAGTCACATTGGTACATGTGGTCCAATGACCTAAGCATGTGCATAATGTGGCAGATCCTGACCCCTGATAAGCAACTGACCATGACTTTCTCCTTAACCTGGTGAGAGGGACATCAGTGCGTCTCACAATGGAGTCTCCAATGACTAGAATGTTGGATTCTGTGGTGACTTATACACCCGATCGTGACCTCAGAAGCACACAACAAAACCTACGTTGGGTGACCAATCCAAAAAAATTTGGAAAAATACTTTACAGTGATTCAATTGCATACGCATGGAACAAACTTCCATTGCCCCTTCGCTCCACTACTGAAAATGGCAAATTCAAAACGCAACTGAAAATTAATTTCCAGCATGCATGGATCTGTACTTGTCAGGAAATAGCCTAATGAATTTTTCCTCTTCTCTCAATTAACATATCTGCTATCTAAACTGTCTACACATATTACTCTCTCTGCAGTTAGTAGCTATGCTATTAAATCCATCTTTGTTGTACTATGTCATGATGTTACTCTGAACTGTGCATTACATATTTTTTTATTTTAGGCATTGCAATATTCCTTGTATATAACTTAATGCTAACCAAATTTCTCAAACATATTGCTATTGCATTCTCAAAACACTGTCCTTTTGCCTTGTAAATATTTAAACTGTATAATTCTCTTTTTCTGCTTTTGTACTGTTCAGTATCTCACAACTTGAATTGTTAGTTTTTTTCCTATTTTTTTACTTACTTTCCTGGAGCTTTTCTCCTTGGGTCTCTGCTGAAAAAGGGCTTGCTGGGCCCAGTCAGACTAACCCAGTCAACAAAATGTAAAAATAAATAAATAAATACACTTGCCTTATGGGCTTAGAAGTAGAGGCTCCATGAGATGTGACTATATGTGTTGATGTGGGTGTTGTTTTGAAAGAATGCATTCGGGGTTGCTGAGGGTGTTTATGATGTGCACTTTATCTAGAAGGTCTTTGGGGATTAGGAAGGTTACATTTAAGTATCTCAGCATATGTGGGTCTATGTCTCGGCTTTGAATTGTGTGTGATGAGTGTGGCGAGTGTACTACTGATAACCTTATTGACATTAGGAGTGCTTTTATGTGAGAACTTTGCTTCCAGTGATATTGTGTAAATACATCTCTCACATACCACATCAGTTTGAGAATTAACTGATTGCCAGTAAACATGAGACAATTTCTACATTGCCTCAGGATGCCAATATCCACCAAGCTGGTAACAGAGATTGTGGGAAAGATCATAACCCATGGCAACAGATCATTTTTTTATTGATTAAACAGTTGGAGTGAGAATATAAAGAAATGTCAGGAGTATCCATTTTGCAACTCTGGGGGCAGTGCTTGTCACTTCACACCAGTTGTCTTATGTGCAACTAGGCACTGGTGAAATTTTATTGGTGCTTTTACAGGAAAATGTCAAGTCAAGGTGTCTGCAGCTATACAGGACACTGCCAGACACTTGGGGGGAAACTAATAAGTAGATACTGATGATTTATGGATAAAGTATTTAGGCAGATATTCTGAAGTAAGAAACGAATCAAGCAGTACTTACCGAAAAGAAAAAAAAAATAGCTTGCCAACATTGGTGAAAAGAGGGGAGTCACCTGAATTGCTACTGCCTGACTAATACTAGTGTTGGTCTCAACACAGCTTCACACTGCTGGAATACAATGCTACTCTGCTTCTTCTCTCACCAGTAGCACCAATTCCAAGATGAGAAGCAGACCACAGCCTTTTTGGTGATCCACAGTCTTGTCCCAGATGATGAAAGGGTCTGTAAGCATGTTGTAACCTTTCCCTGGTAGATGTCTTGAATAGCAACCAGACCAATCAGAAAGATCAAGCACAGGCACTTACTTCCCAACCAGAAAGAGTCAGGAATCTATGCATTCTTTCACCAGGAGCAAAATATAAGCACAAATTCCAAGCTGGGACCTATGAAGCAGTTATTAGGGTCTCCAGTGATCAGCAGTCCCCAGTAAATAATGTTCCTGTGCTCCTTATCTCAACCATGAGCAAAACAGAAGCACTAATAGCAAGATGACTGCTGAGAGACAGAATGTAAGCTCTCTAGTAATTGGTCTTGGAGTAGATGTTGCAGAGTTTAAAGGTAAGATGGAAAAATGGGTTAATATCCTAAGAGGTGGAGCACCACGCTGAGAGGGTGGGGAAAATGTAAATTCTGTGTGACTCATAAGAGACACAGCTGTTGTCCTCTTTCCTAGTTTAAATATGCAATGCAACGAAAAGCAGAAAACAAGTAAAACACAGTGTAAAGAAAATGAACCGCAGTATAGAAAACAGAAGGCAATAAAGCAACACAAAATATAAGAAAGCAAAAACAAACTAGCCCTTCCCTCAAAGCAAGTTGTGGCAGAGTCCGGTCAAGTTTTTCTGATAAAGTCTTGGAATGTTTTATTTCACAGCTTAAATAGAAGGTTTAGTTCCTAGCTCCACCCTCAGTTCACAGGTAATTAAACTTAATTGACCTGTTCTAATTTCTGTATGACTCATAGGAGACATAGCTGTGGTCTCTTTCTTAGTTTAAATATGCAACTAAAAGCAAAATACAAGTAAAACACTGTGTAAAGAAAATAAATCACAATATACAAAATTGAAGAAGGCAATAAAGCAACACAAAATACAAGAAAGCAAAACCAAACTAACCTTTCCCTCACTGCAAGTTTGTGGCATAGTTTAGGTGAGTTTTTCTAGTAAAGCCCAATCTTTTCTAACCTCTGCTGACTGATTCTTCATACAATATTTTATATGGCTTACTAACTTGTCCCTTTAAAAGCAGCTTTTGTTCTGGACTCAGTTGAAAACTCTAGCAGAGCTGATCATTCTTGTAAACTTTTATCCCTTTCTCTTTGCCTACACTCTGTTTATTAATCCCTGGTAGGGAATGGAAGTCTCTAACTTGCAGTTCAAACTTCTGCTAGGTCTAATAGGTTCACAGGTTGGTACTAGGCTATCGGCCCTAGGGTATATACAAGCCTAGCCATAACAATTTCCTGGCCATTTCTTCCCACAATATTTACTTCCCTGGACCCCTGTCCAGCAGGGCGACTGATATGATCCTCTGGGTGAATTTCCCATCGCCCATCCAATCGTCAAGGTTCTTTTTGAAGAGGGCCAAAGAGGCACTCTGCTTGACATGTATGGGCAGTCTATTCCAGAGTTTGGGGAGTCTCTGGGTCAGGAACCTATCCCTCCAGCATGTTTTGTTCCTTGTGATGACAAGGTTTAGATCCCTGGGGTGTATGGCTCTGAGGGATTGGGATTTCTTTAAGTGTAGCATGTCCAGCAGCTCTGGGTTTGACATGGCCTTGTATGTTAAGCAGAGATCACCTCTGAGTAGACGATATGTGACAGAGTATAGCTGGAGTTTTTTTTTTTAGACGGTCAGCATAGGGCATCTGCTTTAGGCCTGTGATTCTTTTAGTGAGGTATTTCTGCGGCCATTCCAGTTGTTGCAGATGTTTTGAGAGGTGCATACCAAATAAGGCATTGTATTCTATAATGGGTCTAATGAGGGATGAGTACAGTGGGACAATGACCTCCTTTTTTCTGGATGAAAAGCCCTTAGTGATGGTGTGCCACATAGAAAGATTTCCTGACTGTTGTGGCGATGTGGTTATCGAAGGTGAGACCACTGTCCACCTGTGTCCCTAAGTCTCTAACACACTTTCAGTGTTTAGTGTACTGCCACCTATGTGGTAATTCATGGGTACATGTTTTTTTCCTTAAGGTGATAACTATACATTTCTTGGCATTGAGCTTGAGCCCATGGCTCTGGCACCAAGCATCTGTTTCTGTAAGGCCCTTTTGTAGAATATCCATACCATTTGAGGATCCAATAATGTCTCCCAGTTTGCAGTCATCTGCAAACTTTGTTAGCCAGAGTCCCTTAGTGGTGGGCCTGTACTTCAGAGAAGTAGATGCCAAACAAGAGCGGTCCCAAGACTGAACCCTGAGGTACTCCACTTGTCTGGAGCTGGATTTGGAGTCAGCTACTTTTACAGTATGGGTTCTGTCAGTAAGTCAGTTGGCAACCCATCGAGTGACATAGGGATTAATGCCCAGCTTAGTAAGTTTATCGATGATTCTAGAGTGGGGGATGGTGTCTAAGGCCTTGGCGAGGTCCAGATAGGCTGTGTGGACTGCCTTACCCTCGTCCGCAGCTCTGAAGACTGATTTGAAGAAGTCAATCAGGTTCAGGAGACAAGATCAGCCCTTCACGAACCCAAACTACTGGGTGGGGTCCAGTGTTTGAAGGTTGCCGATGTCTTTGTTTATGAGTTCCATGATAATATGTTCCATGGCCTTGCAGATCAGGCTCATCAGACTGATGGGGCAGTAGTTCCTAGGATCCAAGGTGGATCCCCCCCTTTTGGAGTGAGATAACTGTAGCTGTGCACCACTCAGTGGGCACAAAGTCTGAGGTGAGGCTATGATTAAACATGACACTTAGGTGAGGTGGCAGTTCATTTTGTAGTTCATGTAGTAAACAGCCCAGGATGTTGTCTGGTCCCATGGATGCTGTATTCTTAGCTTTGGAGAGTGTGCTTTTTTACCTGTGTGGCCATTATTACTGGAATATGGCAATCTTTCAGTATTGAGGGGGGGTGAAGTTGGCAGTGAATCGATCTGCCAGGATCCTGGCAATATCCTTGGGATCAGTATATTTAATGCCATTCTGTTGTAGCTCAGAGCAGATCATCATGCTCTATTCCCTTTCACTCTCTAGTTATTTGGTCTCAATGCCCTCATTCTTTGCCAGTTTATTCCAGTAAAATACAGGCTCCTCTTGTCTATTTTCTGTACTCCTATTTACTCTCATCCCTGTTGGTAAGATATCATTTCTCAGTTCCCAAATTGGCTTAGTTCATAGAATACTTTCTGCTACTTTAGGAGTATAATACTCTAAATGGTTGCTGTTATTCTCCTTAAAGACCTGAATCCAACATTCTACTCCCTTCTTACTTCTCCCATACATTTCTGTATATGAGCATTAACTGCACAGTTCTAAAGTATTCCTTCATATTAGGTTATCTTTAGCCACCTTGGTCTATTGGGAGAATCGACTGATCCCACTTAACTCTTGCCAGCCTTACCTTGCAAATAAATTCTTTCAATCCTTTGTTAATGATTGGCCACTCCTTTTCTGGTTGATAAAGTATGCCTCACCTGTATATAAAACTAAAAGGACTAAACTATTTTCACCATTATTTTCTTACAATACATATCCAAAAAAATAAGAGTGTCCAGTTTCATAGTTTTATATTATCATTTTAGTCATGCCTCACATATACTTAGCTGCAATAATAGAAGCCTTTTTAATCCGCACTTCTAGGTACTTCATCTTATGTCCCCATAAATATGGGTAATGCTGAACTAACTACACAATTTACGGCTATAGCCTTTGTTTTATCTTCATAAATTGTATATTCTGGGAAAAAAAACGTGAAACTGACTCAGTGTCCCATAATGGTGAAATATCCTTTTTAGGATTCATCAAATACAAAATAATACCTGTATATAATGCCAACATTTCTTGATTTCCATGCCAATTATATCCTTGGATTTCTGAATCCCTTATTTTCTTTGCCAGTGGCTCTCAAAATAAAGCAAATAAAGGGCAAGGAGGACACCCCTGCTTGGTTTGCCTGTTGAAACAACTTTTTGGAGAGAAACACATTCACTTTAAATCTTGCCTCCAGTCCTTTGTATATTCTCCCAGTTAACCTTATTATTGTTTCAGGCAATGCAAATGCTTCCATTGTCCTACTCATAAAACCTCCTCTTGCTCTGCCAAATGCTTTTCCTGCATAAAGACTAACCAACAACAGGGGTTATTTTCTTACATTCTACTTATCTCTGATTATTCTATTAAAATTGTCAAATGCTTACCTACCATATACAAAACCACGCTGATCCATATCAATTCTGGCAACACCTTTGAAATTCTTTTAGCTAGTATAAACAGTTTGTAATCATTGTTTAAAATTGAAATGAGCCTATAGGAGGCTGGGTCTGATAGGTCTTTGCTCTTTCTGGAAAATACTGCTACCAGAACTTTCTTACAAGATGCTGGCGCTCCCCCCACACTTTAAAATACTATTAAACAAGCTCTCCCAGATCTTTATCACTTTCTTCTCTCCTGAGTTCCACAGGAATACCATCTGTTCCTGAAGACATCCCTGCACTTTGATTATACATCATCTCATCTCCTATTTTAACTTTTAGTTGATGAACCTCATCGTCCTTTAATTTTGGCATAATTACAGCTTCCATAAATATTGCTTTTTATTAGTTTCCACTTTCCTCTGCTTCATACAAATTTTCATAACATTTCTGAAATATCTCTAATACCCCTATAGGATATCTGGTTATTTTTCTTGTTTTAGGCTCCCCAAGTCTGGTGAAAACCCTTTCTACTTTTTGTAGCCCAAGTCATTGGGCTAAATCTTTTTGTCCTCTGGAGTTATAAAAAAATAATATTTCCTTAGTAGCTTTCTAAACTCATGCATATAATCAATATACTCCCTTACATTCGCTTTAGCACTATGCAGTTACTCCTATTTTGTGAGAATCCTCTTATCCTAAAATACTTTAACCATTGTCAGCCCCTCTAAGTAAGTCCTATTACTTCTTATCCATATCTTTCTATTTTCCCTAATAACGCTTGAATAATTTCCACTATCCATTCCTTAAATTCCTCTATTTTTAACAGGTAGGTGGGAAAGCACCAGTAACTCATTTTTATTTCATTACCCTGCATGTTTCTTAGTTTTTATCTGTGCATGACCTGAAATAGTCATTGGGTGTGTGGCAAAGCTTTCAATTAACTCCACATGTTCCTGTGAAATTAAATTTCTATCCTGTCTAGCCCAGTTATTGTGCAATGGCAAATATGTAAATTAATTCAGAGTTTCTACTACTGAATTCACATTTTCCATATCAAATACTTGAAAACATTTTTTCAGGTCCCCATTTTTACAGCTTCACTATTGGAAATCAAGTTCCAGTCCCCACCTATAAGTAATATTCCTTGCTGAAACCGGATTTCTCCCCAAAATTTCTTAGGCTCCATAATAGTAGTTTTTGGTGGAATCAGTATTATTATTCTCCACTTACCTTGCCTAATATTCTGTTGAATGTTCATCCTGCAATTCTTTATCAAATTCACATGCCCATTTTTTTTCCAGGAGTGTCCCCCACAACATTGCTATTTGCATTATGCATTTCTTAATACAATTCAATACACTTTCCTTTTTGTCTATAATCAGTGGAGAGTGCTGACTTCAAATTAAGGGGGTGTTGCAAGAGACAGCTGAATGGGTGGGGCCAATGAGATGGGGTGTGGCTAATTAGAAAGAGGTGGAGCTATGCTCAAAACCACAAAAACTGGGACTTAAATTAAATATGCTGCTGGGTGCCAAACCGTCATTATGAGAGTCCAATCAAGACAAAATGAAGTGGAGAAGAAAAAAAATATTTCAATGTATTGGCTACATGACAGCTTACTTAATATCTAGATGGAAATAAAAAGGTTGTGAGGCATGAAAAAATAAATTACTTTTTAAATACATTACTGGAATGCCAGTCAAAATCAAGTATAAAAAAAAACAAGCAGCACTCAACTCAAACCACTTCTCCTTTTACTGCAGTTCTAATTATAATTTATATTCAGCTTTATAAAAGTACCAAATAACATACTGAAAGTCGCAATCTCTGTGATACCAATTACCCCTACTTGTAAAACTGTTTCTTATCCAAAAATGACCTGCTGCCTGACAACAACTATCTACTTGTTTCATGGGGAAAACATGATCAAAGTAAAAAAGGAACAGCAAACAACAAACAAGCTCAAGATAAATTGCTTAAAGGATTACTGCACAGGTTATGGATCACACATGATAGATTGGCATTCTGTTTAGTTTACAGGTAAAGCCTGCAAAGATGACTGCAAGTCTCCAACAAATGTGATGAGCTTCTGAAAATACTGTAATCCTGTCTTTTGTTACAAATACTGCTATGTGCATTTCAATACCCAAGACTTATACATTATCTAGTTATGTAAATATTCTCTGCATGGCAACAGCAAAAAGGCTTTCAATGTTGATAATTCTTTAACAGTATGCTTATTAAAGCTTACTTGCATCTTACAATCTCAGACAATCTTACCTGATGGTCATTAATGCATTGCTACTTAAACACGGAGCAACAGGCACTGCAACAACATGCATTTTCTGAATAATAAGAAACATAAATCAACAGTATAAAAATATGACAGAAACCAGAACATTCTGAAAAATCAAGGACAGATGAAAAGCCACTGTAGCACTTGTGTCTACCTTGGGTGGTGGGATACTTTGCACACTTACACTGCATAACTGCTCCTTGCCTTGCTTGGACACATCCAGAGTCACTACACGGGGGAGTGGGGTACAAGTATGTCACAATTTGAAATGTCTCTGGCTGACAGTGATGGCCCTGACACATTTGTCATACCTCTCAACCTCAAAGCAAGAAATCTGGAAAAAGCCATAAATAGAAGTGGGACAAAGGCCCAAAAATAAGGACAATTTTTAAATATTGTTCTTATAAACTTAGAAAGATAATAGAATAGTAGGTCTTGCATTAGTATGAATTTTCTGAAGGGTATAAAATTTGAAACTCAAATGTCTGTCATTATTTTCTAATTTCAAACTTTAATGATTTGCCACTAATTTGTCAGAAAACCACAATTTTATGAAAAATGGACCAAAAATGTGATGCAAAAATAGAAAATAGCCACACAATACAGCTGGGAACCTGTCAAAGAAGGGACACATTTTTAATATTAGTACTGTTAAGTTGAGCAGCTGACAAAAACAGAGAATTTACATGCATTTCTAAAATAAAGGCAATGTGTAACTCTGATCATTACAATTATTTATTAATTGTAAACCCTTTACATTTCTTCCAAAATTGATATTTTGCGGAGGGATTATTAGGGGGAGAGCAACATTTTGAGCCAAAATTGGGGATAGTTGAGAGGTCTAGATATACCTAATTCTATAAAGCAATTTATTTGCTCATACCTCTCAACCTCTTAAAGCAGGAAATCTGGACAAGGCCAAATATACTGGGGGAACAAACAAACAGTACTAAAAATTGCTCTTGTATAAACTTAATTGATAGAATAACAGGTCTTGCTATAGCATGCATCTTTCTGAAGGGTATAAAGTCTGAAACCCAATGTCTGTCATTATTAAGTGACTTAATTCCTAAATGATTTGCCAGAAAACCATAAATTTTATGAAGAACAAACCAAAAAATAAGAAGCAAAAAATCTACTCATTCTGCGAAAATCAGGAGAGTTAAGAGGTATAGTTCAGCTGGGAGAATTGTGTGGCAGAAATCCTACATGACAGACTTAGCTTCCTAGGTGTGGACAATAAGTACCCCCCCCCCCCAAAAAAAAAAATGAAAATCTAAAAGAAGTGATTACTTCAAGTCTGGCTTCATCACTTTTAGTAGCATTCAGACTCAATCAGTGAAAACATTCAGTAACAAAAAAGTTTGTGCTTGCAGACAGTTGATTTAATTGGTTCCTAATCAAACACATCCAACCAAGAACTGTGAGGGGGCATACCTGAGCTGATCAGATAATCAATAAACACTTTCTTGATTTATTAAATGATATTCCTTGTATAATACAGTACATTTGTTAGAGGGCATTTTAAATTTATTGTTTTGAACATTTTTCCAGTAAACAATGAAACACAATGCATGCACCAATAATGACAAAACTGCCCAATTCAGAACATTTCCATCATAAAAGTCTATTCAAACTTTTACAATCCACCAGTATCAGTAAATATGCATAATCTCTGCAGAAGTAAAAGTCATGTAAATAATTCCACATTAAAGAGATCTGTAACTAATGGAGATATTGCTGCTAGCAAACAACTTTATATTTCATTGTTTCATCTACAAATAAAGTGCCCGTTGCCCTTGAGGAAAAAATTGTCTATGTTACAGTTGAAAAATGATACACTGGTAATATTGCAATAGGGAATGGATGGCAATCTGATAACAGGTTCATAGTTACTAGGCAACGCCACCAAAGAGAGCATTCTCAGGACTGCAGCATCCACCCCCTTTAAACGTACAACAGTACAGAATCAGCAATGCATCTAAATACTGTGGGAGTAGAACCCACAGCCTTCTGCATTAAAAGCAAGTATTCAAGCTGTTATGCTATTAACAATGCAAGCAGGCTCAGCATAAGCAGCACTAAACTTCTCCACCCCTGAAGCTCTCAAGCTCCTTGTAAAATAAATCCACTTGACTCAACTGTATATCTCTCAACTTTGCAGCACAGGAAATCTGGAAAAAGCCAACATTTATTGGGGGGGGCACAAAAGCCATTGACACATTTTAAACATTGCTTGTATAATCTTGTAAAGTTGCTAAACTAAAATGTTGTGTTACCGCCATGCATTTCACTGCCAAGTCTTCAACCCAGGACCCTGTGCACCACAGTTAGAGCAATATACCACTATACCAAATCAGCTATTGCTTGAAAGACAGGAAGACTGAAACTTAAATGGCTATTATTTAGTGAATTCAGTTCTCACCATAGCTTTCAACATAAAACACATGCATAAAACAAATGGACAAAGCCAATCATGGGGGAATACATCCCCGAAAATATGGACAATTTTCAAATATTGATCTTACACATTTAATTGCTAGAATAAAAGGTTTTGTGTTACCATGTATTTTCTGGAGAATATGAAGTCTGAGATTCAAATGCCTGTCATTGTTTAGTGAATTCAATCCTTCACTAATTACAGAAATTCAGAAAACCACAGATTTTATGAGGAACGGAACAGGACAAAAATCTGAACAGTTTTCACAAGTGGTGATGGGTAGGGAATTCAGGCTCTACCTGTACCCAAGGTACAGACAGGCACACACACCTGTATATTCCCTTGCAGCAGCTTCTGAACCCAATTCCCCTTGCAGCGAGACAAATATACATACACAAGTACCAGTATATTCCCTTGAAGTGAGCTACACCTCCTTTCCCTTGCAGTGAGAGTGGCAAGTACACCAGCACCTGTATATTCCCTTTCCCTTTCAGCAGCTTCTGAACCCAATTCCCTTGCAGCAAGTACCAAATACAAACCCCCTTCCCTGGAGCCAATCAGTTGCTATCCATCCACATACATGACTGCAGACATTGCAGTCTGATCTCCTTCCAGTCTATGAGGTTACAAACTGCATAGACTTCTGGGAATCTGTACACTGATGTCTTCTCTTTGTAATCCTGACTGGTTAAATGGCAGTCTGGATAGGAATTCGCTGAGCACACATGCAAAGTTCTGGGACTTGCAGCAATTTATTTTACAATTCTGTTTTCTTCATTTTACAGCTGGTGGGTTGCAGGCCAATAGCACGAGTCGCCCCTGTCTATAATTGTAAGTATATTCCAAGATACTATGGATAGAGTAACCATTATGATAAGAAGCTATTATTTCCACCTATTATACATTAGTTTTTTTGAATGTGTATTTCCAACTTTTGTGTTACATGCACATTAATGTTTGTTAGGCTGATTTATACAATTTCCTTATCTCCATTTCAAGCTACATCACATTTTTTTCAGGACTTTTGCTTTAACAAAAACCCTTAAAAATGGATTTTCAGAATACTCTGTCTCCTATTAACTTAGAACAAACACACAAAACTATATACATTTTCAACAAATGAAAACTAAACTTCCAGATAGGAACAATTGCCCCAAATGACAGCACTACCCACAGGTATAAAATAATCTAAAATTAAGGTTACCCATGCCAAATCACATGCTACAGCCTGCTTTTCCCACTTAAACTGACTGTAGTCTCTAATTTATTCACTAGTTTCAGTGTTGCTGGTCTTCCTCTTGATCATCTCCATCTGCAAATACCAGACTCTGGTTCAAGTTCAAGGTACCCCTCGTTCTTGTAGTCAACTCCTGTGCTTTACTCTCTCATTTTTCTTTGAAACACTGGGAAATGTTTCACTGTTTAAGGGACAACTACAGGAAACTGTACATTATTTTTTCTCCAGCATGCATTTTTCTCCCCTACCTAATGATCCCACCACTCAAAAATGTCATTAATGTAGAAGGAAGTTTTTATTTTCTCCATTTTTGTGATTATGAGTGATTGTCTCTCAGCATTGTTAGCCACATTTAATAAAACCTTACTCTCACGCTTGCTTGATACTCCAAAACATCGCCCATTAGTCTGACTACAGGTTTCAGTAGAATTTAGTTGAACACACCATCCTCTGCTGTTTTGGCGGAGGACACGCCTATTTTATAATTATGAACACCCTTTTTAGCATTTGTATTTTATCACATCCTTCATCCCACCTTCCTATATGCATAAAAACTCCCTTGACCTGAAGCAGGAACTTCTTTTGGAGTTATCTGTTTCTGCAGGTCTTTGTTTTGCTAAAGGATTGCAGAATTGCTATGATCTTTGCACAGACTGAACTACTGACATTGTAAGAGTGCCATTATTGTGAAAAATCACTTTACTAAAATATCAGAAGGTCTCCGACTCTTTCTAGATCATGCTGCTTTATTTTTCAGGGTGAGTTAACCAAGGTGACCAACTGTCCCAGTTTTTCCAGGACAATCCCAGTTTGGAAGTCTCTGTCCCAGAATCCCAAATATTGTCTTTGTGACACAGAAAACTCCCAGTTTAGATGGCTCAGTTTGAATGGTTACCTGGCTTCCTGGGGTGGCCATTCCCCCTGCTTTCCCATCCTGAGCAGCTCTGGGGACTTTGCAATTGTTTGGGGATGCCATTGGATATGGGGTAAGTTCGTATGCCTTTGCTCTGGCAGGAGCCATTCCAGGCCCTGCTGCTGCCTGTCAATCACTCCCTCAAGGACTTCCGTCATGGGGGGGCCTCTGACTGACCACACTCAGCCAGGCAGAACCTCTCCAGGCCCTACACCAATCTGCCTGGCACTCCCTTACTGATTTCTATCAGGGCCAACCCCTACAGGCCTCCCCTTTGACCTGGCCAACAGACCTTCCCTGCCCGTGCCCCCCCCCCCATGTCGAGGGACTTCACCACTTCCATGTCTCCTGCAGACTGCCAAATCATGCTGGATCACTCATGCCTTTGTAACCTCTCAGGGGAGCTTCTCTCTGATCCCGTACCCCCCCCCAGAACTCCCCTTGGCTGCTGAGAGAGCAGATCCACTCTCAGGAAGGCTTCAGAGTCCCCCATCGAGAGCAGCTCTGGGGAGTTTGAGATTTTTCAAGGATGCCATCGGTTATGGGGTGAAGTTGGATGCCTTCACCCAAGCAGGAGCTCTCCAGGCCCCTCTGCCATCCATCCTGATGCTTCCTCAAGGACTTCCATCATGGGGAGCTTTTCTTGACCCCGCTCATCCAGGCAGGAGCTTTCAAGGCCCTGCCACTGTCTGCCAGTCACTCCCTTAAGGACTTCTGTCATGGAGGGCTGTATCTGACCATGCTTGCCCAGGCAGGAGCTCTCCAGGCCCCGCTACTGTCCACCCCAGCACTCCCTTAAGGACTTCCATTGTGGAGAGCTCTGCCTGACCCCTCTCACGCAGACAGGAGCTCTCCCAGCCCTTCCACTATTTGCCTCTTGCCCCTTCCAGACTTCCATCCCAGAGGGGGCATGGTCCGTACCCCCTCAAAGGGGGGACTGTCCTGTCCCAGTCACTTTCCACCTCTCTCTCTCCCTTCCAGACGTCCATCGGGATAGACCCCCTCTGGTCTTCCACTTCTACCAGGGAGAGAGCGCTCTTTTCCAGGGTTACATATATCCTGACTGCTAAGTCATGCAGTGTTGTGCATGCTCTTGGAGCTTCTCAAACGAACTTTCCAACCTCATGGAACTTTGCTGAGTCATGAAGGCTCAGACTCATCCAGACTTACGTGACACCGTTTTTTCCCTTTGCCTTGCAATACGAAATCCACACTATGTGGTTTGGGCTGCTCAGTATCGGCCATTACGACCAGTGACGTGGAACATCTTGATTTTTTAGAGCCTTTTGGTACAAGTTCTAATTACTACCCATCATAGACATGATAGGGTATTTTTTACTACAAGATATACCAGTGATATTAGATTCATTACTGACATTATAAGAAAGAATTGGGGAATATTACTTACAGATAATAAATGTTCCCAATTTCTGGGAACGATACCTTCTTTCAGGTATAGAAATAGTAAAAACTTAAAGAGATTATTATGTGTTGACAAAACTGTTTTTTTTATTGGTAGTATAGAGAGGTTAACACTAAGGCATGGTACTTTCCCATGTAATAAATGCAACATGTGTAAATATATAAATGGTGAAGATTGTTTTTATCATCCTCATTTTAGGTATATATTTTAAACCGCGTTTTCATGTTACTTGTGACAGTACTAACCTCATTTATCTGGCTACCTGCACAGCATGCACTGCATTTTTTGTAGGCATGACGTCCCGCAGGTTGAGAGATAGAATGTACAACCATATATATGACATTAGGAAGATGAACACATGCAATGCCTTGGCTAAACATGTAGTCATGTGTCCTGATCATAGTTTCACCTTTAGGGTTTTACAAATTATAGATATAAATGTTAGAGGAGGTGATGCAATGAATTATTTAGAAACGATTGAATTGAGATGGATCTTAAGGTTGAAAGCCCATCTTGAGCCTGGCTTGAATCAGTCTGTCAGCATCAAGCCTGTTCTAATGGCACGTGAACACTGACCAGTATGAACCAATTTGGTTTTACCGGTTTATGTTTCTATTCACTAGTTCTTAAAATATTCAATATTTCGTTGAATCTATTTGTTTTATATCTTCATGTTATATTGTATAAGTATGAGGCGATTGCCTATTAATTCATTAATAAATTTATATTCTATTTTTATGTCAATATAATAGAGACTGTGCTATTATCTGTCTCAAGCATTGAATTTTTATCCTGTGCTACAAGAGTTAACAAACTTGTAACTATCATTTTAATTGTTTAATTGCATTGCTTTGATTGCTAATTATACAATTTGATAGCTTTTGGATTTGTATAAAAAGCCTCAGTTGAAATTTCTAGTTAAACCTGATGAAGCGTGTTTTTTGATACACGTGAAAGCGCTTGTTATTCTAGTTTTAATAAATAGATTTTGTTTTTACATCGTGGTGGTTTTTACCTGGTTTGTTTTCTCTCTGCCTTGCACCTAAGGTTTTTAAAGTCACAGGGGAGATGGCCCTAAGTCATCTCTGCACTTTTTGTGGCACACCTTAGTCTCTCTCCCCCATGGAGCCAGATGCTGAAGAATGTGCATCGCTTCAAGCCTCCTGACATGTGGTCTCTTGCCTCCTGGGTTGTGCCATTCACAGAGTGGCATCCCCACAGTGCCGGGTGAAGGACAGGAGGCCAACCTGCCAGCCCCAGTGCGAGATGACATGGCGGCCCTATCTCCACTCCCATGGGGGCCAGGAGAATAGGATTGCAGACCTGGCTTCCTGGGGTGGATCTTAAGTATCCCCACTTTAGGTCCTGTAACAACATGGTCACCTTGGAGTTAACAAGATACTCTACTGCAATTTTACAGCTTGTGTCAATGTGATTAGAGCAGTGATTTTTATTCCACTGAAGTTGTGAGGTTTGTGTACTGTAAATTGATTTAGTTGCTACTTTTTTGATGCAGTGGTGGCTTAATAGACTGAAGACTCCCACTATTTGTATTGTTTAAGAAAAGCTTTTTGGGACTGCTGAGGAAATTGTTTTATTTTTCAGCATGACACACATCCTGTTAAGGCTACAAGTTGCTAGCACCTACAGTCTTCTAGAAGTTGATTTGTTTCTTACATTATTTTTTTCATTGGAAAACAGTTTAATTCTGAAAGACTGGCAGGACTATGACAATTTGCAAACTGCAATCAGAAAGCTGATGCTGGCTAATTATTGTTTATGTCTATGAGCTTTGGGTCTGAGTAGATGTTATTTATTAATAGTTCTGGGAACTTTGTGAGGTTAGAATTGTAGTACTACAGGTTCTCAGAAAGTTATTTGAAGGCAGAATATGAATATATATTTATGTATGTGTACATGTATGTATATGTGTGTGTGTGTGTGTATATATATATATATATATATATATATATATATATATATATATACACACACACACACACACACACACACACACACATATATACAGGTGTGTAACTAAATACCTAGAGTTATATCTATATGTATATATATTTGGGTATATATATATATATATATATATATATATATATATATATATATATATATATATATATATATATACACACACACGTATAGAATGCCTATAACACCTATATGTATGTAGATATAATGTACCTATATGGTGATAATGGTATTTGGGATTGAGTGAGAGCTGTACATACCCTGGATTTACATTTCAGGGGTGTATCAATGTAATAGTTGTAAGGGATTTTGTGCTTGCCAAATGCTGCTGTTATACACTATCTGTATTTTTTTTTTATTTCCATGATTTTGACAACAGTAATTTTTATTAAAAAGAACCCCTTTGAGAATCTTGGTGTCCACTGGAGAGCTAATAATTGCTGTTAGTTTACAGTCATCAACAAATGGCATGAGTCATAAACCTTTAACTATGTATTTTACCCTGAAAAATAAATGCCAAAGAGAAGTACCACACCCTTCAGTACACCACTGGTGGCTGATCTTTCAGAGGAGATGGAGCCACTCACCCTAATTTCCTTGTTTCTAAATTTTGATCCAATTTTCAATCCATCAGGTGACATAGGGGATTTAGTCATTTAGCTAAGAGGGTTTTACCACAGTGTTCTATGTTATTGTATGCCTTAGCGAGATTTAGATATCTGGAGTGCAATGATTTTCTGTCATCCATCAGTAACATTCTGGAAGAAGTCAAGCATTTTAAGATGGCAAGATTTTCACTTGACAAAACAGATCTCGCTTGAATTTGCAGTTTCTGATCCATTCATCCTAATTTTAACTGAATGGAGTAATAGTAGTTCTTTGTTTTATGTGGAGATGAATATGATTCTTGTAAGCTGTAATTCTGTGTGCTACAAATCTGTCCTTTAATCACATATTTTGTGTAAGCATAGGTTGATGCAAGCATTCAACTTGCAGATGTACATTAGGTCTGCGTAGAAGGATACAGAGACACTCGACATATCCTAAGGCTGAGGTTCCCCCTCAGCAGCCAGTACGAGAAGAATCAGGACCAGCCTTTGCAGCAGTACATGTACTTCATATGGTTTATACCACTGATTTTTCTTGTTGAGAAAGAGCTGCGCACTTTCATTTTGTGGCAAGTGTTTTAACAGCATGACAAGGGGCACTATACACAAAGACTACCAAATACAGTGGATTGATCACATCTATATGCCATGCCCTTAATAATAAGCTATGCATTTGGGGAGGA